>NC_035108.1:433766435-434373423 GCF_002204515.2 Aedes aegypti
TGGACGAGAACAGCTTTCCCGGGAAGCTCACAAGATTGGTCAGAGCAACGATGGACGGTGTGCAAAACTGCGTGAAGATCTCGGGCGAACACTCCAATTCGTTCGAGTCTCGGCGGGGACTACGACAGGGTGATGGACTTTCGTGCTTGAGGTTCAATATTGCGCTTGAAGGTGTCATGCGGAGAGGCGGACTTAACAGTCGAGGCACGATTTTCACGAGATCCCGACAATTTGTTTGCTTCGCGGACGACATGGATATTATTGGGAGGAAATTTGAAACGGTGGCAGATTTGTTCACCCGCCTAAAACGCGAAGCAACAAGAGTCGGGCTAATGGTGAATGCGTCGAAAACAAAGTACATGCTGGTTGGCGGAACTGAGCGCGACAGGACCCGCTTAGGAAGCAGTGTTACGATAGACGGAGATACCTTCGAGGTGGTGGACGAGTTCGTCTACCTCGGATCCTTGTTGACGGCTGACAACAATGTTAGTCGGGAAATACGAAAGCGCATCATCAGCGGAAGTCGTGCCTACTATGGGCGCCAGAAGAAACTGCGGTCAAGAAAGATTCACCCCCGCACCAAATGCACGATGTACAAAACGCTGATAAGATCGGTAGTCATCTATGGGCATGAAACGTGGACTATGCTCGAAGAGGACTTGCAAGCTCTTGGGGTTTTCGAACGTCGGGTGCTAAGGACGATCTTCGGCGGCGTACAGGAGAACGGCGTGTGGCGGCGAAGGATGAACCACGAGCTCGCTCAACTCTACGGCGAACCCAATATCGTGAAGGTAGCTAAAGCTGGAAGGATACGCTCGGCAGGGCATGTTGCAAGAATGCCAGACAATAACCCTGTAAAGATGGTGTTCGCTACGAATCCGGTTGGAACAAGTAGGCGTGGGGCGCAGCGAGCTAGGTGGATTGACCAGGTGCACCAGGACCTGGAGAGCGTGGGTCACAGTCGAGGATAGAGAGAAGCGGCCAGGCGAGGCTTTATCAAGATAATTGATGTAAAGCCAAATAAGTAAGTAAGTAAGATATCAGCGACTGATTCCCAAATGAAACCGAGAGTTTTCACGGCGGATGTTGACGAGTCCAGCTCAAAGGAACTACGCTCGTCTCGAAGTTCTATCGAAACATTAGAAAGTAGCTCAGCGCTGTTGGAACTCCATTTCCGTAAAATGAATCGTACGCCTTAATGGAGTTTTCTTCTTCTTCTTCTTCTTCTCATTCTTGGCATTATCGTTCTCACTGGGACGGAGCCTGCTTCTCAGCTTAGTGTTCTTATGAGCCATGTTATGAGCACTTCCACAGTTATTAATTGAGAGCTTTCTTTGCCAAAGCTCGATTTTCGCATTTATGTATCGTGTGGCAGGTACGATTATACTTTATGCCCAGGGAAGTCAAGGAAATATCTATTACGAAAAGATATTGGGAATCGAACCTAGACTCTTTCAGCATGGCTTTGCTTTGTTGCTGTGGATTCTAACCACTCGGCTAAGGAAGGCCCCTGTACGATAGCGCATTTCCAAAATCGAAAACACAACGAAATGGAGTGGAGATCGTCTTGGACGAATGGCCCTGTCATCAATCCATCGTTCAAAGATACGCCTGTCGATGTGCGACACGAGGCGTCAAAAACGACAAGAAGTTTCGTTGTACTCTTTCTGGCGCTTCTTCCATATGGCCCATTGATCTATATTCGTTGATGAATTCGAAATATGCCTGTTTCAAGGCGGTGTTTGCATGAAAACCGACGCTCCAGTCCATAGAATCGTTTGAAAGCGTTGGTCTTGGAATCCCCCAGTTCATGGATGACAGATTCCTTTTTCGGTAGCGCAACTACGAATCTACCAGTTTCGTCACGTTCGCTCGAAGATTTCTTCGCACATCGACTCTTCTACTAACAACCTTTCTTCAGAGTGGCAGGAATCGAGTTCCCAGAACTTGGTAAGCAGGTCGTTCAGATCGGGTGCAACACACGGTTACAAAATAGATCGTTGGAAATCTGGGTACACGTCCAGAGACGACCCAGCAGAAGACGGTTTCTTGCAGAGTGGGTGGACCCTACCCTATCTACCAACTTAACTTTCCTCTTTGCCAGCAAATCGTAATAATATTCTGCACCAATGATCAGATCTATCGACCCCGGCTCGAAACATGTGGAATCCACTAGTGCAAGATGCTGATGATGTCAGCTTAGGTAAAACGTGCAATTGGATATTCTCCGAATAAGGCGATATTTTGAATGACCGGTCGGATCGGAGTTTATTACAACAAAAATCATTATTTTGGCCACGCATCCTAAAAACTCCACCTTAATTTCAAAACCAGTCTAATCCTCCATCGGTCGCTAGAAACCAAACGCATCATATCGGGATCGCTGTTTTGATGACCCCATGCCTAAGTCCAAACAAGCATCCCAAGCAATTGCTCTTTTATCCATCGCGGAACATATCGCTGCATGTATCGCGTAACACTCAAAAAACTATTACAACTATTTTCACAATTTTTTATCCTTTTCGTTCGCCAGACCAGTGCCAGCCAACAACCATCAGGTATCACATACAGGCATCATATGCACGGATTATGGACCAATTCCACAACGCAACGTCGCCTGGCAATGGAAGAGACCCAGAGTGACACCCGATAGGGACCCGTATTGCTCGCCGCCCGCCCGCATTGCAGCCCACCGTCGACATACCACAGATAGTCATCAGTTCTATTTCCCTTACAATGCACAAACCGCTCAACCGTACACCGTTCTCGGAGACAACATAGAACTATATGCAAAGAGTGAGCTCTGGCTGGTGAAGGCACAGTGAAACCTCCATTTACTGAATTTCGTATACGTAATATTACGTAAATAGTATTTGTATGTATTTCAGGTAACGTATAAGTGTATTAGTTTGTATAAGTACTCGGAAAAATTAAGCATGTGCTAAGCCAAAGAAACATACAAGAGGCAGCAAGAGTAAGGAGGGACAGGATACCAAGACAAACTAGTATGTAGCTGACATAGTTTTACACAGAAAAAAATCCGTTCTCGTATCCGTCAACAGCAGGCGTGAACTCGTCAACAAGCAAAAATACACCGTGAACTAGATCATGTATACGAGAACATTCATGGTAGTTTACGGTGTAATGTTGACAGTTCACGTTTTCCAGAACGCTTTTTTGAGCGTGTATATAAGCTTTGTCCAACAAGTCTCGTTTGCAGTGTATTTGATATCAAATTTCGAGAGCGAAAATTCCATTTAAGCAACAAAAATTCCATTTACATAAAATACTATTTACGTACCCCCGATCCATTACGTAAGTGAAAGATTCAGTGTATTATCATCAACTGGAGCCAATATGGACGGGATGGATTGTTGGGCGTTTGGTCGTCTACTCGCTTCGGATTCTATATGGAACCCAGGATTTCTCCTCGGGGATTTGTTTGGGGCTCTGGCGTTCTCCGTTGCGTTGTGGTGGATGAGGTTTTGTCCTGGCACAGTAAGCGCTCACTGCACCGGAATGTATACATTGGATGGGGATATATGTTCGCTTTTGGAGCAGAATTGATTGGTTGGGTATCTACCTACCCGAATGGAACACGGGGACCTTACAAATGGGCGAAAAATGCAGACATATCGGTTGTATAAAAACGGAGAAAATATTGATGGCAGAAATGAATGTTTGCGAGCGTATGGTAATTTGTTTTGTTTTAGTTGTGATGGATTTTTCTGCGAAAGTTATCGATGGCGGTAGGGCACAGTTCGTAGTTAGGTTGATTTGTTGTAGATATGCCAATTTTTTTCTAATATTGTAATAACACTGTGGAACATTTTTTTTTTGTCTAAAGCACCAACATTTCGCTATTTACGTCTCAGGTTCTCTGGCTTATCTTCTGGGCGATCACTAAGAATTTCTGCTGAATTATTTTCCAGACTTTCAACCCTCGAGTTTATCCTAGATTAATTTTGAAAAATCCTTCTTGAAATCGTTTTGGAATTCGGACAGGAATTCCACATTGTATTTTTGTAGGAATTTCTTAAAACAAAATAGTTTTTAATTCATTAAAATCCTTCAGGAATTTAAGAATATTTTTCAGAAATTCTCCAAAGATTGTATTCCAACATGACTGTCTACTAAGTATGTTGAATTTTATTCATCACTAGTGGTCCCGGCAAACTTCGTCTTGCCATCAAGTAGGCTGTTGAAAAACGCCATGAAACGCCCCGTGTAAAATGGACGTTCCGTTCACTCCTGTTTTTTTTCAACTTTTCCGTTAAATATCCTTTGGTTTTTATATACACAAACACGTCGGAACACTTCAGGAACATAACTATGGAAGAATTTTCAAAATCCGATAGCCCGTTCTCAAGCCATTGCGTGACATACAAACACCATTCCATTTTTATTTATATAGATTGTACTACATCATTCGAACTCTTTACAGTTATACTTGGGCGTATCATGCTTCTCCGTTTCTGTCGTATTAAAGCTATAGAAATACCAATCCGTATCTTTGTAGAAGTACAGTCGATCTCTCGATTTCTCATACAATGCCGCATCAATCCGACTGGGTATATCAAAAGCGGACACCTCTTCCGTGTGATCGACAGCTTTCTTATCCGGATTGTACCTCCAGTAGTGATCGTTCTTGAACGCATATACGTACTTTCGATCGTACGCCACGGCATCCAAATTGTTCGGCAATCCAGGAAAGGTGTTGCGAATCTTCCGGGGGTAGCCCTGCTGCAGCGAATCGTATTTGAAGTTCCACACTTGATCAGTCTTGAACACGAAGGTTTCCAAGTCTATCGTCACGGCTGCGTCCACGGAATCTGAAATACAGTGGTCTAGGTGTCACAAACAATACACATAGTTCATTGGGAAAGCATACCGGGAATCCCTGGCCACTTTTCACTCAGCAGTGTCGGTTGCCCAATTGTGTAATTGGTATAAATTTGGTAGCAGTATCTTCCCGCAATGAACATTAATCCACGGGCTGTGGACACTACGGCATCGTACTTTGAAAGGCTGCAAAACTCTGGAATCGATCTGGTTTGATAGCGTCTACCGTATTTCAGTTGTACCGCCTGTAAAATAGAAGTAGCATAATAACAATTCGGATTAAATAAGTCATAAACTTACATCAACGTCAACTTGGGGTAGCTCAGAGAAATGGGAATCCAGGAAGGGATACATGATAGATGCTCGAGATGATGAATGACTCATTCCAAGGGCGTGACCAATTTCGTGCATCGCAGTATGGAGAAACTCGTCCCGATTCTTCGTGTAGTATTTTGAGTTGAAACGTATCACTCCCTTTTCCGGGTAAGATGCGTGCGTAAAGATTGCATCTTGCGTGGCAGAACCACGGAGGTGTTCTCTCACTTTGGAACGATGATCATCGAACAAGATTCTGATGTCTGCTTTCGGGCTATTGGATTCGGTAAAATCTAGAAGAGTAACGTTGCTCCACTGCTGAAAAGCGGTTCGCAAGAGCTTTTTCACATTACTCGGTGTGGTTGCCGACGGAACTTTTGCGACGTTATAGGTGAGATGACGTTTATTCCATTTGAACTCGTGGTCTTGTGTGGTAAGTTCACTTAGAGCGCATTTGGGTCTCTTCAAGGATAGCTTGGTGTCACGGTCAAGTTCACCGGTCCGCGGTAGCTCATAGTACTTCTGATACTGAAGGATTCTGCTATCCGCATTGTTCGTCAGTCGAGTGTAGGGTTCATCGGTGTTTTTTGCTGTATTGTGAAATCCACTATCCTCTAGAACTTGCTGCGTAAATTTGTCAGTGAACAGTACTCAAGGACATTACGAAATGGTCACACAAACCTCAACTTCATCATCGGATAAATCAGGCTCTTCAATTGGAACTACCGGACTGCGGTTCGTGCTGATGAAGTCCGAATCCAATTCTTCGTTTAAAGATACATTTTTCGGTTCGAGTTTGTCCCGATTATAAGAACTTGTTGTACTATTAATAAAGGCAATCACAATAAACCAACAAACCACAATTCGCATGCTGGTCATTACACCGTTCACGATCACAAGGTAACTGACTTGAATGCTTCATAACGGATAAATTTATTGCGATTACATATCATACGCATGACGCTGCAATTCGCAGCTAAACAATTTCTTAGTTTTCTTCTAAGGTAAAGATACTGGATCTTTCACCAATCAACTCTTTTTCGGCCACCCATGCCTCGCTACACAGATCATTGACAACCGCAGTTATTCAGCACCATTACGATATATTCGGAAATTGTGAACAGCACTTCTTGTCGAGTCATTTACAAACCGGTGTGCACTATCGAGTAAAAAACATCATTTGGCCTAGTGAACGTAGGGTGAAACCAAAGTCTTTTAATATACAGGTAGGGTTTCGATCTACTTCGTCGCATACGCTATTATTCGTCGTATCAAACATAAAATGTTTCACTACGGCAGATTTTCAAACTAACCTGCAACATAGATTCATTTTTCAGGTATAATTTTGTGAAAGCTGTTATGACTTGTTCAATAAATGCAATAAGACTACTGTATTTCGATAAATAAATTAGTTCAATTATCCACTACTTTTTCACCGAAATCGCATGGACGAAGACGACCGAGCGAAATCTGATTACCGATCGACTGGACCACGCCACATTTCTTGCCGATCTCCTGTGTGACTTACTTCACCGGGCATTTATTTACACTATGGAAAAACTTCGTACATCAGCACTGAAGGATTTTATTCCAATCACACGCCGTAAAACTTCTATAATTCACGAAATTTTATAAAATTTCTTCAACGACTGCATATAATTAAGATAGTAAGCAAATTTCGATCCATCGTACTGAGAAAAAAAAACTTGTACGCATCAATGTATGCGTGATGTTCGGCGTAGAAAACGATTCCTTTGATTGTGATTGTTTTCGTTGCTTTGTGAGCCGTCATGTATTTATTCGGTCAAAAGTAATTGTGCCTGTATTTGTGGGCTGTATTTTGATGGAACCAATGAAGTTTAAGGAAAAAGCCACATATTTCATCAAGCTGAGGGAATGGACAGGGATGCTCGAATATCTAAATCATCTTGGTAATCATTTTATTATAGCATAGAACTGTTGTATTTTGACCACTCTGGTGGATAGTGTATAAATGAGTATAGCAATGATTGTGTTCGGAGGATGCAAGGGAAATTGAATTGAGCAGTTCAGCAGAAAATACCTCCACAATAATTATTCATCCAGAGCGATGCGACCACGCTTGGGTGGAAACCATTTTGTTCAATTTTCCGAGAATATGAGATTAGGAATTGTTTGAAACAAAACTATTATAGCCGTAGTGACCCATCCCAGCCGAAGCCGAGAACAATCCACGGAAACGAACAAGTTGTAAACTTTCGCAACTTTATGGATTCCCTGTGATACTGATCCAATTGGTCCTGTAGAGCCATTTTACTTTATCCGGAAATAAGCAACGCTGGCTGCTGTTGGGGCGCACCTGGTGCATACATAATCTCCACTAATGGACGTTTCAATCTGGGAGCCCTGATCATCGGAAAGTGGAGTACCTGCCTAGCTGTATAGGACATAGGTTCCCACCTAGCCGTCAAGTTCATATTCGCGACCCATCAGAATGGATTTCTTCAAGTTGAGTTTTGTACTTACACGACGCTGAAGACGGTTTTGCAGTTGAGGTCGAAATACGCGTATCTGTCAAAGGATACGAAATGGTATAGAATTTCCCATTTTATTTACTTATTGGCATTCCACTAAACAGCTCGAAGATTTATCATAAGATACATTCGACAATATAGGCAAAAAATACTAACTAGAATATTTTTTTACCAGTCCCTAAAAGTACGCAACCTATAGTTTGGGAAACCATTGCATAGAAGAACAAAACACAAAATAGCGCAACGGAAACAATCCGGGCCAGGGTTCGAGAGCGGAGGATAACCGGGCAGACGATCCGGATAATAATGACAGTAAAAAAGTGTGTTTCCAGGGAATCCGTTTTCCACTACCGGGGAGAAACAAAGTAGTTGAGTGCTGCGCCCCCCAGTCTCGCTTTGGCCGACCGGTGGGGGGTAAATCTCAAAATAAGCATTATAAATTAAACTTGTTCAATTTGCCAGTTCGGTTCCGTGGCGGAGGAAGGGCGAGGGTGGTCCGAGAGTTTTTGAAGTTAGTTCTTTGTTCGAGAAAAACATCGGGGCAGAGGAAGACTCGACCAGGGGCGTAGCCATGGAGGAGGCATGCCCCTCCTGGCTGACGAAAAATAAACGACTAGTTTGATACAAAAAATAATACATTTTCAATTTTTTCAAAGACTGTTTTCACGTTTATATATATGAAAAACTAGTGGCCCTGGCAAACTTTATCTTGCCATCTAGTAGGCTGTTGAAAAATGCCATGAAATGTCCCGTGCAAAATGACAGTTCCGTTCACTCCCGTTTTCCGACTTTCCCGTTCAATATCCTGGGGGCTGTCCATTTATTACATATGACATTTTTCGAGGTTTTTCAACCCCCCTTTAGTACATGCCTGTTAGACTGGCCCAGCTCAGTATGGGAGAAAAATAAAGTTGCATAATTCCATGGGCACCCCCCAGGATTATTCCTTAGGGTTAGAGGAAGACTTCCTGAAAATTTGAGCTCATTTGGTCGTTCCATGAGCTGGCGCAATTGAGTTGAAATTAATATGGGATTTTCAGCTCAAACATATGGAAAACAGCACATCATCTAATGTTTGGATCAGGCAAATTGTTGATCCCGTTCAATTGAACCCAGAATGTCAAAAACACTACTTGGTACCATAGCGAACAATATTGTAGAAGGTTGTATGATAATTAAAATTGAGAAAGTTTGTGTTTTAACAATCTGAAGTAGATTTGCAATATTGCTTAGTATTTCTTCAACTTAGCTGAGTGGTAGCCACTAAGCGTATCATAGCCACCTATGACGCTGGGCGAGCTGCGGTACAAGGTGCATGCATAAATATGATTGTACGGGAGTGCTGATCTAAGCCTAACTTTCAACAACTGAAATGTTAATGAAAATGAACTTAAATCCAGTTACAACCTTCTGCAACTATGTTCATTAGGGTATCAACTAGTGAATTGGTCATTATGGGCTCAATCGAACGCCATTAACTATTATACGGAACGGAACAATGACAAAAGGTAAATTTTCAATATACTTGAAACGAATATTCCATACAAACTTCGAATTTAATGCGCCAGCTGGAGGAGCAACTAAATGAGTTGAAATTTTGAGAGAGATTTTTTATTACCCTAAGGCACATATCTGGAGGGTGCCTCGTTGAGTTTTACAATTTTTTTGTTTAAGGGCCAGTCTAATAAGTAGGAGCATTAACCTAAGAATGCTAATGTCGCTACTGTTCGTGTTACCAACATCTAGTTTGCCACGCGCTGACAGCTTGAGTACCGGTCCTCAAAGTGTCAAATAAATTTTAAAATCATCCACAACAACATGGCATCGAAAAAACAATGAAAAGAAACAGTTTAAGGTGATAATGAACTAATTCAGCTTTGTGAGAACAGCGCCATTAGCGTTCTACTACTAATATTTCTATTGTCTAATGCCTGTCGATGACATACGTAAGGACATTTGAAAAAGTAGTTCCAGTGACTTCGACATCGCGGGCATCAAGAATAGTTGCCCAGTCGATGCTTGACAGGACATCTGCAATGCTATGGTGATCGGCTTTTACAAAGTTGTACGAAACGAAGGCAACGGAGGGCGATCGTCGAATTCGGATATCGTGTAACCTTCAATAGATGTCATTAACACAGAATGAAAGATCTTCGTACGGAAATTATTGGTTCTTTTCCAGGGAAATTTCACGAAGCATAGATCGTGACTGCGATTATTTTCATTGACAACGTGATTGATTTGAGTCAATGTGGTGGCACTGTAGCTATCCAATAGATTAATCGCAAAGACATAGAATAACGAGTACTCGGGGTCCGGATAGAGGAGGACGCTGTTAGACGGTTTCCACGAAAAAAAGTTTTCAGTTCAAAATTTCAAAAACCGTGCAAAAAAAGTAACACCAGTTCTCGACGTTTCATGCAAAAATAAGGTTTTGGCGGAAAAAAATGTATGGAAACTTTTTTTGCACGGCCGTGTAAAAAAAATCCGTGCAAAAACAGAATCGGGTGTATAGTGCAACTTAGAATCGCGTGAAGTTGTATAAGTTGTAGATCATATATCAATCCAGAAAGCATCATATGAAATCGCAATAACTTAGCAAAAATTGTCACCCAAACTTGGTATCTGCTGACGATGGGTCTCAAAGAACAACAAAGCAAATGTCACTGTGCATGGAACATGCATTAATATTGGCATATAATCACTCTACAGATAAAAAGCCCCTGATGGTACAGTGATAAGGTGTCCGATTCCAAATCCAAAGATCCCGTGTTTGAGGCTTGTTGAGAACTTCTTTTTATTTTCATCCAAATTTATGGCATCGTATATCTGGTCGCAGAAAGTCTGAAAAAGTCGTGACAAGTACGTATATAGCCTCCACTTTGGTAGGTATATAGCCTTGTCATGCATTCTATACGATTGAATTGATTCATATAGAATGATGTATAACAAAAGTTATACCAACCAAAATGTTGACTGGGTTACGACCAGAAAAGGCGGGCCGCCAAAATTTTGTAATCCATGCAAATTGTCTGTACCGAGATGTTCAAGGAGTTTTTCTTGTCCTTGTCTACGCCACTAATGTCCAGCGTAATTAATACATCACGCATTATGCTTAAACATTCAAAACATTCAAACATAAGTGGCTTTGTCCAACATTTTTTGGGTGACATATTTTGGGATAGGTCATAGTTGATTTTCTCGTTCTGTTGGTACGATTTGGTGAGAACAGAGCAAAATTCATAATACTTTGACCGTGTAAGTGTAACCGCCATGGCCGTTCCTTGGGCTGTTTTTGAAGATCCTCCAAATTTTTAAGTTAGTTTACTGGCACACGTAGTGTTCGGTCACACCGCAACGACATCTCCCATTCACTGTATGCTAGGCGCATTCAGCTTCCGTAGCAGCGCGGCAGTGTATTTAATTTCGCTGCTTTCTCCCCCAGCTAGCAGCAAGCAGCCCAAATGCTTCGAAGCTCTCTCTGGTATAGATCTATAGAGAAATCATTTCCAAATTTATTTTAACTTCACAACACTGTTGGTAATGCCAATTTTTCTCTCCAACAACCATCCGAACCATTAACTCTGCCACTTATGTTTTTCAACCTGAAATAATCAAAGCATTAGTATTAAATAGTAAATAAAAAGTTTATAGATATCCATTTTCTAAAATCAGAACTGCAAATTTTTGACATTTCTTTATTGTCAACAGAAAAAATTTCAACTTTAAAAAAGCTTGCTTAGATCCAACCATAAAAATTATAGTGTTGCCAAGATATGTCAGAAAGGGGTAATTCAAAGTTTATAGTAAGCCAGCGTAAAAAGCTGGATACAACGGAAAGGATTTCCGAGAAACTGCCTTATAAGATACCTAGTTAGCAGTATTCTTTGAGGATTTTTTCAAATATTTGTTTTTTCAATGGTAAAATATTTTAAGGAATTTAAGATCGGAACAATACTATAGATAAATCTCTACCCAAATTCACAGTACAGTCTTGAAAATATTGTAAGATACTCTAAAGAATTCTAGAGAAATGTTAGGTAGAGTATCTACCTTATTCCTAGGTAAATCTGAAGCTACTGAGAGATTCTTGTATTTTTCCATTCATAATTCACTGTGACAATTTTTGAGGAATGACTGAACTTTGCTGATGCTGTGACGGATCGCGAACATGTGCGTGCGTGTTTCTGTTCAATCCAAAATCCATCTTCTTTGTTTGGATTTAAAAATAAAACGCAATCGGAGCGATATATCAGCAGGTCCGCTTACCCTCTTCTCCATTTACTAGCTCAGTGGTTTTCAAACTTTTTGAGTTCGTGACGCCCACTAACAGTTTTCTGGAATTGGCGCAAGGCTCCTGCAGAGTTCTTGTTTAATTTATGATCTCGTTCTAAAAGCCATTGGTATTCAAGTGTGTAGCTTGTTGTTAGTGAGAAAAGGAATGGTCTGACACTGATGACATTTCGTACAGAAAACGACGATGGTTTGATAGCTTTGTAGTATTGTGCTCTGCAAGATAAATCCACGTAATGCGATTATCTGAAAATGTCGATATACCGTCGCAATGATAATGAAAATCACCAAATGTTTCAGATTTAGCACATTTTAAACATTTGCGTCCTTGAAGAACGAAAAAATCCAAGCCAACTTGAATTTTGACGTTGCGTTTGAATTGCGCGCATATCTTCTGCGCGTTATCGCCGTCGCTGGATGTGGATTTAAAATGAGCGCCGCAATATGTACCAACTCAACATTAGTCAAAAACATCACAAATGATAGAAGGCAAAATTTGTATAATTTGACAATAAATGTTTGCCCGAAAGAAGGCAAAATTAGGGCTTGATAAATTTGTACATTTTATTGCTTCCCGACTCCAGACATCAACTTGTTAATGTCAAAGGGGTCGATTCATTATAGGGGTGCCCAGTAGGAGATGGAATCCTAGACTAAATTCAGCTATGAGGACAGAATTTGTGCCCCTGTCGACCAAAAGCAATACAGCTTAATAACAGACTTGAATTTATGGGAATGACTTGAGGACCCAAAATTTTACAAGAAATCTCGTCATCCCGTAGGGCTCAAGTAGTGACGTTCTCCATAAAAGTAATATTGGGAACGTTACAAATGTAACTTGATGTTCTGTGATTTGTCTGCTCGTGAAATTGTTTTCATTTATAATTTTTTGTAATATGGCGCCCAACGTGGGGCCCGATCATATAAAAAATGCAGTCTTGTTGTTCTGGAGGCATATTAGGGAATGAGAACGGCTTTCGTGTTTGAAATGATATTATACAGTTCCTTGTGAACATGGCGAAATCACTCGGTGTAGCCAGGGATATTATTTCAGAGTAGAGGTCGAAATCTATTTGCGGCGGGAGCACCTCCTTTATCCGCCCGGTTTTCACCAACTGCGCTACGTTTATTAGATGGTCATACCATGTCGGAGCTAGATGCATCCGTATTGGATGATCCGCAATGTCTTGTGTCAGTACCTGCTTGAAGAACCGAAGGACCGGCGCTTTCCGAAGGGACGAATGAGCACAACACAAACTAAACCTAACTAAACTAAACTAAGTGAACTAAACTTCCAGTTTTCACACTCGCACTCGGAACAATCTTCGGATTTTGCACAAATTTCCGTTATTAATCAATTTAATAAAAGCGCACATTTACTTGGTACGAACGTGCAATCGGCACCCGATCCAACGTGCATCAAATGGATAAAAGATTCTTTATCAAAACATTTCCAAATGAAAGATTTAGGCAGCGTAAAGAACATTCTTGGCCTAGAAATCTACAGGGAAGCCGGAATATTGGCTCAAATAGTGACGTTCTCCATGAAAGTAATATTGGGAACGTTACAAATGTAACTTGATGTTCTGTGATTTGTCTGCTCGTGAAATTGTTTTCATTTATTATTTTTTGTAACAACATACATCATGATGTGCATGGACAGACGCAGTTGTACATATATATATATATTAGACAGTTTCATAAAAATAAAGATTTCTGGGATTCAACCAGTCACCCCCAAGTCCTAGTTGCAATACTAAAACAAACTACCAGACAAATTTTCATCCAATTTGGAGAAGATTAGGAGGTGCCTCAAGTCGAAATTGTGTTTTTGGCTATTTTTTACAATCAAAAAATTCTACCGAGAATTTGGAAAAATGAAAATCAAAATAAATATCACTGGTTGAACGTATTATTAGTACTTTACAACTTTTGAGAACACTGTATGCCGATAAGAGATGGTTTTTACCTCATAAAATTGATTTCTGTTCATTAAAGTACCTGTAAAATATACATTTCTCTACAGTTTTTGTTCTACGAGATTCTGTTTTAGAGGTACTTAAATGAACAGAAATCAATTTTATGAGGTCAAAACCATCTCTAATCGTCATACAGTGTTCTTAAAAGTTGTAAAGTACTAAAAATACGTTCAACTAGTGGTATTCATTCTGATTTTCATTTTTCCAAATTCTTGTTAGAATTTTTTGAATGCAAGAAATAGCCAAAAAACACAAATTCGACTTGAGGCACCTCCTAATCTTCTCCAAATTGGATGAAAATTTGTCTGGTAGTTTGTTTTAGTATTGCAACTAGGACTTGGGGGTGACTGGTTGAATCCCAGAAATTTTTATTTTTGTGAAACTGTCTAATATATATATATATATATATATAAGGATACGTATTTTTGGATTTTTTGATTAGGGTGACCATTTCCGAAATAGAGTGACCAGAAAAATCGCGATTTTGCAAAATTTTTATTTTCAAAAATATTATAACTTTTGAACCGTTTGACCGATTTTTAATCTTTTTGGACGAAATGAAGGCTAAACATTTTGTATCTAGAGTTTGTATCCTTTGACAGCTACGCGTTTTTCCACCTCAACTAGTACAAGACACTGAAATCTAATCGAGTCTAGTACACGACACTGAAGACATCCTTACAGTTGTATGTCGAAATTGGCGTATCTGTCAAAGGATGAAAACTCTAGTGGAATCAAATGGTATAGTACCTTGATAAACTTGTGTTCTACATCAAGGCGGATAACACGGTCATCACAAAGACAAATTAAAGACCTCCATGTCCCTTACAATTGCCCAAAATATTATAACTCATAAGGTAATCTAGAATGCCGTGAAAAGTGTACTGCGATCTGTCAAACGTGGGTACCTTTTGCACTACCGAGGGACCGAATGCTGTACTAGAAGTGGTACCCAAACTGAGCCCGAGTGGGACGGACCTGGTCATCATCAACAGAATAAATTATTTCTTTGTTAATGAGAAAAAAAAAACAAAAATTATTGTGTTGGAGTACGTCAAATCTCCAACAATTATATTTATTTATAGCTTAAAAATGAATTCTGTTTCACTTATTTGCTTAATACTATCTAGCAGAAACAATAACAGTAAGCATTGAGAAGTTAGCTTGTTTGAACGATATTTTCGATTTCAATGAGTTTGACAAATTTTTGTATCGCGATAAAGCTTGGATAAACAATGAAACAATAGTATAACTCCATTGCACAGGTCTTTTTTTTGTTGAGAAAAGAAGGAGAATGTGTGGTGTGTATTACTTAGTGGGGAACTTATATTTAAAGTGTATAGTGTGTTGTCCCCCGGCGTGTTACGGATAACCGTCATGTACCCAAGCGTGAGATAACGCCTGCATCATCGAGATGTGAATTCGGGACTACGAAGCTGCTGATGTTTTCTTCGGTTTTCTGTTAGAAAAACAAGGAGAGATATATTTTTTGCTTTTTTTTCACGCACACGATGACAGTTCCTTACGAGGTTTTCCATAAGTGCGAGTGCTTTGTAAATCTCTTTTTGTTTCGTAGTCGCGAATTGCCAACCAATGCATGGCAGAGGCAGGCAATGACTTTTCCTCTTTCATCGGCTGGCCATTGGAAGCATCGGACGCACTTCATCGATCGGGAACATTCTCACCCGGAGCAACAATCTGATTTCCCACAGACTGCAAGGAGTAGAAGCATTAGCTTTAAAATGCTAATGTCGCGACTGTTCGTGTGACCAACATCTAGTTTGCCACGCTCTGGCAGCTTGAGTAGCGAGTCTATAAGTGTCAAATCAGTTTTTTTTTAACCAAGTCAGACACATCGAGGATGACAAGATGATGGTTTCTTTCGACGTAGCGGTTCTTTTCCCACCGTCCCAGTAAAGGATTCCCTAAGTCTCTTGGACCTTGGATATTACCCCAAAGGACGGATGCATCATGGAAAGGAAAGGTCAGGACATACATGATGTTGGCAAGATTGTGCATGGGCGAGAACTACTTTTAATTTCGAGGAAACTTATACAAGCAAACAAAAAGGAAACCCTCTATCCCCGTTTTTATGCGAGCTGCTCATGTCGAATCTTGAGGAAAATTCAAAGAGAGGCAGCAGAGAGTGAGTGCCAAGTAGAATGAAGTGCACGTGAAACTAGCCATCCTGGTGCAAACAACAAAACAAGTTGTATTTCCACTAATAAATTCAACAATTGCTGATTAAACTTACCGTATTAGTGCATCGAGTCCACTGTGAATGCAGTTTTGAATCCGTAACTTACTAAACGCTGATAAAAACTCGTTTATTTGCACTCTGTGGGTTTTCGCCATTCGACATTAGAGGCAAACAATGGATCACTCTTCGAACAGTTATCTTGTGTGACGCTGGTGACGCTGTTATATCCACCATGCCAGACAACGATCATACATCACGGCTGCGGAGCAACTCACTCGTGAAGTCTAGCGCGAAGAGTACTGATGCTGACATGACTGTTGCAGAACTCGGCTGACATGACTGATGCAGTCTCAACTGGCTACCTACCAACGAACAGTCAAGGAGGACTTCAAAAAGCTCGGTGACTCTCTTTCGAGTATTTCTACCGAAATGACCAAGTTGCGAGAGGATATAGCATCGGATATCGGTAAGCTACGTGAGGAGAATAATAAAACGTTCAATAGTCTATCTACGACGATCGACGAAGCGAAAAGAGATACATCTCTAGCGTTGGACAGATCTGCTCGGATGAATGATCTTTTGATGAGCGGAGTGCCGTTTGTAGTTGGTGAGGACCTATCGAACTACTTTCGTACATGGTGTAACTCATTTGGTTATGCAGAGAGAGACCATCCACTTGTCGACATCCGACGACTCTCCAAAGGAACTCCAACAGCTGGAACTGTCTACATGATCCTAATACAGTTTGCCATCACTGTACAACGTAACGAATTCTATTCTCGATATCTCAACTCTCGTTCGTTGTCGCTCTCTGGGATAGGATTCAAGCGAATTTACATCAATGAAAATTTGGGGCCCATCGTCAGAAATTTGCGATCGAAGGCGCTACAATTGAAGAAGGCTGGAAAACTGCGAGCGGTTTTTACACGTAGTGGCGTGCTATTTGTACGGAGAATCGGAGAGGATAAGGAGATCGCCGTGTCTACAGAGAATGATCTATGTTTATTAGCCAAAACCCTTTCCTAATAAGCTTTTCTTTATCCTTCCACTCCTTCCCACACATCCCGTGATTCCTTATCCTAAAAGTTTTGTTCGAGATGATGCTGCTGCTGTTGCTGTGATGTTCCCTGCTCTTGATGATGCGATTGCTGCTGTTGTTAGTCTACATTTGGTGGACACTGAATAAATGCCTGACGGCACATTCGGAGTGCATTGACGACACTCACCCCTATCACCAAACCCATGAAGAGAGTCTCCATCCCATACGACAGACACATCAGCAATCAGCTTCGCCCAAAACTAAGGAATTTCGGAATAAACTTGGTGCAGAGGCAACCAACTTAAGACTTCGTTAGGCTCTACCAAGAATCCGGTTAACGCACTACACAAAGCTGGCGTTTACAAAATCAGTTGTTCACACTGCAGTAAGGTCTACGTTAGTCAAACAAAGCAGTTTCTAGATGTAAAATTCAAGAAACACTTAGCGGAAATAGGAAGAGCACAAAAGACGATTGACTAGGAGATGACTCTCGATTTCAAATGTAAGGTAGCATAACATGTGTTAACAGAGGATCATACAACAACTACGGCGGATGTCAAAATTTTACGAAAAGTTTCTTCACCTTGGAAATTGGATGCGGCTAAAATTCTTGAAATTTGCAAACAGGTACTACTCATGACGCTACTCAACAGAGTCAAGTCGAGTCTAATACCGTTTTGACTCATATTCCGAACACTTGAGGCCAACCGTGACTTCAAATGCATCTGATAGGCATAAATTAGCTGATATTTGTGAATATTTTAATTTCTTCACAAAGTCTAACTGCTAGCTGTTGGGTTTGCTGATAAAATTGTTTATTTAAACTTGTTTAGTAGTTTTTACGTAAAAGTGTGGAATAACATTTTGATTCAAATGCCGAACACCTTACTCATTCTGTCTCATATTCCGAACACCTTGATTCAAATTCCGAACAGCGCGAATAAATCATATTAGAATGAATGATTTTGGAAATAAATTTATCTAAACTAGTTCTACTGGTCTCAAACTTGAGAATCATCACTACTCCCGAGGTATAAAATTGATTTGTAGACGTTAAAATTGAATTCCAATTGACTGCCATTTCCGGGTTATATGATGACATATTTCAGTGAAACATTTCAAACAAATCGCCATACAAAAACCGAGTATTCGGAATATGAGTCTGTTCGGAATTTGAGACAAAACGGTACACGATACCGAACACGGCCTTACAGTTGAGGTGCAGAGCTTGAGTATATCCAAGTAATCAATAAGCAGGTAAAATTGCATTTATATAGAATTAAATTTGACAGTAGAGGAGGGCATTAAATGCTGATGCCCTTTGGTGAAAATCCTGTCTACGCCCATGGACCCGGCTGAGACTCCAGCTTCCTGTGTAGTGTCCCTGAGGCGCATAATGAACGGGTAAGAACATCGAAAGAGTCGTAAATGCTCGAAGGCGACGGAGCAAAGCACTACTGACTGCTACTCTATAGAAGGTACAAGAGGGCTGGCTGTGTTGGCAGGAGAGAAAAACTATTCTTATTTCATTTGTTTTCTTGCCTTTATTTAGTGGCTGGATCGTGTAGTTGGGCCAAACACTTACCAAGTGGAAATAAGTACAACAGTGAGGAAGACGTGCTTATCTTCAGCTGGTGACTTCGCGTAACTTGGCCAAAGTTTCGTAGAAATTAATTTTCTCCTCCGTATTGTCAGTGGTGTGCAATGAGGCGAGTTCAGATACTAAAATACTAGAAAAAAAAACCTAACTTGCGCCCCCAAATTAGTTCATTTGGCCCCTTAGAGTAACTGCAAAAATTTAAACGGAATGCGCCAATTATAGAGAGCATGGTGCTAAACAAGTTCAAAGATTGTATGAGAAAGATCGACCAAATAAATGGGGAAAATGGTTCCAATTTTGTTTTCGATCATTGGAGGCGCTGTAGTCAACAAGTTTCTATCATTATTGATTCAAAGATTCTTGTTAGAAATTTTCATTATGATGTTCAGTTTTCATTTCATTTGATGGCAGAAAATGTAATTCAGTTCCAGGTTTTAGTAAAAAAGGGTTCGGAGTTTTTATCTACAAGCGAAAACTCAGAATTGTTTTGTTTTAATCAGATAGGCTTATCTTTCACTGTGTGTTGATTGAACATAGACAGTATTGTCACTTCGAATAGGTAACTTCATTCATGATAAAACTAGCTTTTGCGTTGTAGCTTTCACAATGTAAAAAAATGAACAATCAACACAGCACCAACATAAATTGATGACACCATTGAATTTTTCTCATCGCACGTTCGTATCCACCTGACCCCGATCATAAAACACAGAATCATGCTATAGGCCTTCCTCACACATCCGTCCGGTTCATCTGCGAGCCTAAGTGTTTGCGATGGGTCACTGAAACGCACAAAAAACACAAACAATGCTACAAAATTGGCCACCACAAAAACCGAAAGCCTTTCCGAAACGGACCGTGACAAGTTGTTAAAATTGCATGAAACAATTCCATCGCAATCGGAATCGTGCGTTGCCTCTGTTGGATAGAGGAAAAAAAAATAATAATTTCGTGCCCCGTAGAATGTTGTCGGGCTGCCAATTCACGACGTGCTAAATAATTCAAAATCCCCTCCAAAATGAAGGGCAATTCACGGCGAGAGATGTAAAATCGAGGGAGGATCGATTTTATGACACGTAAATGGCGGAGGCTGAGAATAACAGAGGACCACCTCGTAAAAGTGAATGGCTCGGTTCGGTCAGATTTTGTATCATTATTTGTTACCAGAACTTTTGGGAAAATTCGAACAACGACGTGTTGTAGCTTTCCAAGATCATTCAATGATTCATACCGTAATTTCGGGTGAAATTGATCATTTTTCACGGTTTTTCTAGTCTGTTTTCTATAATGTTAACAATTCCAAACAACTAAATGGAGGAAAACTAGTACGAAGGTGAGCCTCATCGACTCATGTAGCGAAATTTTCTAACAAATGTCATTTTAGTGTTAACAAATATCTCTAAAATAAAAAATCAGGGGATCTCATTTCGGGGTGAAATTGATCACTTGTCAATGCCATTATTGTTAGTTTTCAAAACAACTCTACATGATAAATTTGAGCTCTCTGAATCCGAATATGCTTGTCAAATTCTTAACAATGCAATGTTTATATAAATAACGAACACTTAAATTTCAACAATTACGTGGAAAACGCCTAAATATATGCAATTTTCTAAGGAATTCAATGATATCTAACTGAAATTCAAATTATTCAACCATAAGAGCTAATTGGTACGAGTTTTGGTAATGAAATCTGGCTTAGGGATATATCTCAAGCATCCTCACAAACTTTCAGGTTTATACCATGTTCAAATCCTTGTTTAGAAATAGAAGTTTATAGGTGTTTGTCAATACTGCACCGTGCATGATTTTGAAATTTTACATTATTTTCATAATAATAAACATTCTTTAACGCAAAAAAACTTCACAACACACAATTCGACAATAGTTACGACAAACAACGTTCATTTATTGCAGCTTACAATGATATTTGTGCTCCATTACGAATAAATAAAATCGTGTGATACGATGATCAATTTCACCCTTCTGATCAGTTACACCCGATTTTACGGTACCCGAGTTTATACCAATTTGGGGACAATTGAAGCTGAGCTTGACTGATCAGGTTTTCGAAACCACTTAACACTTTCATCCGTCTGATTTCAATTCAATTTCCATTTTCATTCCATCGCCATTACATTACCATTCCATTGCCATTCCATTGCCGTTCCATTGCCACTTCATTGCCATTCCATTGCCTTTCCATTGCCTTTCCATTGCCACTTCATTGCCATTCCATTGCCATTCCGTTACCATTCCATTACCATTCCATTACCATTCCATTACCATTCCATTACCATTCCATTACCATGCCATTACCATTCTATTACCATTCTATTACCATTCCATTGCCATTCCATTGCCATTCCATTGCCATTCCATTGCCATTCCATTGCCATTCCATTGCCATTCCATTGCCATTCCATTGCCATTCCATTGCCATTCCATTGCCATTCCATTGCCATTCCATTGCCATTCCATTGCCATTCCATTGCCATTCCAGTTCCATTCCAGTTCCATTCCAGTTCCATTCCAGTTCCATTCCAGTTCCATTCCAGTTCCATTCCAGTTCCATTCCAGTTCCATTTCAGTTCCATTCCAGTTCCATTCCAGTTCCATTCCAGTTCCATTCCAGTTCCATTCCAGTTCCATTCCAGTTCCATTCCAGTTCCATTCCAGTTCCATTCCAGTTCCATTCCAGTTCCATTCCAGTTCCATTCCAGTTCCATTCCAGTTCCATTCCAGTTCCATTCCAGTTCCATTCCAGTTCCATTCCAGTTCCATTCCAGTTCCATTCCAGTTCCATTCCAGTTCCATTCCAGTTCCATTCCAGTTCCATTCCAGTTCCATTCCAGTTCCATTCCAGTTCCATTCCAGTTCCATATGTTCTCATAATCCATCCAGGTTGCTTGCGGAATCCTTCCCGGATACCTTCACAATCCTTTCTGAAAGCTTCCAGAATACTTGCCGGAATGATTCTGGAATCATCCGGTAATGATACTGGAAACAACTTGGAAGGATTCTGGGAACATTCTTTATTTAAGAATGTCAAATTGAAGCTTCGGCGTCCCAGTAACTGCTGATGCAGATGGGTGGCAAGTTAAAATGCATGAATTTACGATGCCATAATGATCCAGCGAATTTACGCTCTTGAGTTGTTTCTATATATGTTGCTAGCGATTCCAACAATCTTGACCCGTTTTTTTTTTCAGCAAATTCACCAGTTTTACCTGTGATTCCATCAAAAGTTCAACAAGAAATTAATCCTGGGATTTTACCAGGATTTCCTCTTGAAATATCTTCTACTAAAATTCCATAATGAATATAATCGATGATAGAATTCTACCAAAATTCTTTCATGAACTTCCCAAGAAACTCCTTTATGATTCCACCAGACGATCCTACCGAAATTTCATCAAGATGTTGTCTAGCGATTTAACAAGGAATTCCTGTAAGAATTCCTTTAGAAATTCCTGCCGAAAGATCACCAGGAATTCCTCATGGGATTCCACCAGGAGTTTTTCTATGGATTCCTTAAAAAGTTCTTCCATCAGGCGGACTTTAAAAGTTTCCATCAGAAATTATTGTGACGATTTCACCAGGAATTCCTTCAGAGATTCCACCAAAAACTCTATCAAAATTTCGTCCGAGGATTCCATCAGTAGTTCCTTTTAGGGATCAGGAGTTATTCTGGGAAATTAAACACGAGTTCATCTAGGCATTCTATCTAAAGATTCAATCATGAACTCCACGAAGGGTTCGTTCAGGAGATCCTTCAGGGTTTTAATCAGGAGTCCCTATATGGATTCCATCGGAAATTTCTCTACGGATTCCATCGGAAGTCCTCCAGGGATTTCATCAAAATAGAGATTCTATAGAGATTCTATCAGGAGTTCATCGAGGGATTTCTTCAGGAGTCCTTCCAATGATTCCATCAGGAGTTCCTTCAAGAATATCTTTAGAAATTTCTTCAGCGATTTCATCAGGAATTCCTACAGGGATTCTATCAGGAATACTTTCAGGACTTCCATCAGGAGTTCCTCCAAAGATTATATCAGGAGTTTCACGAGGAATCCCATCAGGATTCCATCTAGGGATATCATACGGAATTTCTCTAGGGATTCTATCAAGAGTTCCATCAGGAATCTTATCAGGATTTCCTCCAGTTCATCAGGATTTCATCAGGAGTCCCTCCAATGATTTCATCAGGAGTTCCCAAGGATTCCATTAGGAATTGCTCTATGGATTCCATCAGGAGCTCCTAGGGATCATGTACAAATTACGTCACGCTCCAAGGGGGAGGAGGGGGTCGAGTCAAGCGTGACAAGCCTTACAAAATTTTCGGAGGACTCATACAACAAGTGTGACAAAGGGGGGGGGGGAGGGGGTCGAAAAAGTTGAAATTTAGCGTGACATAATTTGTGTACCATCCCCTATAGGGATTTTCTCATGGATACCTTTAGGGCTTCCGACAGATTTTTTCTGGGGATTTCGTCAGGAGTTCCTCCAGAGATTCCTTCAAGAATTCCTTCAGAAATTCCACCTGGAATTCCTCCAAGGATTTTAACAGGAGTTCTTCCAGAGATTATATCAGGAGTTCCTCGAGGAGTTTTATTAGGATTCCTTCTAGGGATATCATAAGGAATTCCTCTGGAGATTCTATCAGTAGTTCCATAAAGAATTTCACGAGCAATTTCGTCCAGGGCTTTTATCAGGAGTTTTCATAGGGATTCCATCAGGATCAGGATTCAATGGATTTCATCGAAAGTGCCTCCAATGATTTTATCTGAAGTTGCTTCAAGGATATCTTCAGGAATTCCTACAAGGATTCCATCTGGAAGTACTCCTCCCTAAATTCTTTAAAGAATCCCTCCCGGAATTCCTAAAAGGATTTCTCCCGAAATTAATCAAGGGATACCTCCCGAAATCCCTCAAGTAATTAATCCTTGCGTAATACATCCAAGGATTCTAGAGGGTTATATCAGAAATTTCTCATATGGATTTCATCACCGGCGAATTACTCGAGAGATTTCTTCCGGATATTCTCAAAGGATTCATCGAGGGATTCCGCCCAGAAATTCTTAAAGAATCAATCCCGGAAATTTTCAAATTCCCCCGGATTTTTCCAAGGAACTTTCCGCGGAATAACTTCAAGGAATCTTGGGAGTTTTCAGAAAATCCTCCAGCAATTTTACCAGAAATTTATTACGAGAATTTCACCTGTAATTTTGGGATCTCCTAGTATATTATCCCGTGACTATCAGGAGTTTCCTTCTGGGATTCAAAACAGGAAGTCCTTCAGAGATTTCTCTGAGAATGCCATCAGAGGTTCTTCCGTGGATTGCGCCTAGATGAAAAAAGATTCTTCCAGTAATGCCTTTAAATACTTCACCAGTATTTTCTCTTATTATTTCACCTGTAATTTTAAGAGATGTTTTTTAAGGAATTTCACAAGGAGTTTTTCTAGGGTTAACACAGGTAATATAACCGGAGTTTCGCTAGAATTCCTTTTAGAAAAATCTACCAGTGTTTCGCCAGAAGTTCTACCATAAAACACCTGAAATGTTTCATTAGGATTTTCATTCAGGGTTATCCGGAATTTCTCCAGGGAATAACTGATATTTACTCAGAGGATTAAACAAATATGCCTCTAGGTTGAATCACTAATGAATTTTATTTTGAAAATTTCTGAAAAAAATCCATAGAATTTCTTGAAAAAAATTCCATTTAATTTCTTGAGAAATCCTTGGAGGAATCACCAAAGAAATCACTGGAGAAATTCCCTTCTAAAGGATTCTCTAAGGTAATTACTGTTGGATTCCTTGGAAAAATTCTACAATAGCCCCTGTAATGCCTCGTAGGGTCCCTCAGAGATACAAGGAAAAATCTTTGAAGGAAACATTTGTGAAATTTATAAAACAATTTATTATTAGCTTAAGCACTAACAAATTTTGTTCTTAATCTAACACTTTAAAATAACCGTGCGGACTGTCCTACATCTGCGTATACCGTTGACCTGCCGAGATCCAACTAAAGATGCTTTTCATTGTCATCTAACTCGAATGCTCATGCGATGCTTAGGGTCGGATCATTTCTTCGGTTCAGTGAGCATTCTCCTTATCCTTTACTCTCGAGGCTAAACTCATCACTGCAAGAAGCATGTGCGTGACGTCATTGTCCCGAGTAGATATGCATGAGATACTCAGCATTTAATCTCCGCTTTTCATATACCTTCTATCATCTACCATCTAACGTCCGCATACTACAGCGAGATGATGCGTGTTGACTGCGATCGCCAAACTATCTCAAATGCTGAAGACTCCAGGGTTGTAGTTTAGGAAGGTTTGTGATGATAATAGACAGGATTTTTTTGGAGAAATCTGTAGAGGAACTACTAGGGAAATCACTAGAAGAATCACTGGAAGATATTTATTAGGAGCAAATCCTTGATGGGGTTCTTTGAACAATTGCTAAATCCTGGTGGAATTTCTGAAGCAACTTCTTTTGAAATTTAAGGAGGAATCCTAGGATGAAGCCTTGAAAAAAGTTCTGGTGAAATTCTAGGGGTAATTTTTGGTGATGAATTGCTTGAGGAATCCCTTGAGAAGTATCTGGAAGATATCGTGATGTGATTCCTGGGTAACGCGCGATGGAATTCTTAGAACTAACTGCTAGAGGAAAGAATCTTTGAAGAAGTTGTTATAGCAATCTCTGCAATTATTGATAAAATTCCTACCAGAATCTCAGGAAGAATTTTTGATGGAATCCTTAGCATGGCTCATAAATTTCTGGAAAAACTTCAAAGTAGAAACAAGAGGAAGCCACTTGCAGATTATGAATAGAATATTTGGAAAAAAAATCCCATAGCCATATCGATGACTGCTCAAAATATTCTCCGACAGAGACCCCTCAAAATTTCAGAGTTTTGCCGGAATACTTCGTGCGAATTATAACTGGATTTCCTCACCAATATCCATTTCTTCCGGTACTTAAATTTTGAAAGTTCAGCTCTGCCTTACTACAATTATTGTCAAAACATATCGTAGAAATATATCCCCCACAGCCACAGAATTCGAAAAAAAAATCAACAATACATTAGACTTGCCGAGATCATTAAAAACATGCGAAGAAATACCGTGTTGCTGCAATGAGCTTTGACAGTTGGTCAAACGGTTGCATCAACAAAAATCGGTTTGACTAACTTGAAGGGCGGAGTCAATATTGGTCAAACCGTCTGAGCGTCTGTGGGCTGCATAAGACCCATAGGAACTCTGTCAAACCTCATTGTTATTGTTTACATTGAAAAATGTTTTTGTATTTCTAGCAGAAAACAATGAATACATGCTTTGCATGAAAAGAAAAACCGTAGAAATACAAGGAAAGATTCAAATATGACGTTCATCTTTTTTAAGGATTTCTTGACCCACTCTCCCCTTTTGTCACGCTTTTTCCAATAACTATACATGTACTGTCACACTTTCGTAGACCCCTTTGCTTAATGACAAACGTAAAAATTCTCTGATATTTTTAGGTGTTCTGGATATAAGGGTGGTTCAAAAAATCGTTCTTGCTCAACTTAACTTATTACTAATAAAAAATTGTAGCTGATGAATGTATCTAACAGCATAAGCGTTCTTCTAAACCTCAGAAGCACGTGGGCATAAACTATGAGTGATTGAATGAATTGCTTGCCTTCCCCATATTAATTCCCATACAAACTTTGAAGGGATTGTGAAATATCAGTTTTAATCCGAATAAGAGATTTCTTGCATTACATCAGAATGATTACTTAAATCATTTCAGAAAAATTTCCGAAAGCATAACTGTGGGTTTTCTGGAAGAACCCCCGAGAGTCGTCAAAACATTAATCAATGTGTATACGCTGCTCAAAAAGGTCCCGAAGGAATTTCCCATTAAACCACGTCAAAAAAGGCATTTCATCATAGTAATATACTTGCACAATGGTTCCATTCATATTTTCGTCAAGACGCGCCTCCTAGTCTACCTTGTCGAATCATTACGCCATTAGCAACTGTTGTACAGAGCATTACCGATATCTTAGGGTGACACTAACTTTTTTTTAAATCATCAACGCTGTCCCATAGACTCCACGATGAAGATCAACCCTATACTCGAAGAGATCATTAAACTATGACTAATTACTATCCCTTGCCAGTGAATGAAACCGCCCATCATGTTGACTATTCGCACCTTTTCGGAATCCGACGATTATACCTGTGATCGCGCAATTTCGCCGATGAGTAATCGAACGGCGGTCTGCGTGTGGTTCACACGTCGAATATCATTAGCAGTCTTAAAGAAACGTCCCCGGCAAGCGTTCCGCTCAGTCAAACCTCAGTCGAATTAGTGTCCAGTCGCAAAGATGTCCAACTCCATCGGTCGTCCCGTCGTAGTTTGCGTCGCGTTTGCGTTCATCGTTTGGACCCATGGAGCCACAATTGGCCGGGAGCGTCCTTACGATGATGATCCTTACTTTCCGAAGGATTTGGACGGAACCAACACAACGCGGGATCTAACGGTCGTTCAGAAATGGAGCAAATCCTTGCTCACCTACGCTATCGTCAACTATCCCAGAGGAATGCCCGAAGGCACCGTCAGATCAACCATCAGGACTGCGTTCGATGCGTGGAGCCGAGTGACCAATTTGGACTTTGTGGAAAGAGCCAGCTCGGCTGAAGTGGACATACAGGTGGCTTTCGAGGGGATGAATCACTATCGCAGAGGCGTACCGTGTCAATACAATCACGAAAATACGCTTGCTCATGCCTTTTTCCCCGAGCTTGGGGATATCCACTTCAATACCTTGCATTTCTTTAACGGTGAAACGTCGCGGGAGGAATTCCTCAACACGGCAGTGCACGAAATTGGCCACTCGCTAGGGCTGCTGCATTCCGCATCGCGATCATCTATAATGTACGGGGCACAACTTAGCAGTAATTTACTAGTGGAACCGCAACCTGAGGATATAGAGGTATGTAGCTTCCGTCAAGCGGGGTTATTTGCAACAGCGGTGGGGATAATCACACGTTTATAGTTATAACAGTTTTAAAATTGATTGCCCTAAACGAATTTTCGCCTCACCGGTATGGCAGGAATTTGAGGCTATAGTTCATGGACTGAAACATTAAACTTTGATACCTTTTACCTTTGATACGATAGAAATACCTTCTAGTTATCACCCATAAAGTGATACTTGCATAGAAATACACACTAATATTGATCCAAAATTTGTTCAAGTTATTTGTAATGTACCGAAAAATGATTATTGATCGCAAAACTAAAGTAAAACTTAAAATGCTGATATTTGTTTTGCATGATCAATCATATTTCGCTCAATTTAAAAATAATTAGAACGTTTTAGGAAATTTTCAACTTTTTCTGTGAGATAATATATGATTCGAACTTTTTTCCATGCATTTATGCGGTTCGGCTAACAATTTTCTCCAAACATTTATGCGACAACTAATACACCTCAAAGCATCTTTACAATATGCTTATCTACGGTTTACATAAAAAATGAATAATATTTTAGTTAGGATGTTCTACCAACAATAACAATTTATTCGTCTAAAACCTGTATGTGATTATTTCAAATCTCAATCGATTTCTATAACATTTGGAGTAAAAGTCTCTTACTTGAATAACACTCGAGCAACCATGAAATTATGAACATCGTCTTGAATTGAGCTAGTCATTTTAACAGACATTTTTGCTCCACTCGAACTTTTTGCAGCTTTGCTTTACCGATATGATTTATTACATTGGAGTATATGAACGTTTTTGGTACGTTACGTCATTTTTTTTATGATTTATTACATTGGAGTCCTTTTAGGTATAAAATGGCAAAGTTTGGCATAGATATGAATATTATTCTATATTTCTGATGATTTGCTGGAGGACAGATCCACTCTTCTTCTTCTTTCTGGCATTACGTTCCCGACTGGGACAAAGCCTGATTTTCAGCTTAGTGTTCTTATGAGCATTTCCACAGTTATTAACTGAGAGCCAATGACCATTTTTTCATGCGTATATCGTGTGGCAGGTACGAAGATACTCTATGCCCTGGGAAGTCGAGAAAATTTCCTACCCGAAAAGATCCTCGACCGGTAGGATTCAAACCCACGACCCTCAGCTTGGTCTAGCTGAATAGCTGCGCGTTTACTGCTACGGCTAAGGAAGGCCCCTAGGACAGATCCATATTTCACGATTGATTGTATAAAACTAAGTCTGAAAATCTGTAACGTGGAAATTACTGTGTCTTAATCAGTCACGGTGCGCCAGAAACCTTTATTAACACAAACAAAAATGTCCAAGGAATTGGCACCTACCATTCGAAAGATATGGCATGCAAGCATGTTCTCCGTGAATTTTAAAATATTCTTACGAGGGAATTGAGAGCTATCGTGATTTGATGGTTTTGAGCTATTTTGGAACGGATATTCACATGCTTCAAAATATTACCCAACGGTGCATCGTTACTAATTTGTAAACCAGCTAAGTAACTATCAGCTTTGCATTAAGCATTCGAAACATGTGATATTCAAGCATCTGCTCTCCGTATGTATAGTTGCTCCGTTATTACAAGAGTAACTATATTTACACAAGGAATCAACGGATGCAATTTATGATTATTTGCATCACCCTCAGTGTGTAATAAGTAATGGAATTTCCATTCCTTGTAATAAGCAATACCGGCTGCATTCGAATACAGGTCAATTTGGGTTTTGTTCCTATGTTTGACAAAGCCGTTGGAGCCTTCTGCACGCCCACGGGAAATCAATGGGAGTTTGAAAAATTAAATGATTCGTCTAGGTAAACAAAATGCTCAATCACAAAAATCCCAGAGATTATCGCATCATTTTCACTGGTTACTTTAAACATAATGAATAAAATAAAATAAAACAAAATAACAAGTAATCCTTTCATATGTGCAAAACTTGACTGAAGACTCAATATGACGACACCTTTTAAAGAGTTTGCATGATGCGAATCATGCAATATCAATCTAACAAGTATCTATTAGTATCTAAAAGAAAAGTCGATACAATATCGAACAATTCAAGAATCTTGCGTTATTTTGAAAAAGTAAACCAAATAGTGTGCTTGTTGCATTTAAATTTTTTGCAAAACATTGAACAAGATTTATTTTGACAATAATTGACTACTGACTACTTATTGAACAAATTTATAAACGTATCCCCTTTCGCTGTCACTAATAACATGTGAAGCATCAGTGCGCATCGTACCTTCGTGCTGTGCGTACACGAATTCTCTCTGCTCTTGGAAGTTTTCTTAAAAACTACCTAAAGCAATAAATCAGTACTTTTCAGTGCTACATAAACAGTACTTTTCATTGCTAAAATTAAAAACAGTACTTTTCAGTGCTACTAAAACAGTACTTTTCAGTACTATTTTTTCTACTATTGATCCCTTTACGATCCTTGTTTGGACCCGTGCCTTCGATTTTTCGTTGGACCCGTTGGCGAAAGCTAGCGGTGGTAATCCTTCTTGGACACCGTCTTGGGAAAAAACCTCTCGAAGGTCACGTCTTCTTTCGTTTATTAACTAAACATGGTATCAACAACTAACAAAAGGAAGGGTGAATCTCTGAATTCACTACTTCCTTCCAAAAAAGTGGGTTTTAAAACTGTCACTACACGTGGCAAGAATGGAAGAAAGGACGCTTCCTCGGAATGCGAACTTTCTTCCAAGGGTGAAATGAATAATTGTATCGAAATGAGCAATCAGTTCGATGCTCTAGACAAATTTTCCGAACACCAAATCGAAGCAGCCTCTAGCCCAGGCTCTTTGATTCAAGTGAGGAAGCAAAGAGTGCCGCCTATCGTGGTCAGTTGTTCCGAATTTGCGGGATTTAGGCAGGAGATCTTGAACTCCATTAGGGGAATCAAGGTTTCCTTCCAAATCGCAAAGAAATGAGACTATCGCGTTTTGCCGGAAACTCTTAAAGATCGTGAACTTCTTCTCAGACATCTTGATGAGAAGAAGCACAACTTTTTTACTTATGACGACAAAACTGAACGTTTGTTCAAAGTTGTTTTGAAAGGTCTCTCAAGTGACTATAAGTCACCTGAAGAGATCAAAAATGGAATAAATGATTTACTTGGATTTTCCCCAGTCCAAGTAATCATTATGAAAAAGAGAGCCCAATCTGGCATTGTTCGGAAAGGGCTTTCTCAAAAATATTATTGAGTTCACTTTAACAAAAAAGAACTAAATAATATTAAAGCTTTAGAAAAAGAAAAACTTATGTTCGATGTCCGTGTGACATGGGAACATTTCCAGAAACCTGGAGGAAATTACCAGAACCCCACTCAGTGCCGTCGGTGCCAAAAGTGGGGTCATGGTACAAAAAATTGTCGCATGGATGCTAAATGCATGATTTGCGGAGGTTCTTCTCACGCTAAGGACGTCTGTCCTGTGAAAGAAGATACCAGAAAGTTTGAATGCGCCAATTGCAAGGGCCCTCATAAAGCTAACTTTTGGGAATGCCCTTCACGCAAAAGGGTCATTGAGGCTCGTGCCAGGCAGATGAAAGATAATATCCGTTACGATAACGGTCGTTTCCGCAATTTGCCTGATAGAGTATCGAACAATGCTCATTTTTCAGTTAACGATCGCTTGATCATGAATCATACCCATCAGGAAGATCATAATCATGCTCATTCACAAACTAATTTTAATCCGTCGGGTAGCCGTTCGAATCTTTCAATTTCGAATGTATCTACCCACGGTAAATCCTTTGCCGATATCGTAGCAGGAAATTTGAACTCCTCCCCTGTTCGATCCATGGGTACCCGTTCTACTTGTTTCAAATCAAATGGAAAAAACCCTACCGCCACAGGTAATTCCGCTTCTTTGTCTACCGGAAATTCTAATGGGAAATCACATGACATGTCTGCCTCTGATTTTAATTTTCTAACTGAACAATTGAATCTAATGATTGATGCAATGTTCAAAGCCACCACTATGACTGAAGCAGTCCAAGTAGGTGTAAAATTTACAAATCAAATCGTTATTGGATTACGTTTTTCTAATGGATCCAAATAATAATTTAAATATTTTAAATTGGAATGCTCGTTCTCTGAATGGTAAAGAGGACGAGCTGTTTAATTTTCTTACGGTCAATAACGTGCATATATAGCAGTTATTACCGAAACGTATTTAAAACCTGGATCTAAACTCAAAAGAGATCCTAACTTTTTCGTTTATCGTAATGATCAACTTGATGGGGCATGTGGGGGAGTTGCAATCATCATTCATAGGCGTATAAAACATCAACTGTTTTCATCATTTGAAACTAAAGTTTTTGAAACTTTAGGTGTTTCTGTTGAAACACAGTTTGGTAAATATACTTTCATAGCTGCCTATTTGCCTTTTCAATGCTCTGGACAGCAAGTTAATCTGCTCCAAACTGACTTGCGTAAATTGACTCGCAATAAGTCAAAATTTTTTGTCATTGGTGACTTTAATGCCAAACATCGGTCATGGAATAATTCTCAAAGTAATTCCAACGGCAGAATTTTATTTGATGAGTGCTCTTCAGGATATTTCTCAATTCAATACCCTGATAGCCCTACATGTTTTTCCTCTTCTAGAAATCCATCTACGATTGACTTGGTCTTAACCGACTCTAGTCATCTTTGTAGCCAATTAGTTACTCATGCTGATTTTGATTCTGATCATGTCCCTGTTACATTTCAAATATCCCAAGAAGCGATTCTAAATCAGCTCCACTTTCAATTATTTACGAGCCGACTGGAATATATATAAAACGTATGTTGACTCTAATCTTGATGTTAAAATTTCTTTAGAAACTAAACTTGATAAACTTCAACAAATTTCATTGTTGAAGCCAGAAGCATTGCAATTCCAAAATGTGAAGTAAAATTTGAATCCGTGATTATAGACGATGATCTTAAACTTTTGATCCGTCTCAAAAACGTGAGGAGAAGGCAATTTCAACGCACTCGCGATCCTGCTATGAAAATTATATGGCAGGATTTGCAGAAAGAAATCAAAAAGCGTTTTGCTCAATTAAGAAACAAAAATTTTGAAAATAAAATTTCTCAATTGGACCCTGGCTCTAAGCCCTTTTGGAAATTATCTAAAATCTTGAAAAAACCTTAGAAGCCTATACCGGCATTGAAAGAGGAAAACAATTTATTACTAACTAATTGCGAAAAAGCTCAAAAACTTGCTATGCAGTTTGAAAGTGCGCACAATTTTAATTTAGGACTTACTAGTCCAATTGAAAATGAAGTTACTCAGGAGTTCGAAAATATTCTCAATCAAGAGAACGTTTTCGAAAATGCCTGGGAGACTGATTTGGAAGAAGTGAGAACTATTATTAAAAAATTCAAAAACATGAAAGCTCCTGGCGATGATGGAATTTTCTACATCCTCATCAAGAAACTTCCAGAAAGTAGCTTATCATTTCAAGTTGATATATTTAACAAATGTTTTCAATTAGCATATTTTCCTGACAAATGGAAAAATGCTAAGGTTGTTCCAATTTTAAAACCAGACAAAAATCCTGCAGAAGCTTCTAGCTATCGACCAATTAGTTTGCTTTCCTCCATCAGTAAACTTTTTGAAATGGTTATTTTGAACAGAATGATGGCCCACATCAACGAAAATTCAATTTTTGCCAATGAACAGTTCGGATTCCGCCATGGACATTCGACCACTCATCAACTTTTACGTGTAACAAATTTGATCCGTTCCAACAAATCTGAAGGCTATTCTACTGGTCTTGCTCTTCTAGACATAGAAAAAGCATTCGACAGTGTTTGGCATGAAGGTTTGATTGTAAAATTGAAAAACTTTAATTTTCCAACATAAATTGTTAGAATAATTCAAAGTTATCTGTCAAATCGTACACTTCAGGTTAATTATCAGAACTCCAGATCTGAAAGACTTCCTGTAAGAGCTGGTGTTCCTCAAGGCAGCATTTTGGGACCAATATTATACAATATTTTCACATCTGACTTACCTGAGTTACCTCAGGGATGTCAAAAATCTTTGTTTGCGGAAGACACAGGCCTCTCCGCCAAAGGACGAAGCCTGCGTGTCATCTGTAGTCGATTGCAAAAAAGTTTGGATATTTTTTCTTCATACTTGCAAAAATGGAAGATTTCTCCTAATGCTTCCAAAACTCAACTAATAATATTCCCACATAAACCAAAAGCTCTTTATTTGAAACCTTCAAGTAGACATGTTGTCACGATGAGAGGGATTCCAATAAATTGGTCAGATGAAGTTAAGTATCTAGGGCTCATGTTAGATAAGAATTTAACTTTCAAAAATCACATTGAGGGCATTCAAGCCAAATGTAATAAATATGTAAAATGTCTTTATCCCCTTATTAATAGAAAATCAAAACTTAGTCTTAAGAACAAGCTTTTGATATTCAAACAAATTTTCAGGCCAGCCATGTTGTATGCTGTACCAATATGGACTAGCTGTTGTAATACCAGGAAGAAAGCTCTGCAGAGAATTCAAAATAAAATTTTGAAAATGATTCTGAGGCTTCCTCCCTGGTATAGTACCAATGAGTTACATAGAATATCCAATGTTGAAACATTGGAAAAAATATCAAATAAAATAATAAATAATTTCAGGCAAAAATCGTTACAATCTTCTATTGCCACGATTTATGCGTTATATGTTAAGTAAGTTAGGTTAACCTTCCGTCAGTCGCTCAAAAAAAAGTTACACCAGCGGTCGCATCGTGTACTGAGTACACGCGGAGCAATTTTGATTGTACATCCAAAGCTAGGCAAGATAGAATATGGATGTCTTCGACAAATTTCTTCAGTCCAACGGTACCAATTGGTCAGTGGACAGAAAACACTTTGGAAACATCCTCCAGTAGGTCAAGGGCTAACATGTGATAGGCTGCTTTTTTCGAAATTCTGCCACCAGATGGTGCTAGTGAGCATTTAATTTTTCAAACACCGATATCTTAATATCCTGATTACCTAGAAAGATGATGTCTTCGACAAAGTTGTTTAGTAGGTCAAGGACTAACATATGATAAGCTACCTAACAAGAAAAACTGCCACAAGATGGCGCTAGTGAGCATGCAATATTTTAATCACGGATATCTCAGGATCCCAATTTTTTAGAAAGATGGTGTTTTCGGCAAAGTTGTTCAGTAGTTCAAGGGCTACCATGTGATTTGGAATTCTTTCAATAGATGGCGCTAGTGAGCATGATATTTTGCGAACACAGATATCTCAGGATCCAGGTTACCTATAAAGTTGACGTCTTCGACAAAAGTGTTGAATAGGTCAAGGTCTAGTATGTAATATGCCACCCAACTTGAAATTCTACCACCATATGGCACTAGTGATCATGCTGTATTTAGATCGCCAATATCTTAAGATAATGATATTTTAGCAAGATGGTGTTTTCAGCAAAGATTTTTAGTAGATCAAGGACTAAACATATGATATGCAGTATGATTCGGAATTCTTCCACAAAACTAAATTTTCGAATTGAATTATTTCAGGATCCTGGTTAGGAAAATAAAATTAGATTACAAAGATAGTGTATTTGATGAAGTTGTTCTGTATGTCATGGACCAACGTGTTAAGTGTAAAATATACCTAGGGAAAGTGTACCAGTTATGGCCATAGTGGTTCCCTATTTGGCCATATGCAAAATATGGAAAACTTTTACCTTTTTAATCTTTCTGAATGTTTTAACATCAAGATTTATCCTTTATCTTACTGCTAAAACACAAAAGATTTGTCAAAATGTGAAGGCATTCAATATATCACGTATGGCGAAATAGAGAACCACTATGGTATACCTACCCTACTCAAAATTCTTCCACATTCAATTCAAAATGCAATGGGCTGCTAGATTTCAAGTACTTCCATCAGGCTAGAGAAAGAGCTCCTGGTTTAATATTTTTCAAATACAGAATCTCAAGTTCTCGATTATTTTAAAACTTGACGTCTTCATCAAATTTATTAGGTAAGGAAAGTGCTCACACGTTATTGGCAATTATATTTTGAATTATGTAACCCTGCGCCAGTGAGCATTTAATTTTCTGAACATCTTATGATACTGATCATTTGGGCTCATCAATACACGTTTTGTCAAATGTTAAAACATTTCGCTACAAGTAAATTAATAGATAAGCACAAAATAAAATTAAACATATAGGGTTCACGGAGATGAACCAGCCAAGGGCTGAAAATCTCCCTAATAAAGATAAATAATAATATAGGGTTCATTCTTCTTCAAACTCTAGATTCAAGTTGAACAGTATTATTTTTATATTTAGTAGAAAAGTAGGACGCAAACTTCTCGTTGCTGGTGATAATCTTAATTCGTTGCTGCACATCTTGTGAGAGCACACTCTCGCAGTACTGGTCGGGTTTGATATTATGGCACGTCTTTTTCCTCCGGAAAATCAGCTTGAGAGATAGGCTTATGATTATCGCCGTGACCGATAATTTCACTTACTGGTTGTTTACAAATAAATTCAAAGTGCTCTTTGTGCTAGTATAATCATAATATGGTAATACTAGCACAAAGAGCACTTCGAATGGATTTGTAAACAACACAGGCAATGACTATCACATTCGAGGTGATTCGAACAATGTTGTAGTGTGCGTGCCATCCCGTGAGCCGCCATGAGAAACCGAGTTTCTCATATCACTTTGCATTAACACACATCCATCTTTGTTTTTGTGTAACAGCTTTCTGCCGCTCATGAGCCTCTGTACGTGCCATAAGTTCTTTTGTTCTTTTAACTTTTACTGTGCGCCGTATATTGGAGCTGTCTCGCTGTCTCTCACGGGCAACTCGAAAACAGCGCGCACAGAAAAAGTCAAACGTTTTATAGCATGCATAGGCTCATTAGATATTTGATAGGCCTTTTTATTTATTTTTTTTTTTCAAATGGAAGTAGTAATGAGAAACCACGTGTACTAAGTCTAGCACCTGTTTTAAGGCTATTATTCGCATTATTTAAACCAATCAATGAGCTTGAAATATACTGTTTGAAAGCAGAAAAATTCTACGTTTACTGCAGTATGATATTGACAATTTTATCGGAAAATTCAGTTGAATTCACAGAATAGATGTTTTCTAGAAAACCTATTACGCCTTCATAATATTTCATCATTATTTTGTATAATTGTTTACCTTTTAGAACCACCGACACGTTCGGCATTTGCATAGAAGAACTGTCACATACCTTCCGAATTAGCTGATTTGAGATGTCTCGTGAAAAAGCCTATTGCTCAATTGTAAACACCATTGACAGTTCTTTGATTTCAGCACGGACAAAAAAGCGTCACATTCTCATATGTGTCCATCGATCATTTTTTTTAACGACCGATTCGTATATATGCGACCAACTGCAGGCTGCAATGATTTTGATCGTCATATTTTTAAATATAGTCAAACCTGTATTAGTCGATGTTCTATAGTTCGATATCGACTCATGAAACCATACTTAAAACAAAACAATAATAATTACTATAATGCTCCATTTTATCAGCTTTCTAAAGAATATCTGTTACATGAGTCGATGATCTTTTGAGTATCGACTGGAAATTTGACTGTCCTTGAAATTCTGAAGTATATTCTGATGGGATTTTCATGCTGAAGAGCACCGTTTTCGAATCAAATGGTTTATTACATGTTAAACATGCTTCAGTCTTGGACAGAATAAACAACTTAGTTGAAGACGTCATTTTCTTGATTAAGCAATCACGATCCTAGATATTTGGGTTGAAAATTTAGTATACTCAGTGGCACCATCTAGTGGAAGAATTCCCAAACAAGTGTGGCCCATCACAAGTTTGTACTTGACTTACTTGAGATATTCGCGATCAAAATACGCCATCTTTTGGTAGAATTTCAAGTTGGGTGGCTTATTACATGCTAGACCTTGACCAATTCTACACTTTTGATGAAGACGTCAACTTTATAGGTAACCTAGATCCTGAGATATCTGTGTTCGCAAAATATCATGCTCACTAGCGCCATCTATTGAAAGAATTCCGAATCAAGAAGATCATCACATGGTAGCCCTTGAACTACTGAACAACTTTGCCGAAAACACCATCTTTCTAAAAAATTGGGATCCTGAGATATCCGTGATTAAAATATTGCATGCTCACTAGCGCCATCTTGTGGCAGTTTTTCTTGTTAGGTAGCTTATCATAAGTTAGTCCTTGACCTACTAAACAACTTTGTCGAAGACATCATCTTTCTAGTTAATCAGGATATTGAGATATCGGTGTTTGAAAAATTAAATGCTCACTAGCACCATCTGGTGGCAGAATTTCGAAACAAGCAGCCTATCATATGTTAGCCCTTGACCTACTGAACAACTTTGCCGAAGACACCATCTTGCTAAAAAATCTAGATCCTGAGATATTTGTGTACGAGATGTTGCATTGCGAAATGTCCACTACATCGGTTCCCCCGGGGCACAATCCGATGGCCACAGGAAGATGAGGATGTTTCCAAAGTGTTTTCTGTCCACTGACCAATTGGTACCGTTGGACTGAAGAAATTTGTCGAAGACATCCATATTCTATCTTGCCTAGCTTTGGATGTACAATCAAAATTGCTCCGCGTGTACTCAGTACACGATGCGACCGCTCGTGTGACGGGCCCGGTAAAAAAAAGTTACACGAGCGGTCGCACTGGTGTACTGAGTACACGCCTAAAAACTTAGGTTAAAAACACGATGTTTTCGAATACTTTTCGTTGATTTTTTCGAAAAATTTCTTCTCTACAAGCAAGAAGAAGAGTAGATCTTGGAATAGGACCAACACCCGGATCAATTAGAAGGGATTTTCAACGTGTTTTTCGACTTTTCGCAAAGTGCGTGTACTCAGTACACTAGGGCGACCGACGGTGGGTTAAGTATATTTAAAGCGTTTTTTTTTCTCTTATAAGCAGGTGAAATCAACTCACCTGTAAAAAATCGGAACTGGTACGGCAAATGAAATGTTATATGTTGTTAACAAAATGTTAATAAAATCTTAGATTTGTTTTACCAAATTAGGATGATAGTGTTGTCTAATAACACAGAACACCTAGATATAAAAAAATGAATGTAATGTTTGGAATGATACTTATAAAGAAATTAAAAAAAAAATCATGTGAAGCATCATACTGACTCCATTTAGAAAAGTCGCAAGATATGATCTCACCATTTGATAACCCTTCTTCGACTGAGCGACAAGGAGCCACTTGCAAATTGTTCAGGTTTACCAATACGCTTATTTAGCCCAGTCACTGAATGGGGAAATCGGGTTGTAATTCATAGCTTTGCCTTATGAAACCAGAATTTGAAAACATAAAATGTTTTCGCGGCAACCTGGAATCAAACCAAGGACCTTGCGTACACCAGGCGGCTATCGACGCCTTGATGTGATTTGATGCTTAAATGATACATAAAGCGTTCGTATTGCATTGCAATAACTGTTCCACCTTTCATAAGGAAAAATGTATGCCTATCGATAGTCTATAGTTCACAGCGCGTAGAATTGAAAAGCCAATAAAATGATTTCCAAATTACAGCAGAAGTCCTACACTCTTAAAAATAATGAAAATTACTCTGGACGTAATTCTGGTTATGACTGAATGATACATGATGTAAGTGATGGAACGACACAAAAACGTGTCCTTGAAGATGTATTGAACAAAAAATGTAATTTTACATGTTAAAGGACACGAAAACGATGGAACTGTGATCGTCATTTCCCGAATCAGACACTAACGTATTTGAAATTGGACACCAATTTACGTCATTCGGCTCGCTTCTTTTATGTGCATCCCAAAAGACGTAAATCACATTATTTTTTGGTACTGTGTACTCTGTTAAAAATAATGAAGATTACACGTTATGTAAACTTCATTAATGCGATGTAAACATAAAGCAAGGTCTTGAATTAAGTGAAAATGTGTTAAATGTCACGTAATATCACAGGATCGTTCCAATTATGTGCATTATATGTCACAGAAGTTTACACGTTTCGTTCGAATCGTGTAGATTTTTCTGTATTATACATGATTTTGTGAAAACATTGTAGTTGAACAAACAGTCACTATCAATGTTCAGCAATGTCTTTTCTTGAAAACATAAGAACGATTTAGAATTAAAAAAAAAGAGTCATTGCGATAAATCTAAAAATTCTTTAAAACATTGTACCGTTTTGACTCATATTCCGAACACTTAAGGCCAACAGTGACTTCAAATGCATCTGATGGGCATAAATTAGTCGATATTTGTGAAAATTTTAATAACTTCACAAAGCCCAACTGTTAGCTGTTGGGTGTGCCATAAAAAAGGTTTATTTAAACTTGTTTAGTATCGTTTTAACGCAAAAGTATGGACCAAAATTTTGATTCAAATGCCGAACACTCTGTTCATTCTGTCTCATATTCCGAACACCTTGATTCAAATTCCGAACAGCACGAATAAATCGTATTCAAATGAATAATTTTGCAAATCAATTTATCTGAGCTAATTTAAATGGTCTCGAACTAGAGAATCATCACTACTCCCGAGGTATGAAATAGATTGTGAGATGTTGAAATTGAATTGCAATCGATGCCATTTCCTGGTTATTTGATGACATATCTCAGCGAAGCATTTCAACCAAACCGCCATACAAAAACCGAGTGTTCGAAATATGAGTCTGTTCGGAATTTGAGACAAAACGGTGCTTTTCCTGAAAATGTTGTATGTAGTTCTTTAGCGTAGCGTTAGCGTAGTTACGGTATACTTCATAGATTGGATCCTGAAAATGTTGTAGTTCTTTCAACAGAAAATCACCATTAGTGTTCTACCATCTTGTCAACCTTAAATATGAGAATAATTTAAAATTTTAAAATGTATGGGTCATGGCGATAAATTTCAAGTTATTGTAGAATAAGTACTTTTAACTGGATAACAATCAAAATCGCAGTGCTAATTGTTTAGTAACACAGTATGACAAAACCTGTAAAATTATAGCGAGTTGAATATAACAAAAGGCCTCCATCATATGGTCGGCGTTAATTCAGAGTGGACCTAGTGACATTATGAATATTTTGAGAAAAATGGGCTTAAAGTTCAACACATTTTTTAACTTCAAACAATATACACCCGATTCTGTTTTTGCACGGATTTGTTTTACACGACCGTGCAAAATAAATTTCCATACATTTTTTCCCGCCAAAACCTTACTTTTGCATGAAACGTCGAGAAATGCTGGTACTTTTTTGTACGGTTTTTGAAATTTTGAACTGAAAACTTTTTTTTTTGCACGGTACGCAAAACATCAATTACATTACACAAAAACTCATTGTATTAGTTTATAATTTGCCAATTAACTTACATAATCCCTCTACATTCAGGGTATCGTCGTCGAGGGTGACAATGAGCTAGAGATCAGGATAATCTTAGCAAATATTCGATACATTGAAATAAAATTCTAATGAGGTACTGTTATCCACAGCTATCACCAACAAAAATAAAAAGATCTTGGGAGCTAATACTTATTTTTAATAAGTCATTGAAAAAAGCTTAAAAATAAGGCCTTTTCAGATTGTCACTTAAAGGTGTTATAAAAAATCCAACTTATAGGTGGATGAATACTATTTCAAAATCTCACAATTTTATTTATCATATGAACTGTTATTGGAAAGCTTGTCACACGGGGATTGCATCCCACTGGCATGAGACAAAAATTTGAAAAAATACTAGTTAGAGAACACATGCAGAAATGCTGGTCTACAGAAAGACAGCTTGAACAGGTTCGCGGCTCAGCATAAAAGTCACTTTTCGAATCTAGTCCACGGAATCACCAGAGATAAAAAGAATACTGAAGTTTTACATGCAAAATCCCATTTATTTTCCCCCCAAATCAACTTAAATCTAAATTTTGTACTTATCTGCTAGTGTTGTAAATATGTTTGTATATAAGTGTATCCACTCGGCGACGTCATCGGCCATCCGGATGGCAAACCTTAGCCGCAGTCTGGCAATACAGCGGGGCGAACATGCAGCGAATTGGCTGTTGACGACACTGCACCTCCCGCGAAGACACAATCGTTGGTATTCACTAATAGGCCTAGGATGGGATCAAGGTTGGTTTTAGGCACAGATAAATGGCACCAATAATTCTTCTCCTCACCGATCTCACTTTAAGCACTTCACGCCTACTCCATGCTCCACATGCTAAGTTCTGATTAACAAATTAAACAACCCAAATAGGATCAAACTTTTTGAACGCACTTGCTTTTAGCCATGCACTTGTTCTTGTGAGCAGAACGGATTAGTCAGAACTGATTGGAGTTCTTGTGGGCATTTGGGTAACAGCTTAGCTCTCATTCCGATCTATATTCACCACTTCACGATCGTAGGCTTATTCGGAAAGTGAGTGGTATTCAGGTACCCAATGAGTACTTTAGTACACCCGATCATCGGAACTGGTACTGGTGAGTTGAATCTGAATTGATCAGATTTGTGAGACCGGCCTAATGGTCATTTGTATGTGATCCCACCACTTGGGCAATGCATTGGTGTGCTCGTGCACTCGTGCAGCACACGATCGGTTGCTAATGCTCGACAACCGACCCTGAAGATGGGTTCTGTGGTTCTGTTGTTGAGTGTAATGATATACATTCAAATTTGAGAGCCCCAATATACTTTTTAATCTGGTGGGATAATACCCATTCCAAGGCAAACGTCTACATGTCTGTCGCATGCTATCTTGTAGCAGGTGACAAGCTGTAGGAAACTTGAGTGGAAGACGATTCTTCTAATTCGTTCTTGTTACGAATTAATTCTAGTTTGTTTAGTCCAACGTCACCCTCTGGAAGGGGTGAGTCGGCGTTAAGTCAGAGTGGCCCAAGTGACATTTTTCATATTTTGAGAAAAATGGGTTTAAAGTCTAAAGCTCTGTAATTTTTAAACTCGTTTAAATTTTGTTTCAATATTTCTACACATCTTTGTGTTACTTTCAAACAATGAATTGGGAAGTGATAATCATGAAAAATCATATTCCAAACCTCTGATAGAACGATTTTTTAATGGACTATGTGTACCGTAATCCGGGGTAACATTGATCATTTTTTTTAGTTTTTCTTGAATTTTTCATTTCACAATACAAATGTTACAAGTTCCATATTTTTAAAACTAGTACTGGCACCCACCGCTTCTAACTATGTACTTTATATTGTTTTTCGAAAGATTTAAACATGTTTAAATAAATGTTTTAAGTGATTTTTTGATTCAGCTGATATGGGGTAACATTGATCACCCAAGTAAACAACGTTCGCTAATATTGGAAATGTCGTTACTTACTAAAATCAGGGCCCCTGAAGCCGAATATGAAGACCAAACTCTTACAAGTCATTTACTTTTTGAGTTATTTCAAAATTAAAAACACCTCGAACCGCGGAATACGCCTAAAAGTAGGCAATTTCCTCAGGAAATTCTACATTCGTAATAGTAATTAGTTATTGTTGCCTAATTGAATAAACTTATGAAAGATTTGACAACGGAATCGTTTTCGGCGATGCCATTTTTAGTAAGAACCGCATTTTCCTTGATCACATCGTCTGCAGAACTCATGTGAGACATGAATTTTCGGTAGTGTCAGTGAAAATGATAGAAATCATTGTTTCAAAAAGTTGACAAATTTGCGCATGAACTAAACGCAATTTTGGCAAAAACCTTAGTTATCATTAGCTTATGAATATACGAAAGAGAGGCACCATTCATGGTTCGAAAATGTTTCATCAATAAATCTTTATTTGAACGTTTACCAAGTTGAGTCATCCCGATCAATGTTACCCCGGATTACGGTACTTGGCCCACTCTGACTGAACTAAAGATCACCGTTCCGTGAGTTGGTTCACTCTGACTGAACAATTTCTAGGAAAATATTAATCATTTAATGCTTCAATGGTCAAACTGGGTGCATATCTCTAAGATAATCAGATTATCAAAACCCTTCGACACCAGTATCGTAAATTATTCAATAATCCATATCGTCAATCCCAAAATCAGTGGCATTACGATAGCTTGAAAATTAGGGTATTGCAGGGTCATTACATTGAAGACCAGAAACATTCAAACATGTGTTCAGTCAGAGTGGACCAAGTAAAAATCTTGAATACCGACCAAAATATACTGGTCCAATTAGCGGGTTCTATCACATTCCATACATACACCATAAAACTACTATAAACTCGGGCTCTGAAATTTACTCTAAAAATGCAATAATCAATCAGTTGAGTGCTTTTCAACACTTGGTCCGCTCTGTCTGCACAGAAATTGTTGCAATTTCTGACCACCCATCCAAATATGGTAAATGGTCAAAAATCAAAATCAAAGGTATCGAATTAAGTAATATTTATAAACTTCTATTGATGGATAAATAGAAGTATAAATTATTCGATGTCGAGAAATTTGACAAATCTCTTGAAATGTTTTTCATTTCCTCGCATTCCTCAGCACGCTGATCATTTTCGCTGATATGGTAATAAGCACTTGGTCCACTCTGACTGCACACTTTTATCCATTTTTATTGATATTCCAAAGTAAATTAGTTACACGTCTCTCGCAGTTTACAGCATTCCTCAAATATGGTCAAAGTGAAACAGAGGTAAGGTAATTTCGTATCTAATGAGAGAATAATCCAATTTTCCCATGTTTTGTACTGGGTCCTGACTTAATGCCGACCATATGAATGTGTGTCCAAAATTATATTTGTTCGTCAAAAATCAGAATAGCAAAATATGCCAAATTAAAATTGATGAGTGTTAACAAAAATATATATAATTCTCCACTACGATTCTTATTATAACAAAATTTTATTTGCAGGCAATTCAAGCGATTTACGGAGTACGTTCGGGCCCTCCTTCCACAACACAACTGCCACTTACCACAACCCGACCTCGACCTGCGCCACCAACCACCAAACCCCGCACGAAAACCAACCTTTGCGCACTATCGTCCTTCGACACGATCGTTCTGGACCACCGGGGCAACATCTGCGTCCTGGCAGGGCAATATTACTACAATCTCAATGAAACTAATCCTCCGCCGAGGAAACTCGCTGCCAAGTGGCCCGGTCTTCCCCGGAAAGTTCAAGCGGCCATCACCTATCGGGACCAGAAAACCTACTTCTACAAAGACGATCAATACTGGAAGTACGATAAACTCCGCCTGGAAAAAGGCTACCCTCGGCCAATTGCGAAAAGTTTCCCGGGAATCCCCACCGATGGATTGGACGGCTTGCTCACCGTCAAGTCGGGTGGGTTTTTGGCTTTCAAGGGTCCTCAGTACTGGTTCTATGACGTCAGCAAATCCAAACCGGTCGAGTGGTACTATCCTAAGCGAACGACGAGCGATTTTGCCGGGTTGCCTACCGAAGTGGATGCGGGACTAATGACCACCGCGGGAAGACGGTTCGTGTTCAGCGCAATGAGATATTACGAACTGAATGACAAGGACAGGGTGATATTGCGCGATGGAGATGTGCGGAGAGATTGGTTCAATTGCTAGAGCGAATGAGTTGGGTGTGGGAAGAGTTAATTCTAGTCAATTTAATGTAAATAATTATGTGAATGAATGATTTTGATAAAAGTTTTAATGCAGTAAAAACGTTTGAATGTTATGTCTGGTGAAATCAATCAACCAATCAATTAATTATTTTTGACAGGAAATTGAGAAAATCTTCTTACAAACCTTTTAAAACGAATTTCAGCTATTCAAGTAATTAAATCCAGATATCCGTAGCGGTAAACGCCCAACTATTCAGTAAGACCAATCTGAGGGTCGTGGATCCGAATCCCACATATCGAGGATATTATTGTAATGGCAATTTTCCCGATTCCAGTGCATAATAGTATCTTCGTAACTGCCACACAATAAACGAAATATGATCTCGAATATTTCAATGACATAGGGTAAGTGATCCATTAGTTGTGGGTGCTCCTATAGTTGCGGTAGTCTAATTTTCACTAATTTTATTACATTAGCCACAAAACCGACACTGCCAATCGACGTATTAACCTTTTTTGATACACGGAATAGTTAAAAAAGCGTTCAAATTGCTTTAAAACTGATGAAATATCACTAAAATTGCTGAAACTTTTCATACTTGTACCAATAGTTGCAGTGAAGTGTTCCTATAGTGGAGAATCCGAAAAGAAACCCACGGATACAGCAACTATAGGACAACTATAACTGTGGGTAAAATGAACAGGGGGGTAAAATGAACAGGTTTGTGCTTTACGGTAATTATGCTATAAATCTATGCAAAGCATAGCACCGTCCTCAATACTCAGACTAAGGAACTATTTCGACAAATCTAGAGCGATCTATTACTGTCAAAAACTAGAAAAGTAAACAAAAACAAAGTTTACCTTTCCGTTTTCTCATATGATGTAAATTTTCACTCGTGGAATATAAGGTTTTTATGACTAAAATATTCAAAAATCTATTGAACTGCGTAGCACACCATATCTTTAAAGTGTTTATGATAAGTAGACGGAAATCGAAAGTATTTTTGTCTTCTAAATTATTAGAACAAATGATTTGAATATGTTGATTCTTTGGGGGTAAAATGAATCACTCGAGATGGGGGTAATATGAACACCATGGCAGGGCGAATTTTTTCCAGATGCCGAGAGTTTTGCGGAGAAAATACATAGACAGACATGGATAGCCATCCAAATGATCGCGGCTAAACGTTCCATCGATTCCGGAATGTCTGTGAGATATGCATTGATCATGTACCACATGCCGAGAACCATGCCGCAACCCGTACAATTTGAATGGTGTTCATTTTACCCCCACCATGTGTTGATATTAGCCCCAGTATATGTTCATATTACCCCCATTGTATGTTCATTTTACCCCCAAGTATATGTTCATATTACCCCCGTTACATGTTCATTTTACCCACATCTTCTTCTTTCTGGCGTTACGTCCCAACTGGGACAAAGCCTGCTTCTCAGATTAGTGTTCTTATGAGCACTTCCACAGTTATTAACTGAGAGCTTTCTTTGCCGATTGACCATTTTTGCATGTGTATATCATGTGGCAGGTACGAAGATACTCTATGCCCTGGGAATCGAGAAAAGATCCTCGACCAGTGGGATTCGAACCCACGACCCTCAGCATGGTCATGCTGAATAGCTGCGCGTTTACCGCTACGGCTATCTGGGCCTCGCAATTTGGAACATTGACTCTGTGGAAAGAAATTTTCAAAATGATAATAATATTGATATAATTTTATTTCCATCACAATATTTTAACTTGTTACATTTCATGAACATCATTCTTCATTTCTCAGCAATTGAAAAAGAATCTGACAGCTTCATAGACAAGACATGAAAATTGCTTAGGGTGTTCATTTTACCCCCAGTTCCCTTATGTGATTAAACTGTGGAAATACGAGACAATGAGTCAAAAAGGTGAGTCAACTTATCCATGATTTTTTGACTGATGAGTTGCGTGATTGACAACTCACGTATGAAAAATCTCAAACGTGAGTTATGAGAAATTGAGTTTTTCACTACACTGATCAAATCATGACATCAACTAGATGCTGAAAACAAGACATGTTTTCGACTTGCTTTCTTTTTGATGTTAGACTTTGCTCGGGATGCCATTCAATAAATTGAGTTTTAACCCTCTAATACCCAAATTTTTATTTTCGGTCTTAATATCATTTTTAGTTATCTAAAATCGTTCGAAACACGTTTTGGGCAATGATTTATTTTTATTAGCAAATCTATGAATTTTGGTTTTTGATTTTTATAATTTTTATTTTTGAACATCCCTATCCTTCTTCATTTTTTCTTGAAGCCTCTTCTAGTTACTGATTTTTGGCAATGATAAAAATTCATATTTTTGTAATACTTTAACAAATATTAAAAAAAAAAATAAAAATATTAAAAATATTAAATTTTTGAGTGCTTCGTGAAGCCTAAGCAGGACAGTTCGGTTTTGCGTCGTCCGATAGATTTTGCTCACGGTTTCGCGCGTGTTTTCGTCGCTGGAGATATTTTTTTCTGTTTCGGAGCGTCTTGCTGGGTAGTGCTTCGTGAAGCCCAAGCCGGAAAGTTCGGTTTTGCGTCGTCCGATATATTTTGCTCACGGTTTTGCGCGTGTTTTCGTCGCCGGAGATTTTTTTTTCTGTTTCGGAGCGTCTTGCTGGGTAGTGCTTCGTGAAGCCCAAGCAGGACAGTTCGGTTTTGCGTCGTCCGATAGATTTTGCTCACGATGTCGCGCGTGTTTGCGTCGCTGGAGATTATTTTTTTTCCTGTTTCGGAGCGTCTTGCTGGGTAGTGCTTCGTGAAGCCCAAGCCGGAAAGTTCGGTTTTGCGTCGTCCGATAGATTTTGCTCACGGTTTCATGCGTGTTTTCGTCGCCGGAGATTTTTTTTGTTTCGGAGCGTCTTGCTGGGTAGTGCTTCGTGAAGCCCAAGCAGGACAGTTCGGTTTTGCGTCGTCCGATAGATTTTGCTCAGGTTTTTTTTTTTTTTTACGCGTATCGTTATTTTATACAATCCGATGACTCTGGAGGGATCGGTTTTGCTTTTTACTGGCTATTGAGCAATAATATTACTGCACAATCGACAAGCATTTCGCGAAAGACTATTGATACTATAAATAAACTATTGTTTTCTCTTTTGATTGCCGGCATTGAAAAGATTAAATTGAGAACACTTAAACAACAAAGGTTTATGGTCTATCGCCAGCTTTCTAGGCGACAATATACCTTCCCCAACCTCCAGCTCCGTAGCACTTATGAGGGTGTCGCTGAGTCGGTGGCCTCTCATTAAGTAAGTGCTACATCAACATTTCCTTCCCCAATCCCAAGTTACGGTAAAGATGGGCGTGGCCGGGAAAAGTGATATTCATGCTTTTAGTATTCTTGTTTATGATTTGAACAAGACTCCCCTGCCTTGTTATTGAAAGTAGTCAGAATGAGATTATTAAAAAGAAACATGAATGTTGCTAGTATCCAATCTACGAAGTATACCGTAACTACGCTAACGCTAACGCTAACTTTAAAAAATGTTAAATTTTAATTTTTTTCTGGGATTATTTTTATTTTATTATTAACGGAAAAACAGGTTTGACATTATTTTACAAACAATTTTCAAAAATACAAAAAAGTTTCAAAAGTCATAAAAAACTTTTCTTATAAGGTACCGCGGGGCAAGTGGGAACGAAAAAAAACGATAGTTCAAACAAATTGTTCAATAACATTTTCAAATGTCAATATTTTTCAAATCCAACAACACAATCACGTTTTGGCAACATATTTGCTGGTGTGTGCATGAAACTAATCGAATAATTTCGAAATTGTGAAAACCTTGGAAGAAAGTTTTAGAATGAGCCATTGGACGCAGTTGCCTCGTTAAACGGGCCAATTGCCCCGACACATCCCAGCCAACAAATATGTTCACATAACTGAGACTGCAAGTGAAGAAAGTGAACACTTATTCGGTAAAAACAGATTGTATAAAATGCACGAATTCCCTCTATTCGCACAAATCTGGAGGCCATATACGTACATTTTAGAGAATTTATCATGATCAATACAACTTCAGACAGTTTGATTTGGCGTTCACTGTAATTTCATGTATGATTGTGTATTGCAGTATATATGACTTGATTTTTACAAACAAATATAATAAAAAGAAAAATATACCTCGAGACAAGTCTCGAACTTCTAACCTTTAGATTACAAGTCAGATACGCTACCACTATGCCGCACAGTCTTAGTTGCTGAACTTGGTCTTTTAGCAAATATAAATGAAACACTGTAGAGCATCATGTTCGAATGTAATCGAACTTAATTGTCATTTTGCAAATGAGCCAGTGCAACACACTTGAAACCTTCAAGTTTTTGCGAATTAATGTTGAAACGAAGTGCAGCAATTTATTTAAGACATCTACGAAAATACTTATGCAACGTGATGACATTGTGTTTCTGCGGAACAATGATGTTCTTTTAACCGGTAAGTCAATTTGTTCATGAATTCCACTGTTTATGTTTTTGTTGCGTTCGGCGATGTGCCCTGTATGATTTTATATCTACATCAGATGAACTCATATGTAATCTCACATTGATGATTATAATAGAGTCATACCAAGTGAAAAAGAAATCGTAATGGAATGACAGTTTAAAGTTACATATTTGGTCAGACTAAATTGGAATTCTATAAGATGCAAATTCAAGTCAGATGAAATTGATGACTTCATTAACGATTTTAATCAATTAAGTTTTGCATCATATCCAATTCCAACGAAACTTGTACATTTATACAATTTGAAATGAACATCCTTATATGATCTCTGGTTTGCTGGGATCCAGTTTCATGCGTCAATCCACATCAGTCAGTCAAGCATTACAATAATAGGATTGATAAGTCATAGATTTTTAATTTTAGGTACATATTTGATGTACATAAGGGGTCAACCATAAAATACGTTACGTTTTAGGAAGAAACCCTTTCTCTAATAATATGTTACTTCACATTTAATATTAACTGAAAATTCCTCAATAAAAGCGTAAAGAGGAATTAAACATGTTCAACATATATCATTTATAAGTTTTTAATTAAAATGTAGCACATAAACAATCAATAATTGACGAAATTATAAATATGTTTTGTTATTATTTATATGCATGGCAGAAAACCACCTTATGGGATGGAATTGTTTTCTATCACTACTTAATTTGGTAGAAATAACAAATAAAGTTCAAATAAAATAGAAAAGTAATCGTTATCATGATGCCCTTCAAATTTCAGCTGTGTGTTTGTTCAATTTTGAAGTCGTATTTCAAAAATAAAAAATAAATTAAAAAATAAAGAATAATAACACTTTAATTCCCCCTCTTATGCAATTACGTAATTTGAGGTTGATCTTTTTTTTTTTATAAAAATCATTTGTTTGAATGTTTTAGTGCTACTCTCTAGGAAAATGTATGAAACGTGTACGAAAAGTTTTGATTCTGGTTTTTGTTTTGATAGGTCCCACTTACCCCAGGTACAAATATATTTTGGGGTAAGATAGACCATCGAAAATTTCATATGAAATGAAAACATAATACTGGTTTATCGTAAGCAGCTTGTAATAATACTTAAAATTATAGCTTACTGATGGAAATTTGATTTAAAACACATTTATTTTTTGAGAGTCAATGAAAGACGTGAAATGTGTCACAATTTATCATGCAAGTTGAAAATGGCGCTAAACTGACAACTGTTACATGAACCACATGGTAATAAAAATAACAATATGTTTAGTACTAAATACATTCCTTGTCATTGTATCTTCAACTTTCTAGAAGAATACCCCCATGAAATTTCCTAGTTGAGCTATGACGAAACGCCCCATTTACCCCGGATTCTCACTTGCCCCGGGGTACCTTATGCGTGTTATGAGTCAAGGTTTAAACTAAAAATAAAATCATTTTGATTTCCGAACTACGAAAAAATACACAAAATTCCAAAGTGTACCCCGTCTAAAGGCGGGGTTGGGTATTAGAGGGTTAAGGTAGGTATACGTTTTCAAATTCATGTGTAGTGGAATATCCACAGAGAGAACTGCTACTTATATTCGACAACCACATCATAAATAATAAGTTATTTTCCAATTTAATTTCTATCAATAACTCGATTAAAAAGCCAATTTACGAGTTAAAATGTGGATTGGCATGCGTTTTTTCCCTGAAACTCTGCTACTAGGTACCACTCTCGTCACCTGCAGCACACAGCTTTTTCATGTCATAAGTTACGAAAATTCGCGGACGAATCAGTGTGGCCACCACTTGATAAGCGTTCCCGGGTCGTTCGTCATATCCAAAATTAAAATCATCCAGCTCACACACACACAGAGCTATCAACCTATTGCGGGTCAAAGCATGGGACTGACGACACGGGACATCACGACCAATCATTCAGAAGCGGATGCATATACACTACCGTGCAAATGTTTGGGGTCATCTCCTTAAAACATACATAAGTGTTTTGTCCATATCTTTGAAATAATGTATGGTTTATTTGAAAGGCAGTTTATGTATTTTGACAAACATATTAAAAAAAATGTTTACTAAATTTTTACTCCAAGTTGTGATATTTTTCAAAAAATACACTGATAAAACAGGGCTAATTATCTCAGCTAAGGAGTGACCAATAGTTTGGGGTCATTTAAAATCTCATAAAACATTCTAAACTGTAAAATGTCATACCAGTTATGTACTGTTATGTTCGGAATCCTACATTGAGTATGGCCCTTCGAACGGGATGATTTGCTTTTGGGAATTGTGCTTGCGATTTTATCGTCGTCGGTCAGAAGTGATCTCGAGTGATTTCGTGCTAAAACCGTGATAAACTGTGACTGAACGAGAAAAAGATTCGAACCTACGGACGAGTGGATAGTGTCAAACGAATCGAATTGAACAATCGAACCTTGTGTTGCGTGGTCGTTGTGTACAAGTGCTTGGTGCTATCGGTCGTTGATATAGATCAATAAGATGCCACCGAAGAATATTTCAATTGTGAAGCCGTGCTATTGAGAGTGAGGAAGTATTGCTCAGATTTCTTTGGTGCTGAATTCGATACCTTGGCTTAGGGGTCGCCGAGCAACGTGGCTAGGGCATCACCGCGTGGGATGTCTTGGGTCTTCGAAGACTGTAAGTACTGAACTGCATGCTGCATGTGACCCGATTGTCAGGAAATATCACTGTTTCTGTGTTTTCCTGCATCGCTGATTTTTGAGAATTATTCGCATGAGTTGATTGGTAGTAAATCGTGGATTTTTTGAATTTTCTGATCTGTGCTAAGCACGTGTATACTATATATAGCTATATATAGCTATATATAGCCTACTATCTGGTAGATAACTATCAAGAAGATAGAGATAGGGTAATGTTTGAGGGTTAAAAGGAGCGTCTAGAGGAGATTTTGATGATTATAAGGACACTAAGTTGCAGTTAGATGTTTCCGAAGATTTCCAGAATACCCTCAATCGGAAGCAGGAATTGAAGTAGATCCACAATCTATCGATCAAGTGAATAGATAAGCACGTGTAACTTCTGAATCCACGTATTTGAGACTGAAGCGTTTCATTTTATCCAAAATTCGCGCTAATGGAGATACCACACCAGCAATGGTATGAGTCCACTTAAAGACTCAGCCAACTCGGATGCAGAAAATTAATTTTTAGTCCACTCTATAGGCTACTGACAAGGAAAGGAATCGCCTATCTCGATGCGTGGAAAATTTCTCCCAAGAAATGGTCAAGAAAATCACTTCTTTTGATCGCAGTACGCAGTTCAGAAGAAATGTCACTTCAAAGGGGGCTCTCTGTAGGAAATTTCTTGACCCTTTCAGTCAAGGAATTTCTTTACTTTTCTTGAGCGAAACAGCATACTTAGCTTATACATAATAAGTCTTAAGTATAAGTCTTATAGATCCACTTGGAGGATGTTTTTTATTTCCAACATTTTTGTTTATTCTGATGCCGAATATTAATTTTATGTTATTTCGAATGAATTTACACAAAGACGTCAACCAACTCGAAGGTTGAATATATTTCATCAGTCCACTCACATACGTATCAATCCTCTCAGAGGTTGGATATCGTATGTATTAAAACAATAACTGAAATTTTATTGTGATATAATTCATAATAAAAAATATGTATGCCGATTTCTTCAAGGTAATGACTTTGCAATATCATAGTACCTGCACAACAAATGAAAGTCTATTATTGATCCCCAGATGTGAACAATCAATAAAATCATGTGTTGAATCCAAATATAAATGCTGGAATAGAATACATAGCCTCAGAACGAACTAAGTGTTTCAAACATTAAATATCTAACCTCCGAGTGGTTTGGTGAGTCCCAGAGGCAAATAAACGGCCTCATAATGGATTTAAAGTAAATATACGACTTAGAATTTTATGTTATACAATCAACTCTTCATAACGCGATATAAAGTTGTAAAATTGTTTAGATTTCATTAGAAGACCTTTGAGTTGGTCATAGTGATCAATAATGGATTCAATATAAAACCTCACGGTTTTGGACTCAATATCGAATCAACCTCTGAATGGGTTGATTGGCCTCATCTTGGACTCTTTAAAGGATTCAATAGATCACCTCTGTGTTGGTGTCACTTTTATAATTCAAAAAACGGATTAATAATAACACCTCTGAGTGGGTTGAATAATCGCGTTTTTGACTCAATATTGGGCTCATCTTAGAATTAACCTCTGAGTGGGTTGATTGGACTCATCAAGAATTCAAAGAGACGATGTGTCAAAAAGAAAAAGAAGAAATGTGAAGTAGAAGAGAGAGAGAAAAAAAAGATAAGAAGAGGAAATAGATAAAGAAGAATATTAGGATGAATCAGTTTTGTTTGGCAAGTAGTTCAGAGTTCAGCATAAATGTGCAACTTTTCTAGCCATAAATGACGGGGTTGGTGGTCTGATGGCTACCGCTTCTGCTTCATATGCAGAAGGTCATGGGTTCAATCCCAGGCCCGTCCCTTTCCTCGTACTTTGTAGTTGTATATCTCTCACTTGCTTCTATCTTCCATTCTAAATATATCACACTGAAATTATTCGTTCAAAGGGGGAGAAATTGATGATGCATTGAACTGGCTCCCACGTAGACCGTATATTCCACTGCATCCACGCCAGTTCATGCGGGAGTGTATGGGGATTGAGGGAAAGGCATGGCAGAGAGGTTTGCTTTTGTGGTTAGCAGACTGCCTAAGTATCAGGCGTAAGAAAGGCGTGCGCGTGGAAGTAGGAAGCGTTAGGGAAACGGTTTCTTGTCCGTCTCTGGTTCTAGCGTTTGCTATGAACGAATAATTTCAGTGTGATATATTTAGAATGGAAGATAGAAGCAAGTGAGAGATATACAACTACAAAGTACGAGGAAAGGGACGGGCCTGGGATTGAACCCATGACCTTTTTTTTTTTTTTAATTTCTTTATTAGTATCATTCCAAACATTACATTCATTTCTTATATCTAGGTGTTCTGTGTTATTAGACAACACTATCATCCTAATTTGGTAAAACAAATTTAAGATTTTATTAACATTTTGTTAACAACATATAACATTTCATTTGCCGTAGCAGTTCAGATTTTTTACAGGTGAGTTGATTTCACCTGCTTATAAGAGAAAAAAAACGCTTTAAATATACTTAACCTAACTTAACCTAAACATATAACGCATTAATCGTGGCAATAGAAGATTGTAACGATTTTTGCCTGAATGAGAACGAACCCATGACCTTCTCAATATGAAACAGAAGCGGTAGCCATCAGACCACCAACCCCGTCTGATGTATTATTTGTTCCACGTTAAGTTTAAAAAGCGAATTTGGTATGGATAGTTTAATATTGTTTTCAAATACTTTTACATTTTAATAATCGACTTTTTCCCCACAGAAATAGAAGCCTATAAAAATTTTGGTTAATTAAAAATTCTTTGAAGTATAAATGGTTTTGCTGATGAAGATCTTTTAGTCGATCAAGGGATGCTGCTATAAAAACTTGTAGAACCAATTGCTTGATTTTTAAAATAAAAAAACAAATATCCTATGTATACTTCCGGTCAACCAGCCTATGAACTACTTCAAATATCTTTATCCAATAATAAATATTTCTGTCGCTTGTTCTTTACTGTTTATTTCGTTACATATATTCAAGTATCTTCATCAATCTATAAAATCTTATGAGTGTCTTTCTTTATCAAGCATACAATATAGATCTTCAAAGAAATGATACTAAATTTCGTTAGATCATGTTTTATCGAATGGGCTTTAGTCACCTTCATGAATATTCATCGAAAAACGTGTAACGAATGATGTCAAAGTAAAGTTATATATTGACAAAGAAAAATGAAGCTGTGTATCGAAGCACCTTTATCATTCTTTTCCGTATCGTTTCGTAAAGCAGCGTAAAGGTATTCTGGTACATCGCATGACAGGTCTCGATGTTTTGATTTTCCAAGGATCGGCATATTTGAGACCGAATATGATTCTGCATGGCTTTTTCGGATCTTTTCTTTCAGATCAGAAACATTACTGATAAGCATTTTAAATATCATAACCAGAAGGATGCTCTTAAATTGGTAGGTATTATCGCAAATATGTATGCGCAAGAAACATGCCTGCTGCTAGAGTGCTGGTCATTCTTGAGGCCTAGTTTATGAATGCCTCTTGCCACGCTTAAGGATGTGATATAGTGTCGCATAGTTGATAAGTGTCCTTCGGCTTGGTATTCCTTTAACAATTAGAGTTCAATTCCCAATCAAAAAGATATTGAGAAAAAAAATCATATTAAACTAAACGGTTCGGTTTGCATGGAACCCCACAATGTTTTTGGTTAATGATTATTTTTTTCAAAGTCGGTAAAGCAGAAGAAGTCCGCTTATTTTGGTGTCGAAATGTTGATAACATTTATCGAATATTCTTTATGCAAAGTTATTTTTTTACGAATCGATGACGATCGCTATCGATTTGTTATATGAGTGTCTTTAAAGCTCGATATAAATAAAAGTGAAGAAATTTAAAGAAATGGTTGACCGGGCTAGAGAGTAGGTGAGAGAGGCAAGGCAAGCTCGAAACAATTTTGATGCAAAATGAAACCTACTCCAATAAAGCTTATTATTTCAAATTTATGATATTTTTTTGGAAAATAATGTTTTAAGGATTGTGTGATGTGGCCTGAAACTTTGAAACATACAAAGGACGGTTTTTCGCAGAAGCCAAAGCGAGTGTAATCTAATCATAAAGACCGAGACAAGCTGGATGCTGCACAAGATAATAAATGAATATGAAGATCTGCCAAGTAACTGAAAAAAAACAGGAAGCTCAAAATAGATTATGGCAACGGAAACGGAAACGGAAACGGAAAGTTCAAGTATTCATGAAATATTCAAAAATGCAATCTATGGAGACATAAATTTATTAACATTCAACATGAAAAATAATTTCAATTCGGTTCAGAATCCATGAACATAATAACATAAGATTTTTTTATTATAACAGGAAAGAAGACTCAAAAATATGAAAACTTATTCGAAACAAAATACTATTGTAGTATTCTTCTCACTGAGGCAGAAACGGATTCTCAAGGTTATATTGCACTCCAAATAGGTTACGGATGCGATTCGTTGTTATGAGAAGAGACATTGAGATGCGACTTGGAAAACTGTAAAAAATAAGAAGCAATTCAAGACCATAACTAACCATATAAGACACGCCGTAAATATTCAATACATTCCTCATTGTGTAAAATTTATAATTCAATATTAGTGTAGACGAGGAAGGCAATGTAGAGAATAAGATGAGTGTATTATCAGGATATTCAGAAAGTTTGATACTGTTACATAAAACCATGTTTTGTTAGAAAGAATTAAGATTTGGCAAGTAGGTATTGATTTTGAGGTGAAAAAAAAATGTTGTTAGTTTTGTGACAGAATTTGTAGGAGAAAGGTGAAATAGAAATACATTGGAGAACAAGAACGCAAAAATTGTTTAAATTGGTCCGATGGTCCGAGTGAGAAACGTTCCGAAGTCTCTATCAGTGTTCTGGGTCACGACACCTGCAACGTTACGTCACTGGGAGACTCATCGAAAGTCAACCATGGTCCCTACATACACCGAACTCATCGATTTCCTCCACAGCCATAGTCTCGTTTTGTAATCAATCGGCGCTGCAATCAATCAAAGCTCGACCATCCGATCCCTCTCGCTCCTCCAAGCAACCAAGCTGAATTTAGCACATTCAGCCATTACCGCTCAAAAATCTTGCCCTTTCTGTAAACAGGCAGCCCACTCGCCCTACCATTGCGAAGCGTTTCGAAAAATGACTCTTGCACAGCGGTTTGGAGCCACGAAGCGCATTGCATAAAATGTCTGTCACCTTCGCATATCGTTAAAGATTGCATGAGAGGAACCTGCAGAGTGTTGCAGCAAAGATACCACACGACCACCCGACGCCTCGAATAGTTCATTGGTCCAACCGACCATCAGACTCTCAGACATCGTCGTCCTCAACTTCGACCAACCGTCCTCAGTCTAATCTTCTAAATAAACAGCCTCAGCAAGTAGAAATCCAAACCCAAGCCACCGCGGTCCTTGTCCCTCAAACCAGTCACTTTTCGATGCCTTTCAATGAGACTCAGCGCACTGTTCCTGCCACCGTTCTTTTGTCGACGGCTCTGGTAGGTTCTGGATCGCAGCTGATCTTCGCTTCGGAGAATATCTCTCAAAAACTGAAGCTTCGTCTAACCAAGGAATTCGTCCCAATCAGCCGGGTTGGCCTTCCGTCCGTTTCGTCTAAACACACCACATCTATCCATATTCAATCCCGCACTGTGCTGATTTCGAAGCGACTTGTCCAAGTTAACGTTGGAGGTACCGAATCAAGCTGTTGATGTTTTTCGATCCAATTAGCCTTCAGATATTGTATAAGCGGACCCAACATTCGACTGCCCTAGTTCAATCGATTTGATACTAGGCGTGGACATCTTCTACAACCTGCTCCGTAACGGTCAGCTCAAGAATGGATGCGGGAAGCCAGTTTTGCAGAACACAGCCCTAGGATGGGTGATATCCGGAAAGGTTGAAGGGAAGGTTCCTGTGTCGGTCTCCCACCTTGCTCATAATTCAGCTAGTCCAACGATAGAGAATCAGTTAGCGCGGTTCTGCGACAAAATATCCGCAAAGCTTTTACTCCAAGATCTTTGGAGATACGGTTTTGAATGGAAGGAGCTGCTCACAGAATCTCGTCAACAAAACGACCTCCCATTCATGTAAGCCGTTGTTTTTCATTATATTAAAAAAATTTGAGGTGGGTAATGTCTATTACATTACCGCGAGGTTGACGTAGAACTACGATGATTAATAATTTGATTTGTCATGTGTATGAATTTGTAAGTGTACTAGTTTTATGTTGTTATTGATCGGTTGAAGTTTTCAGAAGTTATCTCTTTTTGGACTCATTTTGGTAGTCCTGAAAAGAACCATTTGTCGTTCTGTGCTTCCGAGAACCAGTGTTTGGTGTTCCAGGAAAAATGCCAGATGATTGAATTTGTTCGTTTGGTCGTTGCTTCCTTGTGTTGCTTGGTTGGGTGATCGGTTTCTGACTCCAGCTGTAGTTCGCCAAACTCCTCCAGTAGATTAGATGTTTGATAGCTCGGGTGCTTCGATCGTGATAATCGATAGTATCGGTCCAGTGCTTTGGTCTGTAGCAATATCCATTGCATGAGCATTTAGGCTCTGTACATTGATAGTCATCAATATGCAGGCTGGGCCGCTATGATCCAGTATTTCACGTCTCAAAGCGTCACTAATCGATGATTGCCTAAGCGCTGCAGCTCATTCCTTAAGTCAACCCTCTTGAGAGAATTGCTGCCTTTGGCGTGATGGAACTTGAAAAAAGTAGAGTTTGTCAAAAATAGTCCATGCAATGAAGTAACCCGCGACAAACCAACATATACCAATTGTTGATCCTGGCTTTTGTCATAGTCGTACACGACCTCGGGGAAAGTTCCACCTTGCGACTTATGAACAGTTAAAGCACAGGCACTAACCATCGGGAACTGAATGCGTTTGCATTTGATTATGCCGCACAGTTTGAAAGTAAAATAAAAATTCTCTATACAGGAGTGAAATTGGAATTTCAAAACCAAGAGCCTTACGTTGGCATGAAATATTTTGAACTCTTATAACTGTTGGCTGGTTTAACGAAATTCCTTGAATGGCACATCAATTGAAAGACAAGACATCAAAGGGTCATGTCGTTTACTTACTGAATCCCACATAACTGTTCAAATAGTTTAATAACTGTTTTAAAAGAGAACGTTGATTTCAAGCAAATTTATAAATAGGGGTGCTAGAGAAAATTTGACGTCATTTGCTTTCAATTCTCCGCTTCGATCGCATCTCAGCAGGCAACAGATCGTCTTGCTCTGACCGGGCGTGCTTCTCAGGCACAGACATCGATAGCGAAGGACGCCCCCGTTTGTCTTGCTTCGCTCAAATCAAACTGTCGAGCGAGCGAGAGAAGATGCCGTCCGATGATAAAGCCATCACCGCTGCCGCCGCCTAGAAGAAGAAGAGGAAGCAGTCCACAGGAGAAATTGCGGTCGAACTGTGAACACGGTCGGGCGAGTCATTCTCGCTTTGTGGTTCACCGCTTGTTTGCGTTCACCCAGCCATCGTCATCGCCGCCATCATCAGATTTTGACTTAAGCCCGGTGATCCACTACCTGTTAATGTTGTGCGCCATCCACGTCACGAAACTTTCGGTTCGTCGTATAAGCAAATAACTTGCTCAAATTTATACATTTGAGTTGAGAATTCCCCGTTTGACCATGGCAATCAACTGATAACATCCCGCAGTGTTATTTATCTGTAAGAGCATCAAAGCTAACAAAGCCATCGGCCCTTTTCAGGGTCATCAAATTAGTAGAAAAGAGTTAAAAGAGAAATATTTCCGACTTTATATATGACTTCTTATATTCCTAAATCAATTTCACAGCTTCATACAAAATTTCATTTGTCATGAATAATTTATAACTCAACGTTTTGAGACTGTAATCGCGGGCGCTGCTGCAGTGCCATCGGGGTGAGTGCTCAACATTCCACAACAATTGTAAAATAGAGTGGCATTTCCAACAGCGTCTTTGATGTTCCATATTTTGTGGGAACACTTTGATTAGCAAAATTATCACATGTAACAAAATTGCGACATATTAAGAATGCTTTTGAAAAGACATTCTCATTGAACAATTGTAATAATTTTGGCACCCATGGATCAGAAATTTACCGTCATAATAAGGAAAACTATTGATTATCAATATCTCGTATTGAATATTTAGTTAATGTCAACCCTTCCAGCAATTCATGTTCGACCAATTTCTCACGCATTAGCATTCTCCGCAATTTTCAAGTAATTCTAAGCCCAACACATTATTGGCACATACCCATTTCCCAGATTGGTCGATCAGAAAGCGAAGAGCACAAAAGGGAGGAGCATCGTCTGTTATTCTGAGGTTATAAAACATGCTTCCTTCGTCGGATTCAGTTTCATTCTAATTCCGCTTTCGAGCTGGTAAGAGCTCCTCCGAACTTGCTCAGCGAGAAGAACCTCGCTGCTAGAAATCTGCTGAGCTGTCATTCTTCAAGCTGCCAATCCAGCATCTGGTCTGTGAAATCGCTCAAGATTTCTAGGTTGACCGATCCGCGCTTCTAGATTTCGCCTCGTGGTAAACTCGTGGTCACAGCATCCAAGCTCAATCGGCCCTTTTCAGGGCCAACATACGTTCATAAAAGGGTTTATTGGATGATATTTACTGATTTATCTATAATGATCTAAATATCGCGGTATACTACAATTTGGTTCACATAATTTACCCCACATAATTACATGAATTTGAGAATTTACCACTGCAGCGCCGTCGGACCGTAATAACATCATGTTAATCAGCATTGTATGGTATTGCTGTGTGCATTTGATATGCAAATACCAAATGCGGGAACACCAAATGCGGTAAGATTTTCAACAAGGAATGCGAAGTCAACATTTGATTTTCTTTGCTAGGTTGGCGGTGATATGCATACTGATTGCTAAGTATCCTTTGGTTACTTGGTGTTACCGCATTTGAAGTTCAGTTAGACTGGATTTGCACGTCAAACGCAAACAGCAATATTTCAAACAGCATCGTTGATTTATCATAAAATGGGGGAACACTTCCTAAATTCTCGAGTATTAAATTGGAAAATGTATTAAAATTGCGACAGATTTTAAATACTGTTCAATATACTGTTTCCTGACCAATTGTAATAAGTAACTATTGATCTGAAATTTTTCTACATGTTAGTCTATTGCGTTAATCTGAGAAATAGGCTATATGAAATTGATGTCTTGGCAAGGGATGTACAAGATGAGCATTATGTATTAATTTTCCAATTTCCGTACTCGAGAATTTTAGAAGCGGGGGCCGTGATGCTCGGGATGGATTGTCTTCCATGACTGGTCCTGGCTGGAAATATTCGTGGGGAGAAACTCGACCCTTTGCTGCAGGAATTTCATTAACAACTCTTTGGTAAAGCAGAAATTTCTGATAAAAGTGAACTTTTTCAAAACAACTCTTATTGATTGGAATATTTATCAACAACTCTTTGTTAAGTAAAATCATCCTTAATAACTCTTTGCTCCATCGCCAAACCAAACCATTTCATTGAATTCATCAAGTACAAGAATATGAATGGTAAGGAGAGGCAGATGGTGTATATTTTGCTAACGTTACTTTCCAACAGGTCGCCGGTTGGCGCTGACTACTAATCCGTCCACTGAATGATTTTCAGTTGTTGCTTTCGCTCTCTGGTTCCGTTCGCTACTCGCACACTGCTGTGGCTTTCACGCGCTCTTCTTTGCTGCTCCGCTGCTTGATCCGTTCGTTATGCCGTTCGATTTGTGAATGAGCTGGGAGCAGAACAACCAGTGGTTTTATTTGCTCGAGTTCCGTTCACCGATGGCGAGTGGTGGGGCTCTCGCTTGGTTGTTTCGTCACTTCGTTCGCTACTCGCACGCGATTGGTTATTGCTTTCGCGCTATTTTCGTTGATGGTGTGATTCTTCGCTGAGAAATAAAAACTGCAACTCTTTTGATTTTTCATGCAAAATGACCAACTTTGATAAACTATATCTCAGTTATTTATGGACTGATTTGAATGAAATTTTAACAGAATATCAGACATAACTTAAATTTTAACATATGTTTTTGAGTGATTTTTCCAATCACACGTTGAAAAGCATTAACGGTTTGACTAAAGAGAATTTTTTGACGATTTATGATTGACATAACTAAACATATTGAAGGAATAGCTTCATGGAATCTTCAGAAAAGTTGTAGATTTTGACGAGATGAATAAGTTTGTTGAAGACAGTTTTTGTGTAAGGCTATCAGATTTTAAGATAAAAAGTTTTGAATTTTTCGTCGAAAATTACAGTTTAGTCAAACCGTTATTACTTATAAACTTGTGATTGGAAAAATTTTCAAAAATATATGTTAAAATTCAAGTTACATCTGATGTTCTGTGAATGTTTCATTCGAAAATATTTCCATAAATAACTGAGATCTAACTTACCAAAGTTGGTCATTTTGTATGGAAAATCGAAAAAGTTGCAAATGCATGCGAATAAGTTGGGGCCTTCCTTAGCCGAGTGGTTAGAGTCCGCGGCTACAAAGCAAAGCCATGCTGAAGGTGTCTGGGTTCGATTCCGGGTCGGTCCAGGATCTTTTCGTAATGGAAATTTTCTTGACTTCCCTGGGCATAGAGTATAATCGTACCTGCCACACGATATACGAATGCAAAAATGGAAACTTTGGCAAAGAAAGCTCTCAGTTAATAACTGTGGAAGTGTCATAAGAACACTAAGCTGAGAAGCAGGCTGTGTCCCAGTGAGGACGTTAATTCCAAGAAGAAGAAAAAGAAGAAGATGTGAATAAGTTCTCTGTTTATTCGACAAACAAGCTTAATATTTCATGGGTACACAACAGCAACAGAGTAGCGTACAAAGGGATTTAGTTGAAATCTGGAAACGTAGCTCAATCTTCAAATCTTGAGCGATTTCACAAACCAGATTCTGGATTAACAGCTCAGCAGGCTTCTAGCAGCGAGGTACTTCTCGCTAAGCAAGTTCGGAGGAGCTCTTACCAGCTCGAAAGCGGAAATGGAATGAAACTGAATCCAACGAAGGCAGCATGTTTTATAACCTTGGAATAGCAGATGATGCTCCTCCCTTTTGTACTCTTCGCTTTCTGATCGACCAATCTGGGAAATGGGTATGTGCCAATAATGTGTTTGCTTGGAATTATTTGAAAATTGTGGAGAATACTAATACGTGAGAAATTGGTCGAACATGAATTGTTGAAATGATTGGCATTCCCTAAATATTCAATACGAGCTATTGATAATTAATAGTTTTCTTAATTATGACGGTAAATTTCTGATCCATGGGTGCCAAAATTATTACAATTGTTCAATGAGAATGTATTTTCAAAAGCATTCTTAATATGTCGCAATTTTGTCACATTGGATAATTTTCCTAATCACAGTGTTCCCATAAAATATGGAACATAAAAGGCGCTGTTGGAAAAGCCACTCTATTTTGCAATCGTTGTGAAATGTTGAGCACTCACCCCGACGGCACTGCAGCAGCGTCCGCGAGTACAATCTCAAATGGTTGAGTCATAAATTATTCACGACAAATGAAATTTTGTATGAGGCCGTGAAATTGATTTAGGAATACTAGAAGTTATAAATAAAATCGGAAATATTTCTCTTTTAACTCTTTTCCACAAATTTGATGGCTCTGAAAAGAACCGATGGCTTTGTTAGCTTCGATGTTGTTACAGATAAATAACACTGCTCGGACCAGCAAACCTCAGGGGGCTTCTGGTATTTGCTCCTAACGGGATTGCTTCTTGACCACCAAAGATGATTTCATCACGAGTCGAAATTTTGCGGGTCAACAGCTCCTCGGCCGATGAGATTTGCGGCGGCGATGACGATGGCTGGGTGAACGCAAACAAGCGGTGAACCACAAAGCGAGAATGACTCGCCCGACCGTGTTCACAGTTCGACCGCAATTTCTCCTGTGGACTGCTTCCTCTTCTTCTTCTAGGCGGCGGCAGCGGTGATGGCTTTATCATCGGACGGCATCTTCTCTCGCTCGCTCGACAGTTTGATTTGAGCGAAGCAAGACAAACGGGGGCGTCCTTCGCTATCGATGTCTGTGCCTGAGAAGCACGCCCGGTCAGAACAAGCCGATCTGTCGCCTGCTGAGATGCGAGCCAATCGGAGAGTGAAAAGCAAATGACGTCAAATTTTTTCTAGCCACCCCTATTTATAGATTTGCTTGAAATCAACGTTCTCTTTTAAAACAGTTATTAAACTATTTGGACAGGTATGTGGGATTCAGTAAGTAAACGACATAAAGCTTTGATGTTTTGGCTTTCGATTGAGATGCTAATCAAGAAATTTCGTTAAGCCAGCGAAAAGTTATAAACGTTTAAAATATTTCATGCCAACGTAACGCTCTTGGTTTTGAAATTCCAATTTCACTCCTGTATAGAGAAGAGAGACGTCCTTCTACGTCAAAAAATAATCAAAATTCAAAAGAACGTTTCGTTCAAAATACCTTCAAAGTAAGATCAACTCATTACACGTTGAATGAGCTATGAAGAGTTCCAATAGGGTGACGACTGTTTATTTCGTTCATAACCACTAACAGTTGGCGCCAGCGGCAAAAATTGCAGACAACAACCTTTCGAACATTCAGTTTCTCTTACCGGCCGCCGAGCGGCGACACATATGTTTGTATTCCTCTCACTGATCGCGCTACGCAGGATTCTCAAATTTCTCAAACTTTCAACACAAGCACATGGAAGAATGGTAGTCGGAGAGCTGTCAAAACGTATGGAAAATAATGAATATCGTAAATTCCTCGCAATTAGGAAACTAAATCAAAAAAGTAGTGATCAGAAATCAAGTGTAAAGTGAAAACATAACTTTTTCTGTTTAGTTCATCTTCCGAGGTGCTTTCTTTGCTTCAGGATTTCGTTTTTACTACCATTGAAAAAGAGCCATCTATTGCCTTTTCAGTTTTGAATATCGCCCTATTAGATGTATTATTACAGATGCATCCCAGCAAACCAGAGATCATATAAGGATGTTCATTTCAAATTGTATAAATGTACAAGTTTCGTTGGAATTGGATATGATGCAAAACTTAATTGATTAAAATCGTTAATGAAGTCATCAATTTCATCTGACTTGAATTTGCATCTTATAGAATTCCAATTTAGTCTGACCAAATATGTAACTTTAAACTGTCATTCCATTACGATTTCTTTTTCACTTGGTATGACTCTATTATAATCATCAATGTGAGATTACATATGAGTTCATCTGATGTAGATATAAAATCATACAGGGCACATCGCCGAACGCAACAAAAACATAAACAGTGGAATTCATGAACAAATTGACTTACCGGTTAAAAGAACATCATTGTTCCGCAGAAACACAATGTCATCACGTTGCATAAGTATTTTCGTAGATGTCTTAAATAAATTGCTGCACTTCGTTTCAACATTAATTCGCAAAAACTTGAAGGTTTCAAGTGTGTTGCACTGGCTCATTTGCAAAATGACAATTAAGTTCGATTACATTCGAACATGATGCTCTACAGTGTTTCATTTATATTTGCTAAAAGACCAAGTTCAGCAACTAAGACTGTGCGGCATAGTGGTAGCGTATCTGACTTGTAATCTAAAGGTTAGAAGTTCGAGACTTGTCTCGAGGTATATTTTTCTTTTTATTATATTTGTTTGTAAAAATCAAGTCATATATACTGCAATACACAATCATACATGAAATTACAGTGAACGCCAAATCAAACTGTCTGAAGTTGTATTGATCATGATAAATTCTCTAAAATGTACGTATATGGCCTCCAGATTTGTGCGAATAGAGGGAATTCGTGCATTTTATACAATCTGTTTTTACCGAATAAGTGTTCACTTTCTTCACTTGCAGTCTCAGTTATGTGAACATATTTGTTGGCTGGGATGTATATTTTAGAGGTTGACCCCAAACTTTTGTCCAGCAGTGTGCGTGAAATAAAAATTAACTCATTTTGCTTCGTTAATCGGCGGCTCGTGACTGAAATTTCATCCGCTCCGGGAGGATCGGCCACACCAGATCCCATGTCCATTCGATTATGAATTATTAAACTTTTTAATTGCTTTTCATTGCTCCTCTGATGACCGGTCAGTAGTGGTCCAGAAGAGTGGTAACTGCGGGGACGGCATATTTATCAATCACTTGTCGCATGGTAGATGGTTTCGGTCAAATTTCAGCTCACAAGTGGTGGTGATTATGAGTCGGTAACATGTATGTGCCATCAGAGGCTTGGAAATTGGACAATTTATTGAACTCCAATTAAAAGTGTGATACATTTTGGATGTGCTTACATTTTTGCAAAATCTGATTTATATTTAATAGATCAATGCTTTTGCATCGAATTGTACAAAATGACCGAATATCAACTTATGGTGCCATAGCATCAAGCATCGTTCAGGGATCAACGTAGAGGCATCTAAACTTTACAATAGATGTTTGACCAGCTCAACCTCAGCCTATACCAGGCAAACAGTATTACGCATTGGTAGTTGAACTTAAGTGTGTGTATCGTTCCAGAACGAGTTGGATCTAAAATATTTCATTGATTGGTGTAAACCGGAAGTGCCAAGAAACCGCAAATGGTTCGGTAGGTATTCCGTCTCGTTCTTGGTTGTTGTTTCTAATACCTACCAAAGAGGGAAGCATCCTTTCAAACTGGCTGTAGATTTATCGAGTGTAGATGAGAATAGCCGATAGGGATGCACATGATTTATTTTATCAGGCCAATAGTAGTAAGATTATCAGTACAGGCCGAATGAAATCAACACGCCTGTGAAGTGAATTCTTGACTGGTTTTCTCTCATTCATAAGATTCTTATGAAACACAAAACGTCCGTTATTCACAAGAAATTCTTGTCGTTATCATTAGATACCTTATATAGATATTCTTTTCTTAAATTCAAAGAGCGATTCTATATATAAATAATGGTCCTAAAGAGTTCCATAATTGATATCTATGATCCTATACTGATACTATACTCATCTATAATATGAGCTCAATGATCGATGAAAGTTCACAAGTTTTCCTTATGAGTCTCATTAGATGCTTCTTATGTCTTCATTCCATTAAAAATTCGCATGCAAAGGCACAGTCGGAAAACATTCCTCTGCGAATAATTTTCGGCTCGAGGAGGGAATCGAACCCGCACTCCTTAGCACAATGTGGCTAAATATTTTGGCCACACATGCGGTTACGTTTGTTTTTTCAAATATTTCTATCTATGACAAGTTGTAATTAATATAAGACCAAATAAATGAAACATATTTAAAAAATAGGGGATTGGAATTTGCTATATTGAAATGCAACAACATCAACTACCATAAAAACTATTTATAACTAGAACATCCCTAAGAGGAAGCAAATGCTCGGTATGTGTGGCTTACTAGAAATTCATTCATTTATCCCGCTCTGGATAAAAACTACAAGACCCACCCCAAATTGACCATCCTCAGTGTTTGGTTTTGCTCTCGAAGATTTCTTTTTATTTTTGGCAAAATCTCCAAACACTAAGCGGACAACCAATCCTGACCCCACCTCAGCCACCAGGCATAGGTGCTGCACTTTGGAAACTATCATCCAGGAGCCGAGCGGCTTTCTCCTTTTCCGGTTTCGAGTTCAGCCATCGGATGATCGGTAGACCTCTTGGAAATAATGCTTCCGTTGTAGGTTTCGTTTTCCTGGCCACCACCCTCCGAATCCTTGTGGAAGCCCAGTCTGCAGTCCGGATGGTTGGTAGGTAGGTACACATGTGCAGAATCGGCGGCTCCGGATTACGGCCAGGCAAAAAGATTAAAGTATTACGAAGGATTTCGTTTTGTTTTGACTATGTGTATGCCCAAAAATCCACATACAAATTGCTCTCTTCCAGTGGAGTTGTTGAACTGAAGGAGGGGGAGGTGCATTCAGTTGCTAGATGTACACTTCTATGGGAAAGCTGAAGCATTCGAACACAATGCAAATACATTGTTATGCTGTTAAGTCTTCAAGTAGGGACGCAGTTGTTATTCGGTTGAATGGATCTCAGACTTTGTGAGGGGGGAACTATCCGGTGCAATAATGATGGCGGCAGTACACAAATCCCGGTTGGTTGGTTGGAAACTGGATATCGTTTCACGGAGAGTTGTCATGCTTTCTCAACCATGATGATGTACTCGATAATAAAATGATACCTATATTGAGGATACTAGGGTAATTCTGCATCCTTGGGATGAAGAATCGTGTTTTGAATATCTCAGAAATCCGTTTCGAGGCAAAAAAGAAACGGTAGACATGAGTTCCTAAAACAACAGGGAGCCTTGAAGATCTTAATGATCGCGAACTTCTTCTCAAACATCTTAAAGAGAAGAAGCAAAATGGTTTTACTTTTATGAATAGAAAACTGGTCTAGGTTTGTATGTACAGTCGAAGCTCGTTATAGTTATAGCAGTGAATCAATTGTCACCCACCACGCAGCAACAAAGACATTGTCACCTCCTATTCTTGTTGCAACAATTTTATTCCGCAACATGAGTTTATCATCACTTGAACTGAATATCACAAAGATCGATCACCACGTGCTCAGAGATTTTCTGGGCTTTGCATTGCAATTTTCGAGAACTTTCTTCATGTTGGTGAACATTGACACATTATCAAACAGCATCCATAAAACAAATTTGGTTCCGTGTTTTACATAACGGATTAATCGCGAGTTGAAAAGGTTGCAACAATATTGTTCTCTGTGATTGTCATGACAATTTTGCTTTTGATTGTGTCCTTATCCGCAACAGTTGCGACAAACGGTTGTGAGCGAGCTTGCTTTGTTGTTTATGTCTATTTTGATGATAATTTGATTCACTGAGTTATAGTTATAGTGACAAAAGCTCTCTATAGCGACTCCCTTGAAAAATACTTTAATGTTACAACTATTCTCTATAACGACTTTTCTCTAATACGACGGTCCCTTGCGATGTCGTTATAACAAGCTTCGACTGTATGTGTTTGTATGTGTTTACAATCCACCGCCCATTGACCAGCAGTGCTTTTATGGAAGAAATTTGTTTGCATCTATGTATCTAGACACTTAGGGCAACGAATTGTCTCGAGGATTTCCTCAAGAAGCACCTCCAAGAATTTTCTCCCGCAAATCCTCCTAGGAATTCCTCCAGGAATTCTTCTGGGGATTTCGTCCAGAAACTCCTCTGGCTATCTGCTCCAGGTATTCCTCCGTAGATTTTCGCCAGAAATATCTCCAGTTTTTTTTTTTCAAGATTTCTCCCGGGATTTCCCTCAAGAACTCATCTGGGTTTTTCAGGAATTTTTAAGGATATTTCCAACAGGTATTCCTCCGAGGATTTCCATTAGAAATACTCCTGGGGATTTCGTACAGAAATTTCTCCGGAAGTATCATCCAGGAATTCCTCCGAGTATATCCTCCAGAAACCAGAAAATCCTCCGATTTTTTTTCAAAGAATTCTTCCAGGGTTTTTCCCCAAGAACTCGTCCGGAGATATTCTTCAGAAATCCCTTAGGAGTTCTCCAATAGCAATTCCACCGGATATTTGCTCCAGAAATTGCTCCTGGGATTAACTCCTGAAATTTTTCCGAGAATTTCAAATAGCAATTCCTCCGGGATTTTTTCCGAGAATTTCAAGGATTTCTCCCCAAGACCCCCTCGGGAATTTTCTCCAGGAATTCCCCAGGGGATTTCTAATAGTAATTCATCCGGGGATTTCGTACAGAATTTCTTCCGGGAATTTCCTCCAGAATAGCATCCGGACATTGGTCCAGGAATTCCTCCCGAAACCCCTTTGGCACTTTGCTCCACGAATTTCTCCGAGGATTTTCTACACGAATTCCTCAGGAGATTTCATTCAGAAATTCTTCCGGAGATTTTGTCCAGGATTTTCTCAGGGGATTCATTCATTGGATTTCTCCAGGAATTATTCCGGAGATTTCTCCCCAGAGTTCCTCTTGAGGTTTTCACAAGGATTTCCTCTGGGCCGAGGGTTTTCGTCAATGATTTACTCCAGATATTCCTCCGGAGATAATCTCCAAGAATTCATCCGGGAATTCTTTTGGAGCTCTACCAGGAATTCCTTCGAATTTCCTCCTTAATTTCTCCAGAAATTTCTCTAGATTTCGTCAAACAATTACCCCGGAGTTCCAAGCAACTATTCCGTAATTCCTCCAGGATTTCCTTTTGGAGATTACCTAGGATTTTGTCCAGAATTCCTATGCAGGTCCTCCAGCAATTCTTCCGGAGTTTCTTCAGCAGTTTCTCCGAAGCTCCTCCTGGAGCATTGAAGGAATTTCGGAGGATATGCTGGATAGAATCTAAAGAATTGCTAAAAGAACTTCGGATCTCTAGAGCAACTCAGGAAGAATTACACGGAAAAAAAATCTGGAATGCTTGAAGTTCCCGGAGGAATTCTTGGAGTAAATTCTCGGACCAATCCCTTGAGGAAATCTCCTATGGAATTTCTGGAGGAAATTCACGGAGAAATTCCACGTACAATTTCCAGATAAATTCCTGGATGAATTCTCTGAAAAAATCCCCGGAAGAATTCCTGAACGAAATCCTAATAAATCCCGGAGCAATTCATGGACGAAATCCCCGTATGAATTCTTGGGGAAAATTCTTAAAGAGAGGTAATCTACGGAGCAATTTTTGTAGGAATTCCTGGAGAAAAGCCCCAGAATAGTGTCTGGAGAAAATCCCCGAATGAGTTCTTGGAAAAAAGTAGTTCTTGTTATCCCCGAAGCAATCCTAGAAGTTCCCGGACGAATTCCTGGAGGAAATTCTCGGACCAATTCCTTGAGGAAATCCTTTAAGGAATTCCTAAAGGAAATTCTCAAAGAAATTCCAGGTGCAATTTCCACCAGAGCACCATTTGCCAACCATGTTGGGTATAAAGATTAATGTTTCGTTTCTACTGTGAAGTCGAAGAACTCCATTCTCATCAACTGTTTCCCCACGTTCAGCTGCTGAAGATCAAGGAAGAACAGCATGCCCAGAATGTGTTCGCTCCTAAACTACCGAAAAGTGAAGATCCTAGTGAAGATCCTAGTGAAGATGATGATGATGAACAACAAGGAAGGTGCTAAATGGACACGATTGCAGAAGGATGAATCGGATGCAGCTCAGGAGTACGTATCGCAGAATCTCAGGGGGGAGCAAATCCCCGGAAGAATTTTTGGAGGTAATCTACGGAGCATGTTTTGGAGGGATTCCTGGAGGAAAGCCCTGGAATGATTACTGGAGAAAATCCCCGGAGGAGTTCCTGGGGGGTATCTCCGAAAGAATCATTGAAATCCCCGAAGGAATTTTTGGAAAAAATGTAGTTCTTGATATCACCGGGGGAATCCTTGAAGTTCCCGGAGGAATTCCTGGAGGAAATTCTCGGACCAGTTCTTGGAGGAAGTCTACTAAGGAATTCCTGGAGAAAATTCCCGCAGAAATGCCAGGTGCAATTTCCAGAGAAATTCTTGGAGGAAATCTCTGATTGAATTCTCTGAAAAAATCCCCGGGAGATTTCTTGGACAAATCCCCCTCAGGAATTGCTTTCGGAAATCCTTTGAGATACCGTTTTGATTCATATTACGAATAGATTCAAATTCCGGACACTCTACTTTGTGTGGGAATCATTTCACATGAAATGTTTCAATTTTTGCCGTTCAAAAGTTCTCACATCCGAGCCTCGTTTTAATAAACTTTTTCCATAAAAATGTATGCAAATTTTAATGCCCAACTGTCTTAGACGTCTTTTTATTGGTTAGACAATTTCTATTGATGATTTAACTTTTCTATTAATGATTTCCATGAGTTGTCCGGAATTAGAATCAAAGTGTCCGGAACATGAGGCACAAGTGAAAAAGCATCCGCAATAAAAAGCATGAAAAGGTCACACATTTTGATTTATTTACAATTATTTGACTTGCGGAAGCGTATTCTTTACCCATTCGCTGAGGAATCATACAGAATGCTTTATTTTGTATGCTCTATGTTGGGTTATACTTTACTGAGGCCTTGAGTGTCCGTAACATGAATCAAAACGGTACTCAGTGGGAAACTCGAGAATGGTGTGTGGCGCAGACGCACGAATCACGAGATGGATCAAGTGTACAAAGATGCGAATATTATCAAGCGTGTAAAATACGGCAGACTTCAGTGGGCTGGTCACTTAATACGTTTTTCGGAAATAATATTAAGCAGGGAATCAGGTTGGGGTAGGCGACGTTGTGAAAGACTTCGAATATGATGGCTGTAGGCAGTGGAAGAGGACCTGGCAACCCTAAACGTTCGTGGCAACTAGATAAGTATCGCCCGAGACTAGAGATGGGCAAAAAGAATCGAAGCCATTCAAAAGAGCCGGATCACTCAAAAGAACGAGTCGGTTCAATTGATCACTACGGATTAGACAAAAAGTGACCCGCAAAAAATGAGCCTGTTATTTTCCCCTATTTTCCTTCGTTAGTTTTTCGGCTTTATTATAACGCTTGTCACGTGCCTTGCTTTGCGCGCCACGCGACACATGCAAGCACATTAATGTTTTCTGCTACTCCGTGCTCACGGCGCTCTCAGCATAGATAAATTTGCCCCGCCCACTTGCATACAGGCAGATGGAAGATAGAGAAAAAAATGCTCACATTAACGGCAGAGCACATTTTGCTTCTTCTTTTTAGTACGGGTAGGAGAAATTGGCCGAGTATATCGTGAGTTTACGTGGAAGAATGAGAGAGCGAAATATAAGAAAGGTACGACGCATGTCGCGCAACAGGGAGTGAACCACTCTTATTTCCGTTCGCTCGATTCAGTTCGATGTTTCTTTGCGAGCCGCTGAGCCACTGAACCGTTCAAAAGATCCGGTTCACTAAAATGAGTGATTCGCATCAGATCCGTTCACTAGAATGAGCCGTTTTGCCCATCTCTACCCGCGACCGACGAAGTTAGAACTATACAATACGCCCGGCAATGGCGCACAGGACGAAACTGAAAATTGACGGTCAAAACTCCTTAGATGCGTTTCAGCCCATAGGTGTCTTCGGGACATTATTTTGAATTAGCATCCCGAGTAATAATTAAAAATAATTTTTAAATTATACTGAATAGGGCAGCCGAAAAAAAAATATTTTGAACAAAATTTTTTAGGGTGATCATTATATAAGCAAAGTTTTAGTTTTTTTTTTCTTGTTGAAAAAAAAACTAAAACTTTGCTTATATAATGATCACTCTAAAAAAATGATCACCCTTTGCTGAAAATACTTGATATTTTTGACTTTGATTTCACGATGATATTTTTAAATTTAACCAATTTTACCATAAATATCAGTTTTTTGACCATTTCTATGATTAATGCGCAATTTATGAACATGACATGTTCTAAAACATTTTATATATTGCAAATATACACAACTTTGCTGAATATACCAAAGCTGTGAAATTATCACATCGGAAGATATTATGAAACTATGGTAAAATTTATATAATTTTAGACCATTTTTCTACGCAAGTTTCTGTTGAATCGGCTCTTTTCGGCAGCCATATTAAATATGCTCTGATGCCTTATTATATCAGTTTGAAGCCCCATGGCAATAGAATGATAGGGTCTCACAGGGTACATTGTTTTCAACCATGTTTTGACGAGCTTGGAATTTCGACCCTTAATAGTGTTTTGACCTTTGTATGCTCACTAGAGTGATGCAAATTTTGAAATTTTGGCTCCCCTATGCTTAAACGGTTTTTATTATGGTAAATAGTATCATCTCAAAGTTTGAAGTGATTTGGAAGAAATTTGACTGTGCACACGTCATTTGAAGTTTATATGGAGATTACTATGGAAAACGCCATCCTTCTGTGTTCATCCCTCTATCTCTTTGTCATGATGTTTTAAGAAAAAGTGAACACAACCTTCTCATGGTAAATCCTTTCAGCTACAACTTTGCCGAAGACCACATTTTGATTGGACGTCAGGATAAATTGCTATTCATAATCATAAAGCGGGTTTGCATTTTGCATGCTTAACCAACTGCTCAGCAGGCAACAGTGGTGCTCCTGGCGGGTAGAATAGATCAAAGTAATCCTGGCTACTATGTTCTACAGCAAAAAAGCAGTGTTGCTTTGAAAGTAATTGAATGATCATCTCAGCATGATTTAGACTTTGTTATCAATGATAACAAATTATCCTTACGTTCCATCAAAATGTGTTCTTCGGCAAAGTTGTAGCTGAGAAGATTTCACATAGGATGAGTGTGTTCACTTTTCCATACATTATTATGACGAGCAGTTAGAGGACTAAACACAAAAGGTTTGCCTTTTCCATAGTAATTTCCATATAAATTTCAAATAGCATGTGCACAACCAAATTTCTTCCGAATCACTTCAAATTTTGGGAGGATCATTTTCATCATAATTGACATCGTTTAAGCATAGGGGAGCAAAAATTTCAAAATTTGCATCAGTCTAATGCTCACAGTGCAATAAATAAATTTGGAATACTCTGTATTTATTAAATAGCAAAACAACATCTTTGTCACACTTGAACTGCTCAATCTTAGCACCAAATCGTAGTAGCCGACGATAATTTGGCTTCGGTCACAATGCGTGAAAAAAATAAGAATAAATAATAATATGTTTTAATGATAAAAGGAAAATAATAATAGAGAGTAAAACATAATTTCACTTGTTTAGCCCAATTCCTCTATTTTTTTCAAACATAAGGTTGTTATGCCAGCAAAAGTGAACTTATGTTCGAACTTGCTGATACAAGAGAAAGCTACCTAGTAAATTCTCAAACATAATATTTATTGTAATAAAAACATTATATTCTTCGATGCAATACTTTAACACTTTGTCAACTTATACAGATGTCTTCAACTATGTTTTTGATATAAAAAATAACAGAATATCCCAAGTTTATTTATTGCACTGTGAGCTCACAAGAGGTCAAAAAACTAATTGATATCAAAATATTATTCCATGTTAGTCAAAAAATGGTTGAAATCAATGTGCCCTGTGAGACCCGATAATTCTACTGCCATAGGGCTTTGACTGATATGATATGGATGCCGAAAAGTACCGATTGAAGAAAAAGTTGCCTAGAAAAATGGTCGAAAATTATATAAATTTTACCATAATTTCATTATATCTTCCGATGTGATGATTTCACAGCTTTGATATATTCAGCAAAGTTGTGTATTTTAGTAATATATAAAATGTTGCAGAACATTTCATGTTCGTAAAATGCACATTAATCAAAGAAATGAAAAAAAATTATATTTATCGTAAAAATCGTTAAAATTAAAAATATCACCTAGAAAATATAGTCAAAAATATCAAGTAATCAAAGAAATGAAAAAAAAATTATATTTATCGTAAAAATCGTTAAAATTAAAAATATCACCTAGAAAATATAGTCAAAAATATCAAGTAATCAAAGAAATGAAAAAAAAAATATATTTATCGTAAAAATCGTTAAAATTAAAAATATCACCTAGAAAATATAGTCAAAAATATCAAGTATGTTCAGCAAAGTTGTTGAAAACAAAAAGATCTAAAACTTTACTGAAGTAATGATTGCCCAGGATTTTTTTTTTCAAAGAAAAAAATAAAAATAGTACTCGCTTAAGACGTTGAAAAGGCAAATTATATGTTTACCTCAGTTGTCTCTGCTATATAACAGAATCACACCACTTATCTATCCACTTACTTCTGAAGCTTCAAAAAAGTTCAATCCTGATAAGCCCGTTTTCCGCCGCTCCCAAGCCTTTCGCACACTTTCCAGAATTCAATTAATTTCCTGTGTAATTAATTGCTAATTGAAATAAAATTTAATTTTCAGGTTCATTGCGGTTTTGCATAAATCATGTAACGGGAACAGGACCAGTGCCCACCCGACAAGGTCGGTCAATTCCGCGTGTTGTATTTTTTTTGCTTCAGATTTTGGAGATCGATTTACGCATGTAGGAATGTCGACGAGGGGATGTAAATAAGCGGCCTCGAATAAACAGCTGCCAAACGCCAAGGTTCGAAGGGGTATCCCGCCAGCCATTTTCCACATTCCCCGTGGCGAATGAACCGGTGGAGGATGTTATTTAAATGACACTTTATTAGCACCATCTACAACGAATTCCATGTAACATGCGGGCTGAATATTGTGTGCGCATAAACTTTGTGGGGGGTGCGGTAGAACCTGATATGGGTTACACAATCTAGTAAGAGTAAATCAGAGTAATGAGTTTTTTTTATTTTGTTGCACAGCATCCCAACAGCCCACATTATTGGTTGTTTGCCAATTTGATTTTTAATTCGGTATTAACATGCCAATCTACTTTTTGTTTTCCATGACTTACCAGCTGGAAAATCTGATTTAATAGACCGATGTGGCCACATGCCGGTGAAGCAAATTTCCAGACGAGTTTTTGTTTCAATTTGAATGATTGTATTTCATAACATATTACCATTACACAAACATATCTTGGTCATCATTGCTTCCCTTGCAGAGAAACAGGAGAAAGAAATTCAACTAAACGTTCGTCCATTCCCCTTAATGATACTTTCAATTTTTAAAAGATTTGTTTGATATTTGCTCACCCGACTGCTGTTCTTGGGCTCCCCTCGTGTATCCTTCAATCTTGCATATCTTGAACACAGAAAGGCAGACAAATCTCCACGGCAAACGACCAACACCATAACCCCATACGGTAGCATCCGTACAACCTCAAAGGCACAAATATTAATAAATTTTACCGCAGAGCCGGCAAAAGCAAACATCGAATGTAATTGCGCTTTTTGCCGCCCCACATAGCCCACGTTTCTCCTGGAAAACCACCTAACATTTCTGCTTATGATATCGCTTCCTTTAAATTGAGGGTAGCATATGTCTTGTAAGAGTTCTGTACTCACCGTTGAATGTGATTTCTTGAATGAAGCTCAGAAGCATTTTCCCCTTAATGGAAAGGCTCTTGCAAGATTTGCAAACTCCAGTCCAGTCAGTTCTGAAGTTTTGCTCGAGATAGATACCAATCCTTACATTTAATGCCATTTTGAGCTGAAGACTGCGGCATAATTGTTATGATTCCGGAGCACAAAGAATGGGCCTCTTATTCTGGGATTTGAATAACGCCATTTAGAATAATTGCACAAATTTCTTTTTGATAAGGTAGAAACACATCCCAGAATGTGTCAAAAGGTTTCTTGTTTTATAAAAAAAAAAGTATTATATCTTTTGTACGTTCCAAAAACATTCACACTTGAAGCTATGTGCTATTTCAAAATGAGTTGTAAGGCTTCAAGCTTCGATTTCCAACTTTTTTAATTTCTTTATTAGTACCATTTCAAACATTATATTCATTTCTTATACTTAAGTGTTTTGTGTAAGACAACAGTATCATCCTATTTTTATTTTTTTTTATCTAGTTCATTTATTTGGGGCTCAATCGCGTTTAACGCTCTACGGAGCCGAAACTCATTTTTTATACTTTTTACAATTTATTTACTTTTTAGTATCAAAATTAGTAAGGGATGGAGCCAGGGTACTCGTGGCAACTCGAGGTTAGTGGTCACAATTTTTGAAGGAGGGACATGGTAGGGATTGGGATCAGGGTTCTCTGCTGCTCATCCGGGAGGTATATTGTGGTAGCTCGATTAACGTATCATGGCGTTGGTACCAAATTCTTGCCGGTCTTCGTCTGCCGGATGGCCAGGATCCTCAATCCAACACAAAAGGGACAACACACAAAAAAAAAATCTGGAGAAGAGAACACAAGAGAATTAAACTTTTATACAAGACAGGCGAAGGAAATCGTAAATTGCGACCATATAAATGAAATCGCGGGTGCCCAACACATCTCTAACTGAAACATAGGGTTGTCTACCTCGGGCCGCAAGGGTATCCAAAAGTTGCGCTCTGGAGGCGTCCATATCCGGGCATTGCCAAACTACGTGATCGATGTCATCATAACCGGAACCACACCTATTACAAACATTGCTCAGCGCGAGGTTAATTCTGTGTAGATGTGCATCTAGCGAGTAATGGTTGGACATAACACAGTTCGACAAAAAAAAAATTTGGCTGGATCAGGGACGCGGTTATATGGGTCTTGAAGTGCAAGAAAAGTGTAGAAAGAGGCCGTTTTCCAATGATTTGCAGCACCCCTGGATTAGTTTTTGACAAACTTGGAAAATTTTGCATTTTTCATCAAAAAAAGCGTAATAAGCAAAATATCAATATATTTTCAAATTCAATTATTCAACCATTGAATTAGTCAAATCAATATTTTTTAGCCCTAGATCGCTTCAGGGAAACGTGCACCATTTCAGAAGAATATTGGCATCATTTTTATATATGAATTTGGAATGTTAACGATCATTACACAAGCATACGAGGATGTGCACCATATAAATACTACTTATTTTTCTATTCCACACATCTGGTTCATTATATAATAATTATTATAGGTTCAAGAAGACGCTTGATTATGATTTATTTCTTTGCTCCATTTTATAAAGCAATGAGCAATGCAATCCAGTAACATTTGAGTTCAACAAGGATACGACTACGGAAAATTGATGTGTCTGTGATGTGATGTGATGTGAATATATGGGCTGGTTGGTATAATAAACTCTCAGCAGAAATACAAAATATATATAGGTTGGACACTGACATGTAAGTGGTCTTACATGCGCTAGTCGGTTTATCAGGAGACGATGTCTGTAAAAAATGTGATAACATTGTTATTTGCAATTTCTAAATATTTCGATAGGTACTCATTAATAATTGTTTACTTATCGTGACATTCATTTTCCTCGGAATATCTCTAGGAAAATTACAGAATAACATAAAATAGCAACAAATAATTTAGTAATCATCATTATCACATATTTTGCGAAAGCCGCCCAGGCAGGCATGAGCTCTTTTTGATTCAGTCTGTGCACAATACTAATCATTTGTGAAAATTGATTTAGTGGTATCATGCCTGCTTCTTACTTGTAAGATGAAACAATTTCTAGTTAAACCATTTCTGATATTTTTTTATTTTTCGGTTTTAAATTTCACATGTTTTTTGGCAATTTTAATCAAACTTTCAGTTTTGAGATTTGGAATGAATTTCACAAATAATTGCGATATATTCAAAATGAGTAAAACACTTGTTTTTCTATGTCTTCTTGTTTAAAGAAAAAAAAATAGAAATTACGTGAAGTTTCGCAAAATTGTTTATCACAAATGTATGGATAAATTGTTTCTTCACTTAATCGAAAAGCATTTTTACTCGTTTCGAGGATATGGGAATGGGGGCTCATAAATGGACACGTTTGTCCTTATGTGGGAGACGAGTTTAAAATTAACCTTAATGGTCGACTTCTTTATGTTTCCAATATGCTTACAACTAAACCCATTTGAAGAAAACATCTCATTGAACAAGAAACTAACGCTCCATTTGAAAGTTTGATTAAAAATGCTGAAAAGTATGTAAAATGTAGAACTAACAAAAAAATCGGAAATGATTTAACCAGAAATTGTATCATCTTACAAGTAAGAAGTTGGCATGTTACCACTAAATCAGTTTTCACAAATGATTAGTATTGTGCGCAAACTGAATCAAAAAGATCCCATGCCTGCCTGAGTGGCTGTCAAATGATGTCACAAAAAATGTGGAATTGTTGATTACTGAATTATTGGTTGCTATTTTACGTTAGTCTGTAATTTCTAGGGATATTCTGATAACAAATGGACCTCACGATAAGTAATCTATTCTTAATGAGTACCTTTAAAAATCTTTGGAAATCGCAAATAACATTATTATGACATTTTTCACGGACTCCGCCATCGGCTCCTGATAAACCGACTAGCTCATGTAAGACCACTTACATGTCAGTGTCCAACCTAATTTTGTATTACTGCCAAGAGTTTATTAGACCAACCAGCCCATATAAACATAACAGACACATCAATTTTCCGTATTCGTATCCTTGTTGAAATCAAATGTTACTGGATTGCATTGCTCATTGCTTTATAAAATGGAGCAAAAAATTAAATCCTAATCAAGCGTCTTCTTGAACCTATAATAATTATTATATAATGAACCAGATGTGTGGAATAGAAAAATAAGTAGTATTTATATGGTGCACATCCTGATATGCTTGTTTAATGATCGTTAACATTCCAAATTCATATATAAAAATGATGCCAATATTCTTCTGAAATGGTGCACGTTTCCCTGAAGCGATCTAGGGCTAAAAAATATTGATTTGACTAATTCAATGGTTGAATAATTTAATTTGAAAATATATTAATATTTTGCTTATTACGCTTTTTTTGATGAAAAATGAAAAATTTTCAAACTTTGTCAAAAACTAATCCAGGGGTGCTGCAAATCATTTGAAAACGGCCTCTTTCTACACTTTTCTTGCACTTCAAGACCCATATAACCGCGTCCCTGATCCAGCCAAAAATTTTTTTTTGTCGAACAGTGTAAGTCTTGACATCACGCGAATGAAATCTCGACTTACGTCCAAACCTTTCCACCAGGCTCGCTAGGAAACTCTAGGAATTATGGAATGTAACCACCGTCCCAGTTGGCCATTTAGCCAATCGCTTTGCCAACCGTGAAGAGAACTTTGACGTACTAAATGAAAAAAATCATCGTGTGAAATTCGTCTATCATAAATCTCACCTTCCTCAGCGCCCACCTTTGCGAGAGAGTCCGCCTTCTCATTGCCATAAATTAGGCAATGTGAGGGGACCCATACAAAGGTAATCTTATATGATCTTTCGACCAGTGCACACATCTGCTCTCTTATTTTTGTAAGAAAGTAAGATGCATGCTTAACAGGTTTCATCGATCGGAGTGCCTCAATAGAACTGAGACTATCCGAGAAGATGAAGAAGTGGTCTGCGGGCATGTTTGAGATCATCCCCAAAGCGAAGTTAATTGCTGCCAGCTCAGCAACATAAACCGTGCAAGGTTCCTGAAGTTTTCGGAAGGCGGAAGAGTTTTCATTGAAGACACCGAAGCCAGTGGATCCATTGATACGGGACCCGTCAGTGAAATATCTCCTGTAGGAATCGACATTCTGGTACTTTGCATTATAAATACGTGGGATAGTTATACATCGAAGTTGATCTGGAATTCCATGAATAGCTTGTTTCATGGTCAGATCGTATTCAACAGAGGAACTGTCATTGGTGAAGCGTACACGTGGAGGGTTATAACACGGAAGGCTAATATCAGACGACATATAGTAGAGATAAACTCTCATGAATTTCGACTGAGTATTTAGTTTAAGCAATTCTTCGAAGTTTTCGATGACGAGTGTGTTGTACACTCCACACTTAATAAGTATTCTTAGCGAGAGCTCCCAGAATCGGTTCTGTAGTGGTAAAACCCCTGCCAGAACCTCTAAGCTCGCATTATGTGTCGAGTGCATACACCCTAAGGCGATACGCAAACAACGAAATTGAACTCGTTCCAATTTAATCAGGTGGCAGTTTGCTGCTGAGAGAAAACAGAAAGAGCCATACTCTAGAACAGAGAGAATGGTTGTTATTAGAGTTGGTAGAGTTTTATGAGGTCATCCGGGTGAGCACCCCACCATGTTCCGGTAATTGTTCGTAGAAAATTGATCCTTTGTTGGCATTTTTCCGTTACATACCCAATATGGGTTCGCCAAGTGCCTTTTGAATCAAACCAGACCCCAAGGTATTTTGTAGTCAAAGACTGGTCGATGCCTGTTCCCAAAAGCTTAAGCTTTAGTTGGGCTGGATTCCGCTTCCTAGAAAATACAACCAGTTGAGTTTTTTGCGGCGCAAACTCGATCCCTAAATTTCTAGCCCAAATGAATAGATTATCAAGGGAATTTTGCAATGGTCTTTGCAGGATTTCCGCTCGTGGGCCCTTCATAGAGACCACAGCATCATCTGCAAGTTGTCTAAGCGTGCATGGTTCTTCCAAACAGTTGTCAATATCTTTAACATAAAAATTATAAAGCAAGGGACTTAGACATGAGCCTTGGGGAAGACCCATATAGCTAATTCTGGAAGTTGTCAGTTGACCGAGAGTGAAGCTCATGTGTTTTTCTGACAACAGATTGTACAAGAAATTATTCAATGTTCCAGGAAGTCCACTATTGTGCAAGTTTTCTGACAATATTTCTATGGAAACTGAATCAAAAGCGCCCTTAATATCCAAGAAAGCCGAAGCCAATTGCTCCTTGTCAGCAAAGGCTAGTAGAATATCTGATGAAAGCAACGCTAGACAATCATTTGTTCCTTTGCCCTTGCGAAAGCCAAATTGAGTACCGTTTTGATTCGAATCCCGGACAGCTTCAAATTCCGGACACTCTACTTTGTATGGGAAAGATTTCACTCGAAATGTTTCAATATGGGCCGTCAAAAAGTTCCCAATTTGAAAGATGATTTTTATAAACATGTTACATAGCAATCCATGAAAATTTACAATGCTCAACTAGTTTTGACGTCTTTCTAACGGATTAGTGCCTTTAGTTAATGATTCGACTATTCTAATTGTGTTTTTCATGAGCTGTCCGGAATTCGAATCAATGTGTCCGGGATATGAAGCAAAAGTGTGGTTGTGTCCGGAATAAAAATCATGAAGAGGCCGAACATTTTTGTTGATTAAAGTGAATTAAAGCTGTGGAATCCAAATCTTCACCCAGCATTCGAAATGTAAGTGTTTGCAAGGCCTGATTACGCTAAAGTTGTATAGGGAACGATTCAATTTATATATGTTTCGATTAGTTGAAGTTCACTGAAGCCTTAAGTGTCCGTAATATGAATCAAAACGGTACTGGAAAGCATATTGTTTGATTTGACCCAGTGGTCAAGTCGCGAAAGGATCATTTTTTCTAACAATTTCCTTAAACATGATAACATAGCAATCGGGCGGTATGAGTTGTGATCGGACGCTGGTTTCCCAGGCTTTTGAATAGCTATTACTTTGACCTGTCTCCATTCAGGTGGAATAATGTTGTGTTCCATGAATGAGTTGAACAGGTCAAGCAACCGTCTTTTAGCGATATCGGGGAGATTTTTAAGAAGATTGAACTTAATCATATCGCGTCCCGGAGAGGAGTTGTTTGATGAAAGAAGAGCCATAGAAAATTCCAGCATAGTGAATGGTCTGTCCAAAGAATCGTCTCTTGGAGTTTCCCAAAAAGGCGGATGAGCTGGAACTGAGTCTGGACAGACCTTTTTTGCGAAGTTGAATATCCAACGATTGGAGTATTCGTCACTCTCATTTGAGGATGAGCGGTTTCGCATGTTGCGAGCCACTCTCCAAAGCGTCGTCATTGAAGTTTCTCGTGAGAGGCCATCGATGAAACGTCGCCAATAGCTACGCTTCTTCGCTTTAATAAGATTCTTCAGTCTTTTTTCGAGCTTCGAGTACTCTAAATAAAGTTCTGAGGTACCATATCTACGAAAAGCTTTAAAGGCATTAGATTTTTCTCGATACAACTGAGTGCATTCATCATCCCAACCAGGTGTGGCCGGTCGTCTTTTGAAGGATGCACTTGGAACTCGTTGTTTTTGGGATTCTAATGCACTTTTATAAATCAATTCTGTTAAGAATCGATACTCATCCAACGGTGGGAGAGTGTTGAATGATTCGATACCCTAAATTACCGCTGATGCAAATTTTTGCCAATCGATATTCCTAGTGAGGTCAAAAGGAACCTGAATTGACTGTTCTGACCTTTCAAAATTATTTCTGATAGAGGTTATTATGGGCAAGTGATCACTACCATGGGGATCATCAATCACCTTCCACATGCAATCGAATGATAGTGAACTTGAACCCAAAGATAGGTCAATGCGACTTTCTTTGCCGTCGGATGAAATACGTGTCACTTCACCTGTGTTCAAAATGTTTAACTTGAAATCGTCGCATAAGTCATAGAAAATAGCCGCTCTATAATCGTCATAAGATTCGCCCCATCCAGTACCATGTGAGTTCATATCACCCAGTATTAAAACCGGGAATGAGAGCATGGAGACTGCGTTCCAAAGATGACGGCGGTTTATTGAAACTCTTGGAGGAATATAAACAGAAGCTATGCAAAGATCTTTACCCTTTACGTTTATTTGGCAAGCAACGATTTCTATGCCTGTATGAGTCGGGATGGGGATTCTGTAGAATGAATGGCACTTTTTGATCCCTAAAAGCACACCCCCGTAATTATCATCTCGATCCTGGCGTATAATGTTAAAATCGTAGAAGTTAAGATCATCTTCAGAAGAAAGCCATGTTTCGCAGAGTGCAAATATATCACAATTGGAGTTGTGAAGCAAAAACTTAAATGTGTCTAATTTAGGTTTTAGACTATGACAGTTCCACTGTAGCACAGTGATCATATCTTGTACCTCACTCGATGAATTATCCATCGAAAGATATCATCGAAGCAAGGAGGGGCCACGAGATAGTCAATTCCCTGAGATCAGTCTTGGGAACTGTGACCACAATTCACCACAGTTCATCGATTCTGCCATTCAACCAAAACACAAAGCAGCAGCAGCATCAATGCCATCAGGCGTTGCGCTGCCAACGGTTCACACACTGCTTGACTGTTTTTGTCTATCCACTATGACCGTTTTCGGGCAGCCATTCCAAGGTGAATGATTGAAAAAAGTGTTAAATCATTCAATCGCTAATATTTCGCTAGTGTTTTCAACTAATTGAAATCTATCAACTCTAACAGAAAGAGCACAATCATTCCGTTGCGATACATATAATCAAGTTCAATTTCATGCTACCTTTATCGAGCAAAAATGCAAAACCCCGAAAACCGCAAAAATCGTGTCACCACTGTGCTCGAGTCATTTCGCATTCGGGGTTGAAAAACGTTAGGAAGAAGAAGATTACAGTTTTGAAGAGCCGTGACATTTTTTGGTTTTGAACGGTCATGGTTTGCTTTGGATTTTGATGGTCGTGTAGAAAGATGTAAATGTAGAGGCGGTAAATGTTTGCTCCAGTACTTTTCTCATCCCTGCCTGAGATATTCTTCTATTGCGGGGAGAAAAAGGTCGAGTATGCCTCTGTATGAGTCTGAAACTAGACCTGTGCGCCGCCGCGCCACGCTGCCGCCGCCGATTCATTTTACGTCACGCCGACGCCGATTGACGTATCGGCGGCGCGCCATACGCCGGTCAGCGTATCGCCGCCGACTTTGTATTTTCACGCCGTTTAATATTTCAGCTCGAAAAAAATAAATTTGAAAAATGACATAGGAAATGGTTAGACCTCACTTTCAGAATTTGTACAGGACATCGTTCATATAATGCGTCAAAGGATTTCTTCAAAAAGTTCTTCAGAGAATTGTTCATTGTACTCTCCAGAAATTGTAATACGGATTGCATCGAGAATCAGAAATTCCTCTGATAATAACTTTTGGAGTTTCTTCAGAATTTCTTCAATAAATGTGAATTTGTTCAGAATTGATTCCAGGATTTTTTTCTTCAGATTTTTTCCAAATATAAAGTTAAAGTATTTGTCCATAAACTTCTGTATAAGTTACACTGATCACCTCCGAATCTATATTCAGGAACTTAATTCATGAAATCTCTTCAAGGATTTATCTGATATGTTTTTTATTGATTCCAGTGACTTCTTCATAAATTGCTTCAAAAATATGTCTTTCAGGTTCTACCAGGAATTCGTGGATTTGGAAAGATTCCACTGTGAATTCTTCAAGGAACTCATCGTTGGATTGCTTCATATTTTTCTGGAATACTTTTATTCGGATCTTCTTCAAGGATTATTTTTGATATTTTTTCATGAATGATTTTGAAAACGTTCCAAAAATTATTCCTTGTCCATTAGAGTGATGCAAATTTTGAAATATTGGCTCCCCTATGCTTTAACGATGTCAATTATGGTAATTAGCATCCTCCAAAAGTTTTAAGTGATTCGGATGAAATTTGATTGTGCACACACCATTTGAAGTTTATATGGAGTTTATATGGAGATTATCCTTAAATCCTATCAAAATATGGTCTTCGGCAAAGTTGTAGCTTGGAAGATTTTGCATGAGAAGAGTTTGTTCACTTTTCCATAAAATATTACGACGAAGAGATAGAGGGCTGAACACAAAAGATTTGCCTTTCCCATAGTAATTTCCACATAAACTTCAAATGGCGTGTGCACAACAAAATTTCTTCCAAATCACTTCAAATTTTGGTAAAATGATTTTCACCGTAATTGACATCGTTTAAGCATAGGGGAGCAAAAATTTCAAAATTTGCATCAGTCTATTGTCCGTGCATTACAAATAAATATCTAAGAATTCTTTCAAAAAGTTTCCAAAGATTTGTTTAGACATATCTTTATAAATTTTTGCACGAAACTAATAAAAAATGCATACATATAACTCATAGATCCCTTCCAACAATACTCCATACGTGCCTCTAGTGATACATCTAGAAATCAGTAAAAGGAATAATCAAAAGGATCTTTTCAGTGGTTCTGCCAAAAAAATTTCCATTTTTTCCTCTTAATGAGTATTACTTGAATAAAGGATGCTTTAATTTTTACAAAGAATTTATGTGTAAATAAGACACCCCTTGGAATCTTCAGAAAATGACAAAAAATCTTCATTGAGTTTTTCCAAGGATTCTAACAAATATTTCTTCTGTGATCTCGAATTCTATCTAGGATTCCTAATCTGCCCTTACCATGTATTCACCTTGGTCTATGTTAAGCCATTCAAAGGTTGTTCCAGAATTAATTATCGGATTGCTCTAGTGATTTCTTCGTTAAAAGTCATAGAATTCCGCTGCTAATTTTTTTGAAGATTCTTTCATAGTTTCTTGAAAGAATCCTTGAAGAAATTTTAAAGAATATTACCTACCTATTTGCTTACCAAATGTAAGAGAAAATATCGTTTGTGGGCACCTGCATGATTTGCTTTGGATTTGGAGGGGTTTTTCTCGCCTTAACTTTCTGAATGCAATAATAAGCACTTCAATGCAACGCATATTTTAGCGAAATAGAAGGTTTGAAAATACCCCTTGCCGAAGTAAGTCAAAATCGTATCAAGCATATCCCGCGGTTCGAGGTATTTTAAATATTAAAATAACTCAAAAAGTAAATGACTTGTAAGCGTTTGACCTTCATATTCAAGCCATGATTTAAGTATGTAACGACATTTTCAATATTACCGAACGTTGTTTACATAGGTGATCAATTTTACCTCATTCGAAAAACAAAATACAGTATATAGTCACGAGCTATAGGTGACAGTACTCGTTTTAAAAGTAAAAACCTTATCATTGTTGCCCCGGATTACGTTAGCGCCTTAGGTGTCCGGTACTAGACGATCTCCCCCAACTTATAGTTTTTTTTTCCAAAAAAAATCTGTAAAACTTCCTCTACATATATATTTTTTTTAATTCTCTTAGTAGATCTCTAACATATTTCTAGAGGAATGCTACCAAAAATATTCTTTCTGGATTATTTAAATAGATTAGTTCAAGCGTCACTTCAAGAATTCCTCAGCAAATTCCCCTATACGTTTTTCTAAGGATATTTGAACACATTTCTTTAATTTCTCGGGAATTTCTTCAGGGATTCCTCAGATGACTTCTGCACAAGTTCTTTCTTGGATGTTTTTGGATGATTTCTCCATATATACCGGCTAGAGTTTTTTGGTGCATTTTATTTTTGAACGTTCGTGTTCTTGTACCTAAATTCCAAATTACCAACTATTCCCTATGAAATCTCTCTAGTAAATAATTTATTGGTAATTCAGGTTCTTCCATGTATCTTTTCAGAAAATATTTCTAAACTTTATCCCAGATTTTCTTCAAACATTCATTTAAGAATTATTACTGTTTTTTCTCCGACAGATAATCCTCCAAACTAATCTTTAGGCATCCTCCCAGAGTTAAAAAAAAATCTGACAGGAATTTTATCAACAACTTCTCCGAGTATTCTTTCAAGATGGTTTTGATATTTTATTAGGAAGTCCCTATGAATTTTATCAGAGATTGTTACAGATAAACAAGTATAGAGCAGCAACTTTAATTGCTCTATCATTTAAAGAACACACGCCCTACAGTTATTAAAAGCCCACAAATATGAATCAATGTTTGATGAAATACATAAATATTCATAATTTATTTTGAGGACTGGGCAAGATACATACATATTTACTCATTTATGTTTCTTAAATAACGTTAAAAACATTTAACATGTGCTAGCTTAAAATCCATACAACTTTGCTAAAAGTTATAATAGAATTTGATACATTTTCCCCACGGTAGAAAATAAAGTTTGGAAATTGTAATTTTGTATGTATAGCTTTTACCGTTCCTCACCGAGTGAGTACTCTGTTCCTAGGTTCTAATAAATTATTAATTGTACCAAAAAACATTCGTTTCTTGTTCTCGTTATCCGGCCTAGTAAAGTCAAAGCAACGTAGGAGAAGATATCCTGGCCGCTCGAAACAGTGATTCATAACTGGCACTATGAATAAATCAAAGATATGGCGATTTTAATAAAATGCCATCTATAAAAAAAATCATGTACAATTCTACCAAAACAGAAACACTTAAGCTAGGTATGCTGTTCCGCCCAAGAAAAGTAAAAGTTTCTACAGAAGAAATGCTAAAAAAAATTTCTACAGTGAGCTCCATTTGAACTGACATTTCTTTTCAACTGCGTACTGCGATCAAAGAAAAATGCTTTTCTTGAGCATTTCTTGCAAGAAATTTCCCACGCATCGAGATAAGCGATTACTTTTCTGTTGAAGTACATAATTTGTATAAAATAAAATTATTAATTTAGCAGTTGTTTATACAAGCTCAAGTATTAAGGTTTGGAATGTATCTTTTTCATATGAATTATTATTTAAATATAAAATACCTAGCCGAAGATTTATTATAAAGAAACCTTGAATGCTACCTTTGCTTTCTTACCAAAATGTCCGAAAATTAGAAGAAAAAAAAAAACTATTTCATAAAGATATGGGAATGGGGTTTTCCAAGATTTTTGTTGTTTGATCTATATGAAAAAAATGGAATGTTCAATTTTCGACCACGCCGATGTACGCCGCCGCCGCCGCCGCCGAAAATGGTCAACGGCGTGACGCCGATCACGCCGCCGCCGCCGGTGCAAAAATACCCTGACGCCGCCGCCGATTAAAAATATTTCGGCGCACAGGTCTATCTGAAACTCCGAGAGCATTACATATGCGATCCACAAGGGCCGTAAAAGTTATCAGTCCTCGCTTAGCCCGGGGGTATCATCCTAATTGAGTAGAACAAAATTAAGCTTTCATCACCTTTTTGTCAATAACATATAACATTTCATTTGCCGTAAACGTTCCGAATTTTTACAGGTGAATTGATTTCACCTACTTATAAGAGGAAAAAACGCTTTCAGTTACTTAACCTTATTTCAAAAACCTAAATATATAACGCACTAATCGTGACAATGGACGATTGCGATTCAAGTCTTAAATTATAAATTATTTAATTCGACGTTTGTCTCAATATTTCAACATTGGATATTCAATGCCAGGGAGAAAGCTTCAGAATCATTTTTATATCTTTATTTTGAATCCTCTGCCGAGCATTTTTTTTCTGGTATTACAACAGCTAGTCCATACAGGTACAGCATACAACGAGCTTGACCTGGAAATTTGCTTGAAGATTAAAAACATGTTCTTAAGGCAATGCTTCGATTTTCTATGATAAAGTGGATAAAGACATTTTATAGATTTTTGTTACATTTGGCTTGAATTCCCTTAATGTGATTTTTGAAAGTCAAATTCTTATCTAGCATGAGCCTCAGATACTTAACATCATCTGACCAATTTATGGGAACCCCTTTCTACTTAAAAAAAAACTTTTTGTTTATGTTGGAATAATGTAAGCTGAGTTTTGGAAGCATTAGGAGAAATCTTCCATTTTTGCAAGTATGAAGAAAAAATATCCAAACTTTTTTGGAATCTACTACAGATGACACGCGGACTTCCTTTTTTTAATTTCTTTATGAGTAGCATTCCAAACATTATGCGCAATCAGAATTGGCCCTTTGCAAATCAATTCACTTATGATTCGACACAAATACATCATCCTATGATTGCCTGTAGAACAACAGGAGTGTTGCCAAAATAGTTAACCTATTGAAAGTCGTATATTTTATATGTTTCTCAGTATATTGAAGTTTATGCGCTACAATCTTCAGATAAGGAAAGTATTGAAAGGCTCAATTATTACCAATGCATGTTTTGTTGCCTAATTCCAATGAATTGATAAGGTGTGTTCGATGTTTTCAATGAATTTAAATTGTGAAGAAAAAACACCGCAATTGAATATGGTTTTCCGGCAACCTATTCCCGTAATAAAAAGTGATTGCCGAGGAAAGCAAAGTGCATTAATTTTAATTTGTGATTTGAAGCCTAAAAATTCAGTATTTTCGAGTGCTTTATAGACAAATCAAAAGTTTAATAGTGCATGAGTTATCGGTGTGTAGCTTTTGTGACGAATTGGTATTGGAGCGGAGAATTGGACATTTCAAAGTGGTGAGTTTTTCTTAAGCTGTTCTTGTGTTGTTTTATTCGGCAACTAACAAATGACGATAATTTCGTAAGCATTTATTTCATTCAATGATAAAACCCATGTTATATAATATTTTTGTGAAAGATAAGGTTTACATGGAAGATTATAGTTCAAGGAATATATTGAGTACATTGAAGGTAACTCTTGTTCCGTAGGTAAATTTTAACAAGGACGATAAGTGAGTGCTGCCGAAAATACCCTTAGGGTGCCGAAGCCATCATTTTCCCTATCTTATTCTGAAGAATACCAAAACCTAATCCATTCCACTTTCTGCATTTGTGTGCAATTTAGCGCGTGAAAATTTTTCCCATCCGCTGGGAATCCCACCAAGCTGAAATCAAGTTAATTGAATGCAAATCAGTTCAACTGAGCCATGAGTCATCGCGTCAACTCGTATTATGCTCTCTGCTCTCAGACTGGTCACCCAAAATATTCACGCTTAGAATCAGTTACACAGTGCATTTGTAAGTTCGTCGAAGAAAGACTTTTTGGTCTTTTAACGCATTTTTGCTGAAGAGTAGATCTACTAATGTGAAGATTGTAAATTGTAATCGTTCCGTACAGTATCCCCTACCGAGCAGGAGCACTGCCACCTGCAATAGGCAAATTTAATGCGCCACCAGCATAGAGGTCGCTAGGTAAGAAGGAGAGAAATGTCATTGAAAATGTTTGTTTACGTCCAAAACTAAATTTTTCGACCCGAAAAATAGCTCATAATCAATTAATTATTAAACTATTTTCCATTGGCATAATCATTTTGACACTTTATTCTTGCGATACGCATGATTTCACAACAAATTTAGCCACAAACAAAGAATCCGGAAGTTTATAACCTATGTAGCCAAACACCAATTTTCCAATTTTATCCCACAAATCGTACATGAGCACTGACCGGATCTGTACATTTTGGAAGGAAAAAAAGTTTATCATGTTTTCCGATGCTCTCTGATCGTCTACAACATAACTATTTCGAGAAAAAGTGTAATATGTGTGCTCCTTCCTATGCTGCACACGGTGCGTTCTCAACCCAACCTCTTTTATGACGGTTCTCCTACTAGCCGCCAGATGTCGAAGTGATCGTTCAGCTTTGAAAATATTAGCCTATAGATTATCGTAATAGTTCAAATCGTTCGTTATTTCGTCTGCTCCTCCGGGACCAAAACTAATCACAACGTAGGGCCTGGTCAACCCTGGACGAAACATTGGTGCCGTGACCAGGATAACGGACACCCCGGAGGAACGATCGACGAGTGACGGACTGTTTCAACGGACAACTCACCTCGGGCCGAAGTGTCGCCCAATCGGACCTCGCCGTCCACCTGTAGGACCCAGCGTCCACCCGCCGGACCATTGCCGTCCATGCATCGGACCCCTGCATCCAATGTTGTACTCTAACGCAAAATGGCTTTAAAAGACACGTGAATTTTCGACGACTGCTTAAAAGCTGACACAGGGAATACGTATCTCATGTTGAGGCCAAAAAGGACTTATTTAAAATGATTATTTTAAGTACATTGCTACATTCCATGCTCTGCTTTCCTATTTAATTTTCACCACATTTCAGGCAAGATTATACAAGAAGAGAAGACAACTAAGGGATTGTTCAAATATTACGTAACGCAATAGGGAGAGGGAGGGGGTCTGACATAGTGTTACGGTTCATACAAAAATTTAAAAATTTCCGTACAAAAGCTGTTACGTGGGGGAGGGAGGGGGTCCAAAATTGGCAAACTTTGCGTTACGTAATATTTGAATGAACCCTAACAAGGAGCCATCTCCTCACAGTCTTTTCAACCAAATTTGCGTTCGGGTAGATATGCACACATTGATCATGTGTAGATACAAATTTTCTTTTTGCAAAATTGCGCAACATTGCTCAAAAAAGACAAAACAATGTTACACCAGTGCGTAAAATTTGCACATGCCCTGCGTAACCGATTCTAGGCGTGTTTAGGCATCTTTTATCTTTCGATAGTTGCTCTCGAGACGACGCGATGCCTGTAGTTCTCACTCTCCGAACAAGTTTTTGTTTGCATTCTGTTGTGTTTCTCCACCATACCGTGTCACTTCGAGCAGTTAGACAGTGAGCGACCATGGAGCAAGTCGACCCAAGATCCACTCCCGAACGGTCAGATAAGGCCGATGATGAAAGTGACGTTGCGATTCTGCACGCAGCATTGGCCCTTCCGGCCGGAGAAAGGAACTGCACGATGAAAGCTCTGATCGAAGCCGGTGCAGATTGCGATCAACGCAGCGAGGAAGGTCTGACCGCGTGTGAATGTGCTCTGAGTGTCGATCGTGAGCTGGCGTGGGAGATGATCGCTGCTGAGCTGAAGCGTTTATCGTCGGTTGATCGGGCCTTCTACGTCATGATACGACGCGGGTCGCTGCGAGTGTTTAGACTGTTCTTGGAAGTTGGGGGGTTCGATGAAGGGGAAGTGTACGAAAGGGTGGCGAGGGCGTTGATTGAGCTGAGTGCGAAGAGAGTGAAGGTGAACAGCGAACTGGAAGCGTTTTTGCAGTATCGGTTGGCGGAGTATGCTTTTCGAAGGTTGGATGGTGAGCTGCCGGGTGGGAAGAACGCGAACGAATGGCGCATGCATTTTGGAGAGATTTCGTCCAATTGGAAGGCGTTGAAGAAGAAATACAGTGATCGAGATTATGCGACAATTGACAACGAATTTGTCTATCGGATACAAACGATTCACAATCACATGTATTTCGTCAAAGATAAGCGATTCTTGAAGCTTTTGCCAATGATGGAGATCGTGTTTTGCCTGGCAATGTTTGTATCGATATGTCGATGGCACGAAAAGTTCCGCATGTTTAAATTGGTGATCAATAAATTGAAAATAATGGAATTTTTGGAAGTGATTTGTAAACATCTCGATAGAGTAGAATCGTATATGAGGTCGTTGCAGAATAAACTAACAATAGTCGTAGATCAATTCGACAGTGAAGATTCCCCAAACAAAGAGCTACTGATGAGTCATTGGACAAATAATTATCCATCTTTCAAGCTGGGAGAAAATGTATTCAATAAAATCTTGAACGGGTTCAAGAGAAAACTTGATCACGAAACTATAGTGAACGAAATAATTTCCTCTGAAAACTTCGAAGTGCAATCAAACCCTAACCGCAGAGATCGTTCCATCCTTAACCGATTGAAGCGTACTTACGTCCGATCCAAACAGCTGTATTCCATCGAAAAATGTATCTCTCATGTTGATGCGTTACCAACAAGTACTGTCGATGTTATTTCGTATCTGGTTGCTGCTGCGGACGTAATACGGGTAATTCAGGTGGTTGGAGAAGCGATCAAGAGCACCAAGAATTCACCGAACGTCGAGAAAAAAGTCGCAGATGCTTTGGACTTAATGTTGTCATCGGCTTTCCCGTCTTCCAACAAGTACTTTCGAGAGTTTTTCTCTCACAAATATTCCTTGATGAAGCGATTCCTCTATGAGCAACCGGATGTCAACAATTTCGCTATGATAGCCAAGCATTTGGGACAGGTGAGGATGATCTTTTCGCTGCTATTTGTATGTTCTACTCTGGATGCCAGCCGATCACTGCTCGGATCGATGCGCCGTTGCAAAACCAGAAAGCAGCTCCAGTCACTTATTCAGTACGTCGGTGATATAACTTCGGTCCAAGCATCGCAGACGAAACATTTCGAACGGTTGGAAGATTCTTTGAGGAAAGTCATTGAAGACTTTTCGAATATACAGGTTTCGATGGAAAACAAACAAGCCAATCTCGATCACATAATGCAGGGAATGGGCGTAAAATCAGCGATTCTACGAAAGCTAGGAAAATGTCTGATTAGCAAAAGGACGATCGGATTCGAAGAAATTAGGTTGGCATGTTACGGAAAGGCAGACATTTCGACAATTCATAGAATGATCCAATGGAATTTGATGAACTATGGTCAAAATGAACTGTACAGCGATATCAGCCGACATTGGAAACCGGATTACGATACGTTGTCATTATTGGAGGTGGCCAACGACGACACGATCATTCACAACCCGTGTGTAATGGGCGGAATATTGCGGAAAATTGAGCAGAGAATGAGCAGGATCGAAGAAGAGGGGTATTTGGCTCATTCCAGAAAGATTTTGGAAGACTTAGGGCCAATTGATGCACCGGAAGATCTAATTGATTCGCTCCATAGACATCTGCTTAAGTATTACGAAAACATATTTTTCTTGGACAACAAGTTCAAAGCCATCAAACAGTTATTCAAGAGTAGGAAAATCTCTTTGGATGAAGATCGACTAAAACGAATGAGGTTAATCGATGAACAGTCGCTACAGCGAATCTACGACGATAGAATCAACGATTTGCGCAGGATTCTTCTGAGTTGTGACATCTCATCGGTGGAAAGCATGGCCTCCAAGGTGAACAAAATTCCGGATCGATCCCTGTTGGCTATGGAGTATTGTCAACTGGAGTTGTGTGAAATGCTCATATCTATCGGATACTTTGGTGATAACTTCGATCTTTTGAAGCATCGAATTCCTATGATTGGTGGACGGAATTTTCGAAATTATCTGGCACATGATGGTTTATCGTATAACGTTTTAACGGATAGTACTCGACAAAAGGTGATAATTAATGCGTTGGTGATGTTGAACAACCCGGTGAAGCTGTTCAACAAATCTCGGACGAAGTCAGATGCAAACTTTACCTTTCCAGAATCTGAGCATGTGCTTAAATGGATTACAATTCAAACGGAGTTGGCCAATGGGATACGTTCAATGGATTGTAGTTCGGTTCAACAAAGTATAGATCAAGGAGGAGACTTGTCTGGAATGTTCTGCACTTTGATCAGTTCTTTCAAAACACTTGTATTCGATGCTGGATGGGAGAAGCTGCTGGATGTAGTTGATCATAATGACGAGTTAGAAAAAATGTTGAAGGTTTGTATTACAAGTGGTAAACATAAGTACAAACAACTTCATCCCTTGAATATCTCAATTCTCCCTCAAAATTTCCGTTATCTGAATGATATCGATGATAGCCAGTTTGAACGTTTCACCGGTACATTGGATCTAGAGGGGAGATCAGCTTTACATGAATTTGTCATCGCTGGTAACGTGCATGTTGTTCTTAAAATGTTCAACTTAAACAAGAATCTCGACATCAACGCCTTAAACGCCAATGGTTCCTCAGTTTTGGATACAGCTGTTCACCTCGGGTTTTTAGAAATTTGCAAACTGATTTTGACTAAAAACCCCAAAATTTCCGATCCCAATCGACAGTTTGCCATAGTCAACCATTTGAATGAACTGCTACCTCAACTGTTCAACGAGCACGATCCTAGATCACCTCCAGAAGAATTGTACATCATGATAGCAATTCGAGCAGACAACCTAGAAGCACTGGAGTTCATCATACAGCATCTTTACCGTAATCACCCACAAGACTTGAAGAACCTACATTTCTCGACGGCAATCTCCGAAGCAGCGAAGTTCAACCACACCCGAATCGTCGAATATCTGCTCGCTCTACCAAACATTGACTTCTTCTCAACCGAATCCATAGCAAACGCTAATTCCGCTCTTCACCACGCGATCAAAAGACGTAACTGGCCTATCGTTAAACTGCTTCTGGATCACGGAGCTTCTCCGAATTGGCAGAATCCAGCGCAATCACTTTCGACGGCTTTCAAGCTGGCAGTCGAAGCCAACAGCTGCCGAGTATTGCGCCTCATGAAAAACGTCGATCGGGAGCTGTATCGTTCTCTAAAGCATCCCATGGCGATCGCCATCACCAATAACTCGCCCAAAATGATACGTTTTCTGCGAGAAATGAACTTTACGCTACTGGACAGCAATCGCATTCTTCAGGGTGCGATCAGATGTGGCAACGAGGTGTTTGTTGGCTATATTTTTCAAGAACTAGATGCGACGATTGACGAATGGAAGCACCATGGAGGACTTTTGGGAGAAATTGGTCAGGTGATGAGTCGTTTGTCAGCAATAAGCTATCTTGAAGAAAGAGAGTGCTACTCAATTCCAGCGGTCCTACAGGCAATCGATGTAGAAAATTGGAAACTGTTGTCCATGGCGTTGGATAAAAGTAGAATGTTAAGGAACATCGACGGATGGTTTATCGAAGATATTGAACTTGTTACGAATAATGGATTCAGCTACAAGTATGTAGATCGAGATCCAATACAGAACTCAGGAATGTTGTGCGAATGCAAAATGTTAACAAGTCATCTAAAAGATTACACTAAAAATGAACTACGGATCTTGACAATTGACTGTCAGTATTCAGAAGACGCGTACGTTGATTGTCGATTGGCAACTCGCAGAAACATAGAGAACCTCAAGTTTAAACCATCGGAAAGGCGCAATCTGCGCGACACAGTTCTTGAAATGGCTACAACGTTGATCGAAGACCCAAAAGATATGCTTTTCGGCACCTTTGAAGACTTCAGTTGCAACGTTCGAACCTACTTTGTGTCTACCAGTGAATGTTCCTACTTCGTCCGATCAACTCCAAACGAGCCACCTCAACTGCTCAAAACCGTAGTGAACGCAGGAGACAAAACAGGCGAATCTCCGCTTCACATGATGGCCATCAAAAGGGATAACCCCGAAACAATCTCGTTTTTGCTGGAGAATGGTGCCAACCCCATCGCGATGAACACTCTGGGACAAACACCACTTCATATCGCACTTGTCGATTCGGAAGACTACAGGAGCATGATGATGCTGAAGCACTGCGTGGACCGTGACCTCAAAGCACCGGATGGCACATCCGCCCTGGAGTTCCAGAATGATCAAGGATGTCGACCGATACACTACGCGGCAATGTTCGGGAAATTCTCAGCCGTTCAATTCCTACTCAAGCACAATGTAGACGTTCGCGCTACTGATCATCTCGGCCATCATCCAGCTTGTTATGCGGCCAATTTGGGGTTCAAGAAGATGCTTCGACTTTTCTTGGACCATGATCCCACACTCATTGATCTCGTAGACAGCCGTGGACAGAATCTCATGCATAACTCAACCAAAAGTGAAGAAGAGGAAATAGTCTTAATACTGCTGGAATACAACGGCTCTATTTCAGCAACCGATTACAAGGGAAAATCACCGATCGAAGTAGCGATTGCAAACTGCAATGCTCTCTGGTTGAAGATTGTCCTGTTCTACGCTCGGATCAACGGAATTCGGGGTTTGCTAGACAACTTTTCTGACAACAGGTTGCCTGTTCTACATTATGCAATATTTTCCAACAAGAAGGAGCTGCTTAGAGCCTTAGTAGAGTATGAAATCGACACTGAACTCGACTCGGAATTGTCCACTGAGAGCCTAGAAGTTCTTCGTAAAATGGTAACAAGAACCATGCCGGAATTGGAATACAATGCGTTGCACGTAGCGGTTCAATTGAATTTCAGGGAATCGATAGAATTTCTTATGAGTTGTCAGGCATGTTACAATCGACAAAGTGCAGTGAAGATCAACCTCGCGCAGGACGCAATAGATCTGAAAGGTAGGACTCCACTAGACTACGCACTGGAAGGAGGTGACGAAACAATGACCAATATGTTACTGGTGTTGGAATAAAACTAAGTTGATTCTAAGAAAATCATTCTTTAGTTGTCCTCATTGTTTGAAGAATACCCTTAATGTTCTACACTCCCTGTCCAAATTCCAACGCCATTAGCTTGGATATGAATTGCTTTGGCTTTGGCTTTGGCTTTGGCTTTGGCTTTGGCTTTGGCTTTGGCTTTGGCTTTGGCTTTGGCTTTGGCTTTGGCTTTGGCTTTGGCTTTGGCTTTGGCTTTGGCTTTGGCTTTGGCTTTGGCTTTGGCTTTGGCTTTGGCTTTGGCTTTGGCTTTGGCTTTGGCTTTGGCTTTGGCTTGGCTTTGGCTTTGGCTTTGGCTTTGGCTTTGGCTTTGGCTTTGGCTTTGGCTTTGGCTTTGGCTTTGGCTTTGGCTTTGGCTTTGGCTTTGGCTTTGGCTTTGGCTTTGGCTTTGGCTTTGGCTTTGGCTTTGGCTTTGGCTTTGGCTTTGGCTTTGGCTTTGGCTTTGGCTTTGGCTTTGGCTTTGGCTTGGCTTTGGCTTTGGCTTTGGCTTTGGCTTTGGCTTTGGCTTTGGCTTTGGCTTTGGCTTTGGCTTTGGCTTTGGCTTTGGCTTTGGCTTTGGCTTTGGCTTTGGCTTTGGCTTTGGCTTTGGCTTTGGCTTTGGCTTTGGCTTTGGCTTTGGCTTTGGCTTTGGCTTTGGCTTTGGCTTTGGCTTTGGCTTTGGCTTTGGCTTTGGCTTTGGCTTTGGCTTTGGCTTTGGCTTTGGCTTTGGCTTTGGCTTTGGCTTTGGCTTTGGCTTTGGCTTGGCTTTGGCTTTGGCTTTGGCTTTGGCTTTGGCTTTGGCTTTGGCTTTGGCTTTGGCTTTGGCTTTGGCTTTGGCTTTGGCTTTGGCTTTGGCTTTGGCTTTGGCTTTGGCTTTGGCTTGGCTTTGGCTTTGGCTTTGGCTTTGGCTTTGGCTTTGGCTTTGGCTTTGGCTTTGGCTTTGGCTTTGGCTTTGGCTTTGGCTTTGGCTTTGGCTTGGCTTTGGCTTTGGCTTTGGCTTTGGCTTTGGCTTTGGCTTTGGCTTTGGCTTTGGCTTGGCTTTGGCTTTGGCTTTGGCTTTTGGCTTTGGCTTTGGCTTTGGCTTTGGCTTTGGCTTTGGCTTTGGCTTTGGCTTTGGCTTTGGCTTTGGCTTTGGCTTTGGCTTTGCTTTGGCTTTGGCTTTGGCTTTGGCTTGGCTTTGGCTTTGGCTTTGGCTTTGGCTTTGGCTTTGGCTTTGGCTTTGGCTTTGGCTTTGGCTTTGGCTTTGGCTTTGGCTTTGGCTTTGGCTTTGGCTTTGGCTTTTGGCTTTGGCTTTGGCTTTGGCTTTGGCTTTGGCTTTGGCTTTGGCTTTGGCTTTGGCTTTGGCTTTGGCTTTGGCTTTGGCTTTGGCTTTGGCTTTGGCTTTGGCTTTGGCTTTGGCTTTGCTTTGGCTTGGCTTTGGCTTTGGCTTTGGCTTTGGCTTTGGCTTTGGCTTTGGCTTTGGCTTTGGCTTTGGCTTTGGCTTTGGCTTTGGCTTGGCTTTGGCTTTGGCTTTGGCTTTGGCTTTGGCTTTGGCTTTGGCTTTGGCTTTGGCTTTGGCTTTTGGCTTTGGCTTTGGCTTTGGCTTTGGCTTTGGCTTTGGCTTTGGCTTTGGCTTTGGCTTTGGCTTTGGCTTTGGCTTTGGCTTTGGCTTTGGCTTTGGCTTTGGCTTTGGCTTTGGCTTTGGCTTTGGCTTTGGCTTTGGCTTGGCTTTGGCTTTGGCTTTGGCTTTGGCTTTGGCTTTTGGCTTTGGCTTTGGCTTTGGCTTTGGCTTTGGCTTTGGCTTTGGCTTTGGCTTTGGCTTTGGCTTTGGCTTTGGCTTTGGCTTTGGCTTTGGCTTTGGCTTTGGCTTTGGCTTTGGCTTTGGCTTTGGCTTTGGCTTTGGCTTTGGCTTTGGCTTTGGCTTTGGCTTTGGCTTTGGCTTGGCTTTGGCTTTGGCTTTGGCTTTGGCTTTGGCTTTGGCTTTGGCTTTGGCTTTGGCTTTGGCTTTGGCTTTGGCTTTGGCTTTGGCTTTGGCTTTGGCTTTGGCTTTGGCTTTGGCTTTGGCTTTGGCTTTGGCTTTGGCTTTGGCTTTGGCTTTGGCTTTGGCTTTGGCTTTGCTTGGCTTTGGCTTTGGCTTTGGCTTTGGCTTTGCTTTGGCTTTGGCTTTGGCTTTGGCTTTGGCTTTGGCTTTGGCTTTGGCTTTGGCTTTGGCTTTGGCTTTGGCTTTGGCTTTGGCTTTGGCTTTGGCTTTGGCTTTGGCTTTGGCTTTGGCTTTGGCTTTGGCTTTGGCTTTGGCTTTGGCTTTGGCTTTGGCTTTGGCTTTGGCTTTGGCTTTGGCTTTGGCTTTGCTTTGGCTTGGCTTGGCTTTGGCTTTGGCTTTGGCTTTGGCTTTGCTTTGGCTTTGGCTTGGCTTTGCTTTGGCTTTGGCTTTGGCTTTGGCTTTGCTTTGGCTTTGGCTTTGGCTTTGGCTTTGGCTTTGGCTTGGCTTTGGCTTTGGCTTTGGCTTTGGCTTTGGCTTTGGCTTGGCTTTGGCTTTGGCTTTGGCTTTGGCTTTGGCTTTGGCTTTGGCTTTGGCTTTGGCTTTGGCTTTGGCTTTGGCTTTGGCTTTGGCTTTGGCTTTGGCTTTGGCTTTGGCTTTGGCTTTGGCTTTGGCTTTGGCTTTGGCTTTGGCTTTGGCTTTGGCTTTGGCTTTGGCTTTGGCTTTGGCTTTGGCTTTGGCTTTGGCTTTGGCTTTGGCTTTGGCTTTGGCTTTGGCTTTGGCTTTGGCTTTGGCTTTGGCTTTGGCTTTGCTTGGCTTTGGCTTTGGCTTGGCTTTGGCTTTGGGCTTTGGCTTGGCTTTGGCTTTGGCTTTGGCTTTGGCTTTGGCTTTGCTTTGGCTTGGCTTTGGCTTTGGCTTTGCGGCTTTGGCTTGGCTTTGGCTTTGGCTTTGGCTTTGGCTTTGCTTTGGCTTTGGCTTTGGCTTTGGCTTTGGCTTTGGCTTTGGCTTTGGCTTTGGCTTTGGCTTTGGCTTTGGCTTTGGCTTTGGCTTGGCTTTGGCTTTGCTTGGCTTTGGCTTTTGGCTTGGCTTTGCTTTGGCTTTGGCTTTGGCTTTGGCTTTGGCTTTGGCTTTGGCTTGGGCTTTGGCTTTGGCTTTGGCTTTGGCTTTGGCTTTGGCTTTGGCTTTGGCTTTGGCTTTGGCTTTGGCTTTGGCTTTGGCTTTGGCTTTGGCTTTGGCTTTGGCTTTGGCTTTGGCTTTGGCTTTGGCTTTGGCTTTGGCTTGGCTTTGGCTTTGGCTTTGGCTTTGGCTTTTGGTTTGGCTTTGGCTTTGGCTTTGGCTTTGGCTTTGGCTTTGGCTTTGGCTTTGGCTTTGGCTTTGGCTTTGGCTTTGGCTTTGGCTTTGGCTTTGGCTTTGGCTTTGGCTTTGGCTTTGGCTTTGGCTTTGGCTTTGGCTTTGGCTTTGGCTTTGGCTTTGGCTTTGGCTCCAATCCAAATTCAACTGTTTGGCTCCAATCCAAATCCAATCCAATCCAAATCCAATCCAAATCCAATCCAAATCCAATCCAAATCCAATCCAAATCCAATCCAAATCCAATCCAAATCCAATCCAAATCCAATCCAAATCCATCCAATCCAAATCCAATCCAAATCCAATCCAAATCCAATCCAAATCCAATCCAAATCCAATCCAAATCCAATCCAAATCCAATCCAAATCCAATCCAAATCCAATCCAAATCCAATCCAAATCCAATCCAATCCAATCCAAATCCAATCCAAATCCAATCCAAATCCAATCCAAATCCAATCCAAATCCAATCCAAATCCAATCCAAATCCAATCCAAATCCAATCCAAATCCAATTCAGAACTAATCCTATATTTTAAATATATTCGAATACCGTCAGTCGTTTATTTCAAAACCAACAAATATTTGAGAACCACTGTCTTAAACGTATGCAAACTGCTAATAACTGCCTGTATCGAGACAAATCAACACACGACGCAATCATCGCCGAGTCAAGCTAGCGTCTTATCGCTATTCTGTTTGTATCAGCTTGCTTCAGCTTACCTCGTGCAGCTTGTGTGTGAAAAGGAATTCACAAAAACTAAACTGTCTTGGTTTGTACATGTGTACACTTTCGCTTTCATCCAAATATTGGACTACCGGGTTTGTCATTGTCAATAAATCAATCTTGTTGTATAGGCTGAGTGAGTTTATTCAGTGCGTGGCAATGGTAAACAACTAAAATTGTTGCTAATGGTACGGACTTTTACCATACAATTGCATTTGAGTGACATGACATAAAAGATGATTTGTAAAACGTTTGACAAAAGATATTCATGGAGATGCGGGGCATCGATCCCCGTACCTCTCACATGCTAAGCGAGCGCTCTACCATCTGAGCTACATCCCCTTGTGATAATGGGATTAAAACATTTGTACAGTAAAATATGCAGTTATACCTTTCTGTTTGAGAAGGCATTACACGGTAAAAAATCAGCACGTTCGATTGAATAGATTGATCACTTGACTCAATTCAAAACAACAATCACCATGATTTGAAGGGTTTCAACTTTGGATTTGCTCTACTGTCTCTAGAACTAGACTCTGAAGTGAAAAGTCGTTGATTTTGAACATCGTGTCTTTTGTATGAAAGCAATCATTGACAGCTCGTTGTAGAAACTGATTGAGATCAACTCAACCCCTTTCAACAGATGCGAGTTGGTGTCGAGGTAAGACACTAGACTTGCACTCCGAAGATTAGTGGTTCAAATCTGGGTCAGGCGGAAATGTTAATTTTAACTTTTTTTTATTTCAAATCAAAACATGCAACGTTTAAGGTGAAGATGAATCGAAGCCAAACCTCAAATTTTCAAGAGCACAAATCTAGAGAACCGAACACCCGTTTGAGCTGAAAACTTAATCGATTGGTTACTCGCTGGTGGTGACCAATCGATTAGGTTTTCAGCTTAAACGGATGTTTGGTTCTCCAGATCCGTGCTCTTGAAAATTTGAAGTTTGGCTTTCATTCATCTTCACCTTAATTCAAGTGCTGTTACCTTGATTTTGTCAAGATTTAACAGTAGTGCGAAACCAAGTGCAGAACTATTGATAGTATGGTGCTTATTTTTTACCGTGTAGTTATACCTAGGGCCCATTCACAAATTTCATAACGCTTTAGGGGGTGGGTAGGTGTCCTGACGTTGTTACGGCTCATACAAATAAGTAGAGTATCAATACAAAAAGCGTCACGAGGGGGTGGGTGGGTGTCCAAAATGGCCAATTTTAGCGTTATGAAATATATGAACAAGCCCCTACTTATAGTTAAATTATCGATGCGGCACACTTTGTGATTTTCGTATGCCCAAACAAAGAGGTCACTTGTATAAACTGTTGCAATATCGAAACCCAATGTTTCTTCTGCAGGCGACATTTTCGCTCCTCTTATTCACTCCATGAAAACCTTCAACCCATGATGGGGGACAGTAGCGAACGCAAAACTTTATTTAGGTACGAGTGATTTTTCACATTTTCCAATCCGAACTTTCGTCGGCGTCTAGACGTTGGTGATAAAAGGTAATTTATGATTTCTTACCTACTCAACTCATGGCTAGGTAGTCTTCTCTTTTCGACAACACATCGCAAACAAGAAAACAATCGCTCATGTGCAGTTTACAAATTTCTGCACTCCCAGCTAAATTTACATACATGGTGTTAAAATCGACTAGGCTGGACCAAATGTGTGATGTCTGTCTAGAATTAAAAGATTTAAATGTGCTCTTTAAATGTTACACATTTTTAAAATTATTTATATTTTAAAAAGTTATAATTTCGAGGTCAGCAAAAAAAGTATCAAATAGTATTTATTCAGTATAACAATGAATCTTTGAGTTTGTTACAAGAATTCTGAATAGTAAAAATATTTAATTAACTACTGTACTCTAACTGGGAATTGCATTCTTCGAAAAATACGCTTGGAATATTGAAGACACTGATGTCTTGGGGATTTAAATTCTACTTGAAAATGAATAGTACAGCACTTAATTTGACTTTAGACATTTATGCTTCTAAGCATTGAACCGGCCTAAACCATACAGGTATCAAAAACACAGGCAAAGTTTGATCGTTCTGGCCGATGGGAAACTTTTCGGCTTTGTTGGTCGTCCATATAGCAGAGGGCGTTCGGTTGTGATGGTTTCTCTGATGTTTGTGACTACTGAAGCCAAACCACTTCACAGGCACAGCAGAATTGAGGGCGAGGAGCACAAAATTTTTCGTCTCGTTTCAGAGTCAGGAAACTCGGCGGCAGTGAAGCTGTTAAGCTGCTTTGTTTGCATTTTTTAGAAAAGGTAAAAGTTTCAAACATTTCCCATTATCACTGTTGAACTCGATATTGGACATAGTGCAATGCAAAGGTTTGATTGATGCCTTTGGAACTGAATTATTATTGGAATTCAAAAAACTGAATCAACGGAATATAAAACAATTAAAGTAAACTTTATTTGAATAACAACATAACATGAAATACTTCCTAAGTTATTTGATTTTCATTCATTTATTTAGTCAACATTTTCACGCTCGCCAAATCGATGCGCCCTTGATCCGTGTACCTAGCTCGCTGGGATCCGAAGCGAACACCATCTTTGCAGGGTTGCTGTCCGGCATTCTTGCAACATGCCCTGCCCATCGTATCTTTCCAGCTTTGGCCACCTTCTAAACACTAGGTTCGCCGTAGAGTTGGTGGCCGAGCTCGTGGTTCATCCTTCGCCGCCACAAACCGTTTCCCTACACACCGTAAAAGATCGTCCTAAGCACCCGACGTTCGAAGAGTTCAAGTGTTTGCAATTCCTCCTCGAGTATCGTCCACTTTTCATGCCCGTTGAGGACTACTGGCCTTATGAGCGTTCTGTACATGGTACATTTGGTGCGGGTGTGAATTTGTTTCTACCGCAGCTTCTTGAGGAGGCTATAGTAGGCCCGACTTCTATTGATGATGCGCCTCCGTATTTTACGGCTTACGTTATTATCGACCGTCAACAAGGATCCCAGGTATACGTACTCGAACGTATCCCCGTCTACCGTAACACTGCTTCCCAGGCAAGCAGCGTCACGCTCGGCTTTACCTGCTAGCATTTAATTTGTCTTGGACGCATTCATCAACAGCAAAAGTGCCTCACGTTTCCGGCGGGGAACAAATCTGAAACCATTTCAAATTTTCTGCCAATAATATCCATCTCGTCCGCGAAGCAAACAAATTGTCAGGATCTCGTGAAAATCGTACCTCGACTGTTAAGTCCGGTTCTCCACATGACACCTTCAAGCGCAATATTGAACAACAGGCACGAAAATCCTTGTCGTGGTCCTCGCCGAGACTCGAACGAACTGGACTGTTCGCCCGAGATCTTCACGCAGATTTGCACACCGTCCATCGTTGCTCTAATCAATCTTGTGAGCTTAACGGGAAAGCTGTTCTCGTCTATGATTTTCCATAGCTCTATGCGGTCAATATTGTCGTATGCCGTCTTGAAATCGATGAACACATGGTGCACGGCATTTCTGGAAGATTTGACGCACGGAGAAAATCTGGTCCGTTGTCGAGCGGCCGTCGATGAAACCTGTTTGATAACTTCCCACAAACTCGTTTGCTATAGGCGATAGACGACGGAAGGGAGTCTGGGATAGCACTTTGTAGGCGGCGTTTAGGATAGTGATTCTACGATAATTTTCACACTCCAGTTTGCGGCTCCTCCGGTAACTGTTCCGTTTCCCAGATTCTGACTATCAGCCGATGCAGACAAGCCGCCAACCTGTCTGGGCCTTCGTCCGGATCTATCTTGATGAGTTCGGCTCCTATATTATTCTTGCCTGGTTGTTGTTCTTTCCTCATCGTGGGAACTGATTGGTTTCTACTGTCCGCTGTGTGACGTAGCCATAGTCTTCGCTGTCCTGACCTTCTGTACCTGTAATATCTGTGCCATTCAGGTGTTCATCATAGTGCTACTTCCACCTTTCAATCGCCTCGCGTCCGTCCGTCAAGATGCTCTCATCCTTATCCCGGCACATTTCAGCTCGCGTCACGAAGCCTTTGCGAGATGCGTTGATGTTCTGATAGAACTTCCGCGTTTCTTGATAACGGTACAGCAACTCCATCTCTTGGCATTCCACCCCTTTCAGGCGGCGCTTTTTGTCCCGAAATAGACGGGTATGCTGTTTCTGCTTCAGTCTGTATAGTTCCACGTTTTGCCATGCTGCAGCACTGCAGCCCGCGCTGTATTCTTCTTCTCCAAAACCTCCTGGCACTCCTCGTCGAACCATTTGTTCATTGATCTCCGTTTCACATATCCGACAATGTTTCTGCAACGTCGTTAATAGCTGCTTTGACTGTCCTCCAGCAGTCCTCAAGACCCTATCGAGCTCGCCCTCATCCGGCAACGCTGCCTCAAGATGCTGCGCGTACGCATTGGCGACATTCGGTAGGTTCAGTCGCGCTAGATTGTACCGAGGCGGGCAACGGTACCGTACATGACGGATAGTTTTGGGCGCAGTTGCACCATCACCAGGTAGTGGTCGGGTTCAATGTTAGCACCACGATAGGTTCTGACGTCAGTTATGTCGGAGAAGTGCCGTTCATCGATCAAAACGTGGTCGCTTTGCGATTCTGTCTGCAGAGGTGTTCTCCAGGTTTACCGATACGGAAGGCTGTGCTGGAAATAGGTGCTACGAATGGCTCTGTCGCTCTGAACTCCTCCTCCTGGCCAACCTGAGCGTTCAAATCTCCTGTGATTCAAGATCATCACAACTGGGCTTGGGCAGCTATCGTACTCGCTTTCAAGCTGTGCATAAAATGCGTCCTTGTCATCATCAGTGCTTCCAGAGTGTGGGCTATGCACGTTGATTATGCCAATTGTTCTTGGTTGGCTTGCAGGGCCTGACACCAACCCTCTTGATTTCCGAAGGATTATTCTTCCTAAATGTTCGGAGGACCATAGTGCGCAGTTTAGCTTCCTTCTCTGGCACTCGAAGGATGATCAGCCGCTCCTAACATGTAGTACAGACGCTCCAGGTTTGCAGAAGCAAACTCCCCCTTCTCTGTCAGCATACAACCAAAGTTTCCACCGGGGTTGGTTACCCGATCTTGCCTGAGATTATTCGTACCCCGGCCAGGTAGGGATAGGAGTTGCTGGGCAGGAGGCTAAGGACTAGACTGGCCCTTAAACAAAAAAGTTTCGTTCCGAATACTAATTGTTCGCGTTCAAATAAGCCCAGAATGACAAATACACTAGTTGATACCCTAATGAACATAATTGCAGAAGGTTGTATCTGGATTTAACCTCATTTTCATTACTTTTTCAGTTGTTGAAAGTTAGGCTTAGATCAGCACTCCCGTACAGTCACTTATATGCATGCGACATGTGCCTCAGCTCGCCCAGCGTCATAGGTGGCTATGATGCGCTTAGTGGTTACCTTCAAGCTATGTTCAAGAAATACAAGCAGTATTGCATGATATACTTCAGATGGTTAAAACACCAACTTTATTAATTTTGATCATGGTACAATCTTCTACAATATTCTTCGCTATTATATCAAGTAGTGTTTTTGACATTCTGGGTGCAATTGAACGCGATCATCAATTTTCCTGAACCAATCAGTAGATATGTGCTGTTGCTCATATGTTTGAGCTGAAAATCCCATATTAACTTCAATTCAAATGCGCCATCTCATGGAACGACCAAATGAGCTGAATTTTTCAGAAAGGCTTCCTCTAACCCCAAGAAATAATCCTGGGGGGTGCCCCGTGTAATCATACAACTTTATTTTTCTCCCATACTGAGCTGGGCCAGTCTACTAAGGACTATACAAAGGGATCTATTTTATTCCTGCATATTTTTTGCATTGTTTCTTGCAATTTCCCAAGTTGCAATCATCTTTTCTGGACGATCAAGAGTTAGTTTCTTATCATTTAAAAGCCTTGGCTGGAGAACCTTACCACGAATTCCAGCAACAATTCGGACTCTTATGACTCATATCCTTGAAATTATCAAAATTGAAGAATCAAGCTGAATTTCATTGACAGCACGAAACCTTCCAAAGATCCATCCAACTGCTGTACTCTTATATTGCACTTAAGACGCTGCACTAGGTCAGCCTCTGTCTTATCTAGGCGCTTTCAATTTGTTTATCATTTCGTCATAGGCAATTGTTTCTGAATCGATATATTGCGCATTTTTTGATTCACCACTGGACTATCGCAGAAGTTTTTAGAAGTGCGGAAATGCTAATAAGAGTGCGCGATTGCATCAAATCGAGTCGGTATCTTCAGCGGGGTTATTCCTCGAAGTCCAAACAACAACCCCGCTGAAGACACAGAAATGATTCGTTGCAATCCCGCACTTTTTTCGCATTTTCGAAATTCGCAGTCCAGTAGTGAAAGAAATCTATATGAATAAAAATGGAATGGTGTTTGTATGTCACGAAATGGCTCACGAACGGGGCAACGGATTTGGAAAATTCTTCCCCCATTTTGTTCGTCAAGGGTTCCGACGTGTTTGTGCGATGAAAAAGTTTAGAGAAGTTTTCGGGAAATTTGGTAAAACGGGAGAGTACTAATAAGGACTGTTCATTTTATAAAGTGGACACCTTGTGCATGCTGTATCTTTCTTATTAATCAATGAAATTTCAATCGTTTTTTTGCACATCGTTCGACTAGTATTGTACAATGTTGTGATAATAAAAATTCTCCAAAATAATTAAATTTCACACGAATATGGAACAACGATTAGATCGGTCGATTTTTTGAGGTTATCAAAATCAATGGTTGTAAGAAATTGGCTGGAAAATTCGATAATTTATATTTTCTGTTTTCAAAAAAGGCTTGTTCTTCGAAAGCATCATCAATCAGAAGCCTGATGGAAAAAATCAACTTATTTTTGGAGCAACAATTTTACAGATATAATAAAATCAATTTTCCCGTATATTTTTAAAGAAATTTTTTTTAAATTTGATGGGAATTGATATGAGTAGAATTTTTTGTGTAAAAGTACGTCCTGACGGAAGTCCTAATATAGTATTAATATGAAAAATAACTTACGCCTTCATAGAGTTACTTAGTAAGTCCACACGTCACTTTCAAAGCACAACAGAAACACAATTGTTTTATTCTTAGAAGACCTATCAAAGTACATTGACAATCATCAAAATTGGCAACCCTGCTGTAATAAAATCGATTTTATTTTCCACATATTATTTTCATAATATGTTATTCTGAGATTACCAATTGAAAAATTCGGAGAAAACTGTTTACAATTTGCTGTAGATCGATAAATATGCGTAGGGGGGCTGGGGGCAAGAAGGACACCTTAAGATATATAGGTTAAAATCATGGTTGATTATCAAAATTTTTGAAGATTATTCCAGTGTAGGGGCAAGCTCACCTCTTGTTCTAAATGATGTTATCGATAGATTTCAAAAATATAAGAAACACATGATGATTTGAGATTTTTGAAAATGTCCCTTCTTATGAGGTTTTTAAACGAGGCACGGGGCAAGAGTGCCACTCGTATGGGGCAAGAAGACCACCAAAGAAAAACGCCACAAATTTTGTATATTATTATTTCCACGCCTAAACGATAAATTGATGAGTAAGTAAAGATAAAAACTGAGGTATAAAAGTTAACTTATAGTTAAAAAGTAATTTTACGAAATTAATTTAGTTTTCATCTTATTTGACTGTAACAATAATAGTAAAAATTTTCAGAAACCATTTTGAATGTGCAAGATGGATAATTTTGATTTTATTTAGTAGGAAACATTGATTAAATGCAATATTAAACAAGAAAAATAAAAGTTCATTTGATTTTATATGAGAAAATTGCGGTGTCCCTCTTGCCCCATAAGACATACTGTTATTATATATGTAAAATTTAATGTCAAAAGGACTTTTTCGAAAAAATTTCCTCACAGCTATATTAAACAATTGAAAATCATCAATACTGTACGGAAAAATCAATATGTTTTGTATTTATTGGGAGTCAAACCTTGTTTTCCAGTCTTACATTCTTATAATATTTCGCATATTTTGCATTGGTGAGTTAAAGACATTTTTCTAATTTTTTGTACTAAACATTTTTAACTGTAATATTTATACAACCCTCATTTAGTACTCAATTTATACTTATCCTGTGTTAAACATAAAAAAATTGCTTTGAACTACGTGAAATTAGAGGTGGCACTTTTGCCCCGGGTGTCCTTCTTGCCCCATGTCCCCCTACATGATTTTAAAAGTATGAGACTTTTTAGTAAAACGACCATAAACAGTAAAATTTATACTTAAGACTGTAGTTTAATCTCACGATTTAGCTTTCGTTTATACTAATATAGTTTCTTTAGTAATCCAAACTAGTTTTGAACACGCTTTTTATTTTTCTCTTTTGCTGGGAGTGAAAGGATGGTGTATCAGCAAATTTGGCCATAAATGGGTAAATCACTAAAGTTACCTAATGTCATAGAATGGGGGAATATAATTGATATTTGTGAAGCTTTACGTTTAGTAGAACAGTAAAGGATACAAACATACAATTTGTTCATAAAAATAAGGATTTTTGTTTTGCGAAAAATAATGTTAAACTTTGACGGACAGCTTTTTTAAAGAGTTTTTGGAAAAACTATTTAGCTCTTCAGCCAAAAGCATTTTCAAAGATTTTATATTTTCATAGCATTTTAGAATAATAGGTCAACGATACACAGAAAACCAATTACGATTTTATCAATAAATAATAAAGATATAGCATAAACAAAGTGTCCACTTTATAAAATGAACAGCCCTTATGCCATTTTGTATGGGAGGTATCATTGACATCTTCCAACAGCCTACTTGATGGCAAGACGAAGTTTGCCGGGACCACTAGTACACAATATAAAAAGGGATAATTTTTTTTAGCTTCATCGGTAACTTTATTCAAATTAAAGATAAATCTGAGTCTAGCGGGATTTGGGGCAAGTGTGCCACCTTAAGCAAATTGTTCTCTAACTTTGTCTAAAGCTTAAAAAACCCATCAATTCAGCCTTATGATGATAGTTTCACATCTTTTCATAAGTACTGTGCCATTAAAAAAAAAAAAAAAATTAAAAAAGTATTAGTTTTGGAGCTTCTCAAATATCATACAAAATAACCTGATTTCCAACACTATGGGGCAAGTGTGACGGCCACCGAATGAACATTCATATAATTTTACTTGTAATGAAATTTTCTTTATTTTCTGTTAATATTTCTAACAAAACAGAGCCTATATATTTGATAATTTTAAAAATATTTTTAAGTTTACCGTCATGAGGGGATGCTTTATAACAAGGTTCATCACATGCGGAACTCTCTACTAGTCAATTCGAATCAAAGCTGGGAATGGTAATAGTAGTAGGCTTGAATTTTCGCGAAAATCACGTGGCTCTCCCAGTACAGTAGTTCAAAAACGTGAATCTCATCAAGTAACCTCTGTTGGGTGCACGAATTTTCTAAATCATGAGTGTCATTGAAGGCTCTAAATGCGGGAAATGCAGCGGGAAATAGAACATTTTTCTACAGTAATTTTGGGTTGCCCTTAGCAACGGGTGTTATGCAATTTTCAAGGCATTTTGCCTGCAGCAGCGATGGGCGTGAGTTTCACTGGCTTCGCTGACTGTGATTGGCTTTGTTTGGCTACTGTAGAGTGAATTTCAGATTTTTTCCCAACCCTGATTCGAATAACTAAAATCGTTATTTTTGTCTCCATTCAATACGATGTATGAAATACTCTTTCATTACGGGGGATCTGCATTATATTACACACACTAGATCTGCACTAAATAACGGTAAAATATTGATAAAAATAAGTAAAATAGTTCTGAAAACGCCTAAAACCATGTTATTAACTAATATTTGGGGAAAAAATCACATTGGGAGCAAAAATGTTCGCTATTCCCCTTCTACACTTCGAAAACCACTACTGTTGCCTCATTTTGGTTCATTAATAATTATATATAATATAAATATAAATATAAATATTATATATAATATAAAATAATTATATATAATATAAATAAATAATAATTATTATGATTTTGTTGCTGATGTTAACAATTTCATGAATTTCACTCCAACCATTTTTGTTTACCAAACAGGTGGCACACTTGCCCCAAAAAGTATAGATTTCAACAAAAATAGATTTCGCATGTAAAACTAAATATTTTTTTCGTTCAAATGCCTCAATTACTTACACATTTGTATAGCTTCACGATGTACAGTACGTTTGAAAAATTCGTTAATTATTTACCTCTCACCATGCTATTTAGAAACAACGAAATTTTATAAAAAAAATCAGTGAAATTTGATGATTTTCACAAAAGTCGATGTAAATACGTGAAAAATAGAGCAAATTTCATAATATTTCAACCATTATATTATGAACTATAAGGGAACATATTGTTAAGCTCAAATAAAAATATAGTTTGAAGTTTTTATAAAAATTAGGGGTGGCACACTTGCCCCAAATTCCGCTATATACACAATCGCTAAATGAAGTAAGCCCTTACGCAAGAGTTCTCTGGTAGTTGTAAAGTTAGACTGAGTCATACTGCAGTATTATACTATGATACTATAGGAACTTTCTCCGGTGTATACGCAATGAGTTTTCGATTTGCAATAGATAGAACCAGGGATGATAAAATCATGCTCACTATACTCAATTCACTGACATTTAATGCCACCATCAAAGTAATCGCACCACCACCAATATGGTTGTACCAATGAAGATGGCATAAAAATAGATGAAGAAAACTAACAACGATGCCCATATGTCGTTGGTGTTTTTGATTATCAGAACCAGAAGAGTGTCAGTTTAATAAAATTAATTATCAATGAGGTTCATATAAATTTAAAAATATGCTACTATACGGGTAATGAACGATCCGACGCACGGAATGAACCAATGCATGAGTTCACTATTTGACGTCTGAGCGGTGCCGTGTTATTAACGTAACCATGGAAACTAGTGAATTCGGCACCGCTCAAACGTCAAATTAGTGAACTCGTGCATCGGTCCATTGATGATAATGACAAACAAATAAAAATTACGAAGATTCCATCCAGCAAGCGTCAATATGGACCTATACACGCGTTCACTGTTTGACGTTTTAGTGGTGCCGTGTTATTTATGGGACCATGGAAACCAGGGAATTCGGTACCGCTCAAACGTCGAATTAGTGAACTCGTGCATCGGTTCATAGGCGATTGTAGATTGAGAATTTTCGTCCCTGGATAGAACGCCCAGAGCCGTAGCGTTGCCTCATGGCGCCTTTGGCAAACCCCCATTTTTAGTGCCCCCTAGTCCAAGTCAAAATTTATCTTAGTATTATTTTCTTGAGACAAATTTTCATTAAACCTACCAACATTCGAAAAGCATTCTTTTCGATATTCTTTAGCGACTCGTCACATAAACTCTGATGAGTATCATGCTGAAGATTCAGCAATATTTACGTAAAATTCAAAATACATTAAACTGCTGGATAAACTTATATAATAAGCTAAACATTTTGTTCAGAAAAAAAAACTGTCTGAGAATACTGTTTTTAAATTAAAAATTGCAGAAACTATAGGACGTATTTGGCAAACATTTTCATTTTAAAATTTAGTGAAATGAATTAGATGAATTATTTCAAAATATCCATAAAAATACCAATAATTCGAAAAATATATTAAAAGTTATGGTTTAGTAAGTGGTTAGGTTCAGAATTCTGGAGGTGGACCTATCAAGATTTTGTAAGAATTATAAATATAATTCTTAATAATTAGAAATATAATACAACCGTGATTTTCACATTATTCTACTCAGACATCTATTAGATGTACTCAGGCTCAAAATCTGTCAGAAAAAGACCGAGTACTATGCTAAAATCCATAGATATGTCCAGGATATCCTTTTATAACTAGGCAGTTTTATTATTATTTTCTATTTCGGCAGCATTGTCATGGACCGTTCTGTGAAACCGACTGGTCTCAAAATTCGTACATAATGTTCATTCGCATGGAAACTTATTTCTCAATCATATATTTGTTAGATTATGCATGCAAAAAACCCTTCATTACAAAAAAGAAGAAATTTTTGAAAATTCACGTGTTGTCCCTGATTGCGCGAGAATCCTGTCAATAATTTTGTGAAATCCTGCTGAGAATCCTTTAACAATCTATACTTATATTTTCTTATAATCTTGCTTAAGAACTATACCCAAAATTGTGTACCAACAATAAGGTATGGTAGTGGTGGAATTTCTTCTAAGAATTCTCTTGCAGGATCTCATTAGATCCGTACTCAAGATTCTTTGCACACATTTTTAGGATTTTTGTAGGAATCCAGTCTACAATTCATCAAAGTTGTATTTAACGAACTTATCTGTATTATTGCGTTACAGTTCTATAGAATTACAGTATGACCCGTCAATGAGTTAAGGTGTGGATAAGAAAACTTTTATTTTATAGCTTAAAAAGCAAATATTAAAAAATCTTTTAATTCTTAATTTGAGTTCCAAATCAGATTTCAAATTAGATGTATCTGGAAGACGTCTATTATAGCTATGAAAAAAATGCTTAGAATGCTAGCTTCTTAAAATAATCGTTTGACAAATTTTTCAATTTGATTTTTTTAACTAACTTAACTGTAACTGTAACTTTCATATGAGATGAACGAATCAGCCTATGGCTGAAAATCTCGATAATAAAGATTATAATAATAATCAAGTAAATTTCATAAAATATTAAACAAATTTATATTGAATATTTCAAGAATTTCTCTCTGGAATTTTCAAATTATAAATTATGCAATCTACTGAAGTTCTTTCAACATGTATTGGTAAAAAGGGATCAGGAATCAATGAGAATATATACCGAGGTGAGTAAGAAGACATTTAGTGTGCGTGACATCCATGTACGGTGCAAAATGTTTCACAACTACAAACGAGGGAACTCCCATAAAAAGCCGTGTAAATTAGTGACGTAGTTACTTTTGTTTACGTTTTTTCTTTTTACTAATACATAGCCGTTGCTTCTTCTTCCACACCTTATTGTATATTCTCACTGATCAGGAAGATTTTCAATTTAACCCGTACGATTGTTTTTAAATCTGGTGCACTTATTAGATACAGTAACCCCACGCAGTTGAATCACTCACAATTTATGAATCAGCTGATTTTAGAAGACAAAATTATTATCAAACTTATCACAAAACATCACAGAATCATTTTTGCTGATAAGCAACGCATAGTGTTTAGCCATTTCAAGGCTTTTTATCTCAGTAAAAAAGTTCTTGTTCGCGGTGTAAATCAACAATATTATTAAATTCTTTTTGTAGCTATTTGGACTATATTTTTAGCAAACTTTGTAAGCCGTGTGGCTATTGACGCTTAGCTAGAACGACGTTTTAAAGTTTGTTTCGAAGATTTGTTGTGAGAGATTAAGCCCCAGACAACATATACAGATTCTATAAACGTTGCTATGACAGATAAATGCGTATTTATGCGGATTTGGCTAAGATTTTTGAGTAAAATACTTGATTAATAAATTGTGGGAAATATACACACCAGTCACAGATTATGAATCAGCGTTCTTAGTTTGTTCTTGATTTTTAGTTTCAAATAATTTCCAATGTAAAATGTTGTTACGGGAGAGCAAAAGTGGTTTGGGTCCGTTCATAAACTACGGAATTTTTTCTTGTGGAAAAGAAATCTGAAAAAAATTGGAATTTGGAAAAAATAAATTCTTATGAAAAAAGTTATTTAGGGGGTTTATAGTCTTATATTGCTATAAAATTTGTGGACGTTGTTTATGTAAGGCCTCAAAGATTATTATGTTGAATAATTTTTGGATAAATAAAAAATCCTAAATTTGTGAGGAACAAAGAGAAACAGTATAGATGTAAAAAATGTAAAGAATGTTTTTAGTTACACCTGATATGTTCTTCCTAATTTTGCTATAAAAACGCGGCATTGCTTTTTCAGAAGGACCAAAAGTAACGAGTGAGAAAGAAAAGAACTGGTTTACATCCTCTCTGATTGAATCAATACCAATTGTTTGTCATTTTTATGATCACTTTTGTTGCGCGTTTTTTTTACATCAACTCCAGGCTAAACTGTTGGCTCTTTTGTCGCACACATGGAGGTGTAAAAAATATTCACAGTTTAAAAAAAAATAAAAATATCGGACGACTTATTAGTTAAGAAAAATCGAATTCACAAATTTTCATATAACACATTCAGCTTAAAAATTTGCTTCTTCTCTTTGAAATAATGATGATGACTGTTGTTCGACACGAGGTCCAACCGCAGTTTAGTTCGCTATGGGTTGATCACAAACAATTTAGAAGTTTTGAACATGGAAATCGATAGCAAAGCTCATCGATTTCATCATAACAAACTCATTGCGCAAATCGATTATTTGACCAACTTGAACATAATGATCATGTCATAAGCTAACCATAAGTATAAGTCACTGAATCCGTATTGGGGGAAGATCTATGCGTCCATAGGATGACGCATACATATCTGAAGGGGAAGCTTCGGGAACAAATGTGGAAACAATTTGGAATCCCTGTTATCGGTTGATGAATCAATCCATGAACCAAAACAAAGGAATTTAATGTGTAACACACACGAAGTTTGCAATATATCATAGCAATTCGATATTCGTTTATGAATCGATCCATAATTTTAAACACACAAATCGAACGTGTGAATTTTTAATCTACTAGTTCCGCCATCTAGATCTAATGATTGTCTAATTACACTACCTGCCATCATCCTTCTAATAAACATGCTCCAGCATATAAATCCACAAATTCAATCTAGTGAACAGCAACATTAAAAATCGAGCAATAGCATGCAGATTCTTGAAATACTTGGTTCCGGTTCACCTCCGGATACAATTAACGTTGTCCGAGGCAGTGTTCTAATAAACATATGAACTATATAGCATTCAATTGCAAAATAATTGAAAATAATCAACTGATTCATAAATCGTGTTCACATTGATTCATATTTGTGGACAACTTTTTTGCCGATTCATAAATTGTGGTTTAATACAATGTTCAAGTAAGTGAAAATCTCAAATGTTTTCAACAATTTTAATGACAACATTGTACATGAACTGCAGGTATATACCCCACTTTACCATATGGCATTGATTTCATCAAAAAATATTGTTTATTTTGCTCTCTATAATTTTTCAAATTTAAGCTGAGTCTTAGATGATTCATAATTGTGGGACCAGTGTAAGTCTCTTTCAAAATTATGTCAAGTGCGTATCGCATTTTGGCGCCCCCTGAAGGCTGGCGCCCTTGGCGGGGGCCAACTTGGCCAACCACACGCTACGGTACTGAGAACGCCTCAAATTAAAAGTATAAAAAAACTGACCCACTAGAACCAATCGCTCAGCTTTGGGTGGCTTCGATGAATTCCTCACAGCAATTCCCGTTGGAAGTGATTCAGAAACGGTTCAGTCGGAAAACTCCGATAAAACATCAAACCTGATCCACTCGGTAATGGTGCAACAATAGAAAACCATTGGAAAGAAGAAAACAATCTCCTCATAAATAGTCTAAACAATTTGAATTAATTGTCTAAGTTATCTTTTCTTGTTCTATTGTTCTACTTTAAGAAAGAAAATCCCGAACAATGGCATTACAGCTGCGTTTAAAATGGTGATACCCGAAATCACCGTAACTTAAAATTTCCACCTCTGGTGAAGTTTATTCCTCGTACCAAGCACAAAAAATTCAGTATTTGACCAATATCGCTTCACTTCAATGTTAGATCTAGCTACTAGATTCACAGATTGTTTGAATAACAATTCATTCCTATGTATAATTTTAGTTATCACCAAAATCAAAATATTCAATCAATTTACTGACGGAATACATTTCTCAGTACATCGAAGTAACCACAGCACAATTTGAAAATTTTCAAACTCCAAGCATCTGTCAATAATGATAAAAGATGCATAAGAATCTACGACGTGTCAGACCAGTAAGAGAATTTCATTAATATTATTAATTCAAAAAGAGTAAAACTTGTATCTTCCATACCGAAGCCAATTTATTTTTCCAACAATATTTCATTGCTGTTGTATGTCGTTTAACACTGGTGAATCCCTGCTTTTCGAATACAGTACTAACGTGTTGGTTCTGACCGTAGTCAACCGCGTGACAACTGGCAGATTAAATAATTCTGAGACAGAATCCTTACTCTTACTGCTATTCTTCTCTTTTCTATTCACTTTAATTTTTACTTCGTCGCCAAAATGTAGTGTCGGATTACGTTATTAGAAACACGTCTGTCTAGTTAAACCCAGAGTGGATTTAAATAAGAGAGGCGTCAATGTCAAAATTGGAACAGCGACGAACTGTCATTTCTATACAAATATGCGTTCCAATCGAGCAGGAGACCTGTCAAAACTGGAACAAGACGTCACTCTTGTTTACAGGCACTGTAGTTGAACCGAATATCAAAACATGACATCTATATTTCTTGGCTACTATGATCTATGACATTACAAATATCATTCTTGTTCTCGTATGCTCAACTTGTGCACGTGTCCGATCATACAATGGGCACTTGATGAGATTCTTCTAAAGACTGACTCTATAACATTTTATTCGCTTCCTTATATCGATCAACCGATTCAATACATCGGTTTTCGTTTAACGAATCATTCGGCATTCCGCCCGATCGCCTACACGCTAAATGTATATCACACAAAGCATCAAACTGATTGCACATTTCGATGCAATTATCAACATTAACCATTTCACCCTTGGAATAAAGCGCGCATTCCGGAGAAACGTGCTTTCTTCAATTTTTGCAATGTTTTGTGACAGTTTCAAAACCAGCTTCTTTGGAAGGAAGTTGTAAATTCAGAGATCCATTGTAACAGTCTAGCTTGCTCAATAGGGTTTCATACTTGATGGTGTCGAATGCTTTCTTGGAATCCAGTAAAAGAACCCCCTTGATCTCGTTTTGAGTCTAGAATGCCATCCACTAATTCATGTGCAGCGGTTAGAGTGCTTGATCCAAAAGAAAGTCCATATTTATGACTGTAGAGATTTATATGTATTCATATTGTTCAAACTGTTGATTATAAAATGGCGTCAGGAAAAATATTTTGAATTATGAACCTTTGAGAATCCTTCGGTAGTGATGATTGAACCACACCCACTGACTGATGAGGCTAGTAATGCATGACTTCTCCTGATTCGTTTAGGATCTACGTGATAATGCATCCGGAAAACAAGATGCATGACGAAACGCGAGAGCAATAACAGAAATATGATAACGTTCTTTTCCACAACAACCTTGCTTCACACTATCACCAAAAAAGAAACACCACTTCCATCGATGAGGTCAAAGATTATCTGGGTTTGTTTGCCTTTCCCTCTCATCCATCCCGAATTTCGTGACCGACCGATTTTAGTAAGCTTTCGAACGGCTCATCAGCAACATGCTGCGCGGAAAACATCTCGCGAAATTGCTTCAGAACGGTAGTCGCCATCTGTCTACGGATGGTTTGGAAAAGTTCCGGAAGATCAACTACGAGAAAATCGGTATCGTCGGTGTACCCTTCGAGAAGGGTCAGCGCAAGAAAGGTGTCGGCTTAGGGCCGAAGGCGATTCGTGAAGCTGGATTGATCGACAGTATTCAGGAAATTTCGACCAAGTTGGATATTAGAGACTACGGCGATATTCAGTATGAGGCGTTGAATCTACAAGGCAGACTGGCGACGAACATGAAGCAGCTGGAGCACGTGGCGAGCTGTACGAAGCTACTCTCGCAACGAGTAACCCGAGTGTTGAACGAGGATCGACTGTGTTTGACGCTGGGAGGTGACCATGCTATCGCGATCGGGTCGATCGATGGACATCTGAAGCACTGCAGCGATGTGGGCGTGATTTGGGTAGATGCGCATGCTGACTTGAACACGAATTCGACGTCTCCTTCGGGGAACATACATGGGATGCCAGTTGCGTTGTTGGCGAAGGAATTGGCGGATTACTGGCCTTATATTCCGGGGATGGATTGGCAGGAGCCGATCATTTCCATCAAGAATATGGTTTATATTGGATTGAGGTCGGTGGATCCCTACGAGCGGGTGATCATTGAGAAGTTCGGTATCCACGCTTTTGGGATGCGAGAGGTGGAGAAATACGGAATCAATGACGTCATGAAGATGGCTCTGGAGCGGATCGATCCGGAAGGCAAGAAGAGTCTGCATGTGAGTTATGACATCGATTCGCTGGATGTCCTTGAGGCTCCAAGCACAGGGACTGGTGTTCGCGGAGGTTTGACGCTGCGAGAGGGAATCTACATCATGGAGGAGGCGTACAATACCGGTCGATTGGCAGCTGTGGATTTGGTGGAGGTCAACCCAAGCGTTGGGACTCCGGAAGATGTTCGGAAAACGTTGGATGCAGCCATTCATCTTTTGGTAGCAGCATGCGGGCATAGTAGAATAGGCGACATTGCCGATACGATAGACTTGATTAAGAAGTAAGTTCACGCGAATAAAGTGACCTTTGTGAGTAATTTAGTGTGTTGATTGCTTATCTCAAAAATGCCGTTAAAAAGGAATACACTGGAATCTTAATATACGAGTTTGGGAGTTCACGAATTGAATAGATTCACGCAATAAAAGACTTATTGGAACGAGATTGTAGCGAAATATATTCCGTCCTACCTACACAACAGCTTACTGTGCAATTTATTTTGTGACTGTACCATTAGTGAAACTTTGTAGTTGCAGCTTCCCAAGGGCGTAATTGAATTAAAAGTAAGTTCTTACCCCGCTTGAGATGGGGGTGTAACACTAGAGGTCAAATCTCTTAATTAAAAGAATCACCACAAAGTACCGACTCTTCATTCTGGTTTCGAGAAAAGAACTCCTTATCATTCGTTCCCTTTGTGGCAATACTGTACAGATCTTTAGCGGCGATGATGGTACGGCAGTAAAAACACTTCTTGAAAGCGAAAAACAAAAGAAACTCGTTCTGTTATCTGTGATAATGGTGCTATGGTCTCGGTCCTAAATACACTCTCGCATATTTGCCATCAAGCCTGGAAGCAGGAGTAACTATTCGCTAAGAATCCTTTCCCACCACCGCAGTCCATTGTTATGGCATTTTCCGAGGAAGTACCACATTGTTCGCTTTATGTCAAGATGAACCAAAAGGGTAAGTAAGTGCGGACCCCAGCCAAAGGACAACGCAAACCGATGTCATTATCGTTCACATTAGCAGAGGGGCGACGACACCCCACCGGGAGACGTTCGGCGCACAGTGGGGCATGGTTGGACAAATCCTCAAAGGTTTAAGTTCTTACCCAGAAAACACAAAATCGTATATGAAAGCGAATGAAAACAACTGCATGAAGAATGTACGTAATTAATCTCCACTTTTGTACCCCTATACCTTATCATATACGATCTCGTGATTACTGATTCCATTTGCCTCTTTCATTTTTCTATACTAATAAATATTGTTTCCCCTTCATTTCAGATTGATCGGGTATTGTTTTCGATTTTCGATGCCATCTTAAGCGAGGAAAAGTCAACAAATTTTGGATTGCTTCAATTTCACCAACTTCAGTAAAAACTATTCAAACGACATCTAACGCCACTGTGCGACGATCCAGGGTTCACACTCCATCCTTTTGAGCCCCACCTTACCAGCTCAAAACTCATTACAAGTGGTAATCTCTTGTCATAATAATTAATTATCTTTCCCTCTGCGATAAGCGACAGAGACCACTGACAGGAGGGCGCTGCAAAAATTCTGGAACTTTCCTTGTACACAAACAACCGTGTGACCGATACGGGAAAAATTGATAGTGGTTGCAGAAAGTTTTCCGGAAAAGTTGAGCGGTGACACTCATAAGTTAAATTCTGATTTCACCAATCGCACAAAAGAAGCTCATTTACGAGAATAATGGCACTTTCGGGCTATTTACCTGTCTGTGTGGTTGCTATTATGAAGTTGGAAGTTGTCAGCTTGGGTTCGCTGGCCGTCGCTAGCGTTTGCCAGATTGACCTCGACCAAACCAAACGTTAAAGTTAAACCTACCTTCATTTACTTGGTTGATGTTTGGCCATTTATCAACGGAGGTACATCTGCCAGGTGGGATTTTCGGCTCGGTTTGTGGCGACGGTGGAAATTTCTGGGCAACGCTTTACAAAAAATGCGGTGGTATGGAGATATTTACACATTTTTTTATAATGATTTTAGATTTAGAATTATGATAAATTCGACTTTCTCGTAGTTTCGTACGAGGTGCAGGAAGGATTGTCGTCAGTGGAGAGTATCAGGTATCAGCAGGTAAATTACTTAAATTTGTTTTACCAAATTAGGATGGTAGTGTTGTCAAATAACATAGAACACCTAGATATAAGAAATGAATGTAATGTTTGGAATGATACTAATAAAGCATTTAAAAAAAAAAAAAAAAAAAAAAAAAAAAAAAAAAAAAAAAAAAAAAAAAAAAAAAAAAAAAAAAAAATAGGTATCAGCAGGTCGGCTCCAGTGGCATATTTCGGGCCAATGGATTATTGAATGTAGTTTTTGCAGGTGCTCACCGCATCAAAACAAAGGCGCCACTGTATATGGGATTTAACATTGTGACAGCTCTGCTGTTCTGTCAAACACACAAGGCTACGGTGGCGCTATCTATGCTTTCCATAGCGACCGTTCTGGTTATTTTAATGATCCATTGGAAAGTTTGTACCATCGCAATGTTTGAGCCTGTTCGGGTTCGAACAGCGTTCTAAAAAGGGCACTTAAAAACGCATGAGCGTTAAGAGAGCCTATAGCTCATTACCACAGCGGGTTAAGAATAACAAAATCCTGGAGATTCAGGCTTTTGAAATAAGTTACACTTAATAAGTGTTCACCAAGTATTGGGAATCGCGATTGCAATACGGAGTGATACGAAGTACCATAATCGGAGTCACAACTATCACATACAAATGAGCCAGCACGCTGAATATTTGCCATGTGATAGTTGAGTCGGCACAGGCCAGTCAACGTTCTGACCAAGAATACAGAAACACAACGAAACGTATTTCTGTCTTCTGACAAAGGCATAGGGTTTTGTTCTTCTTCGTCGTAAGCACTACTATTTGTCGTATCAAACTTTAAATGTTCCACTACGGCGGATATTCAAACTTACCTGCAACATAGATTGATACATAGAGTGTAATTTTGTGAAAGCTGTTATGGTTTGTACACTTGTACACGAAAAATGCAAAAAAACAACTGTATTTCGGTAAATAACTTCAGTTCAATTATCCACTTTGCACTTTTTCACCGAAATCGCATGGACGAACACGATTTGAGAGAAATGCTTAGCGATCGACTGAGCCACACCACTTTCCAACACAAGTTTCTTCCCGCTCCCGTGGGTGACTTACTTCGCCGAGCACTTATTTTCACTATGGAAAACCTTCGTACTTCTTCACTGAAGGATTTCATTCCAATCACACCGCCGTAAAACTTCAATAAATCACCAAATTTTACGAAATTTCCTCAACCGCCGTATATAATTGAGAATGTAAACAAAGTTTAATCCGTCGTACTGAAAAAAAAGCTTGTGCGCATCAATGTGTGCGCGACGCTCGATGTAAAAATACGGTTTCTTTGATTGTGTTGTTTTCGCTGTACTGTGGGCAAATGCCATAAGTGTACGGTCAAAAGGAATTGTGTTCATATGTTTGGGCTGAATTTTGATAACGAACAATGAATTTTAAACGAAATTAGTATATTCCATCATACTGAAGGAATGGAGGGAGATACCAGTAGATCTATATATTCTAGTAAAACATTTTATTATAGCGTTGATATGTTGTGTTCTAACCATTCAATACACACAGTGAGCCGTAAGTTGTGAGACGAATCTGGAAACTGATTGCGACGGAGTTGAAAACGATACGACGGACTAAGAATACGGTAAGATGCATTTTCTTTGCATTATTTCCAAAAAGAGATCAAGATTTATCAAAATGTTATTGTACAATGCTAAAGCCGTTTTGAGAAAGAATTGTTTGGCATCCCCAGCCAACAAATTTGTTCACATAACTGAGATTGCAAGTGAAGAAAGTGGACACTTGTTCGGTAAAAACAGATTGTATAAAATGCACACATTCCCTCTATTCGCACAAATCTGTAGGCCATATACGTACATTTTAGAGAATCTATAATGGTCAATACAACTTCAGACAATTTGATTTGGCGTTCATTATAATTTCATGTATGATTGTGTATTGCAGTTTTTATGACTTAATTTTTACAAACAAATAAAATAAAAAGAAATAAAATATCACGAGACAAGCCTCGACCATCTGACCTTTAGATCACTAGCCAGATGCGCTACCACTGTACCGTACGTTTTTTGTTGCGGGAGATGGTCTTTTAGCAAATATAAATGAAACACTGTAGAGCATCATGTTTGAATTAATTGTCATTTTGCAAATGAGCCAATGCAACCCTAAAGGTTTCATGTTTTATCGAATTAACGTTTGCATTTGAAACGAAATGCAGCAATTTATTAAAGACATCGTACGAAAATACTTATGCAACGTGGTGGCATTGTGTTTCTGTTGAACAGTGATGTTCTTGTAATAGGTAAGACCATTTGTTCATGAATTCCACTTTTTATGTTTATGTTGCGTTCGGCGATGTGCCCTGTATGATGTTATATCTACATCAGATGAACTCATATGTAATCTCACTTTGATGATTATAATAGAGTCATACCAAGTGAAAAAGAAATCGTAATGGAATGACAGTTTAAAGTTACATATTTGGTCAGACTAAATTGGAATTCTATAAGATACAAATTCAAGTCAGATGAAATTTATGACTTTATTAACGATTTCAATCAATTCAGTTTTGCATCATATCCAATTCCAACGAAAATTGTACATTTATACAATTTGAATTGAACATCCTTATATGATCCCTGGTTTGCTGGGTCGGTTTGTGTCAGCATCATTCACTGCAATACTGGGAAAATTGCAGGTCTCACTGATCAATGCTTAATACGATGGATACTAGCACATCACCCTATTTACAACAATCAGTTTATCCGTCAAATTCGACCAAATTAAGTTGAGAATGACTCCTAAGAATTATGTGTTGCAAATGCTGTACACAAAAATTATGGTGGTTTTCAAAACAGTGTATTAACTAGGCGTTTCATAGGAATTTGGATGTGAAGTTCAAAGAGAAATTATTTCAAAATGGTATAGAACAGTGGTGCTCAACCTGCGACTTGCGGACCCATGATCCATAATGCGACCAGAATTTCGTAGAACACACAAATAAGCTGCTTATCATTTTAATTTTATATGATTTTAAAATGTGTTTTAGAAGATGAGCTACATACGTATTTGTCATAAACCTACCAAATGAAACCAATGGGAATTTACAAGATTTCACAATGAAACCCGAAGAGCTTGATATGGATCTTTAGGTGCTCGTAAGAAATCCACAGGAACACGCTAAGACTCTGATGCATCGCGCAAGGATACCAAAGGCTACAATTTTCAGAAATTCATGTAGGATTTCAATAAGAAATGGCATGTGCCCGAAAATCCACAGTATCGCCAGGTCCGTCACACTCGGGCTCAGATTGGGTACAAATTACATAACGCTGAAGAGGGATGTGAGTGGTTGCCATCGAAATGTTATACCTCATACAAAATTTGTAGAATTTCAGTACAAAATGGTTACGAGCGGGTGGATGGGTGTCAAAAATGTCAATGGATCATTAAAATAACCAAAACGGCCGCTATGAAAAGCATAGATAGTGCCACCGTAGTCTTGTGTGTTTGACATAACAGCAATGCTGTCACAATGTTAAATCCCATATATAGTGGCGCCTTTGTTTTGATGCTACTAACTTCAATGATCCATTTTGGGCGTTAAAAAATTTGTGAATGAACCCTTGAACTGCGGAAGTGCCCACTGAGCTGAGAAACAGGCACTGTCCTAGAAAGAAAAATAAGAAGTTAGTGTTCAACAACACTGAAAATAATCCACACGTTCGATCCATCGTTTTCAACGTGGATCTGTCGTGTCAAATGGCAAGGTGAAATAACGTGTAAAACTTGTAATTATGTTAAGGTTTGACTTTAATTCGATAGCAAAGGCTTTTACATACAATTTCAACGTGTTTTGCAATGGCGATAACAATCACTAGTACAACTAGTTTGCCTAACATGACAAGGGCTTACATTTGCCATCCACGCGGGACATGTTAATAAACATGTTTTTTTTGGGAAACCGGGCGCCCATAATGGGTGCCTGGTATCAGAAAATAAAGAAATCGTAAAAAAATTCTATAGTAAACTTTACAAAAATTTGTAAATTAACGTGTTTTACATTTGAATTCGGATTGGCGATAGCGACTGCTTTTACACCATCGAATGATGTGTTTTACAATTAGTGAAAATTCACGTGTGAAACACATTGATCAGGCTTGTAGAATGTTTTCAGTGAAGATATTTGGAAAGAATATATAACATATGAAGGAAGGGGAAATATATGATGAACATTTTACCGACGAATTTTACACACCATTAATTACCAGTTTACATTAGAGACGCATACATGAATTGTCAATCCTCTATAACAGCATGGTCATCATTTTTGCACGCAAAACATGATACTGCATTTTATCTCATACTATTCGGCGTAATGGCTCATTTGGGATAGTGGCGTTCGGAGTAGTGGCCCATTCGGGGTAGTGGCGCTCGTGGTAGTGGCGATCGAGGTTATGAGATGGAGCCCAAAAGACAACATAAAATTGTATAATACAGGTCGGATTCGATTATCCGGGGACTCGAGGGATTATCCGAGATTCGATTATCCGGAATTTTAGACTCGATTATCCGGAAATTATTTTTTGATGTTCTTGTTTTTCATTTTTTATGCATAAATCTGAGATAATTTGGTTTTGCAATGTACACTATGAATAGTTTTGCATTTAGAACGTATTTAAGAAAAGGAGGGTTTAAAAAAGTGTTTTTTTTTGTGTACTTACTTACTTATTTGGCTTTACATCAATTATCTTGATAAAGCCTCGCCAACAATATTTCGCCAATTCCCTCGGTTCATGGCCGCTTCTCTCCATCCTCGCCTGTGACCCACGCTCTCCAGGTCCTGGTGTACCTGATCAATCCACCTAGCTCGCTGCGCCCCACGCCTTCTTGTTCCGACCGGATTCGTGGCGAACACCATCTTTACAGGGTTGTTGTCCGGCATTCTTGCAACATGCCCTGCCCAGAGTATCCTTCCAGCTTTAGCTACCTTCACGATACTGGGTTCGCCGTAGAGTTGAGCGAGCTCGTGGTTCATCCTTCGCCGCCACACGCCGTTCTCCTGCACGCCGTGTATTCTGGTCAAAATTTTGTTTTTCTTGTAAAGACCCCTACTGTTCCTAGAAAAAATTACGCCACCGCATCATATAAGTAAAATAACAAAAAAAGATAATATTTAAGTTCTTTTGTCAAAGATTTCAATTTTTTTCCTTAGTGATTCGATTATCCGGAGGATTTGATTATCCGGAGTGAAAAAACAAATCGACACTCCGGATAATCGAGTCCGACCTGTATATCAAAAAAATACACATGTGTTATTCTTGTAACTCCAATTGAAAAACAAATAATGTTTATCACAAAATCTTAATAACTTTTGAACAAAAATAGATATTAACAATCTTTTTGCATGAAAATTTGCGTTTTCTAAAGTTATAAAAGTTGTAATAAACGACTTTAACAAGAAGTTAATACAGGTCGAACACGATTATCCGGAGTGCCGATTTTTATTTTCACTCCGGAATGGTAATAGTAGTAGGCTTGAGTTTTTGCAAAAATCACGTGGCTCTTTAGTTTAAAATAGTGAATCTCATCAAGTAGCCTATGTTGGGTACATGAATTTTCTAAATCAGTAGTGTTATTGAAGACTGTAAAGACTCTCCCAAATCAACGCGACTTTTTACGGCAACAGCGGCAAAAAATCGTCGCGATTTCGTTGTTGTGTCACGGCAATCACTCTTCTATGGAACCATCTTGACTGACACGACGCGAATCGCTGTAAAATCGACGCTGTGGCTTAGACGCGCTCATCAAACAGTACATACAGCGAAACATCAGCGAAATCGCGACGATTTTTTATCGCTGTCACCGTAAAAAGTCGCTTAGATCTGGGGAACCTTCACGTTCAACGCTCCGTGATCGTAATCATAGTGATCATTGAAACTTCATAAGCAGTTTTTCTGTCCAAAACTAAAAATTATTTGATGAAAATGTGTTCACTGTGTAACGGTTGGAGAATAGAATACAGTGAACACATTTTCCTGTGATTTATTTTGAACGAAAAAACTGCTTTTGAAAATTTCGAAATCAATGGATCCTGCCTCCTTAAATGCGGGAGATACATTTTTCTACAGTAGTTTTGCGTTGCCCTTGGCAACGGGTGTTTTGCTATTTTCAAGGCATTTTGCCTACAGCAGCAATAGGCGGGGGTTTCACTGGCTCCGCTGACTGTGATTTGCTGCGCTTGCCTACTGTAGTGTGAATTTCAGATCTTTTCTTAACTCTGCTCCGGATCACCATAAGAAAAATTAAAATCTCCGATAAAAACAAACTTTTGTTTTGTTCTATTTACACGGTGCAGTGGCGTAGCCAGAAAACATTTCTAGGAGCACCTTGTCTCGAGAAGAAAAATAAATGACCAGCATACACAAAAAAAAACTTTTTTCAAACCCCCCTTCTTTTTCCTACCTACGTACAAAACTGCTAAGCCATTCATATTGTATATTGCAATAAAAACAGAAAAACAAAAACTTAAAAAACATATTCCGGATAATCAAGTCTAAAATTCCTATAATAATCGAATCCGGGATAATCGAGTGGCCGTATAATCGAGTCTCCGGATAATCAAGTCCGAACTGTATTAGAAAAACTAGAGTTGCAAAACTTATTTTTGTTGGACCACACTATATTTAACAACTTTGCCGAAGACGCCATTCTTCTGGTCAGAATCTGAAATATCTGCAAAACAAATCATGCCCACTAGTGCCACCGCACAATGGTCGAAAAAAAAACGAAGTTTGACCAAAACTAGTTTTATCGCCTTAATCGATGAAATATGTAACCTGAATATGTTATTTGGCGTATTTATTGTTTCAGAAGGGGTTATTCAAATATTACGTCACTCTTTTCAAGTTGTTTTTTTTTTATTCGAAATGCATTAAAATCTGGCTGAGAGCACAAATTTTGTTTGTATTTTAACGAGTTTGATCAGAATATGTATGAAGAGTGATTAATTATGTTTAATATCAACTTTGTATGAATAATATCGTCAAAATGTATGCATATATTGTATTATCCAAATAGCTCTATTGCAAATCAGCAAATTATTGCAAAAAAAAATTAAACGTTTTTTGTACGATCTAAGGATGCATTTTAAAGTGCAATATTCGAAATGGCGGCAACATGACGCGACAAGAGTTGTTTTTCATGTTCAAAATCATCAAAATTACTAAAGTGTAATATTGAACAGTATTAAAGCTTCAACCAACTTTTTTTCCATCCTCATGCTCGATAAAAGTGTTGAACCATAAGCTTTCAGATAGTGCGTACACACTTAGAATTAATCACAGATTTCTGTAAAATTTCACCGAATTCTCAACAGCAGATTTTTCGGTGAACCGTTCGGTGATTTTTTACTTCACCGAACGATCTGTAAATCTTGAAAAAGTTCATCTGTCAAAAGTACCGCACATATCGGTGATTGTTTACAGATTTTCTGTGGAATTGTTGTTTGTTTCTGGAGGTTTAACTGAGCTTTTCGGTGAAATTCTACAGATCTACGGTGATTTTTTTATTCATTTGGCATTTCACCGATTGATTCGGTGTATTTTACAGTTCTAAGTTCTGTGAAAAAAGAAAATGTTTCTTTTCAGATTTTCCGTGATATACCAATAAGCTCGAAGCAGTGCCAACATCACTCACACTATATAAAATAAATGCCGCAATCGAGGTTAGACACTCCACGATGATTGGAATAAAAGCATTTAACGGCGGTTGCAAATTTGAACATTTTGATCGCCTTTTTACAATCCTCATTTTTATTCAAATTCTAAAACGGGGAACTCACTTGTAATATCAATCATTCTCACTTTCTTTGTAAGTCCAGGCTACAGAATATACAGAAAATACACTCTGTTTTTTACTTAAGCTTTGTTCACTTGAAAAAGTATCAATTTTGGCTCGAGCCGCTGTTATTAATATGGCCGACAATTGGTTTCACATATTTTTGGTGAAAGTAGAAAATTGTTAAGTAGATGAAAAAACCGAATTTAGTACTATACCATTTAATTCCACTAGAGTTTGTATCCTTTGACAGATACGCGTAATTCACCTCAACTGTAAGGCCGTCTTCAGTGTCGTGTACTAGACTCGAAATACGCGTATCTGTCAAAGGATACAAACTCTAGTGGAATTAAATGGTATAGTACTAAATTCGGTTTTTTCATCTACTTATAGGTATTCTACTAAACAGCTCGAAGATTTATTCAGAAAATTGTTGTACCTCCACCGAACGATTTGTTAAAGTTTAACAGAATGTAATTTTTCCGCCTTTACAAAACGTTCGGTGAATATTTGACAGTTCGAGTAAAAATCTTTGTGTTTCACAGATAAATCTGTAAAAACGTATTTCACAGTTCAGAGTTTGTGTTTTATTTCACAGAATTCTGTGGTTTATTCTAAGTGTGTAACATTGGAAAAATATTGCATTCCTTAAATATGAATGTTGTACTTTATTTTATTGCTACATTTTTCAATTTTTTGACTTCAGTCAGTTTGGCGTCAATTGGGAATCATAATAATATAATACATGAGGTATATTTCGTCCCCTTAATGCTACAACTAGATGACTCGAAAATCAAAATTTTGAGATGTGCAACTTTGTAAATATGACCGTTTAACAAGGTGATGGTTATTCGCAGAGAATATGATTGGAAAATAAACTTCAAGTTATGTATATTGAATCACACGCTTATGAGCTGTAGATATTTTTTAGATCTAATTGAGAATAATATTTTGACATATTGAAGTCAAAAATTTCAAATTTCGAGTTATCTAGTTGTAGCATCAAGGGGACGATTTTAAAATGATAAAATCCATAAAAATCTTAGAAAAGTGTTTTGGTAGTTTCGGCTGCTTCTTCATATGAAGCCCGACCATTGTGCAACGGTCAAATTCCAAATTAAATGAGGTACCAATCACGGGCTCTCCAAGTTTTTCCACCACATATATATGAACCGTGGCCAACATAATTTTGACATTTTTGGGAATCTGACACTTTTGGGAAATCTGTCAGTTAACTTAAAACTACCCATTAACATGGGTTTAAGCTGGGTAATGCGCATAATGGTGGAATTGTATTGAGTGTGCTATTGCTAAAAAATTACACGATTCCTAAAAATACGCAAGTAAATGAGTAAACAATTGTGTAAGCCACTAAATAAAAGGAGAAACTATTTTCAACGTGTTTTATTGTAAGCTATGGAGCTAAGATCTTTTGATGCCCCCCGGTTCCAACAGATAGCGTTCCACCTCCATAAACTATAAACTATGTTCTTAAGAAGATTCTCGAGGAATACATTTTGGTTTAGTGTCGATAGATATCTTTGTTGCAAAATAATAGTACATAAATCTCAACTGCGTGACAGCCCGAAGGTTAACTCAGAATAAGCGTAGCAACAATTGCTTTATTAACGGGCACTCATGCACGAGATATTCTGAAATACTGGAGATTTTATACTGCCAAACCTGCCGATCACCAGAAACTTTGTTAATATGACCGATCTGTCCTGAAAATGTTAAGCAACCTCTATATAAAAAGGTGATAAAGTTAAGCAGAGTTGTTCAATATCAGTTACATCAGCTGATAGCTGATGTTCCTAAACTATTAATATCAGTTGCGAGCTATCAATATCACTTTGATTTGACAACCAACAGCAATGATGCGACATCGCAGAATGAGTGATCGGGTGGTAATTATCCAAGCTATTAAATAATGCTACCAGTGGCTAACACATAGTATCAATCCATCTGTACTGCCCATAACTGCATGTTTGTAACATTCGACAAATGCCTACGCATTGAGTAAACGGAATACCAAGTGTGCATTTTATGGCAGTATGGCAGGAAACTGAAATTTCTAAAAATTACCAGGAGCTCAAGAGTGCTTATTTGAGGCTGATATTTTGTACAACTCATATCGCATACAATATGAATTGTCAGAAATTCTGATACAAATTTCATTGTCATTACTTTAAGAGGCTCATTTATAATCTCAATGTGACTGTTATGCGGTTATTATTACCAATGTGACAAAACAAATTGGTATTTTTTTTTTTCAAATTTTCTAGAACAATCTCACAGATTTAAGTAAGTTGATCGAAAGTATTTATCATTTGAAGACTCTCCATGGTGTTAACTCCGAGGTGTCAAAAATGTCGAATGTGACTGTTTTGCAGTTATGGGCAGTGTAGCACTCTTAAAAATATCTTACTGATAAATTGCCCTTTTATTTGCTTAAATTAAGGCTAAACTTAACCCATCAGTGATATCCATAGTCTATCGCCATCAATGCACTAGTGATGGAGTAGACCGCATGATGCTGATGTGATATCCTAGAATGATTCGAATTATATCGCAGTCGGCCTGTACAAATCAGCCAATTTTAAGCTTTGAAAGTGACAGTGAGCAACTCTGCTCGCAAGTATCGGAAAATATCTACGTCACCCTATATTTTTCATCAAGATCAATCTTTGACAGTAGGTTTCCGTAGTGTAGCGGTTATCACGTCTGCTTCACACGCAGAAGGTCCCCGGTTCGAACCCGGGCGGAAACATATATTTTTGAGAGTGTTTTGGAAGAGAAAATATGATTAATTATCAACGTTATCAACAACACTATCATTACTACCATTACGGTAGTGGTTGCCAGAATTCACTGTAGAAACTATTAATCAATGTTCGTGCATCAGTGAGTCGTGATTTAATCTTCGATATGATTGAAAATAGAAAATAACTTTTCTTTTCCATCTCTCACAACATCCACCGTCTCTCGACTTCAGACCAATCTGAATAGCAGCATTACGTTATTCAGCTAGGTAAAATATGGTCGGAGCTGTTTGAAATAAATTCTCTTTTCATTCTTCGCTTGGAAATTGTCGCAGCTGTCTCTTGAAAATATCTAAGGGGTTGCCCATAAACACCGTGATTATCTGGTTTGTCTGGTTTGCCAATGATTACGGTTCATACAAATTTTGAAATTGTTGTATGGACAAAATACCATTAGGGAAAGGGGGTGATGTGACAATCCAAAACTATGATCACGTGATTTATGGAGTGACAGTGCAGCGACGGTGACCGCGAGAGCCAGGCATAGACCGTTTACTTTTCCCGCTAACCAAGTAATGACGAATCACTGAAAATGACCTTTTCCGTTTGTGGGGCCACTACCGGTGATTTGCAGTTCGTCAACGATCACCAGATCAAGAACAGCGTGCTGTCATAGCACGGCTGTCACGGGAAGACATTTGAATGGAACGGTGATTCGATTAAAATAAAAAATCTTATTCTTTGGGTTGGTGTTAAACGGCGGGATTCGAGAGGTGCGTCAAACAATAGGCAATATTAGGCCATCAACATCGGCGGGTAATTGACATTTGGGCCTTTTATTAAGTGAAATATTATGCCATAAATTGAAGCAATTCTACGCAGTGTCATCTTTGCAGCATTATCATGGATTACACCGGGTGAAGCATTGCAAAATAAAACTCCTTCATAATTCTCCCATAGCAATGGCAGGTACCAAATTAAGGCACATTATTACACCATTTAAATCACATTCACGTAATTGGGCGGGCAAACAAAAAGACAAAACCCTCTTCTTCCATTACTCGTCGAGCACGTGGTTGATGACGAAAGGGAGGCACTATGGGCCAAAAACCAAAATTTACTAACACTTTCATAATGAACAAATCAACCTAAAAATGATACAAACTCGATTATGCTTGAAAAAGTCGTGCTTGGAGTAATTCAGATGAATTTTGCATTGACTTAATAATTGATGAATTATATATCTCTATGGCTTTTCTTGCAAAGTTCTAATATCTGTCCCATAGTGGAAGGCAAAAAAAATGGGAACCACTTGCCGCATGTGATATATCAACGGTAAAATGTTAATCTGGCTCTCACATTGGCGCTTTTGTATTCCGGGGGAGGACGGCTTCATACCTGGCTGAAATTGCTCCTTCGTCTTTCTGGGATATCATTCATGTACCATTTATTTCACCGGTTGGCCATCAGGACTGTGAGGCAGAGCACTGACTGGCTTAATGGGACTCGTTTGGAGTTTTGGTGTGGGGGGTTTGGATGAACGGAGGCCACAGCCCACAGGTGTTCAACGCTCGAAACGTAGCATAATAGTATATTGTCTTTCTTTTCGTTCAACTGGTGTAGGCACGTGAATTCTCACACTTCGACGCGTCCCTGTTTAAGGTGGATGCTGTGCGGAGAAAGCTGAGCAGGAAGGTTCTTGAGTTTGACAAAAAGGAGCCAACGAATATGTAGGCAAACGATGTGCATTTTTTGAGATTCTGGCTTATCGTGAATTCGTCAAATTTTACGCAGGATTCATTTTTTGACAAAGTGGAGAATGCTATAGAATATGTTATTCTCTGATCATGCAATATTGGAAGGTTCTGTCCAGAAAGTAAACAATTATATTTCAATCATACAGTGTCCGTTCGATTTTGGCATTTCTAAAAATTATTACTGAAATTTTCACACTCACACTTAAGTAACTGCTTTAATGGTTTCTTCTTAAGGGCCAATAAACTTAGGAGATTTCTGAACAAATCTCTTTCGCGAAACTCACATTTAATGAATTTTCCAAGTATTTTACTACAAATCCTACCAAGCAAACCTTCACGTTTTACTTTAAAAACTCTCCCATTTTTTATCATAATATTCCTGTTTGAATTTCCCTAGCACTGAAACTAGGAATTCTCAAAAACATGTGCAGAGGTTATTTTTCAGCTAGTACTGTGGAAATTTCTCCACATTTCTTTGTCTGACTAATTCAAAAAAATCAAAAGTTTCTTAGTTGATTCAACTAAGGAGAATTTCATAATGTTTTTCTCCTAAAATGTTCATTGAATTCTTTAGAGTATCATTTCTTTGGGAAAACTCATAAAATAACTATTGATATTCCTCCAAGTATTTTTTTTTAATTTACGCTGAACATAATTTAAGAATTAGCTCAAAGTTCCTTCTGGTATAACTAATGGGTTTTAAGTTTCTTCTAAAAATTATTAGGAAGATTTTGAAGGAATTTTGCCAGAGAAACTTTCAATGAATATTCAGAAATAGTTTTTCTGGTTTGTATGAGGAAATCTTAAAGAATTTTATAGATGAACATTTAGGAAAGCCAGATGGAGGATATTTGGTTTATTTTTTAGAAAGTTTTAGGTAATTCTCAACACAAGTTTCTGTCTGAATGATTTATATTCATCAGTTTTCCAAAGGCACGATGGAACAATCAATGGTTTTGCATAAGGGTGACAATAATCCTTTCGCGAGCGACTTGCTTATTTATTCCATCTCGACCGGAATCTCACTGATAACTGCACAAGTGATTAGATGTGAACAGTGTTGTGAAAAACTCAAATTCATACAACTCACGATTGTATTTTTTCATGTGTGAGTTGAGAATCATGCAACGCATTTAAAAAAAAATCATGGATGAGTTGGCTCATCTGTTTGACTCATTCTCTCATATTTCCATCGTTTACTTACAGAAAGCAATTATTTCCTGGCTTGATAGAAAATCTTCTGCGATGCAAATATGAGGCGATTTGCCGTTTTTCTGAGGAGTAAAAACTGAACTCAAAATACTCTAGAAATTCGATCCTCTAGCAATTCGAGTGAGAGTGCCAAAAATTGCGAGGATTTTTTCGAGTAGGGGAACTGGGGCCAATTTGCCCATAGGAGGCAAAACGCGCCACCCTCGATTTGGACGAACGATGTGTTTTAGAATGCTTTTTTTATCCTAGATTGTAGTAAATGGATAAAAATGCTTCTTTTCATATATTTTTACGTATTTTTCTCAAGAAAATTGCCTCATTGCAATTTTGTGTGATTTCCAAGGCCATTTTTTAGGTTAAAAATAACCAAATTTCTGAAATCATCGACGAGAGTCAACTTGTGCACTGTCATAGTTTGTTTCATTTTATTTATTTAGTTAACATCTAAAAAGATAACACTGAATCAACAATTTCACGCAACAATACTCGGTTCGTGCCGCTTCTCTCCATCCTCGGTTGTGCCCCACGCTCGACAAATCGATACACACTTGATCCGCCCACCTAGCTCGCTGCGCTACACGCCTTCTTGTACCAACCGGATCCGAAGCAAACATATTTGCAGGGCTGCTGTCCGGCATTCTTGCAATATACCCTGCCCATCGTATCCTTCCAGTTTTGACCACCCTCTGGATACTGGGTTCGCCGTCCAGTTGGGCGAGCTCGTGGTTCATCCTTCGCCGCCACACACCGTTTTCCTGCACACCGCCAAAGATCGTCCTAAGCACTCGGCGTTTGAAGACTCCAGGTGCTTGCAAGTCCTCCTCGACCATCGTCCACGTCTCATGCCCGTAGAGGACTACCGGCCTTATGAGCGTTTTGTACATAATACATTTCGTGCGGGTTTGAATCTTTTTTGAACGCAGCTTCTTATGGAGGCTATAGTAGGCCCGACTTCCACTGATGATGCGCCTCCGTATTTCACGGCTACCGTTATTGTCAGCCGTCAGCAAGGATTCAAGGTAGACGAACTCGTCGACCACCTCGAACGTATCCCCGTCTATAGTAACACTGCTACCTAGGCGAGCCCTGTCGCGCTCGGACCCACCACCCAGCCAACAAATATGTTCACATAACTGAGACTGCAAGCGAATAAAGTGAACGCTTATTCGGTAAAAACAGATTGTATAAAATGCACACATTCCCTCTATTCGCACAAATCTGGAGGCCATATACGTACATTTCAGAGAATTTATCATGGTCAATACAACTCCAGACAATTTGATTTGGCGTTCACTATAATTTCATGTATGATTGTGTATTGCAGTTTATATGACTTAATTTTTACAAACAAATAAAGTAAAAACAAATAAAATAGCACGATACAAGCCTCGAACCACTGACCTTTAGATTACTAGCCTGATACACTACCACTATACCACGCACAGGTCTTTAGGCTAATATAAATGAAACACTGTAGAGCATCGTATGTGAATGTTACCACTCTTAATTGTCATTTGGCAAAGACCAAACCAGTGCAACACTGAAGGTTTCATGTTAACGTTTGCAGTTGGAACGAAGTGCAGCAATTTATTATAGACATCGTACGAAAATACTGATTCAAAGTGATTTCATCGTTTTTCTGTTGAACGGTGATGTTCTTTTAACCGGTAAGTCAATACCTATGTCGATGAATTCCACCTTTTCTGTTTATGTTGGGTTCTTGCCTTGTATAACTTTATCTCTACATCAGATGGACTTATATGTAATCTCACATTGATGATTATAATAGAATCACACCAAGTAAAAAAGAAATCGTAATGGAATGGCAGTAAGAAATTACATATTTGGTCAGATTAAATTGGAATTCTATAAGATGCAAATTCAAGTCAGATGAAATTGATGACTTCATTAACAATTTCAATCAATTAAATTTTGCATCATATCCAATTCCAACGAAAATTGTACATTTATACAATTTGAAATGAACATCCTTATATGATCTCTGGTTTGCTGGGCAGCTAGCATGTACTTTGTCTTGGTCGCATTCACCACCAGTCCAACTTTTGCTGCCTTGCGTTTCAGGCGGGTATACAGGTCTGCCACCTTTTTAAATGTTCGGCCGACAATGTCCATATCATCCGCGGAGCAAACAAATTGACTGGATCTTGTACCCCGGCTGTTAAACTCGGCTCTCCGCATAACACCTTCTAGCGCAATATTGAATAACAGGCACGATAGTCCATCACCTTGTCGTAGTCCTCGGCGTGATCCAAACGAACTGGAATGTTCGCCTGAAACCTTCACACAATTTTGCACACCTTCCATCGTCGCTCTTATCAGTCTCGTGAGCTTCCCGGGGAAGCTGTTCTCGTCTATGATTTTCCATAGCTCTACGCGGTCGATACTATTATATGCCGCCTTGAAATCGATGAAAAGTGATGCGTTGGGACCTGGTATTCATGAATTTTTTGGAGGATTTTTCGTACAGTAATGATCTGGTCCGTTATTGATCGGCCGTCAACGAAGCCAGCTTGATAACTTCCTACGAACTCGCTTACTATAGGTGACAGACTACGGAAGATGATCTGGGATAATACTTTGTAGGCCGCATTTAGAATGGTGATCGCTCGAAAGTTCTCACAATCTAACTTGTCGCCTTTCTTGTAGATGGGGCTTATAACCCCTTCCTTCCACTCCTCCGGTAGCTGTTCTGTTTCCCAGATTGTGCCTATCAGCCAGTACAGACAAATGGCCAGCCTCTCCGAGCCCATCTTTGTGAGTACAGCTCCGATACCATCCTTACCAGCAGCTTTATTGTTCTTGAGCGGGTGAATGGCATCCTTAACCTCCCTCAAAGTGGGGGCTGGTTGGTTTCCATCCTCCGCAGTACCGACGAAGGCATTTCCTACGTTGTCCTGACCTTCATTGCCTGTGCTCTCAACGCCATTCAGTTGTTCGTCGAAGTGCTGCTTCCACCTTTCGATTACCTCACGCTCGTCCGTCAAAATTCTCCCATCCTTATCCCTGCATATCTCGGCTCGCGGTATGAAGCCATTGCGGGATGCACGGCTTCTGATAGAATTTGCGTGTTTCTTGAGACCTGCACAACTGTTTTATCTCCTCGCACTCCGTCTCCTCCAGGTGGCGTTTTTTCTCCCGAAAGAAGCGGGTCCGCTGTTGCCGTTTCCGTCTATAACGCTCCACATTCTGCCAGGTCCCTTGCTGCAGCATGACCGCCCGCACTGCTTTCTTCTCCGTCAGAATCTGCCTACATTTTTCGTCGAACCAATCGTTCCGTCGACTCCGTCCCACGTACCCGACGTTGCTCTCAGCTGTATCGTTGATGACTGCTTTTACTGTTCTCCTGCAGTCCTCAAGAGGGGCTTCATCCAGCTCACCCTCTTCCGGTAATGCAGCCTCGAGCTGCTGCGCGTATGCCGCTGCGGCATCAGGTTGCTTGAGCCACTCTAGGTCGTACCGGGGCGGCCGTCGATACCGTATGTTGTTAACGACGGAGAGTTTTGGGAGCAGTTTAACCATCACCAGATAGTAGTCAGACTCGATGTTAGCGCCACGATAGGTCCTGACGTCGATAATGTCGGAGAAGTGCCGTCCATCAATCAGAACGTGGTCGATTTGTGATTCTGTCTGCTGTGGTGATCTCCAGGTGTATCGGTATGGAAGGCTGTGCTGGAAGTAGGTGCTACGAATGGCCATATTCTTGGAGGCGGCGAAATCAATTAGTCGTAAGCCGTTCTCGTTCGTTAGCCGGTGGGCGCTGAACTTTTCAATAGTCGGTTTGAACTCCTCCTCCAGGCCAACCTGAGCGTTTAGATCTACTATGATGATTTTGACATCATGGCCTTGGCAGGAGTCGTACTCTCGTTCGAGCTGCGCGTGAAAAGCGTCTATATCATCATCAGTGCTTCCGGAGTGAGGGCTGTGCACGTTTATTATGCTGAAGTTGAAGAACCGGCCTTTGAGCTTCAACTTGCACAATCTCTCATTGATCGGCCACCACCCGAACACGCGCCTCTGCATATCACCCATAACTATAAAAGCTGTCCCCAGCTCGTGTGTATTGCCGCAGCTCTGGTAGATGGTACGGTAACCTCTAAACGTTCGCACCATTGATCCCTTCCAACACAATTCCTGCAACGCTACGATGCCGAATCCGCGGTCCTTCAGCACGTCGGCGAGTATGCGTGTGCTCCCGATGAAGTTGAGAGATTTACAGTTCCACGTACCGAGCTTCCAATCGTTAGTCCCTTTTACGTCGCTGTGGTCTTCGCCGATTGTCCCGGTTCGCATTCTCTCGTTGATTATTCGTTGCTTGATTTTTTCACGGCTGGCTTGCAGGGCCTGACAACAACCCCCTACCTCCGGAGGACCATTCCTCCTAAATGTTCGGAGCACCATAGGGCACCGTTTAGCTTAGAGTCCTTTTCTGGCACTCGAACGATGATCAACCGCCCCTGACATGGGGTACAGACGCTGTTGAGAAGAGCCGCTCCTAACATGGAGTACAGATACTCAAGGTTTGCAGAAGCAAAAGCAAACTCCCCCTCTCCTGTCAGCAAACGACCAAAGTTCCCACCATGGTTGGTAACCCGATCTTCCCTAAGGTTACTCGTACCCCGGCCAGTACCACGAGGAGGTAGAGATAGGAGTTGCTGGGCAAGAGGCTAAGGACCACAGAAAGGGGACTATTTTATTCATGCAGATACGCGAGGTACCTACACTGCCGTTATACGCATAATTGTCCCATGTTACTTTTCGTAAATATTGACTTTTTGTCATTAAACAGTTTATTTTTACGTATAGTTTTAGAAAACACTTACCAAAAATTAACTTTGTTCGCAAACTCAATGAAAAGCAAGTCAAGTCAATTTGTCCCATTGTTCAATTTCTACACATAACTGTCCCACTACTGTATTTCTACGCATAACTGTCACACTATACAGTTCGCAGAGTTGATCTTGAACAAAATATTCAGTACGCAGTTTTTAATTAGCTGTTGTCTGGGAAAATCGTTTTGAATATCTTCTTACGTTGGCTTTACATCCAATATGGAACACAACCTGTTTTATGTGTCAACGATTAAAACTTACCGTAATTTTGGATTCATCACGGAGACTACTGAGGTAATCCCAATTGATGAATCAGTAACCACTTTAATTTAGAGTCCATCGCTTGCGACAAATCAACTTCATGATTAGCAAACCAAGTCTAAATAAAAATAGTTCTACCGGTTTTGGATGACTTGGCCACATGCTGGGTTGTTCCGAATACCGATTCACTGGTGGAAGTGGCCATTATATTGGCGAATCTGAAACCTAGCTTGCGACATACCAATTTTCATGAATTCAAGTCTAAAGACTTGACCACATGTCGGATTGTTCCGAGTTCTCGATTCCCAGATGGAAATGGTCACTAAATTGTCGGCTCCGAAACCCAGCTGGTAACATCAAACTTCATAAATTTCCAAATCAAAGCTAAAGAAAGGTAATTCAAACGTTTTTGGATAACTTGATAACATGCCAGGTTGATTTGGATATCCTGTTCCCCAGAGGAAATGGTAATTATATTGGCGGCTCTGAGATCTATCTTGCGACATATCAAAATTAATGGATTTGCAAATCAAGTCAAAAGAAGAAAAGTTCAAGAGATTTTGGATGACCTCGACCTGGCTTATTACGGATAACTGGTTCTTCGGTGCAAGTGGCAAATATGTTTGCGGTTCAAAAACTTAATTTGCGAGGTATCAAATATCATGATTTTGCAAAACAAGTCCAAAGAAATGTCAAATCGTGTGAAGATTTGTGTAATGAATTTTGAGTCTAATATTTACTCCGCAAAATAACCTTGAATTCGCAGATGAGATTTTGTCAAGCCTGCAGCTGGAAGAGTCAGTATAGGAATTTTTACGTCTTACGGACTCTCTAGCTAACTCATCCACTCTTTCTTTCACTAACTCATACATTTTATCATTATCACACATACAGAAAACTTTTGCTCCCAAACTATAAAATGTTTTTTTTTCACTTCCCCACACGTGGCTCCGTTTGGCACATGTCACTTGAGCCTTCATTAGGTGCCTTAACATAGTCTTGAGGATATACGTCCTCTACATTCGGTACAATCTATACGTAAGAACGGTCATCTACAGCAGTATACTTAGCACATAATATGTCACTATAATCAGTGGGACTGTTATGCGTAGAAATTCACCAAAAACCCCGTATTTCTAGGCATAACAGTCCCACTTTGAATTTCATAGCAAAATTTCCTCTTTTCCCATAACACACACTCTTGACTCTAATGAACACGCTATTCTTTATACTATTGTAAAGATTTTAATTTAATTTACAACACACCCGGTCAATACGAGGCCTAAATGTGTTAAAATCTTTAAACGCGTTTTTCTCGATTGCATATTTTGGAACATGGGACAATTATGCGTATAACGGCAGTACAGCCAGCAAAACTCAAGAAGTAAAGCATAAGCATAAGCATAAGCATAGATGACCGTACAATTCGTAGTTGCTACTCCGTGATTGACCAGAACAATCGAAGTTGCACAGGGAATTAATGAATGGGGCTTGGGATTAGCTTACCATTCTTCAATGTGCACAAATCGAGAGCTCAAATTTAAAAGTCAATAACGGCGCCGGCCACGTCCTTACGATCATCGGGGAAGGGAAGGAATGTTAGTGTGACTACCGTTGTTACTAGAGACCGAGATGACCTCTGCATCTCCACGGTTGTCATGGAGAGGATATTGGGTTAGTGGGATAAGGTAAAGATCTGGGAGTCACCAATGTTTGGTGATGCGATCCATGATATAATCACGCCTAACCGGATTCGCGAAATAATTCGATAATCGCATTAAACGCCGAACAAGTGTTCGTCACTCGCCCACGCAAGAGCAAGCGACGCGATCAATAGATCAAACACTACTAGCGATCCGCGGCGCTTTTTCATTTCTCTGAGCGAACGACGCGCGACAAGTTTGATCCTGCCCCCATCGCCCGCCCCCGCAGGAGCAAGCGTCAAGGTCGAAGGATCAAACACTACTAACGAACCGATCACTTTTTCACCGCTTCACTACCGACGCTCGACATGTTTGATCCTGCCCTCATCACCCGCCCCCGCAGGAGCAAGTATCAAGGTCGAAGGATCAAACACTACTCACTACTCTACAGCCAGCAAAACTCAAGAAGTGGCCAAAAACTGAGAAGGAGAATGATATTTTTGTTTTGCTCTTCCTGAGGCTTTACGCTTTTCCGACACTTTGATAAGATGTTCAGAAACATGTGTAGCATTTAGAAAACCCGTTATTTCGCCAAACTCTGTCTTGAGATAACACTACAGGCAGATATATGTCCAATGAGCATTTATTGGCTTATCGTGCAAACAACTATAATGCTGAAAAAATGCTTTCATAAATGCTTACTGATTACTTGAGATGTTTAGTCAAATTGATAACGTGCCCGTACTCTTCACTCTTAGCAGCAAAAAAGCAAAAAAAAAACAGCATATCAGTTGCTTTGTACCCAATATTGCTCATACAGTGCTGATTAGAAGCCATCCGATTTTAAACAGCATTTTGGCATTCTACTAGTAGACTGCTACACCGTCTAAATGCTTTTATAGGATATGAAGCATATCCGATGCTTTATGGAGTCTGTAATGCGGCTTATTCAAGTGTTTATTGGTCACCTGGGGAAGTCACCATCCATTCATAATTGCGACTTCGACATCTACCCGAATAGTATCGATTTTGGAGAGCTTCCACAGTCGGAGAACTCTTTGTCGGAGTGTGATAGATCTGAAGCCAGGGGTTTTTCCACTACGGAGTAAATAATCGTTTTTTTATCGATAGCTTCTTGAAGTATTGTCGATTAACTGCACCTTCAAGAAACGAATCGTTTAGAGTTCAAAAACTTAAACGTATTTATAAGGCGTATTTTTTAATTTTGTATCGAACGTTGACATCTGGACATTTGCGCTACTAGTGACAAAAATCTGTACATACCTGGTGATATATGTATTAATTTGTTTCACCATACCTGGTGATATATGTATTAATTTGTTTCACCAGTTTTTTGAGCAATGCTTCTAGGTTTTAAAGATTTTGTTCGAAACTTTAAAGTATCTAAATTTTTTCAATTCAATTTAAGATGTGTTACTGAATTTTTTTTATCTTTGTTGGCTTTTCACACACAAGTGAAGAATACCCTAACGTTCAGGTTATGAGTATTTGAAAATCGGATTTTCGTTAGTTTCAGACCAACTCTGCTGCTAATCGCTTTGCTCCCATAGAACCTAGACAACGTGATTCCATTGCCGAACGGTTCGAATATATATCATCTCATGACAGTGCCTCCTAACTTCCTACAAAACCACCGCACCCACCCCAACCAACAACCATTTCAGGATTTTTATGTGTGCTATTTGTGATATATTGCCACGTTTGGAGGTTTCAGCGATCCTTGAGTGGATGGATAGACACATTCAATTGTGCAGGGCTTTTGCTCATAACGTAACGTCACAGACAAGCAGACGTAACGATGAAACACAATTATGTGAAACAAGGCCTGCAGAAGACGCTAGTGTAAAACTCAAACGTGAAGGAAAACGATGTTATGACTTATGTTAAGATGATCGTTCAATGCGTGATGGACGGAAATCTCGTCAGTGTTATACGTCTGTTTATCTGTGGAAACGCGCGTTCCGGTGGACAGGGAGCACCCATCTCGAAAATGTCGAAATAAATGCCCGAATCGAATCGGTGATTGGGCGCCCTTCGTTTGAGTGATTTATGCCGGAAAATACGGTTCACTGGATTTATTATACAAATTTTCAATTTAAGATGTGCGATACGTTTCGGCGCGGGGAAAGCTTTTGCGATGCTTTCTGCTGCTGCCATTTTGCGTGATAGATCGTCCTATCTCGATCCATTTTATTCCTTCCACAAAGACGCAGCGCTGGGAAAGGTACATATCCATAACAAGGTATCAATCCAGATGGGCGCGTTTCCGCTATTAGATTGGTTATCGATGTTGTACTTTGCCCCTCGCTTAAGGTAAAGCGGGACAAAAGTTTCCTTTTTTCAGATTGCAAGCTGAATTCAAAACAATTGTTATGGTACTCCAATGCTGTTCTAGTAAGAGATATTAATTCCAGATATTATAGAAATAAATTGAGAAATGGAAAAGTTATGGCTATTTGTGGGTTTAAAAAAACTTGCAAATTACCTTAAATGTACATATTATCTTTAAATTTAGATAAATATGCCTGATCCCATTAAAAATCGTCACCAAAAACGCACGTTTTGATTAAATTTCGTGGGTATTTTACATTTAATTCTGTTTTGAGCAAATTTTTTAATAAAATTTAGTTTGATTGGGTTTATATTTTTCTGCAAACATATTTGTATGGCTGGTATAAAGTATGCCTATACATGGATATTTTTTGTTTCTATCTACGAACTTTTGCCTCACCACTATCAATTTCAAATTTATAACTAAAAATAAATAAATATTTTGACTCAAGTTTGTACAGCAAAATTGAAGCCAATATGTTAAAAGTTCACTCTGTAGTATTTATTTCTTTCAATGTTTTAGTTTTTCAAGAAATATTGATTATTGCACTAAAGTCGAACATTTGCTCCACCTTACTCTCTACTGTTAGGAAATGGAGAGTGACGAGGGCTATCAGTGCCTCCTCCACCCATAAATTGGATGGATTGGATATCCTGATTGGAGAGAGATAGTTCACACACCTGCCGGTGGACGGAACGAAAGGACTTAGGCATCTAGGCGCAAGGAAACATGATATGTGCTGACAATCGACAGAGGATAACAAATTGAATTATCGTAATCTCGAATTGATGACAGGATGATTTAGAGCGAGTTATGGCAAATGGATGCTCAAAAATCGTAGAATGATCGGAAGAAAAATTTCCGAAATGTTTTACATTGGAAAAAGCTAGGATGGATAAGGTGAGATGGCTTGTCATCCCAATTCAATAATGTACCAAAACTTTGAAGGCACAAAGCCACAATTTCCGCAGAAGCATCATAGTGGCCCAATATAGACATTAAAAATGATTAATCAAAATTTCACAATTATTTCAATCTGTGGATCCAATGACATTTCAATTTACATAATGAAAACTCTTCCCGTAGTAAAATTTGCTGAGGGGTGATTCAAAAAAATATCCATACTAACCCCAGACAACCAAAATGTACGCATAACGAAATCACCTGGAGGCTTTCTACGTGCAAAATTTCACTTATAAGATGTCGCGAAAAAGCCTTCTACGTACAAAAGTGGAGGCGATATGCGTGCATATATTATGTGATGATTAATAACATACAATGCGAGTGTATAAACATTCTCCCGAACTAACCTGTTATGTTATGCGACTTAACTTATGATAACAAATGTTGATTTGACAGCTGCTACGGATTGATACGACTTACTTTGTACGAGTATACGAGACGAAACAAAATGTACAAATGAACTCAGAAAAAAGTATTTTATGCGAGGAAACTCATCAATTTGACGAGTTTATCCACGGTGTTTTGCGGGTTTGATGTAATTAGAATGAATAAACGAGTTATAATGTGAACTTTCATGCGATTTCTGGTTGTCTGGGACTTCTTAAGTGTTTCATTAATAGTTCCAGTTCACAGTTTTAAAAATCATGAAAACTTGAGTTCTGGCTTGAATTTTAACGTAGAATCTGAATAAATCAAACACTAGATGCCCCTAAAGGCCAAATTTAACTTTATTCCAGCCAACATTCTTTTCACATGCTGAAAACACACTAAAATGTGCATAACTTTTTTGTTTCTTGCTGGATTTTGTTGAAATTTCCAGAGCTTCCAGAAAAACTCTTTTTTTTATGATCCAAAAAACTTGGGAATATGGTCCAAGTGGCTCCGGAGATATTCCGTATTGTCTTGGGGTTTCTTATAAACTATTATAAACGACCAGCCGAGTCTAGTACACGACACTGAAGACGGCTTTACAGTTGAGGTCGAAATACGCGTATCTGTCAACTATAGTGGAATTAAATGATATAGTACTAAATTCGGTTTTTCATCTACTTAACTATATTCTGCAGTGCCAGGGAGATAATTTTGTTCTTTAGAGCGTCACCATGACTGTTCATAATGATCGTTCTAAAATTATCGCCTAAATTTATGCTCTAACCATACTTCTATGAGCATTAGGATGCTTCAAAATTAAAAAAAAAAAAGTTTGAATATCCAATCTCCCATATCTTCCTTAACATCCTTACCATAAAAATAGTATTCTGTAAAATTTTCAGCTTTCTGGGGGGTGATTTAAAGGTGGCCCAAAGCCAATGTAGGTTTATATTGAATTACTATGGAGAAATTTGGCAAAATGTTCCAAACACGTTAGTACTGGAATGTAAGTACAATCTTATCAGCCCATAGTGAAAACTTATTATTTAAACCATAATAAAGAAATTTGCTGAAGAGAGCAATTCAATCCAACGGATATGAAAAGAGATATTCATGAGTTTGTTTGCTATTATTCAGCCCAATATGGGAATATAGCCCTGCAAACATCTACAAAAATCCCAATCAAAATTAGCTCAAACGGGATTTATTTCACCAGAAACATCCTTCATTGAGGTTTGAAGAATGAATTTAGACTTTGGGATGATAAGTTTGTAATTACATTACAATAAAATTTTTTTTTTCAAATTTCTTCATAGTAAATTCCATATAAACCTACATTGTTTTTGGGCCACCCTTAAATCACCACCTATAGAGCTAAAAATTTCACATTACACTATTTTTATAACAAGGATGGTAAGAAAGATATGGGAGATTGGATTTGCAAAAAAAAAATATATTTGGAATCGCCCCAATATTGCTTTTATGCTGTTGTAAGGCTCTATTCTCAAATTAGTCAAATTGAATTGCGTCAAAAGAAGTCAAAGATGGGTTGATTTGCGGCTCCGTGTAGAATGTTCTGGTGTTGTAGTGCTCGTAGCGCTCAATGAAAGATTTCGGTGAAACTTTTCAAAGCGTTACCGACAGGCATACAACCAGGGATGCCAAGTCAATTTTTCAAAAATCTGGAAGATTTTGAAAATTTGTCTGGAAAAGTCTGGATCGCTTATCTCGTATATACAGAACCTTACAAATTATTTACAAAACCTTAAAAATTCGTTTCAAATTTTATCTGGATCTTCCAGATTTTTGTAAAATAGGGCCTCAAAAATCTGGAATATTCCAGACAAATCTGGAAGGTTGGCAACGCTGCATACAACTCTGGAATTCCATACAGGATTCCTTCGAGGATTTTCTCCAGGAATTTCTCAGGGGATTTCTAATAGCAATTCCTCTGGGGGATTCTTTTAGAAAGACAGAAAACTACCTGGAATTTCTCTGAGGATTTGCACCAGGAATATCTCCGAAGATTTCCTCAAGGAACTCTTCTGGTGATTTCCTACCGGGATTCCTCCGGGGATTTCAAGGATTCTTCTGGGGATATCCCCCAAATCCTCTGAGGATTTCGTCCAGAAAATCTTCCGGGGATACCCTACAGGAATTGCTACGGGGATTTTCGAAACGTTCCTACAGAAATTCCTCCAAGGATTTTCCCAAGAATTTCTTCAGAGTTTCTCTAGAAATTCCTCCGTGGTTCCTCTAGACTTCCGACGATTTTTTTTAAAAGCTTCCGATTTATTTTTAAGAGCAATTAAACAATCATTATCCCACAAAAACGTAGGAAGAATATGTTTTTTTAATATTACAAAGAATTTTCTTTTTCTGTGATTCAAGTAAACTATTCATAATAATTTTAATAAATTTAATATAATTTTCGATTGAGGAATTTGAATCTTGCAAATTAATTAGTGACACAGAAATTAAATCCGAAAACTTACTCCAATCAACGTTTTTGGTATAACTTGGAAAAGCATGGGGGAACAGCAATTCTGGTAAATGATCCATCATTTAGAATGCTTAAATTATATTCATCAAATGAATCCATTAATAATGAACCACGGCCATCAGTTCTATCACTACCCCAAGAATAATTATGAGCATTAAAGTCACCCGAAATGTAAAATGGATGAGGAACACTATCTAAAATAATTTTCAAATCAGATATTAAGAAGATTGCATTGGGAGGGATATGTAAACAAATAATATGAAAATTATAATCTTTATGTTTTACAGAAATAATAGCATATTCCAGATGTATATTCAATGATAAATTTACATATTTGAATTCAATGCCATTACGAATACCAATCAAAACTCCACCAAAAGGAATAATTCTATCTTTACGAATTATTAACCAGTTTCATTCAAACAGAAAATATCTATTTTGTGATGATTAAGCATAACTCTCAATCTATCTATTTTAAGAAGTAAACTTCTACAATTCCATTGTAAAATATTCAAATTACCAATAGAATTTGAAGCCATTACGATGAAAATAATGAAGCAATGATGGGTCCAAATGTATTCAATTTATCAAGAAGAGAGGCAATAAATGGTAAAATCATCTTAATTATCTTTTTCCAAAAATCATTGAATCCCATCATTTCTACTGATTTCTACAAAATTCCTAAACTTGGGGAATTGTCATTAACATTTTTGTTATTTTTCGACGAATTGGCATTGGTATTCATATTACAACTTGATGGATCAGATTCAACTCGTTGAAAACCTGTGTTATACGGGAAGAGGAAGAATTTAACGGCGGAAAACTTTCATTAAATGACATTGTATTAGAATCAAGTTGAACCTGTGCTTCAAGAGAAGATTTTTGAATTCTTTTTCTTTTAGAAGGGGGTTTATAAATAAAGTTATCTAAATTTGAAGTGTCATTAAACTCGTCATCTGTTAGAGATTCATAAATATTAGGGCAGGATCGAACATGTCGCGCGTCGGTAGTGAAGTAGTGAAAAAGTGATCGGTCCGTTAGTAGTGTTTGATCTATTGATCGTGTCGCTTGCTCCTTCGTGGGTGAGTGACGAACACTTGTTCGGCGTACAATGCGATTATTGAATTATTTCGCGAATCCGGTTAGGCGTGATTATATCATGGATCGCATCACCAAACATTGGTGACTCCCAGATCTCTACCTTTTCCCACTAACCCAATATCTTTTCCATGACAACTGTGGAGATGCAGAGGTGATTTCGGTCTCTAGTAACAACGGTTGTCGAACTAACAATCCTTCCCTTCCCCGATGACCGTAAGGACGTGGCCGGCGCCGTTATTGATTTATAAAATTTGAGCTCTCGATTTGTGCACATTGAGAATGGTAAGATAATCCCAAGCCCCGTTCAATCAATCTCTGTGCAACTTTGATTGTTCTAGTCAATCACGGAGTAGCAACTACGAATTGTCATCTATGCTTATGCTTATGATTTTTGCTTTTCAGTTTTTGATTGTATTTTGATTGATTACTAATGTAAATAGGGCAATCTTTCAAAAGGTTATGTTTTTGATTACAATACATACAAAACTCACAATGTCCGAATTTTTAGTGCAATCTGATGATAAATGTAGTTGACCACATTTTGTATATTTAGGTTTATTGGAGCAAAATAAATTCGTGTGTCCAAAGAGAAGGCATCTTTCGCAATGCATTAGGCTGATACAAATTTTATATTTCTTTTATGTCCGAGACCACTTGGAAGATACGAGGGGGGGGGGATAAAAATAAATAAAGAACAAAAAAATAAAAATGAAAAAAAAAGTGTTTTTTCGAATTTTTATTTTTAACTATAATTGTTAAACTTTTTTCAAACGTCCTCTAGATCATTATTTTACTTGTTTTTTTACTTTAAAAATGGATAAAAACCTAACTGATGTCAAAAAAATGATGAATCTTTTTTTTTCTCCCCTTCAAAATTTTCGGATTTTTGAAGGGGGGGTGACATAAAAGAAAATTAATATTTGTATCAGCCTTATTTTTGGAAAATAAAGCCTAATGCAAAAAATAACATTATTAACTTCTACAAAATCGGGAAGAACTAATCCAGCAAACGTAATTTTCATACAGTTAGAATGAATATATTCAGAGCCTTTATCGTTCAATTTTAATTTTGATAAACATTGGCAATCTAAAACATCAACAGGTGAAATGGCTTGATTTTTAAAAATTCCAATGCCGTGAGTTATTACTTCATCACATTGAAGAGATTCATCATATAAAACACCATCAATTTCACACAAATTACATGGTGCATATACACGATATAATTCTGAAAAAAGTTGCTATTCCAAAAGTGAATCACGAGAACCGAAAACAACATGTTATTTATCAAGTGAAATCTTTTTGATTACCTTGACGGAAGAATATTTTTCATATATTTTGGCCGAAATTAACAAAACATTTATAGGTATTTGTTTTTTTCGAAAATATATTACAAATGGACCAGCAAAAGGTTTTGTAGTCGAATATGATGGTCCCGAAGGAGGATCACCAAATTTCTCATCTGAAAAATAGAGAAAAATCTCATTAGCTTGAAAAAACAACATCTCGCCAGTTCAACGCCTACTGCAGCAATGACAACCGATGAATGCATTTTGCAACAATGCAATAAATTAACGAATTTAGCTTGTGAGCAATCAAATTTACCGTTTTAAGTCACTATGGTGATGATTAGTACAAAGTGTATATGAGAACCCAGTTATGGGTATACTCTGAAAGCTGTTAGTTTACATATTTTTTCCAGTGAAATAAAAGAAGTAAAAGTTATAAATTTTCGAGCTGTTATGTGCAATATTTATAAGTCAATGAAAAACCGAAATTAGTTCTATCCATTAAATTCCACTAGAGTTTGTATCTTTTGACAGACACGCGTATTTTGACCTCAACTGTAAGGCCGTCTTCAGTGTCATGTACTGACACGACTTAGTAAAGGTATTTTATGGGCGGCTTTCGTGACGAAACGGTTCGGTAAGGCATTATCTTTATTGAAATATTCTTCACGTTTGGTGCTTAAACACCAGTATTCTTCAATCACACGTATATCATACAGTTTGCAATCATGAACCGGAAAGGCAATGTGAGTTCATTAATGTTGTTTTATTTCATATTTTGAATTTCCACGACATATTAACTCCTTTTCTAAAGTTTAGTTTATATAAATTGATTTAATATCAATTAAAAGCAACATTTCTGAAAAAAATATATAAGCAGTCATTTAATTACGCATTAGCTAGCATCATTAATTGCGCTGGATGGCATTTGAGTTTATTTCGTGCAAATAATCATTAATCCATAATTGGAATAATTTAATTACGAAAACTAGGTACACTGTTTGCCATAATTGTTATGAAAAAAAATATTTTTAAACCCAAATTTTAGAAGCTTCAAGTCAATTTAGTACTAAAACGTTTCAATTCATCTGTTTCTCGAGGCTTTAACTAGTAATTAACACCAACAAATAATGCTTACGTTTTAGAAAAGTGATTAAAATCTGATTTTCACCCATACTATTGACTCATTGCATCCATAATTAGTACTCCTGCCCTATTAATCAAAACCGATATGTGTAGATTGGCGAGTTGTTGAACCGGGATCAGTGATCACTGATCAGCGAACGCGAACTCACTGAGAGCGTTGAATTCGATTATAAAGCATAAGAGCGAGAGAATACGCTACGAAGCCGTTGTTTGCTAGGGATTCCCCGTTTTGGCACTTGTGAGCAGTCAACCATCGATGTGCGGTAATTCCCTATACTGAAAGGCGTATGACTGGTTTTTATATGTTTGCTTTCATTCGAATGTTTTTTTGTGCGCTGTAGAAGTGGTTTGGTTAGAGTCGAAGCGATGATATCATATGGTTTATCCAACAATTTCACGTATCTTCGCAAAATTAGAAATCAATTTTTAAACTATTAAATTATTCTTGACAAAATGTCAACACCCCCTTCATCCATTCCTCGATAGTATAGTGGTCAGTATCCCCGCCTGTCACGCGGGAGACCGGGGTTCAATTCCCCGTCGGGGAGAGTGTAATTTTTATAAAGTTTGAAGCTCAGATGATCCATTTGATATGAAGTTTTTTTTAGTTTTCACGTTTTCAGTGTCGTGTACTGGACTTGACTCAAATACACGTATCTGTCGAAGGATACAAACTCTATTAAATGGTATAGTACTTAATTCGGCTTTCATTTACTTACTTTTCTTCGGAAAAGTTGTTCAGAAGGTCATTTCTAATGTATAAAAGGTTTTATTACATAAGCCATTACATTTACATAGTTCTTGTTAGCAGTCCTTCATTGATTTGTTTTGCAAACAAAACAGAGCAAACAAGAGGGCACATAAATTTCTCTCCAATAGCCCGTTTAACATCTCTTTGGAAAAGCTTCAGAAAATATATGATTGATTTACCAACAGCTTCATCAGCAATCCACCGAAGATTTCACAACAATCCTAACAGGACTGCGATGAGCTACCATAAATTGCTATAACATTCCGCAAATCCCGCCGTTTCCCTATACCAAAGGCCAACAATCGTGCACAACATCGCAAGAGCTAAATCCGCTCGTCCCGAAGCGCAAGCGATCGCCATAAATTTCCATTACAAAATGCTTAACAAACTGAATAAAATTTTATGTCTTTCTTATCAAAGCAAAAGCTGCAAATAACCATAAGATTTAATTTTTATTCGAGCAGCGAAAGTACCGATGCTCAACGCATCCATGGCCTGTATGAACTTTGTATATTCTGGTAACATCCATGAGCAGAATTCACAGCGGTCTCACCCTCTCAGTCGTTGTATCAGCCATTATTTTTCTTCTGCCCTACTTGAGGTTTATCCCCGGAACCATTCATTCAACGGGGCCGTTTAGCTCTCTTTAGCGTCGTTCATTGCAAACTTGGTCGCATCCTGGGCCGTGAAAAGCCGCAAAGTGGAACGCGTCAAAACCAATTTCCCAGCCACTCCGTAGTACAATCATTCCAACCCACCCCCCAGCACGGCGCCCTTAGGGGTGTTTGGTAAAACTGGATGACTAAAACTAATTTTCAAAACTCGCTCTGATATTGAAATTATGGGTAGTATTAAAACCGTAGTGATACAAAATCGACACAATAACATAAATAAATCTAACAATATAATACATAAATTTTTACATAAAGAATGCGAAAAATGTCTCGAAATACTTTTAGCCAGCTAAGTGGTCCCAATAGCCCTTTGTGCGGCGTTCGTTCGCTTCCAAAGCGACAATCACTCCTGCGAGAGCGAATTTTCGCAGAAGAAAAAATCCCGTCGAAATAAATTTTACATCGTGTTATAAACATGCTAATGACGAAGAATGTTGTTGAAGTAATCTTCATGATTCGGGTCGGTGGTGATCCGAGAAAATTCTCTTTGAGGGAGTCTTCATCGTGCGGGCTCGATACAAGGCCTATTATCGTTCCCATTATCACCCTCTCTAATGCGGGATTCGGGGCCGAGCCGGTCGACTAAAGAAGCCATTTGATTTGAGCTCGTCTGCCTGCCGAGCTTTACGTGCGATGGATTCGAAATGAGAGTGCCAAAGCAGACGAATTGGCAAGCATTTAAATTAGGGGAGCATTTATAGCAATAAAAAAAATCAAAACAGCACTAAAAGTATGTCTGCTACCGGTAAACCGATAAAAAATAGTAATATTAAAGTAGAAACTAGAAATGAGAAATCAATCGATATTCCTATGAAAAATTATAGTTGAACAACATAAATGAAAACAAAGCACTGAGAAAATAGAAAAAGCGATCACAGAAAAATTTAAAAATCCAAAGGAAAATAAATAGAGCACTTAATAACCAACAATATTCAAAAAGTCAAAAGAATTATGAAAAACAAGCTCTAAAACATCTATATGTCGCCAATAAAAATTGTAAAAACTTATTGCTGTTAAGATTTTAAGTGCTATTTTTCATTTTAATATGAAATATATGTTTATAATGCTGTTGTTAGAATTGAATCTGGTTAGTTATATCCACTTATTGCATGTTTAGAATTATTTTTTTGCCTTTCTTGGATAAACTCGTGACACGATTGTCCTCTTCCTTGGGCGCGATAGTATTTTTCCCATAGTCACACTGGAGGAACATAGAGAAATGTAGCTTCCATGTGCCAAGTGCGCCTGTCGCGTGGTTGTTTGTAGCAAGAACTATATCAAGCGTTATAAAATAATTGGCGTTCGGTGTGATGAGCGCTCACTGGAAGTACGCACGGCCGTGTGGCCTAATGGAGAAGGCGTCGGACTTCGGATCCGAAGATTGCAGGTTCGAGTCCTGTCACGGTCGGGGAAACAGCTTTTTGGAGGATCGTCGATTAGAACTTTCGAGTAGGTTGAGTGTTTCTTACAATAAGAAAATTGAGAGGTGCTAACGATAAGAAAGCTCTGTAGCTCACGGAGCAAACAGAATTCTCTAGTCAATCATATTTGCTGGTAGCGGACTTTGGGGCAAGTGTGCCATAGGGGCAAGTGTGCCACCTCTGCTTTTTATAAAAACTACAATATATATTTTCTATTTGAGCTTAGCAATATGTTCCCTTCTAGTTCACAATACTATAATCAAAATATGATGAAATTTGCTTTATTTTTCACATATTTACATCGACTTTTGCAAAGACAACCAAATTTGAGTGGATTTTTATAAGATTTCGTTGTTTCTAAATAGCATGCTAAAAGGTAAATTATTAACAGATTTTTTTTTATGTACTGTAGATCGTGAAACTATTCAAATGTGTAAGTTATTGTGGCATTTGAACGAAACAAGTATTTAGTTCTACATACGAAATCCAGTTTGGTTGAAATCTATACTTATTGGGGCAAGTGTGCCACCTATTTGGTAAACGAAAATTGTTGGAGTGAAATTTATAAAAATGTAATCATCATCATTAAAATATTTTTTTGTCTGTTTCTGTTCGGGATGAACCACTGCGACCAGTTTTCTTTGATCTTTTGTGGTATACCCGTGTCCTTTGTTTAGTGCATGTCGTTCTACTCCATTACTATTGAGAAATAATGAAGTAGTCGTTTTTATACAAATATCATTCTTTACCATTTTGCATAGAGCCTCTTTAGAAAAAGATACCGCTATTTATACCTTTTGGAGAAAACAGTTTGTCACCATTAAACTCTCAAAAGCGCGCCCCTTAATCAGGTTCTGCCACTAAGCTGGTTGAAAGATACTGATTTTGACCATGCATCGTTACTCTAGCGTATCAAATTATTGCTTCTACTTATAAGGTTCAAAGTCGTTTTTTGAAACTGTGAACAGGTTTCATCACATGAGACATTTAGATTCCTTGAAACAAAAAGCTTATTTTAGAAGTTAAGAGGTCTGCTACTCCACTGATTCGGAATCGTTTCCCTCCTAGATATCGAAAGATAAACTCTTGAACTTGGAAAGTAATTGTCTCATGCGTTGGAACCAACCTCAGATGCTGATTGAGCCATTTTTCCACTTCGACCTCCTCATCATCTAGGACAAATAGGTGGGTCTTAGTGGCTTGTTACTTTCTTATACTCTTCCGACCGTAACTTATAAGTATTCACAAGAACAGATACCTACTTAAATTATTTTTTTAAATTATCGATTAGCGTATGCTTTGTAAGTAATATTATTAGGAAATAAAGAAAATTTTATTACAAGTAGAATTACATGCGATGTTCATTCGGTGGCCGTCTTGCCCCATATGGGTGGCACACTTGCCCCATACTGTCGAAAAATAGGTTATTTTGGATGATAAATATTTGAGAAGCTCCGAAACTAATACTTTTTGAAGTTATTTTCTTTTTGAATGATACAGTGGTTATGAAAAGATGTGAAACTACCTCATGAGGCTAAATAAGTGGATTTTATAAGCTTTAGGCAAAGTTAGAGATCAATTTGCTTAAGGTGGCACACTTGCCCCAAATTCCGCTAGATCAATAATATTATACATCGAATTTCAGTCAACCATGCATTAAAATGGATTCAACAACACTGTTAGACATATTTAAGTTGCAATGTAGTGTAAACAGAAGAATATAGTAAAAACAAACAACATTCATATATTGTTGCAGCATCACGTTTCATTTTCAACTAAGGATGATTGAATGTTACATGATCATGTAAATTTAATGTGCATTCTATTGAAAAATAAGAGATTGATCATTGACATTTCAGTTTATTTTGATGCTCCAAATATGTGCATAAAAATAAACTGAAATTTACAACATATTTTTAGCTGTGAATATCTATGTTTCTACCAGTGAATCAAATTGTCATTAAAACAGATGAAAAACAAACAACAAAGCAAGCTCGTCCACAACCGTTTGTCCCAACTCCCAACTTTTGCGAATTGAGATACAATCTAAAGCAAAATTATCATGATCCAGTTGATATGACACGGTTGTGTGACATTTACCAGAACAAATTTGCCAGAATGAACCATTCCCCAGAATGTTGTTTGCCAGAATAACCATTTCACAGAAAATTACATACATTTACGATTTACTTTTGTTTTTATTAAGTTTAATTACATAATTTTGATGATTGAAATCATTTTATAAATCATAGTACGAACCGTAAGCTTCCTTTTTTTAAGTTACGAGCTGTTCTTTCGAGCTGGGTCATATTGTATAGGGTCGATGTACCAATAGCCGCATAGCTAAGAACAAATATTCGTATAAAATCGAAAAATAATGCTAGCGTCATTATTTTTACATCATCTTATAGCTTTTTATCTTGGTTTTGTGGGAAAATATAAAAACTACGAAAACTCAAATGTTTGTATTTATTATCGCGTGTGCCACTATAGGAATACATGTGCCTATAGTAGCACTATTTCTTATTTCTGTTCCTATAGTAGCACTTTTATGTTTTTCGTACAAAGTGTGGATCTTAAGCTTTCGTTTGATATAAAAAAAGTTATTAATTCATCAATCATTTTGTATAATAGAAAATAGTTTCTCTCAGTAGTGCTACTATAGGAACAATAGGTTTACTATAGGCGCAAAGGAGCTCAAATTTTAAGCAAAAATATTTTTTCGATCATTTTTTGAGCAAAATCAAGATGTAAATAAATGGTACTTAGATAAATAGGTCCTGACCTTCATGTCAAAAAATGTTTTGAAAAGATTTATAGCAAAACGGCCGTGAAAAGTCACTAGTGCGACTATAGGGGACAGTCCACTAAGGGAACACCGACCCTAGTAGTATTTGAAACATTTGTGTTTAGTATGAAATAAAAGATTTTCTCTTCTTTATTTCATATGTTTTGTGCTATTTACAAGTATACATAGGCATTGCTGTTAAATTTACATTTCGTAGGATATTTTCCCTTTAATATTTAATAGTCTGTTCTTTAACGTCTGTTCATATTCTTGGCATTCTTAATTGAGGAGCTGATTTTTAAATAGTACTGAATAGATTGTTACAGCATGTTACATGTGGGGAGTAATTAGAGTTCATTAGGTATTGACAGTATAGTGGTGTGATATGCAATTCAATATTTGGTTTCATTTTTTTCTGTTAGTGTGTTAATCCAATATATGTAGGTAACCATGTAGTAATAAGAGCTATATCTATATTGAGGGGCCCAGATAACCGTAGCGGTAAACGCGCAGCTATTCAGCATGACCATGCTGAGGGTCGTGGGTTCGAATCCCACTGGTCGAGGATCTTTTCGTAAAGGAAATTTTCTCGATTCCCAGGGCATAGAGTATCATCGTACCTGCCACACGATATACACATGCAAAAATGGTCAATCGGCAAAGAAAGCTCTCAGTTAATAACTGTGGAAGTGCTCATAAGAACACTAATCTGAGAAAAGCAGGCTTTGTCCCAGTTGGGACGTAACGCCAGAAAGAAGAAGAAGAAGATCTATATTGCTCACATATCGATGTACAATCTATGAATAGAAAAAAAAACAATAGAGCAGGTTATCCATATTTCAGTCATTGTTGTTCATAATGTCGGACGTATCGGATGATGAATTTGAGAGAGTGAACATGATACAAGCGAAAATTTTAGGTTCATACAGAACAATACATTAATGAAAGTATATTGTGAAAAAATGAAGCAATTTGGTGCAGCCGTCTTTGAGTAATGAGCATTTATGTGTCTGGTGCCACGCTGGCCAGATAAAGATCTTAAAACCTTAAAAAAATATCATATCGTAATTTTCAGGTATCTCCTAAAATACTAAATCGATTTGTATGTTTTTTCACAGTAGCTCCTTATCATCTAGCTTTGTATAGTCCAAATTTTATTTTTTGGATAAATTGACATAAAACAAAATGGCCGCCAAAGATATGTTACATTAAGAATGTCGGTCCCCCAAGGAACATTGGAATATTTTTTAAAACTAAATCACCAATGGCATTCGGCTGAATGGCGTTCGGCCAAACGGCATTCGGCCAAACGGCGTTCGGCCAAATGGCCGGACACCCTCATCTGCACCATGTCCAGGAAGACCTAGAATGAATGTCCTCAAAAGTGTAAGCCAGGACAAATGTGCCTGACGGCTTCTTTTTTTCATGAAACAAACTAAAACATTTTAAAGAAGCTCAGTGCTCTCCTATTTTAATGAAATCACTTTTCCTGGAAATCAAATCGTTCTGTCACTTCAAGTTACTCTATGCCCAGCTTTCCCAGGCACTTACTATATTAGGAGCGATAACATTGTATGGCCCTTCTGGCATTATCCCTCCGCCCTAGCAGAGAGGTGCGGTATAAAAATCACCTCATTTCCTCGATTAGTCGGAACAACTTAATTGGAATTAATTATGATGGCAATCAATTTTAATTAGTCCACTGAGGAGTGCTCATCGTTCGCATTCCTTTTTCAGCAGAATCCACCCCCACACCTAGTTCGTGCATCCTTGAGCACTCCGACACGGGTTAGTTGACTGCGAAAGACACAATGTTGATCTGCTGATGAAAACTATACATTTCCAGCTAGGCTTTAGAGTAAGGTGGGGCAAAAGCTTGGCCTTAGAGGAGTAATCAATGTTTCCTTTAAAATTACAACTATTGAAAACAAATGAATATCACAAAGTGGATCATTTTGATTTTTGACAATTTACAAATTTTCCCATTTTTCACCTTTTTCGGTAGTGACTTAAAGGTGGCCCAAAGACAATGTAGGCTTACATGGAAATTACTAGTATGTACTTAAATAGCATCCAAACCACAAGGACACTCATAACATTTTTTTCGAAACTTTTGCCCCACCTTACTCTAGCGCCCTACTGATGTCGGAAGCTGCTCGGCTCTGTGCTAATAAGACAAAGATTATCCCCCGGGGGTCTGACGTGGAGCAATCATTGAAAGTAGGATTAATTCGGGTGGCGATGGGGCTTTGCGAACATTGATTTTGATGGCTGGATCTAATTTAATGTAGTGACAGTGGGGAAATTCCTGGGATATTTAAATTGGATGGTTTGGAACATAAGTTTGTTAGCTGTGAAGCGTATTTCTATTCGGCCTAGAGATATTTGGTCCTCCGGATTCGAAATCGTTCCAAAAATATAAAGATATATCTTTTGGACTGGGAATCCGTGACTACCCAGCAAATAAATAGATGTCTAGTTTCCTGATAATCATTGGAAATTTTGGAAATGTTTACCGTTTTCAAGTTATTCCGGTGGGTCACTGATTCGATTCGGGTAAAAATGACCCCGTTCTTCCTTTTAATTCAACTTTTACCTAATTTATTAGTATAAATCTGCCTTCAACTTATTTCGTTATAATCATTCACAAAAGCTAACTCAGGCATGGCCGTGGATAATAATTTCAAGGATAATGGTCACCTAGTTGATAGGTACAGTGACTTAGTCGGAAACCTGGTTTTTTACAATATTGATTAAAAATTAGCTTAGGGAATATTGTCAAATACATATTCTCCTATTTCTAGGTTGTCAACATTCTTGAAATGATCTTATTCGATCAAGTCTGAGCTGCTTTTCCAAAATGATAATGTTCAATACCCAATAGAAGAAAAATAAAATTGGCCTATTCGGGGCCGTTTCCTCGGAGGTCCCATAAATATCTGAAAAAAATACTCAAAGCGAAAGCTTGTCCCATTGTCTAATTAAGTTATCAAACGTTCGCAGTCGAAACGGAAAAAAAATATGGTCAGATTATTTAATTACATTCATTTTTTCAATTACAGTTAGGCTTACCAGATGGTATCTTTTTGGAGGACATGCCTTCCTTTTCAATCATGAGTCCTCCCGTCCTCCTTTGGACTGAAAATATCCTCCTTTTTCAAATTAATCGAATATTAAATTTCATATCCTTCAGTTTTGTGATAACTTACTCATTAGAATCTAAGGGGTGCGGACTCAAACAATTTGGTCATTCAATTTGAACACAATATTTTCCCTCAGTGCTAATCGTCGTTTGTTTGCTTATCTCACAGGAAACCATTTTCAAGGTGCACACTTAAAATGCTTTACACAAAGCTTCCCCGCATAGAAAATCACAATTCGCCATACATTCAAAACAATTAATCACTTGTATCTGGTAAGGTTAGTGTACAACAAACAGTTGCTTTTATGTTGAACTGTATTTAGTCTAAGAATTAGAACTTTTAAAAATGGTTTGCGTAAACCATGTCAAACAGTAACAATATTAGATACTGTGCAGACATTGTCGAATTATACAGAAATTCAAACCCCCCAGAAATGGTAAAACTATGACTGGACCGATTGAGAAATTGTTGTTGAATTTATCGTTGCAATACACAAACACATATGTATTTTACCATATACAACAGTTATTTAACAGTTTCGCAAACAGTGGTACGCTGTTGTGTTTGTGAGCGAAAATTTTCACCGCCTAGCTGTGCACGCTTAAAAAATAGCACACTGATCGTAGTAACAATTCAAAAAACTGATCGAAATATTTCCGTATTTCAAAGTATTTCTACTAAAATAATATGAAACAACACAATTGTTATTTTGTTCTAAACATTTTCGTTCGATATGGGTGGAAATTTGATGAAAATAGAAATATATTTTACTACCGTTCAAACCATGAAGTTGCATAGAATTGTTTTAGAGTGCCTTTTGTTTTGTTTGTTGTGAATTGAAAAATGAAAATTGTGCGGAAACAAGAATCGTTATTCTAGCACTTAAAAGCTTCTTCCCGTTGTTTGGAGGGTAACATCCGAATCCCAAGTGGCCTGTTTTACATCCGGAATTCATTGGTGAGTAAAATATATTGTATTATTGAGTTGAAACTAAACTCTAACGGGGCAACATTTCGTTCCTTCCAGAGTGGGTTGTTGCAGTAATCCAAAAATGGAACCATCAAACCCGGATGTCCCCGCACTGAGACAGCAAGAAATTAGAACGGCAAAAGCGGTAATGGATAAACCGAAAAAGGAATTACGTGTACGGCAACATATCGAAAATATCGAAACTTTCCAGTATATTATGGTAATGTAAATAAATATGCATAAAAATTATTTAACTCATCTTTCATTGTTCAATCACAAGAGGGGTAAATCTTGGGTTAAATACTATATCGCACTGTAAAATGACAATTACATAAACAGTATTAATTTTAATTCGAATTATATGGGTCAACCATTCTCTACCTGTTTGGTGTACAGTAGATTGATCAAAAAATGGATGGTATTTGAACCGTTCGACAAATTGTAATGTAAAAATTTTGTTCGACAAAATCGGCGTTTTTATATGGTAACATAACTTAACCGCCTATTCCCCACATGGTAGTTTGCTAAATTACAATTTGCCAAACTGTAAAAACTGTTCACGGTACGGTTGGTTTATTGTTATTTTAAATGTTATACAGAATTATTTTGATACTGTCGTAAATTGTTGTGGATTGAATGGGAAACAGTAGAAGTATGGTTTATAATTATGCGGGTCTGCAGTATGAAGCAGGCAAAAGTCTAATAAATCGGCTGAATTAGATAGTTTCTTCCGTACATTAGTTAGAAATATATATTACATAATTTTTGAAAAAACTATGTGCTAATAAGATCAAGTAGGGTCGATCTACCAATAGCCGCATAGCTAAGAACAAATATTCGTATAAAATCGAAAAATAATTCGTCATTATTTTTGCACTATCTGAAAGCTTTTAATCTTGGTTTTGTGGTAAAAATATGAAAACTACGAAAACTCATATGTTTGTATCGCTTGTGCCACTAAAGCAATACATGTGCCTATAGTAGCACTATTTCTAATTTCTGTTCCTATAGTAGCACTAGCATCACAGCGTTGGCAAAAAACTAATCAAAGCCATATTTTTATAAAGCTTTTATATTTTTCCTTCAAAGTGTGGATCAATAGCTTTCGTTTGCTGTAACAAAAGTTCTTAATTCATTAATTATTTCGTATAATAAAAAATAGTTTTTCTCTGCAGTGCTACTATAGAAACAATAGGTTTACTATAGGCGCAAGGGAGCTCAAATTTTAAGCAAAACTAATTTTTTCGATCATTTTTTTCAAGCTGTGTACCAACGGTACTCAGATAAATAGCTCCTGATTTTCATGTCAAAAAATATTTTGAAAATATTTACCGCAAAACAGCCGTAAAAAGCCACTAGTGCGACTATAGGGGACTGTCCACTAAGGGAACACTGACGGTCAGTGACTGACCCTAGAACGTTTCTTCAAAAGTTGGTAGTTTTTGTGTCAAATAAAATGTATAACTTTTTTTAGCGTGATTAAGTCATGACCGCACACTTCCAGGTATACTCGGATCATTTTTATGAAAATATAAGTTTGACAGCAGCCTGGCTGCTTGTTGATATGTAGTTCGCATCCCCCAGATTAGAATCTTTATATTTTTATCTGAGGGGTGCGGTTTCGAATAGTTTGGTCATTCAATTTGAAGAAAATTTTTCCACTTGTGCTAACCGTTGTTTGTTTTGCTTGTCTCGCAGGTAACCATTTTCAAGGTGCACACTTGAAATACTTCGCACAAAGGCAATAAGTCCAACAAATCAGCTGAATCAGATAGTTACTTACCGTATTTTAGTTGAAACTATAGTTCACGAAAGTTCTGAAAATCATACGCATCAATAAAAATAAGTAAAACATTTCTTCAACACCTTCAACAGTTGATAGTTTTTGTGTCACATAAATTGTGTAACAGTTCTTAGCGTGACAAAGTAATGACCGCACATTCCTACACAGATAAAAGTATGTAAATTCCAATGTGGAGTAAACTGAGGCATAGAGTAAAAATAAACCAAATTTATCTATTTTTACGGCATTTTGTTTAGTTTTCAACCAAAGATGCTTGAACGTTACATAATCGTGTCAATTTAAAGTGCATTTGATTGAAAAATAAGCGATTTATCGTTGCTCCACATATGTGCATGAAAATAAACTTAAATTTACAACATATTTTTGACTGTGTAGGCATACTCGGAGATTTTTATGAAAATTTAGGCTTGACAGCAGTCTGGCTGCTTGTTGATATCCAGTTCGCACCCCATAGTTATTTATTAGTCTTGAACAGGATATAGAAGAGTGCATAGTGACGTCACGAAAAATTCTCCTACTCTGTCCCTCTTTCATCACGCTCAATTGTCTTGGTTGCTCTTTGACATTCACTGCTGGAATTGTTTAGTTTTTTTTTTTATATGAAGTTGACATTCACTGCTGGAATTGTTGACATTTTTTCAGTCACATGCGAAAAAGAAGCAGCAAAGTAGGCGTGACGTTTTTTGTTTTGTTTCACAAAGGTCTTGACCAAGGTTCCTTGAAGGGAGGTTCATCAATCGAAGCAGTCACTGGGTACGAGGTGAGGTCAGCAGCGGTTTCCAAAAACGCGTATTCGCCCAAAATTCCACGCGGCAAATGGTCTAGGAAAGGAACAACCGCAATAGATGAAACGCCTCAATGTTATCTCTCATAAGAATGAAGTAAAACGTGAGCAAAACCGCGGTTGTTCCTTTCCTCCAAGGTACGCCGCATGTCCTTTTGAGCAAACGCGCTAATAGTAATCCGGTGCATTGAATCGCAGAAGAAGTTGATTAAGAATTGCAAGTAATTCGTATCATATTGTGGGAATCCCGAAAAGTTCTTCCACCCACCAACGATGGTCAACCAATTAAAGAGAGGATGTACCACCCACCGATGTGAGATATTTAGAGATGGGGACGAAGATCAAATTAGTATTTGCGATAACTTCAGTTTTGCAGTGGTAATTGTGCAATTCCAACTTTGGCGAGCCGAAAGATCACGAAGTTGCCGAAGATGACGTCATGTTTGGCAAGCTGCAAACAAAATTTTTGGCAGGCTTGTCGTCACCATCAGTTTGTTTACATCTTTTTCGTGACTAATACAAGCAAACAATACTATAAAACGGACCTGTTACATACGAAATTGATGTACTACGGTGTTGCCGTCTAATGGTGACGGTTGTATTCGACGAGTTAATATTCATGTTTATCTTACTATCAGTGCATTACACAGTAAATCGTTGGTAGTTCGTCTGTAGTTCCTTGTTGATGATAGATTGGCTTTCAGTCTTGACAAAATCAAAAAACTGTTATTTAATTTTGTCCAACGTGCCGGTCCGTTTGGGACCTTCCTCAGGGACTCAATTGTTTGAACAATTAATCGTCATTGGTGTTATTGGGTGTTCATGGTTCTATTGCTACCCGGAAACAATTTTATTATTAAGCTACACACTTGGTTACCAATGGATTTTAGGGCAAGATCACAAGTTATGCGAGAATTGTTCAAACAAACATATAGACGAAAAACAACATAAAACTTCGAGTTCTTGATAAAGGTCCAATAAGGACCGAAACGTTGGAGAAAGAAACCATACAGTTGTTTTAAATTGTTAAAATAGACTGGAAAGCCAGAATTTTTTTCCAAAATCAACCTTACAGTCGATCTGTCAGTAAAACAAATCCAAAAATAACTAATTTAGCCAATTTCTCTCAGTTTGGATCCTGAATGAATATACATAATCCATAGTTAATGTTCCTATAAAAACATTGCGTAATTGTTATTATTATTTTAAATTTTACTAACAAACATGATTAAAATTGAAATATTATTGCCGTAACCGCAACACATACGTGTTTTAAAATGATTAAAACAGCAGGATATACTCTAGTAAAAAAGTATATCAATGCTCTCTGCTCATTCCATTAATTTTATATTTTTTTCATAAAATCAATAAACTGCAAAATAGGGTCCTATTTTGAGTATAATTTGAATATGAATTCAAAGATAATTGAATATTGAAATAACATCTATTATGTGGAGGTATGTACAGCATTGTGTAGGGTACTTTGTTGTAAAACGAAATTCGTAGTTCAAATTCTTTTTACAGTAAAGTTCAAAATTAACCTTTACCTGTTATTTAGAATGAAAATCTGGTTTAAATTGAGTAAAAATATCAGTTTAAAAGAGTTTTGAAGTTACGACAAAACAAATTTCTGAACTAAAAAGGGTTAAAATCTGTTTATGATTTCTGTAAACTTAATCCATTTCAACCAAAATCCTTTCAAAGCTAATGAATTAATGAATAGATTGGATCCAATGACAAAAATGAACGTTATTGTTCAAATTATTGGATTTTATAGCAAAAATCATTGGAAAACTGGCCCCTCCCCTTGGTTATGCGACCTTGCCGCGATGGGAGGGCATAATCCATTAGCCCATATGATGGAAACCAAAGGCGTAACCTGTAGTGATGGTATCACATTTTGGCACTTTTTGCTTAAAGCCGCGTCATAATTCATATGGCATAGACGCAATAATATCTCGGATGTGATCCAACGGACATTCTGCGTCATTGATAGAATTGATGCCCATTTCAAATAAATTATCTATTCGAAGTGGACATTAATACTATTGGTGACGTTCAGTTTGCCTTTTGCTAACCAGAATGATCCGTAGCCACTCTTACTATTAGCTAGCTAGGATACATCGTTATCATATACGACGTAGGGAATACTTAGGAACTCTTAGGAAAATGACTAGTAGATTCACTGAGTAGAAGTAAGTGGCGACAATCTTATTTTAATATGGTTTTTACATTGCCATAATAAGAAATACCTCTTTTGTAACAGCGGTATAAATAATCTAATTCCAGCTTCATTTTCGCAAAATTTACAAGTAGAAAGTAGGCGTTGTGAAGCATTGCATTTGCCACCGAAAAGTGAATCATGTAGGAGACTGTAAGAAGCCTAAGGTAACTTTGCTTTTCAATATTCACTATAAAATGACTGTGGAAAGTAAGACGCTGAGATCGATCATTAGGGTACACTCGCTAGTTTCGAAAAATTGTTGAACAGACAAGGAAAGCGACTTTTTTCTTCAAGGATATATGAACGTAATGACCAATAAATACTTTTAACAACAACAAATTAAATTAACTAGAACTACTACTAAACAGCCTAATTTTGTTAAAACTTGACGACAATTGACATTTAAGACTCTAATCTAACGTAAAAGACAGGAGTAATCAGAATAGCACTTGAATGACAAATTATTCAAAACCATTTCGACTAAACAGTATTAGTAAAGACACTACTACACTACTATTTCAAACAAATTCTGATGGAGCTGCTGATTTTCACAATGCTTCCTTTTCTCAGAAGCAAGGGAATATGGGTACTTTTCAAAAACTACCACGTCACAATACTAATAAACAGTGTGCATGTGGGCGCCATTGCCTAGTCCGTCTGAGTATTGGTCCTGGTAGAGGGGAATCTTGGCAAAAGCCAGACCGAGGGTTCAGCCTTGACAAGTTAAGCTGTCAGGCAGCTCCAACTGAATACCACACAAAAAAAAAATCATTGGAAAACAGGCATTTCTCCTAATTTTACCTAAGTTTCATATATGTCCGCTAATTAATTGCCCAAATGTACTTTACTCCATCTAAACATTAAACAAATAGAGTATGAAAATTAAGTTTTGAATGTTGTACGGTTCATTTTTGATAGGTGTACGAATATGGAATTTGATGAATTTCAGACACAAATTCAATACTTTTTCCAATAATCCAAAGATGAATGTAAATGAAAACATTTTGTGATTGCCAAATAACAGATGACACCTAGTACCTTCAATATGGATAGAGTATTTCTAACTCAATACATCATTTAATAGTTTTTCACTAACTTGATGTGAGAACAGTGTCCTGTACGAATATGAAATTGGGCCACTGTATCATTGCGGAAAAGCGTCGAGAATAAATCTGTGCACTTTTTTCATAAGGGCGAAATTGACAAAATATACAAAATCATGTTAAAAGCGGGATTGGTGCCAGTTGTCATTGATGTTATTGGAAATGTCATGAAATTTTGATTTAATTCAATTCTACTTTGAATAAAACATAAAAAACAAAACGGCGTATTTAAAATTTGAGTTGTTTAATGTCAGCGTGTAATTTGGCCCATTTTCCCGTACCAAATAAATGGTGGCAAAAGGGCTAATCTGAAACCTGTATGGATTGTTGTGCTTCTAGTCTTTATATGCTTTTTATGTACAGGTACACGTATAATTTTAAGATATATTTTTTAGACTTACCAATTGATGTCCCTTCTCTTCCTCGGAGCTGCTGTTTGCAGCATCCCGTCTATCAATTGGCCACTAAATCACTTTTTGCCACCTATGTTTGAGAAGCATTCACGGGTTCACCTGCTTCCCGGTCATATTTTCGCCTCCTCCATGTAGCGAAATTTTATTTTGTTGCTTCCAATTCTCAACAATTCACTATTTTGCACTCACACGCGGAAAGAAGCTACATTGTTCGCGGAAAAAAATACATAAAAACGTTCGAAACATAATTTTATGCTCGATGCAAAACGGCGTAATTGGTGTAGGAGAAAACAAAAAGGATAAACAAACTGGCGAAACTGACAGATGATTTTCCAATTGGACGCAGCCATTGGGCGCAACCAGGATTATGATTTGACGAAGGACGAATATTCTGAAGGGCGCAATTAGAGCGATGTTTCGAAAAGGGCTGGGCGATATTTTTCTTCAATTAGTGTGGCAAAATGATGGTAGTTTAATGTGATTATTGTTGAAATGAAAGGTCAATTGATAATCAATATGATTAAAATAAATGCGTATTGAAAATAGTATGGATAAGAAATAAAGAATTGATTTCTTGTGCGGAAATTTCAATCAACGATTTCTCATTTTGTCGTCGATGTCAATTTCGCCGTTTTGAAAAAAGTGCACAGAAATTTCAGCTACTAAGGGGCCCATTATTAGCATTGAAACCCTAGTTAATTGAGATGGGGCTGTTGCATGTTGCACACTACCAGACCGCGAAACTTTTAAATTAAAACCAGGGATTGAATCCTGAGAAAATTGAGAGAATCGCTCACGTATCGCTCTCTGTAACTATCATAACATGCTGCACATTATGAGAGACTGTTTATCGTATACTGCTACAAGTTTGATCAGATTGGGGGGATAGTAGTGCATGATAAAACCCCTCTAAACATGCTCCAAGCCTGGGGGACACTGTTGTTATTGGAAGTTCGTGGATTGTTTATCGTGCCAGTAAAGAAAAACACCTATCCCCAACGGTAAACAAGCGAGAAAAATGGATTTTATCATAGCTCTCTCTTTGGGGCTCTCGCTCGCTGCTTCCATTTATCAGACTTGTTACACCTTGCGATACAATGACGATCGTGGACCGCAACAGATGGGATGTTTTTCTTTGCTTGCTTTGATCGTGCTTCATTCTCAAATGAGAGCGAATTCTGCAACGCCTGATTAAAACGCAAAACCCTGAAGTCATGTAATACAATCAATCATAAAAAATCACAACCTCCCCGACGGGGAATTGAACCCCGGTCTCCCGCGTGACAGGCGGGGATACTGACCACTATACTATCGAGGATCTGATGTCGGGGAGGTGAAAAGTTGCAAACAAGTATCTATCTAGCACATTCGTAAGATTCTCGTTACATGAGAATTTTCATTCGTTTGTATTATCAGATGATGATTAAAGATCATTTTGATGAGTGAAAATTGTGTCTTCGTGATGCTCTGTATGAGGTTCACTCATTGCACAACATGTTGTGTGACGCGTGGAAGTTGCTGAAAATAAGGGATTCCAATTAGAATGAATGGGGACTCCTATACGAAACGTTCTCCGATACTAAGTTGAGCTTCAACTGAAGCATGAATAACAAGAAGCTTTTCGCTCGTTTAATACTTAGTTCCACTGCAACTCACGCAGGCAAATTGATACAAGTCCGGAACATAGCACATGCAGCTCAACAGTTATGACTGCAGGCAAGAAAGAGATAACCGTAAAAGTGACTGAATAACTGAAATATAAAAATGCAAATTCAACATATCCTCAGTTGAACAGTCAAACAGTTTTCCCTCTTCTCTTGCTTACAACAACAATATCTGAGTTGAGGAAGGCGAGCAAACAAACACCAAACCAACCATGCCTAGCCAACGCTTCGGTATCACATGCAATGCAAAGCCCCGATATGTTTGAAGAGGCAATCAGATTGATATTTGCTGATTGAGTGAGTGATTATATTGCGTGATAAATATGATGCTGATTTGACGAAGATGATTGAACATTTCTTCGGTTGTTTGTAATTTCCACAAATGTGGACGTGATGCATTTCCACAAAAAAGAATACCGCCCCCGGGTGGACTCGAACCACCAACCTTTCGGTTAACAGCCGAACGCGCTAACCGATTGCGCCACGAAGGCAGATGAGATATAGTATGAAAATACGCAATCAGTTTTTAGAAGTCGTCGAGAAGTTTAGAAAATTAAAAGTTATGAACTTGTTGCCCTCTAGTTTAGGTCAAATCTCCAGAACGATTAACTCGATTCAAACCAAACACAATCCGATCACGACAGATATAATTGAAAATTACAATGTCATTTTAAAGAGTAGACAAAGGGCATTGAGTCAGCGTCACTGATGTTGGTTGATTCGAAAATGTGAGTGATTCGTCATAAAAGTAATCAAGTTGCGGTATACTTTTCTGTTATCGACATTCGTGTGTAATAATAAAAAATCAGATAGCAGAGCGTAGTTTCGATCTACGGACCTCTGGGTTATGGGCCCAGCACGCTTCCACTGCGCCACTCTGCTGCTATATTTAGGAGGGAAAGTACGGCAATTTTGTCAAGTTTAGTCATTATCGATAAGGCAGACAGCGGTGGCCTCATAAATCAAATATGATCTGTCTTATAAAATATTACCTCCTTCGCATATAGTGCATTTGTTTGAACGAACATTCTCTATAGGAATACGAATTGTCCATCTCATATGTTCACATAGCGGCTTTATAAACGATCAACTACGAATAATTTATTGCAGCAATCAAGTTAATTACTAGTGGTGGCGAAATAAAATCACACGTATAAAATCGCTAAATTATCTTTGATTATGGTACAGTGGTGGGCAATGTTGTGTGTCATATTGTATGAAATGTTCGGGTCTGTCTGAGAAATGTCCAATAAGAACTGCTCAGATGGAGTCCGCCTAAATGTATGTACATTCATTTTCATATATTGTTGTACGCTTATGCAACCACTCACGTACCTACCTACTCTTGCGCAGTTTGGTGGAATGTTTATATAAATTCTAGAGCTTTCCAATAAGAATCGTGAACATTTCTTAACTAAAATATTTTTAAGTGAACTTAGATACCTCGGCTATATGTCATTACGTATTCCAATCTCACTCGCGCATGTCATAAAATAAAGATCTATATTTTATTGAGATGAATGTTGTTTTTTGACCCATGCTGATTGGGTTTTTAAATGATGAGCTGAAGCATACCTTAGCCTGGGACGTGAATATGTATATCAAAATATAAATTCAGCCAACTTTTTGGTTGCAATTTGGGTCTCGTAACAACGCAGGCATCAAATTGGACTCACTTCCATACAATTTTTCCCATCATAATCACAGATTCCTGCAAGATTCTTACCAAAGCTTAGGTTCAATTCATAGAGAACCTTGCTCAGCACTCTCGCAAAATCTTGACAGATCAGGAAACTCTCAGACTGTAGGATAGTTCTTACAGAACTCTGGGCAGGATTATCAAATTATGATAAGTAGGATTCTAACAGTATGATTCTTATAAAATCTGGACACAAATCTCACGGAGAGCAAAAAACTGGTTATGAATCTGACATAATCTTTGACTAACTCGATATTGAAGAGAACATCTGATTAGAGAAGTATCGAGTTTTTTTTTTTTTGGAATGAGGGAAAGCCTGTAGGAGTGAAAAAAAAAAACTTCTCCTATAGGCATAAAAAATCCTCAAATCTATCTTTATTTAGGCCCTTATCATGAAAGTATTAGGAGCCAACAATAGAACACCAAATTATTGTAACTGTGATTCAAGGGACCATCGAAGTATACTTGAAAACCAACCTACAGTGACTCAATTTCATTTTCGTACGGGGCACTGTTTCCATATCAAGTTGGTATAAAACTATTAAATGGTGCATGGATTTCGATATACTTTATTAATAGCGAAGGTCATAGGTGTCATCTATTGTTTGGCAATGACAAACTGTATTCACTTGCTTAAATCTTTGGAATATTGGAAAAGTATTGAGATTGTGTCTATAATTGACCCAATTCCATATTGGTACACCTAACAAAAAAGAAACATACAACATTCAAAACTCATGTTTGATGGACTAGATGATTGCTTAAGTTCTTCGTTGTGTTGTTCTGATGTAGTAGAGTACATTTGGAAAATTTATAAGCGGACATATTTGAAACTTAAGTAAATTTAAGAAAAATACCACCTGTCCCATGTGGTTTGCTAAAATATTTGGTAAGTTAAACAATAACTTACATATTATTCAACATCGCATTCTCAACAATGATTGCTGCGAATATTGCATAAGTTTCAAAAAATTATAATCATTTTTAGAGTAGCTAGGAGTGGATATCGACAACTTATTCTTTTGGATCTTAGGTAATATAACATTTATAACAAATCCAAAACCAAAAATGGTGGTCAATTTCTCTAAGTTTTACTCCTAAATGGATATACATAATCCATAGTTAATGTTCCTATCGAAACATTGCGTAATTATTATTTTTAATTTACATTTTACTACCAAACATGATTATAGAGATTTGTAGAATAAATATTATGGCCGTAACCGCAACATAAACGTTTTTTAAAATGATGAAAACGACAGAATATATTCTAGTAAAAAGTGTATCAATGCTCTCTGCTCATTCAAGTTATTTTGTATTTTTCTAATAAAATCAATAAATAGCAAAATAGGGTGCTATTTTGAATATAATTTGAATATTTATTCAAAGATAACTGTATATTGCGATAACATCAATTATGTTGAGGTATGTACAGCTTAGTTTAGGGTACTTTATTGTAAAACGAAGTTCGTGATTCAAATTCTTTTTACAGACAATTTCAAAATTGACCTTTACCTGTTGTTTAGAATGAAAATTTGGTTTACATTGATTAAAAATATCATTTTAGAAGAGTTTTGAAACTATGGTACCACAATTTTCTGAACTCAAAAGAGATAAAAACTATTTATGATTTCTGTAAACTGTTACTGATCGAATCATTGGATTTTATAGCAAAAATCATTGTAAAACTGGAATTTCTCATAATTTTACCTAAATTTCATATATGTCCGCTATTAAATTGTCCAAATGTACTTCACTACATCTAAACACCATAACAAAGCACTTCAGCAATCAAATAGAGCTGTTAAATTTAGTTTTGAATGTTGTACGTTCGAATTTTGGTAGGTGTACGAATATGGAATTGGGTGAATTTTAGACATAAATTCAATACTTTTACATTAATCCAAGGATGAATGTAAATGGAAACATTTTGTGATTCGCAAATAATAGATGACATCTATTACCTTCAATGTGGATAAAGAATTTTAAACTCAATACATCATTTAATAGTTTATTACTAACTTGATGTTAAAACAGTATCCTGTATGAAATTGGGCCACTGTATATATGTATTATGGTTCCATAACTCAATATCAGGATACCGTTTTGACTCATATTCCGAACACTTAAGGCCAACAGTGACTTCAAATGCATCTGATAGGCATAAATTAGATGATATTTGTGAAAATTGTTATTTATCCGCCAAGCCTAACTGTTAGCTGTTGAGTGTGCCGATAAAATTGTTTGTTTGAACTTGTTTAGTATTGTTTTTACGTAAAAGTATGGAACAACATTTTGATTCAAATGCCGAACACTGTGTTCATTCTGTCTCATATTCCGAACACCTTGATTCAAATTCCGAACAGCACGAATAAATCGTATTCAAATGATTGATTTCGCAAATACATTTATCTGAGCTAGTTTTACTGGTCTTGAACTAGAGAATCGTCATTATTCCTAAGGTATAAAATAGATTGGAATACGTTAAAACTGAATTGCAATTGATTGCCATTTCCTTGTCATTTGATGACATATTTCAGCGAAACATTTCAACATAATCGCCATACAAAAGCCGAGTGTTCAGAATATGAGTCTGTTCGGAATTTGAGACAAAACGGTACGAAATATCGAGTTAGGGAGAGTTGATTTGATTTGTATGTAAGATGTTTTTTACGAATACATGTCATTCATATTTAAAAAATCTCGTCTCGACCGTGACAGGACTCGAACCTGCAATCTTCGGATCCGAAGTCCGACGCCTTCTCCATTAGGCCACACGGCCAATTGTGGGAGGGGATATGTAGATAACACATCAAATCCCAAGTAACAATTCCACAGCAATTTGGCATTCGTGTGGATTTATTAATGTTTTATGGGAGTAACGTGAATGCTATGTTAGCTAGAGGCGACATTTAACGTTGCTAGAAGTTGATATTTTGTAAGTCAGGTCTTAGTTGTTTTCAAAACCTTTTAGAGACAACATATAAAGTTAAAATTTTGTGGCTACAAAACCAGTTTTATTGTAGCACATAATACCTCATTTAAACTGCTAGTGGTGGCTGAATGACACTTATTTGTGACGGCTATGATAAAAGATTAATATAATACACCTTGTTGTCATAAAAGCTGCTTTTAAACCGATTTACTTGCACTTGAATCTTGATAACTTACCTTATTTATACCTCTGAAATCAGCATTTGGGCAGCAGATGCATTGCGATGCATTGCAGACACTTATTCCTGATGAAAAAACGACAAAGTAATGTATGTTTTCATTGTTTTTGCGAATATTCTTCAAAATAACATACCCAAACTGCAAACTTTGTTGAATGCTGCTTAGTTACCATAAAAAGCAAAAAAAAAAAGCTGAATCATCTTCAATCAGCATTTATTAAAGCAATTTACATCCACAAATGCCAAAGCATAACCGTGTGCCCTTATTTGTGTATTTATCATGACAAAACAGCATTTGTCGATGGCAATCTATCAATTATGGTTCCGCCATATTAATTTCACTCCGGTTGCCACAATTTCATTTTTTCAAATCATATTATCTCCATGAATTTGCTAATAAGATGCTATGGTAGGCTGACCATACGTCCCGTATTTAACGGGACAGTACCGTTTTCACAACTTCGATTGGATGTCCCGTCGTATTATTAAAAATGCTCAATTTGTCCCGTATTTTTGAGAATGACCATATTTTTGCCATTTTTGTCAACCGATTTTCAGAAATGTATTTTTTACTCTTACTTTAAGAAAATCTCCCGTAATGATTAAAATTATCATTATTTAATTAAGATATGTTCGACATTTTGTAATGAATCATTCTTTATTTTAATGAATCGCTTAGATAAGTATGATTCATATGCAATTTAAAACATTTTGTGGTCAATGGTGGATTATTGAAACAAGGTTTTACCTTCAAATTTTTCATAAATAAAAACTAAACTTTTAATGCATACACGCATGTCGACTCACGGTGTTTAAATCTTGTACTTTTTGTACTTGCATGTAGCTCGTTGCGTTGCGTTTTGCGAAAACGTTCAGCATTTGAGCTTAAAAAACTTTAAGCTCAAAGTTGGATGGTTAAAAATAAATCCGGCGACGATAAATTTCTTACGCATTTTTTTATGGGTCAGATTTAACTTCAAAATCAGCATATCACGGATCCAGCATAGATAAAAACCTAAAAGTTACAAAAATATCTTTATACTTTGTGGATTTTGTGGATTTAAAAATTTTATCAAGATACTTATGCTAGTCGAAAAAAAACTGAGGAACAGGCAACTTCGGTAATAATCAAAACTTTCACACCGTGTGGTCGTTTGCATCGCGACAAATTTTGCGAAGATTGCAAATTATGTGGCAAGTAACCACAAGCATTATATTGTTGCACGTAAAGTACCACATTTTGAATGAAACATTGTTTTTTATTGATCGATGTACAAGAGCTGTCAGGAAACAATGCATGAATTCTTATGAACTTATGTTATATTATCAATTCTTGATTGCTTAATTGATGTTTTTGCATAAGTTCAGTCATTTAAATGCCCATTTACGATTTAAAAGGTACTTTAACGGTTGTCTTAAGGCTAAGTAGCCCGTCATTCGTTTTGGCAACAAGGATGACTTTTCAGCTTGCATTTAAAAGTGATAAAACTCAGTCTAGGTTATATTGTGCTCTGCAAGATAAATCCACGTAATGCGATTATCTGAAAATGTCGATATACCGTCGCAGTGATAATGAAAATCACCAAATGTTTCAGATTTAGCAAATTTGAAACATTTGCGTCTTTGAAGAACGAAAAAATCCAAGCCTAATTGAATTTTGACGTTGCGTTTGAATTGCGCGCATAACTTCTGCGCGTTACCGCCGCCGCTGGATGTGGATTTAAAATGAGCGCCGCAATATTGACTTGAAAAAGTATCACTGTACGTGCCAACATGCATAAAGTATGCTTATACTTTTCCAAGGTGTCAGTGCAAAACCAACTGATTTTCTTTGATTCGAAATCGTGAGATGAATAAGCTACAATCATAAACGAAGCGTACAAATTTCAATGACGGCCTACTTCACCTTAACGTAATACCACCACATTAAATAAGCAATGATTCAGAGCATCATGGTTACTTGTGTGATCCCGTTTTCGTTCTTCATTTGTCCCGTTTTTATCCTGTTAGCTTATGGTCAGCCTATGCTATGGTGTGATGATTAAACTGACTGAATATAATTTAAAGCACAATTACTGCCCAATTAAACAAAGAAATGTTGAATTCTTCACCTGGGGATTTATTTTAGCAATTGCTAAATAACTAGATATATGCCACTTTCAGAGGGGGCACAGGCAAATTCACTCCTTTCTCATCACATTTCACAATAAATCTCACTTGGCACTTAAGATTTGAGCACTATATCAAAAAAAAAATCACTTTAAATAAAAAGCACCACGAAATTAATTATCACAGACTTGATTTCAATCTTATTTTGTTTTGTTTACGTTGGAATAAATCCGGCAAGATCGACGTTATGATAAAATCATTTTCAAGATGAAGCGACAATCATCTAGAACAGGCGACCTCAAAATAGCTACCATTAATGCCATTTTGCTTTATTTGGGTGACATAGCACTTCATAGCCTCTTTTAGAATGGGCCAACAAGTCACGTTCTAGCCTCCAAGAGGTTTTGGGGGATGTGACGAAGGCAAAAGTTCCTTGACCGTGGTTTTATTTGCGTTTATTTATAGCACCCTGGAAGTAATTCGTAAAACTAAAATTGTTACTTGGGATAATATGTTTTTTTTGCATCAATTTCCTTCCCAGACAATCAGAAGTCGCATAAAAGTTCTCGTAGGGCATAGTGGTCCAAAATGTACTCATGGGGCAAAATGGCTCAAATAAAAAATCACCGAAAAAATCAATATTGACAGTACTTATCGGGTGAACGAAAGGAAACATCACATACTAGATGGCATAAAAACATTCTCCAAACAGATTTTCTACGCTTAAACATTTTAAAACGGAATTACACCTCTTTTTTTAAATATATTGTGAGATATATTTATTCTTAAATACGGTAAGGAACTATCTGTTTCAGCTGATAAATTGAACTTATTGCCTTTATCCACCTTCATTGCACCCCTCAGTAGCAAATGAGTAGCACAAGGTAGCACATAGCAAATTCACAAAAGACACAGGCTAAAAATAAGCTTTTACGCCATTGATAACAGCTTGTTTCACTCATTAAACTATAAATTATAACATTTTATTGCGATAATTCACTACTTTTTGGCAAGGCACATAGATTTTTAGCATGAGTTTAATAAAAAAATATGTGGTACAATCAGACAACTTCTCATTTTTGTTCTCACAACACGACGGGACACATCACGAACGGGACTGATGCGGTATCTTCGATTGCGGAAACGTCAAAGTACACACAGCACTGACAAAAAAAAATGACGCCATCATCATCATTCGCAAGTTGATTGAAATTTTCCTGAACCCAAAAAGAATGTGGACTTCCATAATTGTGTGTGATGAAAATATGCTAAATATAATTTATTATACATTATTAATGTTTATTAGACTGGCCCTTAAACAAAAAAGTTGTAAAACTCAACGGGGCACCCCCTAGATATGAGCCTTAGGGTAAGAAAAACGCTCTCTCAAAATTTCAACTCAATGGATCATTAAAATAAGCAAAACGGCCGCTATGGAAAGCATAGATAGCGCCACCGTAGCATTGTGTGTTTGACAGAACAGCAAAGCTGTCACAATGTTAAATCCCATATACAGTGGCGCCTTTGTTTTGATGCGGTGAGCACTGACAAAAACTACTTTCAATGATCCATTGGTTGCTTCACCAGCTGGCGCATTCGATTTGAAGTTTGTATGGGATATTCGTCTCATATATATTGAAAATTGATCCTATGTCACTGTTTCGTTCTGTATACTAATTGTTCGCGTTCAAAAAAGCCCAGAATGACAAATACACTAGTGGATACCCTAATGAACATAATTGCAGAAGGTTGTATCTGGATTTAATTTCATTTTCATTACTCTTTCAGTTGTTGAAAGTTAGGCTTAGATCAGCACTCCCGTACAGTCACTTATATGCATACGACATGTGCCTCAGCTCGCCCAGCGTCATAGGTGGCTATGATGCGCATAGTGGCTGCCTCCAAGCTATGTTGAAGAAATACAAGCAGTGTTGCATGATATACTTCAGATAGTTAAAACACCAACTTTATTAATTTTGATCATGGTACAATAGACAGTTTCACAAAAATCAAAATTTTTTACATTCAAAAAATTCTCACAAGAATTTGGAAAAATGAAAATCAGAATGAATACCACTAGTTGAATGTATTATTAGTACTTTACAACTTTTGAAAACACTGTATGCCGATTAGAGATGGTTTTGACCTCATAAAATTGATTTCTGTTCATTTAAGTACCTGCAAAACATACAATTCTGTACAGTTTTTGTTCTACGAGATTCTAAAACTCATGCCTAATCATAAAAGTTCAATCGTAGTATCATTCCTTTGTCATTTCTGAACATTATTGTAGTACATCATTTTTGTATCCGAATTACAGATAAATTGTAAAAAATCGTCGGAAATACGACATTCCTCATTCCCCTGCATTTAGAGCTGCTGCCAAATGGCGCAATGGCTGACATGTTTAAAAATTGAACATAGTAGCTTTGCTTTTTCAATGATGGATGATGATTGGAGAAAACATCTAGCAAATGTCATCAACGCAGTTGTGTTTCAAACAACATTCGCATTTGATGTCAAACATTTACATATGTGATATAGCCTCGAGATCAACCTTCTCGACTACTGACCTTGAGGATCAGAGTTTGATTACGGGAGTTCATTTAGAGTGTTTTTTTTTTTCAATGGACCAAATGACTTGAGGCCAACAAATTTCATCACGATTCATTGTTCAAAAGTGTATCTTGTGGCTGAGTCTTAATCAATAGAACTCACAAAAATCTCCCACTCCTAAGTGAATGAAGAGAAATGCTCAAGTAGTGATTTGCGCCTTTAGTCCTTTTTCTATGCTGCATATAATAAACATTGGTTTCACTCGAAAAAAAGAATCAATCTCTGATCCTCAAGATCGGTAGTCGAGAAGCTTGACTTGTATATCACATATGTAATTGTTTGGCATGAAATGAGAATGTTGTTTGAAACACGACTGCGTTGATGTCATTTGCTAGATGTTTTCTCCAATCATCATCCATCATTGAAAAAGCAAAGCTACTATGTTCAATTTTTAAACATGTCAGCAATTGTGCCATTTGGCAGCAGCTCTAAATGCAGGGAAATGAGGAATGTCGTATTTCCGCCATTTTTTTACAATTTATCTGTAATTCGGAGACAAAAATGATGTACTACAATAATGTTCAGAAATGACAAAGGAATGATACTACGATTGAACTTTTATGATTAGGCATGAGGTTAAGAATCTCGTAGAACAAAAACTGTAGAGAAATGTATGTTTTACAGGAACTTTAATGAACAGAAATCAATTTTATGAGGTAAAAAGCATCTCTTATCGGCATACAGTGTTCTCAAAAGTTGTAAAGTACTAATAATACGTTCAACCAGTGGTATTTATTTTGATTTTCATTTTTCCAAATTCTCGGTAGAATTTTTTGAATGTAAAAAATAGCCAAAAAACACAATTTTGACTTGAGGCACCTCCTAATCTTCTCCAAATTGGATGAAAATTTGTCTGGTAGTTTGTTTTAGTATTGCAACTAGGACTTGGGGGTGACTGGTTGAATCCCAGAAAATTTTATTTTTGTGAAACTGTCTATGGTACAATCTTCTACAATATTCTTCGCTATTACATCAAGTAGTGTTTTTGACATTCTGAGTCCAATTGAACGCGATCATCAATTTTCCTGAACCAAACAGAAGATGATGTGCTGTTGCTCATATGTTTGAGCTGAAAATCCCATATTAACTTCAATTCATATGCGCCAGCTCATGGAACGACCAAATGAGCTGAATTTTTCAGAAAGGCTTCGACTACCCCCAAGAAATAATCCTGGGGCACCCGTGGAATCATACAACTTTATTTTTCTCCCATACTGAGCTGGGCCAGTCTAATGTTTATACTTATAGTTTTGTTTCGATTTAAAAGGATGAACTTGATTAGAATTTTTGAATGAGTTGATGAACCATACACCTAGTTTTGAATAACCCTTGAAGTGTTTAATGTATACTTTTTTTTAAGTTCAAAGTTATCAATTGAAGGAACATAATAATCAAAAGCAAATGCATTTCTCGCATTCTCTGAGATAACGCCCTAAAAGCCATTGGTAACCGCGTGAGTAGCTCGTTGTTTCTGAGCAAATGAAAGAATAAGCATACAAACCAACATCACGGGCAGGTAGATATTGATCCTTTCCTCCCCATAACGTTGTTAAATTATATGATAATCCATTCAAATGCTCAGAAACAACGAGCTACAAACATGGTTACCAATGGCTTTTAGGGCGTGATCAGAAGTTGTGCGAGATTTGGTCTTATTCCAAGTGCTTGTTTTTGTAAATTTTCATATGAGTTTGCAAATCGAATCGATTCAAAAGATTCGATTAATTCGGTGAATCGATTCGACACATTGCATATTTGAATCGATTCAGTATCATCGATGTTCAAATTTGCCCAACGCTAATAGGAATGTCGGGAGAATGAAAGAGACGACTAGTTTCCTTCAACTGCACCTCTGGATTAGAGAAAAATAACTCAAAAGTAAGTTAAAAAATACTCAAATATGGGTTTTCCGTTTTCTCCGTGTAAAGAATCTGGGTTAAAAAATTGATACAATGATTCTTTCCGTGCACGTCCACAAAGTTAAATAATTGTTTCAGTGTTGGGAATCAAAAACGCCCAGGCCCATTTACGATGTGCATTCCATTCGACGTGTGCTGCCAGTAAAAGCTCATGTTCGGTTCTCGTTTGAATCGGTTCGTAATCAAGCCCAGCTTTTGTTGGTATTTATGAAGGCGGGAATGAAACGCGCGTTCAATGAAAGCTTTCAATGGTATATTCACATATACTACGATGCATCACTATGCATAATGAACGCGAATGATGAAATAGGAAGAGCAGGGATTGAATCCTGAGAAAATTGAGAGAATCTCTCCCTTATCGCTCTCTGTAACTATCATACTATGCTGCACAATATTGTGGGATTATGCAGTGATCGCCCCTCAATAGTTAGATAAACTGGCAGCACTGCCATGAACGAGACGAAGTAAATACAGTCGAGTGTTTGTTTTTATACAATAACTTAGTATTTAAGTGAACTGTTTTCAAGAGAAACTTCGAATATATTTCATCCGTAGCACTATTTCGTGTGGTCTTTTCTTTTGCGATTGTGTAATTGATCTTCATTTTCGGTGGGCGGCCAACAAATATGAGACTGCTAATCAAATACTGCTACAACTTTGATCAGATTGGGGGGATAGTAGTGCATGATAATACCCCTTTAAACCTGAGAGAGACTCGCGAAGAGGAAAAATATCAACGTCATATGCAGCCCAGATTCCGCTGTCACGAAACGTCAACTGCAGCCCACCGTTTTCATGGCTGCAAAAGTGAAAAGTATTGTATTCACAATGAACTGTTATTAAAAACCTCAGTCGGGGGAGCACTTTTTTCCAAAGTTGCTGATAAATCTAAACACAAGATTAGTTATTTCAAATGTCTGCAACGTTTGCTGGCATGAAATTTTACTCAAAAGGCTATTTATGATTCAGTGTGATGCAAACGCAATCATTTTTTGCTGTGATGTTCATGTGAAAGCTTGAACGGCTTGCGCATGATTGGTACAAACACAATGTGGAATAAGAAAAAAACTCAGCAATCACAGAAAAAGAAGACCGTCTTCGCGAGTCTCGTCTCAGCTCTAAACATGCTCCAAACCTGGGGGCACTTTTGTTATTGGAAGTCGGTGGATTGTTTTTCGTGCCAGTAAAGAAAAACACCTATCCCCAACGGTAAACAAGCGAGAAAAATGGATTTTATCATCGCTCTGTCTTTGGGGTTCTCGTTCGCTGCTTCCATTTATTTATAAGACTTGTTACAACTTGCGATACATTGACGATCGTGGACCGCAACAGATGGGATGTTTTTCTTTGCTTGCTTTGATCGTGCTGCATACTCAAATGAGAGCGAATTCTGCAATGCTTACGAAAGAGATAAAGTTTTGGAAGAGTAGCAACGTATTTTGACAGCTACTAATAGCTGACAATATACTTCAATATACTTACGGCGTGGATTGGTGATATGTATGAAATTAGAGCTTCAGTTCGTTAACGGAATTTGCAGTGAACACATGCCGTGTGTGTTCGTCGAAGTTTGTTAGGAGTCTCGCGGTAGACATAAAGTTACCACAATAACAAATAAACAAAACAAAAAAAAAAACATTGTCATCGCGAGAGCTCAGTGAAAATCGTAGTGTTTTTTCAGTTTTTTATACCTTTTTCCGCGAAAGTGGGTCCGAAATATATTCGAAAAACGACTAGACAATCCTGGTTGATGTCCAGCATACAATCGGTCATCCAAGCAGTGCCAAGGGCTGAAAATCTCCCTAATAAAGATAAATAATAATAATCCAAGCAGTCAAGTTGGGACTGAAAACTAGTGTGGCATCTCGTGTTTACGGAGTTCCAAAAAAACACATTATTGCGCTACATAGAGAAGCATGATGAAGTGCCAGTCGTTTCCCAGCTCGGCCGCTTCAGACCCATTCTAAACATTGCTTAAGAAAGTGATATTATCCACCAGGTTGTCCTCATGGTCCAATCAGCAATTGGAATGAACCGCAAGGAAATTCGGAAGATGGCATATCAGATCGGCGAAAAATATTCCGTGAACCATCCGTGGAGGGACGGAATTGCAGGTGTTGATTGGCTGAGAAGTTTCCTTGGGCAGCATCCAGAACTCGTTTCGAGGAAAGCGGAGAACACTTCACTGGCCCGACTAACTGGATTCAATCGAGAGAGCGTCCGGACATTTTTTGAAGAGCTGTCAAACATAATGTCTGCGAACCAGTACTCACCGGAACAGATTTGGAACGTTGACGAGACAGGTTTCAGTACAGTAAGTACTAAGATGTTCAATTGTCTCTCGGAAGCTTTATTGTTTTTTGGTGCTTTATTTACAGGTTCAAACAAGAGGCATGCTAGTTTTCGCCAAAAAGGGGCAACGTCATGTGGCATCAGCATCTTCGGCAGATCGTGGAACAAATACAACAGTTATTTTGGTAATGTCTGCTTCTGGAGAATATGCTCCTCCAGCCTTCATTTTTCCTCGGGCACGCCTCACAGAGTCTTTGAAAACAGGAGCTCTACAGAACTCTCTTTTTCTGTGTAATCCCGGTGGATGGAGACCAATAGAGACGTGTTCCGCTTGGTTTGATCATTTTCTGGACTACACACAATCATTTGTGAGTCGACCGATTCTTCTATTATGTACTTGATGGGCACTTTAGTCATACCAAGAACATCTACATGCTGGAAAAAGCGTCTGCTAATAACGTTCGTATACTGTCCATTCCGCCGCACACTTCGCACAAGCTACAGCCATTGGATGTTTCGGCCATGGGTCCCGCTAAGCGGAAGTATGCAGATGTGATGTGGCAGTACCGAAAATCCAAACCTGGTAGAGCGGTGACTGTCAATGATATTACAGCTTTGGTGGGTAAAGGATGTATTGAAGCCAAACCTGGAAGTTTCAAGAGCACACATCTAGAATACCAGACATTATTCGACGATGAAAATTCGATCGATTGGTCACTCGCTGGTGGTGACCAATAGAAGAAGTTTTCAGTGCAGATTATATATGGTTATTTGCATTGGCGGAACTAGCACATTTTCTTAGGGGGGGCTCAAGTCCCTCTATATTTTCTTGTTTTTCATGTTTATTTCTTCTCTATTTTTCGTGATCAGTTTTATGTCGCATATGTTTAAAAATTAGGAAATCATAGTTGTTAAAAATGGTTAAAGGTAAAACAAAAGCAAATCAAATTATTTCTTCCAATATCGTCGATTTTGAATACTTTCTTTCAAAAGGGTAACTTGCGATTTTTAGAAGCAAACTGTTTGATGACTTTTTCTTTTTCAATCTGCTTCAATAAGTCTGCTTCGATGTGTAAAAGCGAAAGCGATGAGAATCGATCCTACTCCATGGTAGATCTTAGCCATGTTTTAATTCTCCGCATTGCTGAAAAACTTTTTTCTGCCGTCGCAGAGCCAACGGGGATAGTGACAGCAAGTTTCAACGCTTTAGACAAATTGGGCATAAGATTCTCATTCACATTACTGCGAATAAATTCTGCGTCCCATTCAACTTCGGTTTTGATTTTCCTCAGGTAATTTTTGTAAACTTGTAATTTTGCATTCTACTCGTTCATGTCGATCCCAGCTTCTTTTTTGTATGTATCGATAAACAGTCTGCCTCCATCCATATCTAGCTTCTGGAAGCAATCGATGCTTTTAGCTAGGTCCAAATTGTTGAATCTTTTCTCCATCGCATTTACTACTGCATCAATAGACGTTTCGTAAATATTCGAACGCCAATATTCTTTGTCAGTCATATCTTCATTTGCGACTTCAAAACCTGGTCTAACTGCACAATCCACGATAAAATCCTTCAGTGCTGTATTCCGGATCGCTTTACGCTTTTTTGATGCCCTTGGTGCTTCCAGTGATAGATCATGTTCATCAGCAAAACGCTGCATAGCAGCCCAAACATCATTGAACTCAATTCGTTTTTCCTTCAACGTGTCCAATGTTGCAGCTAGGGGGACTGGGGGTAGTTTGCCCACGTTAAGGAAAACAGCGATTTTAGATGTGAAAAACATTGTTTTATGCTCTTTTTTAGTTATGGTCGGATAAACAAACATGTTTTCTTTCAAATAGTAGAAACAGCTATCCATTTTAGCTTTTCTGGGGTTTATAAATTAATTTTTAAAAAATGCTTGCTTAACTGCATATGTATTGTTTTGCGGGGTAAAATGCCCCGCTTCAGTCCGGCGTTAGCCGTTCTGTGAACGTACGCACACAATCATGCTTGTTTATAGGTTGCATACATCCGGGCGTTTGTTCAGATGTTATTGTTCAATAATAGCATACATGCTGATGCGAAAAATGTACATTTGTAAGGTTCCAATTTGTGCGTAACTTCAACGTGGCATTACGTTTGGTAGAATTTGAATTCAAACGGCTGTTTTGGTGTTATGAAATAAGGGTGGGCGTTTTGCCCCCAGAGTTGATTAAAGTTTAGGTCCTTCGTAAAGCTTTCTTAGGACAAATTTAACATATTTTTTGCATGTAATACAAACTATGACAGTGCACAAGTTGGCTCTCGGCGATAGTTTTAAAAATTTGGTTATTTATCGACTTAAAAAATGAGCTTGAAAATCGCACAAAATTGCAACGAAAACAGCGAAAAACGTTTTTATACGTTTTTAACGATATTTTTGGGAAAAAACACATAAAAATATATTAATAGAAGCATTTTTATCCATTTTCTATGATCTAGGATAGAAAAAAAACATTCTAAAACACATCGTTCGTCCAAATCGTTTTGCCCCCTATGGGCTTATTACCCCCAGTTCCCCTACGAGTGTAGCGGAGCCTCCAAGCGTAGCGTCTTGCTTTTGAAAATAAGTCGACAGAACATTCATCAGAGATAAAATGAATTCCATGACGAACAAGCATACCACGAACTCAGGTTTCGAAACAGATGCAAGTATGCCGTTAGCTGTTATAGCGTGTTTATCTTTTCCATGTTGACTTTCTTTCGAAAAAGTTTCGATTATGGTTTTGTAATTCTCAATCAAACATCGGCAGTTTTTATATCTGCAGTTCCATCTAGTGGTGCTCAGACTTCCAACTTCCTTTTGTTTTACACCCAATAATTTCTGAACTTGAACATACTTTGCATGGCTGCATGGTTTGTTAAAATGGATGTAAATAGATTCAATAACATTGAAAAATTGCAAGAATCAACAATTACCAAATTGATTCGATGAGCCATACAGTGCACATACTCAGCCTTCGGAAAATGTTCTTTGATTTTCATTTAGACCCCATTGTGCTTTTCCTGCATTACGGAAGCGCCATCGCACAGTGGTTTAAAACTAAAAAAACTCGATCATCAGCTTTTTCAGTATCAAAGAGTGAAAATATTGCCATACTATATTCGGCAAAGTTAATGCATATGTTAAGCAGCAACTTTTGACATTTAAAAATTTTTGATTAATTTACTAATAAGTTATATGAAACTTTTATTTTCTCTTTTTGTCGTTAAAAGCATTTGGTGTCTTCGACAAAGTTGTTGGAATTGTTAAATTAAGAAAAGTTGTCGAAGACACTTAAACTCTATCTATTAAAATAAACGATTTATAGCGATTTTCATATAAAAACCACTTCAAAAGTACAAATACTCACTTAACTTTTTTCGTAGCGATTTTCATGGCTTACAATGTTCTAGGACTATGTTTATATTTTCAAAATACAAAACTTTGCTGAACATACCAAGACAATATCTTCAATTTTTCTTTGAGTTATAAGCATTTTATTGTGGAAAATTCACCTTTTTTACACTAAATATCCCGAAAAGTTGCAAAAAGTTGCAAACAAAATTACATGCATTAGAAAGGCCAACATCTGTACTATGTTTTCCAAGTAGACTCATCCGTGTCTTCGCGTGTCTTTTCCACTTTTCTGCCAGTTGAAAAGTTGAATATTTGTACTTGTAAGTATTAGGGGGCCCAGATAGCCGTAGCGGTAAACGCGCAGCTATTCATCCAAGATCAAGCTGAGGGTCGTGGGTTCAAATCCCACCGGTCGAGGATCTTGGGTTGGAAATTTTCTCGACTTCCCAGGGCATAGAGTAACTTCGTATCTGCCACACGATATACGCATGCAAAAATGGTCATTGGCATAGTAAGCTTTCAGTTAATAACTGTGGAAGTGCTCATAAGAACACTGAGATGCAGGCTCTGTCCTCTGTTTTGTTTGACTTATAAACTTGGTTTATAAAATGATGATTCAGCTTCAAAACATTCATCAAGATTGAAAAGAAATCTGAGAAATTTTAGATTTTCTTGATAAATGCAATCAAACAGATTTTTCAAAGCTTTAAATGGTTATGTAAATATTATATTATATTCGTGTCCTAATTGATAAATTTATAAATAAACAAAATCAAAGTTTAATAAATAAATTAAAAATCAATGCTTTAACTACTTGGAGTACATTGTTTTCTCATTTGTTAACAAGTCATAAAGTCAGCCGTTTTCAAGACAATAAAATATGCTCTTTTCGGCAAATATTACATGAAACAAGATATTTATACCGTGTATTATGCATTCAATGTTGCAGGAGATCTCACTCAATCAACTCATCGATTTGTTTTGATGTATCAATGCTCTTGATGGAATAGCCTGAATATTAATGAGGACAACAGATTCGAGTGATATCGAAATTGTCCTATCATTCAATTTTATTGATAACTTGGTAATTTGATAATTTTTTATTATTTAACTGTTTCATTATAGGTTGTTTAGGTTTATTTTATTATGAAGAAAGATAATGAAGTTCAGCTGAAATATTAATAGAGATAAATAATTTGTATAATAATCGCTAAAATTTTCTAAACATTCCAAATATATCAAGTGTAATCTTTTCTATATCTGGCCACTGATTGCCAAATGGATTTGAATTTGGATAATAATTCATTTCGAATTAATATATTGTATTGTTCATTTTCATTGAAATCTATTTCCTAACAAAGAATAATTTAAAAAAAAACAATCCTTTAATAACGAAATTTTTGTTCTAACTAAAAATAAACTAAAAATATATTGTACCCTAACTCAACAATAACGAGCTTCATCAATCCAATCAATTTTTTTTCACATTTTCTATAGTAAACTTGTTTGGCTTGGTGACAACAGCAAAAGTAATACAATTTAGCCTATATGAAACTAGATACCAAAATTATGTAACAGGAACTGTGTTTATTTGAAACTGTTTTCCAAATTACTTTCGAGGGGGCCTTCCTTAGCCGAGTGGTTAGAGTCCGCGGCTACAAAGCAAAGCCATGCTGAAGGTGTCTGGGTTCGATTCCCGGTCGGTCCAGGATCTTTTCGGGTTGGAAATTTTCTCGACTTCCCTGGGCATAGAGTATCATCGTACCTGCCACACGATATACGAATGCGAAAATGGCAACTTTGGCATAGAAAGCTCTCAGTTAATAACTGTGGGAGTGCTCATAAGAACACTAAGCTGAGAAGCAGGCTCTGTCCCAGTGAGGACGTCAATGCCAAGAAGAAGAAGAAGAAGAAGAAGAAGACGAAGAAGAAGGGGGGGATGCTTGATATACTACGTATTTTCCAAGGGGAAGTATCAGCATTTGTGACGAAACGGTACGAGAGGGAAGGGGGGTGTAAAAAATCAGTGAAAAATGCTACGTTATTTATGGACGGCCCCTAATAGAAAATTATAAACATTTGTATGAAAGAAAAACTTCAAAGTTTGAGCGCTATTTTCTCAGTGCCTACTTTTTTCAATATGGGCCTTTATGGACAGCATAAGTTGTTCTTAGAAAAACTTTCTTATCGAAAATGTCTCTGAAATTTTGTCCTGAACAACTAATTCTTATCACATTTCATAGATAGTCAAAATTAAAAATGATAAAAAAAGATTATTGCGTTATATAAAAATGAAATTTTGTTTTCATATTTTCCATGATAAAAAAAAATCAGTATATATGTTCTCTTGACTTCTCCAAACGGTTTACTACAATCTCCCCACTGAACGTTCTGTTCTAAAATCAACATATCGGTGCAATAATTCTTAAAATAAATTGCTTGCAAAAACTAATAGCCAATTTGCAGAAGTTGTTCTTGAGTCAAAATGATCGATTCATCTATAGAAAACTCTTTTACTATTATACTAAAACCATGGTTAAAATTTAATCCCATATATGGGGCACGATTTCTTATAATCGGCTCATTCTGGGTAGCATTCATCAGCATTGGATCGATATTTTTTTTTTATCAATGTGAAAGTAGAACCGTGATCTTGTTTTCTTTGAATAACACCAGCAAAAGATTCCACAGAGTTTTCATGTTTTAAAGACTATTCATTTTATAAAGAGGACACCTTGTTTATGCTATATCTTTTTTATCATGTATATAAAATCCCAGAGTTTTCTGTCTGTCAGTAACGCTTTGAAAGGTTTCATTGAGCAGCATACAACAGCAATTTAAGAGCACAACAACAGTCAAATTAAGAGCACTGCAAAAGTCCATTTGAATGTAACAACATTACAATAGGGTCCTAAAGCCCTGTCCCAATTTTAGTGCCAAACGCTTACGTTCAGGCCAAAAACACATGTTTACTCAATTTTTTAATGTTTTTCATTTGTTTAAGTACAAAAAACATTTTTTTCATGTTTTTATAGATTTTGTCACACTCCTTGATTTGAACTCAAATTTCGGGTGTATTTTGTTTTCCGTGTCCCTTCCGAAATGTCAGATAGCAACAACCCCAGTGTTAAAACTAAAACCCCTGTGATATTTTTGTCGACTAAGCGAACGTCAAACATGATCTCAAGTGTCAAGGTTCATTTATGGATCCAATTTTGAAATTAAAGTTTAAATATGATATATCCGTTATTTGAGCGAGAAAAATTGCTAAAGTAGTTGCAGTAATATGATCTTTCGTGTTATTAAATGAAAACAAGATTTAATTAACCATTTTAGGACCCTATTGCAAATTGTGGAGCACTATAACAGCTATTGCACAGGGTGTTCTAGAGTTTTCCGGAGCTTTGTCCTTCCTAATTTGTATACAAGTCACGATCTTTTTATCATTGTAGTTTTCCGGTTTTATGAACTTGGACGGTAATCAAAATGTAAACAAACCAACTTTATGCTGTTCGACCGCACTTAAATTCCGATGCAAGTTGAAAATGTGATTCATTACGGGTTTCGTCATTTCAATATACGGTTCAAAAACAAATAAGATATTTGCAAAGGAAAGATAAACATGATTGTATGCCGAATATTCTAGTTTTTTTTTATTTACACAACCTTCTTGAGTCGATGTTCCATGGTTCGATATCGACTTATGAAGGCAAAATAAAAATATTATTTTATGGTAACTATAATGGTCCCCTAAAAGAGCTTTCCAAAGCATTCCTGTTCGATGGCTCGATATATTCATTAGTCGATAGTCCCCTAATTACAATTCGATTCGTTGTATATCGTTGACGATCGCCATCGCAGCACAAAGATCTATACAGAAATTGTAGCACTGGTTAATCGGGATTCAATAGAATATTCTAGAATTTTCAGTCAGATTCCTCTCTCTAATTTATAGAAGCTTCTGGAACTTTTGAAATATTTCACAACAGCATTTAAGACTGTAATTATTTCAGATCAGAATAACGGCACTATAACAATGGAGTATGGTTAGAGCATAAATTTGGGCGATTTTGCGTTCATAAATATCATGCGTGTCTCAGCTTATTATTCATACACCAATGGCATATTAATCAACAGAGAAATTTCTCTGTCCATGTTATCATTTTGCAATTGAACATAAACATTATTAATCTTTGAAAGAGGTTTTTGCTTGAAAATTCTTATGGAACGTGACTAGCCACGCTGGGTTAGCTAGTTTATCAATGAAATCATAATCGGTTTTCTGTGCATCGTAATACTATTATTTTCCTCTTATATGGAAATATAAGATCTTACAAAGAAGAACAAAGAAGTTTCGACAAAAACTTCCTAGAAAAGATGTTCTTCAAACTTAAACAATATTTTTCAAATACCAAAAATCCGAATTTTTATGAATGAATTGTGTTTTGGTATACTCAACTATTATACTTGGCTCCAGACCTACCAATCTTTGACCATTCTAAACATTGTTCCTTATTCGTGTGAATTATAATTATTTTGATGGCTTTTTTGTTATAACACCATCGTGCAATAATATAATAGTCTAACGATACTGTATACAGAAAACCGATTACGATTCTATTGATATTTTATAAAGATATAGCATGCACAAGGTGTCCACTTTATAAAATGAACAGTCCTTAAGTAAGTTCTACAATAGAGAATGTGGCTACTCTGGTAGGTGATAAATTATTTTGAATATACATTAAACTTGTTCAACATACGATGATTGACGCTTTAAAGGAGACTTGACTGTATATCTTTATTTTGCTGGGGATAACACATGTTCACATGTTTATCAACAGCATGAGCAATCATGCATATGAAACGTAAAACCACATTGACTTTGATTACTCTTCATTTCAGTAGTAAGTTTGGAGCAGTAGATACACAGTATGCTAGTCGATCCGATGATTATGGTTCGAATCTGGTTTGCACCCTCTCGGTTTTTTGCGTATCTCCATACTTCCAATACATGCACTTAAAAGAGGCATATGTGTGGAAGTTTTATTTTTTAATACATGTGTTGGTGATGCACGCACATGAAAAAAATACACATGCAATTTCAACCAGGATCGATCCATGGTCATGAGCGTGAGAACCAAATACTATACCACAGCACTAAACCCGCTTGTTGGTATGCGTGGTGCAAAAAGCATATCAAGTTGTACTTCCCCATTTGTACCGTAAAAACTGCTCGATTCAATGACCGGATTATCTGCCTATCAATAGACGCTCAAAAACGTCATGTCGCTCAGAAGAACACTTTTCCGCCATCAATAGACGCAGAAAACGCCTATGACGGTTTCAACTTTTGGGTGTGGAAATGCTCATAAGAACACTAAGCTGAGAAGCAGGCTCTGTCCCAGTGGGGACGTAACGCCAGAAAAGAAGAAAGAAAGAAGAAGAAGTATTGATTATGTGTATCTGAGCACTATTTATAACTAGCGCTTGATAACGCATAGTTGAGATAACCATCATTCAAAGCTTTAAGTATGACGAGTTCGAGGGTTTCGAACAAAAAGTTATTATTCTGTTCATCTTGGTAGTTTATTTGTTACATATGTACACGGGAGAAAATCTTTGGTAAATATTACCATTTAAGCTGACTATGCCCATTCCTTAAACTACCATGGTATTTCAGAACAATTTACTACGTCAATAGTTAACTGGTACATTTGACAGGAATACATTTCATCAATCGCTTTTCTAGAAAATTGTTGGTGCGAGAGCTCAAGTGATCCCTCTCAAATGGTAGTTCTTACCGCACAATTTCTTTACGTGTCGATGTGTAGTATGCAATCGCCGAAACAAATTCATATTATTCAATTAATTATTCTTACTCAAGTGTACTAAATAGAAACATCCAAATTTAGTTCACTCAGTTCCCTCCTCACCTGAATAATCAAGTTTCTTCATGAAAGCGATACTAAAAGCTGAGAAAACTTCACTGTCACTTTTCTTAAGCTCGTCACCAACACCAGATTCGACGACTCTAGCATGCGATTAAGAAGATACACTCTTGCATTTCCCACTATTTGTCTGTTTTTTATATATAATAGGGTTTTAGAACTTCCAATGACCATGTACGCTATGCCAATTCTTCCAAACTTCTAAATTGAAGGAAGTATGGATTCAACGGGGTATGTGTTTTGAAGAATTAGTAAGCATTGTTGTACCACACGTCAGAGACGTTTATGTGGTTGGTTTTACTATTGCAATCTTTTAAATTTTGACCGTCTGATTGATGTCTTATATGAGCATTAAAGGACAGTTCAGTGGCACTGAAATACGTCATTTTGTAATATCTAAAACCAGATCAAAGGATATTAATTGTGTCCGTTGAAAGCTTGCTGCGGTATAAATTGTAACATTTTTAAAAAATAGGATGGCAAATAAGCGTTAATTGAAAAAGTATGTTAGTAGAACAACTTCAAAGAAACTAAATGGTGGAGATAATTCCAAATCGTAACGAAATACTAATAGACAATAGATAACTTTTTTGGAAATCTATGGTATTTCAGTAGTTCCAATGATAAATCACCTTGTCAAATAGCAATCAAAGCAGGCTGTAGGTTCGTTAATTACAATGATAAACAGCGGTTCAGATTGCAGCAAATATAAAGCAATATAACAAACTTAAGTTGACTCATAGGTGACAAAGACACGCGAAGACACGGATGAGTCCACCTGGAAAACATAGTACAGATGTTGGCCTTTCTAATGCATGTAATTTTGTTTGCAACTTTTTGCAACTTTTCGAGATATATTAGTGTGAAAAAGGTGAATTTTCCCCAATAAAATGCTTATAACTCATAGAAAAAATGAAGGTATTGTCTTGGTATGTTCAGCAACGTTTTGTATTTTGAAAATATTAACATAGTCTTAGAACATTGTAAGCCATGAAAATCGCTACGAAAAAAGTTAAGTGAGTATTTGTACTTTTGAAGTGGTTTTTATATGAAAATCGCTATAAATTGTTTATTTTAATAGAAAGAGTTAAAGTGTCTTCGACAACTTTTCTTAATTTAACAATTCCAACAACTTTGTCGAAGACACCAAATGGTTTTAACGACAAACTGAGAAAATAAAAATTTTGTATAACTTATGAGTAAACTAATCAAAAATTTGTAAATGCCAAAAGTTGCTGCTTAACATATGCATTAACTTTGCCGAATATAGTATGGCAATATTTTCACTCTTTGGTACTGAAAAAGCTGATGATCGTGTTTTTTGGGTTTTAAACCACTGTGCATCGTATGATTGTGCAACGAGCAACAAATCATAAATGTTACGGCTTTTGAATACGTTTATAATCTCCGCTGCAAGACTAGATGCATCTCGGGCTTCAGAACAGTTGATAAATTTGATGAACCTTTCTCTTGGTTGATGATCCTCTACATAGCGAATTTCTATTGACATTTGCTCTTCCTTAAAATGGGGGAAGGACGTTTCGCATAATTTTATGGGTGGACGTTTCGCATAATGGACGTTTGGCATAGAGAATTATATGCCTTCTGTAAAATGCTACCTGTTCTTATATGAAACTGCTTTATGCGAAACGTCCATTATGCCAAACGTCCGTATGCGAAACGTCCTTATGCGAAACGTCTTTATGCGAAATGGGTCATCCCCCTTAAAACATCGTGCTTCATCAACAATCATCGAAAACATGCCAGCACTTCGAATTCGCTTACTAATTTCGTTCGTCAACCGATGATATTATATCATTCTGGAGTTTTGGGCTAGTATAGTTGATTTTTCGGTTAAAATGTTTTTGGAAAAAGCTATCATGGTTGCTGAACAATTCACAAAGTTCCAAATAATTTCCCTTGTTCGACGATTCGTGCCCTTCCCTGTGCCCACGAAATGGTAAACCTTGTTGACCCAAGTAAAGTACAGTGTCAAACAATTTCGTGAAGTATTCCATTGTACCTTCTTCTTGGAGCTGATGTTGTACAAATACTTGATCAGCTACAGAGCTTGATTTGATTTTAAAGGCCACGTATTTCTCAGTACATTTTCTGTGCAAACTAGATTCTTCATGAGATGAGAGTGCTTCACTAAGCTTCTTCCACTTGTTAAAACCGGATGTGATAAATTTTTCTCGTTGCTCGTGAACCTCACAGTCAACAGAAAATATTTTGCATGGGTAACAAAATACGCTGTATTCCAACCACTGATGCGAGGAGAAATATTTCGATGAAAATCCACGAAGCTGCCTCCCATCGTGAGTTTTCGGATAGACTTCCAGTTTCGGCTGACTTGGACCAGTTTGCAGTGTTCCTAAATCCAGGCCCTTAGCTGTGGATTCCGCAGTGTTTGAATGCGGCGCAACAGTCTTAAACGAGCCTGCAGGGTTGTCCTGAAAGGATGAACTTGTGGTAGCTTGCGTCGATTCTGAGCAGGAGGGAATATGCTCATCCGGATGCTCCAAACCAATTTTTGAAGCGGGCCTAAAAAACTGACGGATATCCTTTGCGACCTTCTTCATCTCTATACTCTATAATACAAATACATTTTAGATGTTATTCAGTAAATTTCCCATGAAATAAGTCAAGTTACCTGTCCCAGACAAAATCAGACAAAAGTCAGAACAATCTCCACTCGAAAACTTTTAGAAATTAATTTGACCTGTAAGCCGTTTGCACAACAGATACGATTTGTTTAGCGTAAATAAATAAACGTCAAAACAATACACTCTTATTCATTCATGTACATATTCAAAACCATCACGGAAAAAATATCCGGTTGTGAATTAACACACTCTTGTTTTTTCATGCACCTATTCATAACAAACCTGCATAATCAAAAGTATCAATATGTAAGTTTTTTCATTCATCTAAAATTCAATACGAACCAATACTGACTAATTTTTTTTTAGCTCTTCACGATACATACAATAATAGTACAGATATATTTGGAGTGAAAATTAAAAATTCTAGGGGGGGGGGCTTGAATGATTCTAGGAGAGGCTTAGCCCCCCCTAGACCCCCCGTATTTACGCCAATGGTTATTTGGATATTTGGTTCTCCAGATTTTGGGCCTTGAAAAGTCGAGCTGTGGGCTCGATTCATTCTCATCATAAGTGCAGCCCAGGAATTACGTGAGAAGGGTCATTCGAAGTTGAAATAAGAACAGTTTTGTCTAGATTGCAACCAACATGATAAATTCTTCAACCACATCTTAACACTCGATTACCCATTCACCATCAGAGACAATATACATATTTACAACGAGAATCTTTATCACCTGCATTAAATTTTTAAGCCCAATAAAACGGGTAATTTATTGTGGTTAAATGTTTGCACTTGTCCTGAGATTGAGATCTGGTGTCATCCTTCTTCATGCTACATATCACACATATCCTACCCCGCACACACATGTCTCACATTTTATAAAAGGGCTGAAGGTTCCGTTCTCCTTATCCTTATGCATGCATGAGCTCCATGTTTCCAGTTAGTGGCATCCTATGAAAACATTCGTCCGTCGTCTCAGCAGCTCTCTGCATGTGTGTGGTTGGAAGGTAACGAGTCACATTTTCGGACGACGACGTTCCCCAACAAACATCATCGTCGTCCCATGGAAAACGGCTTCCTAAAGAGCCTCCCGAAGCAGACCAAGACTTTTCCGTCTTCTCCAGTTCCAGTATCGGGTACGATTTTGCACTTTAATAAAGTCATTCTTTTTTATGCACCCCATTAACAAGGCAGGTTATGCTGGCTGACGGCGACATCGCCAGACTCCGATCTCTTCCGAAAGAACTTGGCCAACAGTAAGCGTGTGCCTCCCGGTCGGCGAGCGATATAGTACACATGCCACCATGAGTGTCTGATATGAAATTTTTATGACGAAAGATGATTGATGTTGCTCAAAGGAGAGATAGCATCTCAAACGACTCCATCGATGCCTCGCATCCAAGTTCAAGTAGCTCCCCTAGTCGAGGCAATCTTCAAAGACTTCGGGAAACCGTCTGGAAAGGAAGCTCTGGCAGGACGAACGAGTATCAAAATACTGGTTGAGTTGAAGCACCTTAGCTGGGGATACTGCCGTCGAATAAGTAGAATGTTATAAACAGAGTCTGTAAAATGCAGTGCATACCATTTGGAAAATGTGCAGAGTGAAAATAAAATGCTGACGATGAAGTGAAGAGTGGGGTACTTTTACCTTTCATCAACGGGACTTTCCCGACCGGAGAAATGATGCTTGTTGAAGGGGTTAGCTCACTTGACTTCCTTTTGACTTGTATACGGTTAAATAAGCTGTGCGGGTTCAGAGGTGGCGAACCATGTTTGTAGATGGCTTCAATGGCAGATTCCAGAAGCGGAATGATATGGGAACTGAATGGTTGTAGGTAAATACATTTTATGGCTTATTGACTGTATATTTGAATACTATCTTATTGACAGATGCTCACTTTCGACGTATGAGCCATCTCGATGCTTTTTGGTTTTAATACACGTTCTCGGTTGTGATTGGTTCTAGACAGTGAATCAATTGTCAACTAACACACAGCAACAAAGACATTGTCCTCTCCTATTCTTGTTGCAACAACAGTTAATCACCACTTGAACAGAATATGACAATGATCACTCAACGTGTACCCAGCGATTTTCTAGGCTTTGCATTGCAATTTTCGAGAACTTTCTTCGTGTTGGTAAACATTGCCACGTTGTCGAACAGCATCCATAAAACAAATTCGATTTTGTGTTTAAAAAAACTGATTAATCACGAGTTGAAAAGGTAACAACAATGTTGCCTTCTGTGATTATCATGGCAATTTTTCTTTTGATTGTATCCCAATCCGCAAAAGTTGGGATAAACGATTGTGAGCCCGCTTGCTTTGTTGTTTGTTTTTCGTCTGTTTCGATGACAATTTGATTCACTGATTCTAGAAGAAAACAATAATGATGAAGAGAAACAAGGAGAGAAAGAAAAGAAACAGTGGAAAGAGGAAGAAGAGGAAAGGATGAAGATAAGAAAAAATCCATTGAAAGGAATAGAGGAAGAAAAAGAGAAGGTTGAAGCAGTGTGCACACATATTCTTTCTTCTGAAGGAAGCTTCGATACAAGACTGGTCATAACTCCTGTGGTCATTTTTGACGTAGGACTACACGGGTAGAAATCAGAATCCAAAAGCAAGATTATGACTCATGATATCATAATTTCAGAGTGTTTTCAGCTTATGAAAATACACCATGATTTGGACTCATGATATCATGAGTCAGATTGCCGTAACGCAACACACGCGTTATGATTTTGTTGCGGATCGCTCGAAATCATGAATCACATTCCTAAAATCATGAGCCGCGCATCTGTTTATGATCGACAACATATAAAAAGTTAGGCCGATTTTCGAACCAAGAGCCTTTCGGATTGAGAGTCCCTTATCATACCACACTACCACTTAATCTTGTTGAAATCAGGGTGATCGAAACGAATTGAATGAGACAATGCACCCCGTTTAGTGTTGTCGGTCTGGATGTTACGCTTATGAGGAATCATGATTATGGCTCCAGGAATCATGATTTGTGGTCCTGATATCATGACCTACTTTCAGACACCAGGAGAGCGTGTAATCGAGAGCTGATTGCATTCTTGTCAAGAAATGCCACGATGGCGATTTCCTTGGCATAAAAAGTTTTCTCGATCTTGTTGACTAGCATGTGTAGTGCTGAGATCGTAGATTTTCCATTTTGGTAAGCGAATTGGTATTTGGAAAGAGGCATTGCTTCCACAAATTTTGACTTTATGAACTCTCCTAAGACCTTTTCCATTATTTTAAGCATCACTGACGACAGACTTATCGATCTGTAAGCTTTGGGATTGGTTTTGTCTTTTTTTCCCCGCCTTCGGGATAAAGACAACTTGAACTTGACGCCAGTCATTTGGAATATGTCCTAAGACTAAACTGGTCTTATAAATCTCTATCATGGGAGTAATAAGCGTTTGCTCCTCTCTCTGGATAAGCGCTGGGAAAATTCCATCTATGCCAGCAGATTTAAATGGCTCAAAAGATCTCACTGCCATTTCCACCCTTGCTCGCGTGAAGGCTTCTTTGGCAACCTTCAATGCGTCTCTTTTGGTACTTGAGTCCCATGACAGGAGCTCTTGTTGACCAGAGACGCCATGTCTGTCGCCATTAGCGTTCACGCTCGCTTCAGGGATTGAATCAGGGAAGTGAGTCCTCAGCATTTCACTCAGTTTTTCTGTGGGATCCAAAGTGAGCGAACCATCAGTCTTTCGGAGAGTTCCCAGACCATTGGAGTGGTCTTTCGATAGAGTTTTATGAAGTCTGGCAGCTACGGGAGTCTTCTCAATGCTTTCACACATGAGGACCCATAATTTACGCTTAGCTAGCCTTATTTCCTTGTTGTAGTCTGTCTGAGCCTTTCGGTATTGGCTCCATTCAGTAGAGCGTTTGGCACGGTTGAACTCCCTCCGTGCAGTTTTGCTAAGCTTTTCAAGATGGTTGTTCCACCAAGGAACATCTCTGGTCGACCTAACAGTTTTAGTCGGACAGCTTTCTTTATATGCATTAAGAATTTTGGTTTTATAGAGTCAGAAGCTATTTCTAACTCTAGTACTGTTTTGATATTAGGATGTATGATGTAGTCTTCGGATCGGAGAGTGGCTGAATAGGTTTCCCAATCAGTCTTCTTAGGATATTTAAACGGTTTTGCAATAGTTAGACCACAGATGTCTGTGATTAGACCCCCTTCCCATTCAAAGGCTATGTGTTTGTGGTCTGACATAGATATTTCATCAGAAACATGCCAGTTTGTTATTTTGTAGGAGATGGACTGACTACATAAAGTCAGATCCAGCACTTCCTGTCGTATGGCGTTTTTATATAGGGTTGTCACCTGTGTTACATATGTCAATGTTTTTTGAGGATAGAAACTGTAAAAGGTGCTCACCTCGAGGATTTATATCTGTACCTTCCCATACAGTGTGATGCGCATTCGCGTCACATCCGATGACAAGGGGATTTTTTTTGTTTCACAAAAGGAGGTTAGCGCAGCAATCTCTTGAGGAACATCTTCCGCGTCGCCGTGGAAATACGCCGTGATCATAACGATATCAGCTTTCCCCCTTGCGGTAGGAACCTCCACCCTGACTGCTACGATATCGCGTTTAATGAATTCCGTAATTGGAAAGCATTTGATGTCATTGCGTATTAGAATAGCTGCTCTTGGAGAGCTGGCTGTCATCATATACAAACTTGCATTCGAGATTGGTTGACACATGGCTCCTGGATAAGAGCCTCAGTGAACAGTTCTTTTGTGAATCTCCGGCAAAGCACATCCGTTGCGCTTCGAGCATGATGGAGATTCACTTGAATGCTCTTAGTCATTTTTAGGTGTGCCGTAGTTTCCAGGACGGCGGTCGTCCTTCTTTGGATGCTGCGGATCATCTTGTATTTGTTTTGGATGATGTTTCGGGTGTTCGTGTTTGTCAATCTTCTTACCTAGGCCAGCCTTTTTTGTCTCTGTAGTCGATTTCAATCTTTTACCAGATCCACTGCTCTTAGATGGCACCAATCTGCCACCGCTAGAGCTAGGAGTTTGAATGGAGCTTGAATCTTTAGAGACAGGCAGACTGAGCTTTTTAATGGAGTTTGATTGTGGGTTTTTGCTAGAGGCTACCTCAGATTTCTCTTAGGGCAGCCTGTTAGTTGAATTTTAGAATACGCCAACTAGAGCGTTTTTATGCGTGATGAGTGCAGTATTTCGAACTTTGGGGGAAGAACGCACGAATTGGCTCAGGACGCTGAATTTTCTCCTCGTCCATTGCTTCCAACTCGGCACCTTCCCAAGGGATGAGTGAAGGAGTTATTTCTTTCACCCAGTCTGCAGTCTCGAGATCCTTGCAGACAAGGACCATGTATCCAGACTTGTAGAGCAGGTTGCAGAATTTTGGTTTCATCGGTTAATTACGCTGTTTCTCCATTTTTAGCAGCCGGGCCTCCTGAAGAGCATCAAGCTGAGTCGTGGAAAGATGGTATGTTGGAAAGTGTTTCGGAACAACTCCGACCTTCCTACGATTTGCCAAAACGACCAATGAGAAGTGGTCTTTTTTGACAGGCAATTGGTTTCGTTTGGTTTTCTGACACGTCTTGTCTTAGGTTGCAAATAATGTTCCAATTTTCTGGTCTATTTTGTTTGAACAGGGTAGCTGCGTGGTACATTCTTGGTCGGATTTGGACTAAGATTTTAGCTATTTCAAAAATGGTTTGAAACACGACCTCGCAATAGATCTGTGCTGTTTCCATGGGTGCAACAGATGGGCTACACATCTCCGCCAAGTCTTGAGTTGGCCCAATGCATTGTTGAGGACTTTGTGATACTTTCCAACAAATCCTCGGAACAGCTGAAATCCCTGTCCGGAGCTGGACATCATACATTGGTCCAGTTTTGAAAAATCATGGCAGAAATTACGAATTCTCAATATTTTACTATTTTTAGCCATTACAAGTGTTTTGGAACATTATTTAGGGTGGAAGACTCTATTTTGGGCATAGCCACAATTTTTTGGTTGTCGTAGGGTAAAATTCTAACAAAAATGCTCTTTTTCATACGTTTTTTGGCTGTCAACTTTTTCAAACAACTATCGTTAGGCAAACTTAAGAAAGAAGAATCATCTTCAGTCGATTAGACTCAAACGCGCGTTTGAGCAAGATATCTCCACGGGGAGTGGCGGGGAGCGATTTGTACAGTATAAAGAAGCTCTTCTTTAAATATTTGAAGTACCTACGACAATAAGTAATAATTTAATAAGGTTAACGATTCTTGAATCATCCGAAGATGTTGAATCTATATGAGAATGAGTTATCGACCAGAAAAAAATATGCTTAAACCAAAATTTGCACGGGTTCTGGTGAAAATTGATTAGTTGAGTTTTGAAGCAAAATTTTAGGTTTTTGAACATGTGCAGCTATTTTTTTTACTTAAACGTTTATTTAACAGGCTCAAGCGCCACTAGGCATAACGGAGCCGAATTCAATTGATTTTTTTTTTTACAAATTCATAATTGCTTCTTAATAATCTATATTAGTTTTGGGGAAAGTGCAGCTATTTAACGTCTGAAAATGTAGAAAAACATGTTTATTTTCAACTTCTCGTTCGTATTCTCAACTATCTGATATAGTAGATGAATGTTTGACTTTGTTTGAACTAAGTTTGGAAATGAGGTTTTTGCCAGCTATTTGAAAATCTGGACCAATGTGCGGCACTTTCCGAGTGCACTGAATGACCAGCACATAAGGATAATCATCAGCACGCTGCAAACGGAAATGGAATCTCTACCAAAATGGTTGTTGAACGAAGAGTATATTTACAGCTGCCTGGCCATGCAGGTCGGATTTACGTCGCGGTGCATATGAGGAAACATTCCTCAACTGGTGTGTCGCCTTGAGACACTCCCGAGCAAGAACCAACTGCTGCAGATCGTGATCAATGCCAACAAGACTGTGCAAGGTGTGGTAACTGACGCTTGCCGATGAACTTCCGCGAAACGGTATGCGCTCGTCGCAAAATCCGCTAACAAACTGGGGGTTTTGGGTTGGATCAAACATAGATTGGATATTGTTTAGAGTGGATAAGGAATAGATTGAATTTGATTAGCATTTAGATTTAATATAGATTGGATTTGGATTGTACTTAGATTGGGTGAATATCCGGTTTCGGATTATGGGATAGTTATATTATTCAAACTTGACTCTTTAAACTACTTTATTAATCAATGCAAATCCAAGAATCAAGCACACTGGCTAAAGTTGTGAGATTTATGAATACCTGAGTAGAAATTATTAGTTGCATGGTAGAATATGCACACATCGTACATAGAAAAACTGCAAAGTAGATTGGATTTTAAATGAATGTGTAAAATATTTGGATAGGATTTGGTTGTATTCGGTTTGGATTCAGATCGCATATGGATTGAATTGTTAATAATTCGATTTGAAATGGATTTCTGAATTGTACTGTATTTGAAATGCAAGTATGATCGGAATGTATTTTTTTTTATTGAATTTGGATTCGATTGGATATGATTTGAATGGATTTAGATTACATTTGGATTGGAATGGATTTGGATTGAAGTAAGATTGGATTTGTATTTGTTTGAATTTAGGTTTAGTTTGGATTTTGATACAAAATGGATTTAAATTTAATTGGTTTTGGATTGGATTTAAATTAGTTTTTGATAGGATTGGTATTGCATTAGGATTGGAGGATGGGTTCGGCTTAGACTAGAAAATTATTGAATCGAATCGGATTTGGATTGGATACCGATTTGATTGGATTTCGAGTTTGTTAGCGGATTTTGCGACGAGCGCATACCGTTTCGCGGAAGTTCATCGGCAAGCGTCAGTTACCACACAAGGCACAGAGTAGTGTTTGATCCTTCGACCTTGACGCTTGCTCCTGCGGGGGCGCGCGATGAGGGCAGGATCAAACATGTCGCGCGTCGGTAGTGAAGTAGTGAAAAAGTGATCGGTTCGTTAGTAGTGTTTGATCCTTCGACCTTGACGCTTGCTCCTGCGGGGGCGCGCGATGAGGGCAGGATCAAACATGTCGCGCGTCGGTAGTGAAGTAGTGAAAAAGTGATCGGTTCGTTAGTAGTGTTTGATCCTTCGACCTTGACGCTTGCTCCTGCGGGGGCGCGCGATGAGGGCAGGATCAAACATGTCGCGCGTCGGTAGTGAAGTAGTGAAAAAGTGATCGGTTCGTTAGTAGTGTTTGATCCTTCGACCTTGATGCTTGCTCCTGCGGGGGCGAGCGATGAGGGCAGGATCAAACATGTCGCGCGTCGGTAGTGAAGTAGTGAAAAAGTGATCGGTTCGTTAGTAGTGTTTGATCCTTCGACCTTGACGCTTGCTCCTGCGGGGGCGCGCGATGAGGGCAGGATCAAACATGTCGCGCGTCGGTAGTGAAGTAGTGAAAAAGTGATCGGTACGTTAGTAGTGTTTGATCCTTCGACCTTGACGCTTGCTCCTGCGGGGGCGCGCGATGAGGGCAGGATCAAACATGTCGCGCGTCGGTAGTGAAGTAGTGAAAAAGTGATCGGTTCGTTAGTAGTGTTTGATCCTTCGACCTTGACGCTTGCTCCTGCGGGGGCGCGCGATGAGGGCAGGATCAAACATGTCGCGCGTCGGTAGTGAAGTAGTGAAAAAGTGATCGGTTCGTTAGTAGTGTTTGATCCTTCGACCTTGACGCTTGCTCCTGCGGGGGCGCGCGATGAGGGCAGGATCAAACATGTCGCGCGTCGGTAGTGAAGTAGTGAAAAAGTGATCGGTTCGTTAGTAGTGTTTGATCCTTCGACCTTGAGATTAGTGGCGCGGATCGCGAAGCAGGTTAGTAGTGTTTGATCCTTTGCTCGCGTCGCTTGCTCCTGCGGGGGCGGGTGATGTGAGCAGGATCAATCGTGTCGCGCGACGCTCGCGTGGCATGATCTATTAGTGGCGCGGTTCGCGAAGCAGGTTAGTAGTGTTTGATCCTTTGCTCGCGTCGCTTGCTCCTGCGGGGGCAGGTGATGTGAGCAGGATCAATCGTGTCGCGCGTCGCTCGCGTGGCATGATTTATTAGTGGCGCGGTTCGCGAAGCAGGTTGGTAGTGTTCGATCCTTAGCTCGCGTCAAATAATTTATCATGGTCTAATCGCTTATCAAAGTGAATCCTGTGACCCAACGATCCTTCCCATTAACAAACATCCCTCCCAGTAACCTTTGTGGAGATGCAGAGGTAAACACGGTCTCCATATAGCAAAGGTTACACACTAACATTCCTTCCTCCAATCCCACCTGACTGCAAGGACGTGGCCGGCGCCGTTATTGACCTTGTATAAATAGAGGCACTGAATTATGCACACTGAAGAAGATTATGGCCAATCCCAGCCGAACTTCTAGTTGATTCTTTGTGCATTTTCACTGACTTCGGTCAATCACGGAATAGCAACCATTGATATGTGTAGTCAGTCTAAGCTAAGCTAAGCTAAGCTAAAGCGTCAGTTACCACACAAGGCACATCTCCATCTGTGACTTCCACAAGGGCCGCATTCCCCCGCACCAAGGGGCGAAATTGCTCCGAGGATTTCCTCCAGAAGCACCACCGGGGACGATCTCTATAAATTGCTCCAGAGATTGCCTTCATCAATTCTTCTCCTCCGAGGATTTCGTCCAGAAATTCATCCGAAGATTTCCTCCAAGAATTTCACCGGGGATTTTCTCCTAGGGTTTCTTTAGAAATTTCTTCGGAGATTTTTTTTAGAGATTTTTTCCGGAGTTTTTCTCCAGGAATTTCTCCGAAGATTTCCTTCAGGGATTCCTCTGGGGATTTTTGTCAGGAATTCCTCAGGAGATTTGCAATAGCAATTTCTCCGATAGTTTACTCCAGAAACTCCTCTGACCATATGCTCTAGGAATTAATGCTGGTATTACCTCTAGGAATTCCTCCGAAGATTTTCTCCAGCCCTCAGGAGCTTTCCAAAAGCAATTCCTTAGGGAATTTCGTTCAGAAATTTCTCTGGAAATTTCATTATGAAATTCGTCTGAGGATTTTCTCGAAAAATTCCTTCGGAAATTTTTCAGAGAATTTCTCCGGAGATTACGTCCAGGAATTTCATTGGGGATTTGTACCAGGAGTTTCTCAGGAGACTTACTCCAGAAATTCCTCCTTGGATTTTCTTCAGAGATTTCTTCAAAGAAATCCGTCTAGGAATTCTTTCGGGGATTTAGCCCAGAAATTCCTTTAGTGATTTCTTCCGGGGATTTTCTCTATCCTCTAGAGGTCTTTTATTTCTGGTGATTTGCTCCAGGAATTATTCCAGAGATTTTTTCCAATAGTAATTACTCCAGGGATAATAAGAAACTCCTCCTCCTTCGTATTCCAGAATTTTCCTGGAGAATTGAACCAGGAGTTTCTCCGGAAATTTACTTCAGGAATTTCTTCGAGATTTTCACCGGGGGTTTTCTCTAGGAATTCCGCCAGAAATTCGTCCTGGGTTTCCTTCGGAAATTTCAAGAACTTTACCGGAGATTTTCTCTGGTAATCCCTCAGGGGATTTTGTCTAAGAATTCCTTTAAGGATTTCGTCCAAAAATTCTTCTGGGGATTTCCTACAGGAATTCCTCCGGAAATTTCATTAAGAAAATCCTTCAGAGGGGGATTTCGTCCAGAAATTCTTCCGAGGGTTTCCTACAGGAATTCCTCCGGAGATTTCATTAAGAAATACCTCCGGCGATTTAACTGGAGTTTTTCTCCAGGAATTTCTGCGGAACTTCCTCTAAGAATTCATCCGAAGATTTCTTGCAGGAACTTCTCTAGAGGCCTTTTATATTCTGACGATTTGCTCCAGGAATTATTCCGGAGATTTTTTTTCAAGATTTCCTCCAGGGAACTTCTTCAGGAATTCCTCGGGGGATTTCTAATAGCAATTCCTCCAAGGATATCATGAAATTCCTCCGAGGATTTTCTCTAAAAATTCCTTCGTATTTTTTTTTCAAAGATTTTATCCGGAAATTTCCTCCGGAATTTCCCTGGAGAGTTGAACCAGGAATTTCTCCGGAAATTTACTCCAGGAATTTCTTCAGGACTTTCTCTGGGGGTTTTCTCTAGAAATTCCGCCAGAAATTCCTCTAGGATTTCCTCCCGGAATTTCAAGAACATTACCGAGGATTTTCTTTGGTAATCTCTCAGGGGATTTTGTCCAGGATTCCTCTGGGGATTCCGTCCAGAAATTCTTCCGCGGATCTCCAACAAGGAATTCCTCCGAAGATTTTATTAAGAAATACCTCCGGGGATTTTCTCCAGAGTTTCCTTCAGTGTTTGTTCTAAAGAATATATCTGGAGTTTTTCTCCAGGAATTTCTCCAGATCTTACTCCTGAGATTTCTTCCAGGGACTTTTTGCAGGAACTCCTCTAGAGGTCTTTAATATTCTGGCGATTTGCTCCAGGAATTATTCCGGAGATTTTTTCCAAGATTTCCTCCGGGGAATTACTTCAGGAATTCCTCGCGTTATTTCCAATAGCAATGGATCATTGAAGGTAGTTTTTGTTAGTGCTCACCGCATCAAATCAATGGCGCCACTGTATATGGGATTTAACGTTGTGACAGCATTGCTGTTCTGTGAAACACACAAGGCTACGGTGACGCTATCTATGCTTTCCATAGCGGCCGTTTTGGTTATTTTAATGATCCATTCCTCCAGGGGCCAGGGATATTAATAAATTCCTTATAGGATTTTCCCCAGAAATTCCTTTGTATTTTTTTCAGAGATTTTATCCGTAGATTTCCCCCACAATTTCCCTAAAGAATTGAACCAGGAATTTCTCCGGAAATTTACTCCAGGAATTTCTTCAGGATTTTCTCTAGAAATTCCACCAGAAATTCCTCCAGGGTTTCCTCCGGGAATTTCAAAAACTTTACCGGGGATTTTCTATGGTAATCCCTCAGGGGATTTTGTTCAGAATTCCTCTGGGGATTTCATTCAGAAATTCTTTCGGGAGTTTCCTACAGGATTTGCTTCGAAGATTTCATGAAGAAATTCCTCCGGAGATTTTCTCCTCGTTGATTTTTTCAAAGAATTTATCTGGAGCTTTTCTGCAGGAATTTCTCCGGAACTTCCTCCAGAAATTCCTCTAGAGGCCTTTTATATGTTAGCGATTTGCTCAAGGAATATTTCCGGGGATTTTTCCAAAAAACTCTCCTCCGGAGGTTGCTTCAGAAATTCTTCCAGAGATTTTTCCCAAGAATTCCACTAAGGATATTGTCCAGGAATTTCTACGGGGATTGTGCCCAGGAATTGCTCCGGGTATTTCATTGAAAAGAAAACCTGCGGGGAATTGCTGTAGGAATTCCATCGTGGATTTTTTCGTAAAATTTATTCGGAGATTCCCTTCCTTAGCCACCTTTTATGATTGACCATTTTGGTACTAGAATACATAATCAAATGTGATTTCAAAATTCATATTTATATATTCTTTTTTTTTGTACGCTACAAAAATAAATATATTTATCACTAATGGGTAACAGGATCACATAAAAATAATATTTGAATTATGAATTCAGTGGCTTTGATTGTTGGATTACTATGGTTGTTTTCATATTTTCGATTGCTTATTTGCTTCAAAAAGCTGAGCAAATCATCAAGCAGAGGCGATCTCCCAGTACCGTACACTTACGGTACTGGGAGATCGCCTCTGCTTGATGATTTGCTCAGCTTTTTGAAGCAAATAAGCAATCGAAAATATGAAAACAACCATAGTCATCCAACAATCAATTTCGTGAAAACGTTTTGAGCTACCAGTAGAAGGGCTTCCGATTTCAAGGAAAACTTCTGAACATGCAAAATCTCATCAAACGTGTTCAAAGTGGTATGACAAACAAACATGGGAAGTGCTTTTGCTTGACCGAAATAAATGCATACATTTTGCCCCACATGAAGCTCCGCCATCTCAATAAACTCTTGCTGCCGGAGGAGCAAGAACGGAAAATGTTGTTTGCAAGCCCCCTTTCTGCAAACAACTTGCAACTGAGGCAAAAAGTCCGCACTCCGAATCAGCAAAAGTGCATCTTGCCCAAGAGCAATAGAAACAACTGAACTCATGGAAATTCATCGAGCGCAAACTTGTTCCGATGGAGCAGGAGTTATTTTTTTTCTTCTCCGGATTCAAGTCCATTTCCGTACACGGTTGCACTTTTATTGGTGTTTAGAATTTGAAAAGTCAACACAATTTTATGGCCTCTCTCCGAGCCGGGGAATGTCGAATAAATTGCGATGGAATCGTTGCGAATAGATCTTTCCTATCAAATTTACGGCCAATGTTGGCGGCAGGGCCGGATTTAGAAATGTGGGGGGTAAGGAGCCACAGTTCAGTGGGGGCCCTTTACTCAGAACCTTTTTTTTGATACTTTACAAATTGTCTCTATTTTGTTATTATAGTCCTTTGTAAAATAAAAAAAAAGTATATGTGTTCATATCATATTTAGGTATACTGCTTTTCACAGTCTTTTTTTTCGTGTCGAGTGTAGTACACGACACTGTCAAACTATACAAACTCTAGTGGAATTAAATGGTATAGTACTGAATTCAGTTTTTCCTTTACTTATAGGTATTCCACTAAACAGCTCGAAGATTTATTATCACATTAAACAGTTTTATAGAGCCTACCAGATTTCAAAAATAATTTAAAAAAAAAATTAAGAAGAGATTTGTGGGGATCGGGGCCATTCATAAAACGGCCCTACGGTGGTTAAGTAGCTTTCGTTGCTCGCTTCACCATCGACATGATAATCCTTCGGAATTACTTTAATCCCAACCGGAAAGCAACCACGTTCCTCACTTGAGCCAAGCCAAATACTTAACCAAACGTCAGCATCATCGATGTTACCATAATCCTCGCGATTTACAAAATAAAAAATCACCACCCCATCGCCTAAAGTATCCTGGAAGGAAACGGTTTCCGCGGCGACAGAAGCAAGATGTCATTCCTCCGGCTAGTCAGCGACTATGGAAACACCCCAGCAACAATAAGCCATTCCAGCCACCAAAATAACAGCGCCAGTGATTGAAAAGCAAATGACTATGACGACGGAAGCAGCTCGAAGTGGGAGGCCATCAAACATATCATCAACAGAGTGGGTATAGCATCCGTTGTCGTTGTCATTGCCATCATAATTGAGGACGACGTTTTCTCGGTTGAATGGCAGTCGGAAGCCAACCACCTAGACGAGGAATTTTAGTGCAGTGCTTAAAATATTTAGGATATGACTTTAAGGAACAATAACAAAAAATGCAAGAATTTCCTGAAATTCTCGAAAACTTGAATAGTTTTCGCTAAATTTGTTGAGAAATAGAAAATTCATCTTTGTTGGCTTTGGCTTTGGCTTTGGCTTTGGCTTTGGCTTTGGCTTTGGCTTTTGGCTTTGGCTTTGGCTTTGGCTTTGGCTTTGGCTTTGGCTTTGGCTTTGGCTTGGCTTTGGCTTTGGCTTGGCTTTGGCTTTGGCTTTGGCTTTGGCTTTTGGCTTTGGCTTTGGCTTTGGCTTTGGCTTTGGCTTTGGCTTTGGCTTTGGCTTTGGCTTTGGCTTTGGCTTTGGCTTTGGCTTTGGCTTTGGCTTTGGCTTTGGCTTTGGCTTTGGCTTTGGCTTTGGCTTTGGCTTTGGCTTTGGCTTTGGCTTTGCTTGGCTTTGGCTTTGGCTTTGGCTTTGGCTTTGGCTTTGGCTTTGGCTTTGGCTTTGGCTTTGGCTTTGGCTTTGGCTTTGGCTTTGGCTTGGCTTTGGCTTTGGCTTTGGCTTTGGCTTTGGCTTTGCTTTGGCTTTGGCTTTGGCTTGGCTTTGGCTTTGGCTTTTGGCTTGGCTTTGGCTTGCTTTGGCTTTGGCTTTGGCTTTGGCTTTGGCTTTGGCTTTTGGCTTTGGCTTTGGCTTTGGCTTTGGTTGGCTTTGGCTTTGGCTTTGGCTTGGCTTTGGCTTTGCTTGCTTGGCTTTGGGCTTTGGCTTGGCTTGGCTTTGGCTTTGGCTTTGGCTTTGGCTTTGGCTTTGCTTTGGCTTTGCTTTGGTTTGGCTTTGGCTTTGGCTTTGGCTTTGGCTTTTGGCTTTGGTTGGCTTTGGCTTTGGCTTTGGCTTTTGGCTTTGCTTGGCTTTGGCTTTGGCTTTGGCCTTTGGCTTTGGCTTTTGGCTTTGGCCTTTTTGGCTTGGCTTTGGTTGGCTTTTGGCTTGCTTGGCTTTGGCTTTGGCTTGGCTTTGGCTTTGGCTTTGGCTTTTTGGCTTTGGCTTTGGCTTGGCTTTGCTTGGCTTTGGCTTGGCTTTGGCTTGTGGCCTTGGCTTTGGCTTTGGCTTTGGCTTTGGCTTTGGCTTTGGCTTTGGCTTGCTTTGGCTTTGGCTTTGGCTTTGGCTTTGGCTTTGGCTTTGGCTTTGGCTTTGGCTTTGGCTTTGGCTTTGGCTTTGGCTTTGGCTTTGGCTTTGGCTTTGGCTTTGGCTTTGGCTTTGGCTTTGGCTTTGGCTTGGCTTTGGCTTTGGCTTTGGCTTTGGCTTTGGCTTTGGCTTTGGCTTTGGCTTTGGCTTTGGCTTTGGCTTTGGCTTTGGCTTTGGCTTTGGCTTTGGCTTTGGCTTTGGCTTGGCTTTGGCTTTGGCTTTGGCTTTGGCTTTGGCTTTGGCTTTGGCTTTGGCTTTGGCTTTGGCTTGGCTTTGGCTTTGGCTTTGGCTTTGGCTTTGGCTTTGGCTTTGGCTTTGGCTTTGGCTTGGCTTTGGCTTTGGCTTTGGCTTTGGCTTTGGCTTTGGCTTTGGCTTTGGCTTTGCTTTGGCTTTGGCTTTGGCTTTGGCTTTGGCTTTGGCTTTGGCTTTGGCTTTGGCTTTGGCTTTGGCTTTGGCTTTGGCTTTGGCTTGGCTTTGGCTTTGGCTTTGGCTTTGGCTTGGCTTTGGCTTTGGCTTTGGCTTTGGCTTTGGCTTGGCTTTGGCTTTGGCTTTGGCTTTGGCTTTGGCTTTGGCTTTGGCTTTGGCTTTGGCTTTGGCTTTGGCTTTGGCTTTGGCTTTGGCTTTGGCTTTGGCTTTGGCTTTGGCTTTGGCTTTGGCTTTGGCTTTGGCTTTGGCTTTGGCTTTGGCTTTGGCTTTGGCTTTGGCTTTGGCTTTGGCTTTGGCTTTGGCTTTGGCTTTGGCTTTGGCTTTGGCTTTGGCTTTGGCTTTGGCTTTGGCTTTGGCTTTGGCTTTGGCTTGGCTTTGGCTTTGGCTTTGGCTTTGGCTTTGGCTTTGGCTTTGGCTTTGGCTTTGGCTTTGGCTTTGGCTTTGGCTTTGGCTTTGGCTTTGGCTTTGGCTTGGCTTTGGCTTTGGCTTTGGCTTTGGCTTTGGCTTTGGCTTTGGCTTTGGCTTTGGCTTTGGCTTTGGCTTTGGCTTTGGCTTTGGCTTTGGCTTTGGCTTTGGCTTTGGCTTTGGCTTTGGCTTTGGCTTTGGCTTTGGCTTTGGCTTTGGCTTTGGCTTTGGCTTTGGCTTTGGCTTTGGCTTTGGCTTTGGCTTTGGCTTGGCTTTGGCTTTGGCTTTGGCTTTGGCTTTGGCTTTGGCTTTGGCTTTGGCTTTGGCTTTGGCTTTGGCTTTGGCTTTGGCTTTGGCTTTGCTTTGGCTTTGGCTTTGGCTTTGGCTTTTGGCTTTGGCTTTGGCTTTGGCTTTGGCTTTGGCTTTGGCTTTGCTTTGGCTTTGGCTTTGGCTTTGGCTTTGGCTTGGCTTTGGCTTTGGCTTTGGCTTTGGCTTTGGCTTTGGCTTTGGCTTTGGCTTTGGCTTTGGCTTGGCTTTGGCTTTGGCTTTGGCTTTGGCTTTGGCTTTGGCTTTGGCTTTGGCTTTGGCTTTGGCTTTGGCTTGCTTTGGCTTTGGCTTTGGCTTTGGCTTTGGCTTTGGCTTTGGCTTTGGCTTTGGCTTTGGCTTTGGCTTTGGCTTTGGCTTTGGCTTTGGCTTTGGCTTTGGCTTTGGCTTTGGCTTTGGCTTTGGCTTTGGCTTTGGCTTTGGCTTTGGCTTTTGGCTTTGGCTTTGGCTTTGGCTTTGGCTTTGGCTTTGGCTTTGGCTTTGGCTTTGGCTTTGGCTTTGGCTTTGCTTTGGCTTTGGCTTTGCTTTGGCTTTGGCTTTTGGCTTTGGCTTTGGCTTTGGCTTTGGCTTTGGCTTTGGCTTTGGCTTTGGCTTTGGCTTTGGCTTTGGCTTTGGCTTTGGCTTTGGCTTTGGCTTTGGCTTGGCTTTGGCTTTGGCTTTGGCTTTGGCTTTGGCTTTGGCTTTGGCTTTGGCTTTGCTTTGGCTTTGGCTTTGGCTTTGGCTTTGGCTTTGGCTTTGGCTTTGGCTTTGGCTTTGGCTTTGGCTTTGGCTTTGGCTTTGGCTTTGGCCAAATCCAATCCAAATCCAATCCAAATCCAATCCAATCCAAATCCAATCCAATCCAATCCAAATCCAATCCAAATCCAATCCAAATCCAATCCAAATCATCCAAATCCAAATCCAATCCAAATCCAATCCAAATCCAATCCAAATCCAATCCAAATCCAATCCAAATCCAATCCAAATCCAATCCAAATCCATCCAAATCCAATCCAAATCCAATCCAAATCCAATCCAAATCCAATCCAAATCCAATCCAAATCCAATCCAAATCCAATCCAAATCCAATCCAAATCCAATCCAAATCCAATCCAAATCCAATCCAAATCCAATCCAAATCCAATCCAAATCCAATCCAAATCCAATCCAAATCCAATCCAAATCCAATCCAAATCCAATCCAAATCCAATCCAAATCCAATCCAAATCCAATCCAAATCCAATCCAAATCCAATCCAAATCCAATCCAAATCCAATCCAAATCCAATCCAAATCCAATCCAAATCCAATCCAAATCCAATCCAAATCCAATCCAAATCCAATCCAAATCCAATCCAAATCCAATCCAAATCCAATCCAAATCCAATCCAATCCAATCCAAATCCAATCCAAATCCAATCCAAATCCAATCCAAATCCAATCCAAATCCAATCCAAATCCAATCCAAATCCAATCCAAATCCAATCCAAATCCAATCCAAATCCAATCCAAATCCAATCCAAATCCAATCCAAATCCAATCCAAATCCAATCCAAATCCAATCCAAATCCAATCCAAATCCAATCCAAATCCAATCCAAATCCAATCCAAATCCAATCCAAATCCAATCCAAATCCAATCCAAATCCAATCCAAATCCAATCCAAATCCAATCCAAATCCAATCCAAATCCAATCCAAATCCAATCCAAATCCAATCCAAATCCAATCCAAATCCAATCCAAATCCAATCCAAATCCAATCCAAATCCAATCCAAATCCAATCCAAATCCAATCCAAATCCAATCCAAATCCAATCCAAATCCAATCCAAATCCAATCCAAATCCAATCCAAATCCAATCCAAATCCAATCCAAATCCAATCCAAATCCAATCCAAATCCAATCCAAATCCAATCCAAATCCAATCCAAATCCAATCCAAACCAATCCAATCCATCCAATCCAAATCCAATCCAAATCCAATCCAAATCCAATCCAAATCCAATCCAAATCCAATCCAAATCCAATCCAAATCCAATCCAAATCCAATCCAAATCCAATCCAAATCCAATCCAAATCCAATCCAAATCCAATCCAAATCCAATCCAAATCCAATCCAAATCCAATCCAAATCCAATCCAAATCCAATCCAAATCCAATCCAAATCCAATCCAAATCCAATCCAAATCCAATCCAAATCCAATCCAAATCCAATCCAAATCCAATCCAAATCCAATCCAAATCCAATCCAAATCCAATCCAAATCCAATCCAAATCCAATCCAAATCCAATCCAAATCCAATCCAAATCCAATCCAAATCCAATCCAAATCCAATCCAAATCCAATCCAAATCCAATCCAATCCAAATCCATCCAATCCAAAGATTTTTTTCTATGTGTCTATTCATTTTACTAAACGCTATATATTTCGCTAAAATCACCTTAATATTATGATACGCCCTTAAATTGGACATCTTCTCTCTCCGCCCTCTCGCATCATAATCAATTTTATCAGAAAATTAGTAGCATATTATCAAATTAAACCCAATGCTGTTGCTGCCATCATACTGGGCCGTAAACGCTTATTGTCGGTCTCTTCGGTTGATTTCCCAAGCAGGGTGCCTTCAAAGACCCATCCCAAGATGTCACTATTATGAGTCCATCCTGCTAAGCACCGGACTAACGACTGTTGGGCTCTTCTGGCTCTCACAGTAGGTTCCAACCAACGACACCGAACTATCAGCAGAGAGCCAAACAGAGGCACACCATGATAGGATCTGTTTCTTCTGTTAAGCTGTTTGCTCGTTTCAATCTGATATTAAGGTGAGACCCTTGCAGCTCGAGTCTCCATTATCGTCAGCGCACTCGGTCAGAAAATGTTATTGTCACAGCCGTCATCATGTTGTTCCTCAAGACGTGTGTTTTCTGAGCTAATGGCAGCCTCTTGTGCTCTAATAACAACTTCGACTGGAAGTACCAGTAGTTGGTCTACTTCCCAGTGAACATTTTGGTTGGTATAACTTTTGCTGTACATCATTCTATACGAATCAATTCAATCGTATAGAATGCACGAAAAGGCTATATACCTACCAAAGTGGAGGCTATATGCGTACTTGGCACGACTTTTACGGACTTTCTGCGATCAGATATACGATGCCACAAAATTTGGAAGAAAATAAAAAAAAGTTTCCAGCGAGTCTCGAACACGGGACTTCTGGATCCGGAATTGTGCACTTTACCACTATACCACCAAGGGTTACTTGTCCGAAGAGTGATTATTTGCCAATTTTAATACATGTTTCATGTACAGCGACACATACTTTGTTGTTCTTTAAGGCCCATCGTCAGCAGATAGACAAAGTTTGGGTGGCAATTTTTGCTAAGTTATTGCGATCTCATACAATGCTTACTGGATTGATATATGATCTGTCAAATTATATAACATAACGTGATTCTATGTTGCACTATTTACGACATGTTTTGTTGTCAACACAGATTGTTGTTTATGAATCGTATTGGGGATTTATATACAACTTGTATTGACATTAACAACGCTTAATATGGCATCTTGTGCAATTCTGATTTTGGACGCATGAATATGTGATTTTGGATGCACATTCTTATACGATACGTGGTTCTTTGGGTTACGGTGAGGATTCTAGGGTGATTCAAATTGCAAAAAAAAGGTTGAAAATTCCATCTCCCGATTTCGGGTCATTTGACCGAACGCCATTTGGCCGAATGCCGTTTTGCTGAAAGGGTCATTTGGCCGAATGCCGTTTACTTTAACAAACTATAGTTCGCATGCATTTCTAATCAATTTCAAAGAACACATTATTCTTAAAGAAAAATAAATGATCATTGATATACTCATAATTAGCTTTTCAGTGTCAGTTCAAGGAAAAGTCAGAGCTGAAAGAAGAACATCGTAAACGTGAACAATTCTTCCCTTCTCTACTAGCGGCAATAGCTGCCAGTAAAGGTTCTTCTCATTGCGTTTGTAATCAATGATAGTAACTAAAACGGGTTACGACTTATTCGTCCTTCTGCAGGATAGGTTTGCTTCGTAATATTTCGTTTGAAAATGCAAATATTGCAATTTTTTTATTGTTAGAACATGTACTGCCACCTTTAGCTCGAGTCTATATATTGTATTTTGTTTACTGAAAGATTTAGGCATGTTAAATGAAATGTTTTAGACGAATTTTGATTTAGCTGATATGGGGTAACATTGATCACCTATGTAAACAATGTTCGGTAATACTGAAAGTCTATCTATCTATCTTTTATTAACGAGATTTTTAGCCCTAGGCTAGTTCATCTCGGGACCAACGGCTTTACTTCCCTTCCGAAGGAAGTCGTCACTGAATTTTTTATTGACTATCTCGGGGATGGGATTAATACTGAAAGTGTCGTTACCCAAGTAACCACAAGCATTATATCATTACAGTATATCAATTCGATATAAGCATATCAAATGCCAAATTGCATTATATACACAGTAACCGTGCAATTGTGCCTTAGATTCACTTTATGAATGCCTAATTGCATCACATTAATTCTACACTCATCTGTGCATTAAAAGTTGATATACCATCATCGAATAATGTTTTATTGCATTGCACGAACAATGCTTCATTGTTACTGTGCCATTACCAAATGCTAAAACTCATTATTTGTAAGTATTTGTAATTAAAACATTAAAATGTCGTCACAATCGCGAAAAAAGTGGAAAACCGTCTTAAAAAGCGGTAATTTTAAACGTAAAGTGAATAAATATCGTTCCGCAGTGTCACAGGCAAATTCCAAAAACAGTATCCGATTTCCAGAGATGAACATACAGCGTAAAATACTGAAGCCAAAGTCGTCTGCAAGCCATTCACCAACATCAAGTTTTTTGCATGCTACCGATGATGAAACAGAGTGCAGCCTAGAAATACTGAGAGACGGATTAGACGCAAGCATCAAACCGGAGGACTGCGGTTTGCTGTCTGCAGGACACAGTGAATCTAAGCTAAATGAACCATCGTTGGCATTACCTAATCGAGACAATGAAGATGATGATAGTATTGATAATAAAAATTATGATGTTTATAAGGAAATGAACCTTGAAATGTTCTTGAATAAGTGGAGCATCGATTACAGAATTTCGCATCGAGCTCTGAAACCGCTACTTCAAAAGTTGAACGAACATCACCCGCAGTTGCCTGTTGATCCTAGATGATTATTAAGCACCCCACGAAATAAACCTAAGATCCTAACTATCGAAGGTGGTTACTATTGGCATCACAGCATTGGTATGTTAAATTATTTAAGGTATCAAACTATTTTTACTGTACGTATTCTATATTACAGAATATAGTTTACGTGCATTCTACGAGCGACTATCGGAACCATGCACAGCATCGATCAATATTAACATTGATGGACTACCTTTATTCAAAAATGGGACAGCGCAAGTTTGGCCAATACTGATCAGCATTACAGAGAGGGCCGAAATTCCTCCCATTATAGCAGGAATTTTTCACGGAAACAACAAGCCGAAAAGAGTCGAGGAATTTTTAAAACCATTCGTCGAGGAGATATTGCCAATCATAAGCGATGGACTACTCATAAATAATCATAAGCTTACAGTGAAGATCCGTTCCATCATATGCGATGCTTCAGCTAGAGCGTTTGTTAAAGGTGTCTAATGTTTTACTGCTTAATAACATAATTTCTAACAAATTTGTATTACAGGCGTTGCAAACTTTAATTCTATCAATGGTTGTCTGAAGTGCTGCACCATTGGTGAATATTCTAAGGAGCTTCGAACTACGATTTTCCCTCAATCAGTTGCTGATCCTAGAACCGATCACGGATTCCGGACGAGGCTGTATGGCAAACATCACCAAGATTACAAAATAAGTGAGAATAGAAAAGTCATAAGAACACCAATAGTAACACCACTCTTAAAATTGCCTATCGATATGATTCGTGATTTTATCGTTTCGGACTGTCTCCATCTCCTCCACTTGGGAGTGATGAAAAAACTGCTTTTAACTTATAAAGAAGGCAACAGTAATGTTTGTAAATGGTCACCAAAAACCATAAAGGAACTATCAGGTTTATTAGTAGCTATTAAACTGCCCATCGAAATACACCGTTCAATACGAGGACTAGATTACGTCAATCATTGGAAAGCCTCTGAGTTTGGCACATTTTTGAATTACATAGGCATAGTAGTCCTGAAAAGTTTTTTAGACGAAGAGCACTATAAAAAATTTGTTAGGCTTTTCTGTGCTACTGCAATTTGTTCAACTGACTATTATCGACGTTTCCTACCAGTAGCAAAGATTTTGTTCAGTCAATTCATTGATGCATATCATAAACTAATTGGATCGGTTACGAGTAACATCCATAATTTAGTACATGTAGTAGACGAGGTTGGGGGGAAAAGGTCCCCTCCCATCAATTTCAACTTATCCTTTTGAGAATCATTTACAACAAATCAAAAAGACTGTCCGATCTGGTAGGCTTCCATTGTCCCAAATAATTAACAGGATGTCGGAAAAAGATAAACATAATTATAAGAATTCCTCAGATAACAATACTTATCCATCATTTAAAGAACCATCAAAACAAGATGAATCACTTTATCTAAGAATTGCAATTAGTTCAAATTGTACTTTGCGATACAATGATGTTGATAAGTGGTTTTTGACCAAAACGCAACAGATCGTTGCCATGGATTTTGCCACTTCGGATGGTATATACGGTAAAGAAATGATTACATCAAAAGGTCATCTATTTGATGATCCGTTAGATTCTTCCTGCTTACATGTACTTTCTATTAGCGGCACACTTACGTTTAACGATCAGATATTATATACCTTGAATAATACGTTTTGTAAGCTACTAACCGTAGTTAGTGGTAGTGATACCGTTTTTCTACCAATGCATCACACGCTTCCATCAAATATGCAAATGTAAAGCCAGACGGTTACCTTTGAAATAAGATGTTACATATACAGATATATACAGCGCATTTCTAACTAAATATTGTTACTAATTATTTTAACTAATTTTTGTCACTCCGAAAACATATCTCTTCCATATGAACACTAACAATAATTTGGAAGAAATCATAAAAAATTTCTGGTCATATCCCATTTATTGTTATCACACGCTAAAATTTTCGTTGGAACAGTCAGTGTCTTCAATAGAGGTAATAAACTATAGAGGAAGAATGTCGCTGGCGTCGCTGCAGAAACATCTTTTGCTGGCGGAGATAGGCGGGGCCTGGGAGGGAGAAACCAATACAAAATTTCTCTACGTCACAGTAAGCCGAGATTTTGCTGTCACGAACTGTCACTGTGAGCCCGGATCTTAAACAATGGACAAACATGATAAAAGCGCGTAATTAGCCTAAGCATATTTTTGCATTTCATCAAAAGTAGCAAAAATCGAATTAGAATCAAATAATGTACATTCAAAAGTAACGTCACGAGAGCACCGTTTATTCTAATTGAATGTAACGTATTGGAATGAGGCTCTTTCTACTGTTTTCATTAAAACTTGAAATTAAACGCACAGAAAACTGTGGCCCTTTTTCAATGTTTGTCCAGAAAGATCGAAGATACACAACAAATGAAAACTAGCGATTTTCACTAAGCCTGCCTTGATTGTCGTTGGCAAACTGGAGTTATCTTGCAATTTGGAAAACAATTGTATCCAATTTCGTGTGTAGTATCGGTGCCTCCCTCCCAGGGCGGGGCTATAAATGTCAACGCGAAAAAGTATGCAGTTTGACACTTCTATACCCGACATGTTTCTGAGTGAGAACAAAGGGAACAGCAGCGACATTCGTCCTCTATAGTTTTCTATCTCTATTGTGTCTTCTCGAAAAAGTATTCACACAGACTTATCTAGGAATAGTTAAGAAACTTAGATCATCAATTCCTCGTATTCCGCAGACAATATTCTACACGTTTCACTCTAAATCTACTCGGTTTTCATTTTTGAAACGATTATACCTTTTTACATATTTGCTAAACGACGAAAGTAAGATTAACTTTTGAAACCTAACCAATACTTACACCTAACGTTATATGAAGAACCAGAGCAAAACACTACTTGCGTCGATCTTACACTTGATTAAAAATGTCGTAAGTAATTGCATGGAAAATATAAGCAATGAAATTGAGACGAAACACGGTAAAAAAGTAATAAAGTGGATTCGTTTTAAAACAGTTTCAGAAGACATCTTACTTAGAAATTACTCACGACGATTTGAAAAAGTAATCGAGATTTCTTTCAATAAGAGTTTTAGCCGTTATTACGCACACTTTTATTTTATTTCATTTAATGTTTTATCGTTGTTTTCGGCACATTTGAAACGCCGTTCAGTTCATAGAGATGAGTATTTCAACGATTTCAACTGAATCGTTAATACACAGTAAACCAAACATATTGATTATTCATGTAAAATAGATCGATTAACAATGCAAAAATTCAGTTTTTAATGGGATTTCATTGTAAATTAAAAAAAAAAAATATTTAGTTCGAATCAACCTCAGATTCGGGGAAAATTACTTCTTCAATGATAACGTTACTCACATTTTCATTAATTTCACCCGGTTCATCTTCTTCAATTATCATTTCTGTTGGATCTTGTTCGCCATCCGTTTAGGCTGACCATACGTACCGTATTTTACGGGACAGTACCGTTTTCACCACCTCGACGAGCTGTCCCGTCGTTTCATTGAAAATACTCAAATTGTCCCGTATTTTCGGAACTGAGGATATTGTCCACAAAAAAACAGTGTATAACAGCAGTAAAGTAAAAGGATTCAATTTATTTTTGCGAGTTTTTATCATATTCATCTATTATTTTATTGGTTAACAGATACTAATTCACAGTCAAACATGATTTGTAATCAACAAATGACTTGACTAATGTTTTACCTTTTTATGCAATGGATCAATGCATGAGTTCATTATTTGACGTTTTAGCGGTGCCATGTTATTTATGTGACCATGGCAACCCGTGAATTCGGCACCGCTCAAACGTCAAATTAATGAACACGTGCATCGGTCCATAGCGAAGAACTTATCAAATGAATTAAAATTCGCATGAATAATGCTGCGAAAATTAATTCATACTCGAATTAATGCAAACTTTAAACCATTTTTTCAAAATATAGATCTTTTAAAGTGCGTTTCAACGATCATATCTCTGTGATTAATGCTAAGGCGTTCGCGGCCCTTGGGTTCGTTCGTCGCAGTACAAACGATTATAATGATATTTATGCGCTCAAATCGCTGTACTGCTCGTTAGTTCGCAGCATATTAGAGTACACAGCATGTGTATGGGCACCGCATCACAACACGCAAATCGTCAGCCTGGAGAAAGTTCAACGGAGTTTTCGGTACGCCCTTCGACAGCTGCCTTGGTCAGATCCCGTCAACTTGCCGGATTACCCAGCACGATGTATGCTCATCAATCTGGAGATGTTGGACGCCAGACGTAACAACCTACAAAGGCTCTTCGTTTTTGATCTCATCATGGGAAATATCGATTGTCCTGCACTTCTCGAAGACGTTCAGTTCTACGCGCCACTTCGTCAACTGAGGGAACGTGATTTGCTGCAGATAAGGCGTCACAGGTCTTCTTACGGATTCAACAATCCGTTGTCTAGATGTTTTCGTTTGTTCAATTGTGTGAGTGCGTTGTTTGATTTTAATGTGTCTAAATATGTCTTTAAGAATAGGCTTAAGGTTTTTTTAGCTTAAGAAACAGTCTGTGAAATGTAACAATTCGAGACGGTGACAATAAATAAATAGTTATTTGAATAGTTTTCATATAAGACCTATAATAATCTCGATTCATTAGAAAAAAAAAGAAATATTTTAATGAAAATTGTACATATTCTGAAATCTGTAAAACCATTTTTTAGATAAGTTCAGCAATCCAATCTATTATCAATCTCCAACCAAATTTTCCACCTCCTACGAACATGAGCTTTTACTACAAACATATAGCAAAGAAACGTCAACTGATGTAGGTTTTCCGTTTTGAAATCACATGAATTTAACGATTTTTTGGTTTTAGTTCTCAGTTTGGATTACTTATATCTATATCTATAGATCCCGGTAATATTATGATACAATCTCGGGATTCTCAAAATTTATGTAGATTTATTGGATATGGCAGCGTCCATTTATTACGTAAAGTTAAAATTGAAATTTTTGACCCCCTCTCATCTCCTCCATAACGCTTTTTGTATGAAAAATTTCTGACTCCCTCCTCCCCCTAGAGCGTAATGTAATTTGTGCATATCTATCTATCTATCTATATATATATATATAATATATAAATAAAAATGGAAGGGTGTTTGTATGTCACGAGTTGGCTCGAGAACTGGTCATTGGATTTGAGTAATACTTTCACTGTTGAATTTATCCAGGACTCCGACGTGATTGTGCGTAGAAAAAGTTTATGAAAGTCTACGAAGTGTTTGTAAAAACGGGAGAAAACTAATCTGTCATTTTGTATAGAAGATTGAATACCATTTTTATATATTCGGGATTCTACATATCAAGGTTGTATTCTTGGTTTTCTTGAAAAATATAAAAGATATGTTTGTGGAATTCCGATAGAAATTTCAAGATTTTAGTTAGATTCCTGGATTTCTTGAACGACAAGAGGCTTGAATTTTTTGGGATTTCAAATCCCAGGACGTCTGGGATTACTCTTATAAATTCCGAAGATTCCTACAGATATTCGCAAGGTTCATGCAAAAATCGCAAAAAGTTTCGTTTGGATTTTGAAAGGTTTCACCACAATTCAAAGATTTAGGAAGATTTTCATCGAAATTAGTTTGCATAATTTGTTACGAATTGTGAAGGTACAAAACGAAGTTGTCTGAACCAGCCTGGATGATCTTTTCATTTCAATTTAAATTTCTCAAATGGCTTGTAATCAGGATTTTGATATCTAATTCAAAATTTTCAAAATCGTTCCAATGCTCAATAATCTCAACATCTTCAAAAAATCTACTTTAACTCATGATTGATCATCATAACTAAAACATTAAATGATTCTACTAACACCAAATAAACATGTTTTTGTAAGTTCTAAAAAGCTTAAAATTGTTACAAATTTTCTTAAAACTTCCAAAAGAACGCTGTTTATAACTTTTAAAAATTGTCCCGATTCTGTCTTTCATTTGTCCCGTTTTTATCCTTTTACCTTATGGTCAGCCTACATCCGTTACTTCCATATTACTTGCTCTCTTAGATCTGTTCCTGGCAGCGGATAGTCGCAATTTCTTCACTTCATATAAACGCTGCTTTGAGTTCCTAAGACATTGCTTCAGAAACTTATGGCATTGTTCCTTCGTGAAATCTTCATCCGCGTTACGAACTACCGTGTAAAACAAGTTGATGTACTGCTCGAACTTGGAAAAAGCTATTTTCTGCACCAGATGTTGGTTCTCGTCAAAAGTTTTACTTACGCCAGTCCAGGAGCAGTGACGGAAGAATCTGCGATCAACAAAGTGATCAATTATTTGGAGACAAACAGTTCCTCCGTTACCCTTAAAGCGATTTTTTCCGTGGATGGTTCCAATCGAGCGAATCACTTCCTCCACAAACTTGTCATCCTTACATCGTTCCTCAGCTACTTCTAAATCCGCCAAGCTTGTTACGGGAGTCAGCGTTATTTTGGATAACTTTTCAGGTTCCTCTACCACTTGTTTTCTTCCGGAAGTTGATCCAAGACAGTCCAGTTTAGCATTTGCTTGTGCCAGCAACAGCAAACATTTCTCCTGCTTCCGTACAAAATCGTCCACTTTGTTCTCGATAGCTTCAAGCCTATTCGAAACCTCAATTGTGGCCGCCAGGTCAGATCGCCCCGAGTTTAAACTGATGTTACTAGGTAGCGTAGAATCAATTTCGATGGATTCCTGCTTGAAAGAATCCACTAGTTTGCCAAGCTTAGTTTCATCCATCGGGGTTTTTGCGATGAGTAATCTTTCTGATTCGGAATCGTCGTCTGCAGGCTCGGCCTCCTCGGCTCTTTCAGCTACGGCTTTACTATCCACGGCTGTAGTATACAATATCGCCACGTTCGGCTGAACAACAGCGGCCTTATTCGCATTTTATTGAGGTTTTCCAGATTCGGAACCACTTGCATCAGCTTGGTTGACGATTGCTTTCATACCTGCAGCAGCGGGTTTACTTGCCGAAATCTTGGCAAACAACTTTGCCGGATTCGTGCTTTCCACACATGTTTCCTTCCGTTTCTTCGTTTTTGGAGGCATCGCTGTATTTTCGTTTAAAACATATAAATATTAACTACAGCACAAACCGTGATTTTGATAATCACCCTTATTCTTGTTTACGTTCGAATAGGATTCTTTCGAAAGTATCGCTAATTCGCATTCCCGTTTTCGTTCGAAGCAAATTCGAACCATTCGATCTTTCGAACATCAATCTTTCGAATGTTTGCCCTATTCTCGTATTCGTTCGAACGCGTATTTTTGTTTACTTTCAATTCGCTACTCGGAACTTGCGGATCGACACGTATCGCGATTTATTTTTCTTCAAGCACAGTCGAAACGGTATTTTTTCGTTACGATTCTTAAATTGTAAGTTACTTATGAGCATTTGATGTTGATATTCTTAATATTGAAGTGATTCCTCAATTATTTCAGGACCAAATGAACCAAGGGCAAAAGTACCAATTTGTAATGCTGGTCGAACGTTTGGAGCAAGAACCTGGAAGAAATTCGGAGAAAAATGATGCTTTGAGTAATTTTTTGAATTCCTTAAAAATTATCCTAAAAAATCATGAAGGATCATCAAACGAGTTCCTGTCTGTATGAATCCCTTGATTAATTTGTGAAGCAATTTATTCAGTTGCCCAAAGCGAATACTCTGGCACCTAACTCATACGGAAATCTCGTAAGCAGTTATGGAGCGGACCCTGTTACAGGAATCCCTGGAGATATCCTAGGTAGAGTTAGTGAATAATTCTAAAAAAAATTATGGAAAATTGGCAAGTTTTTCATCAAGATTCCTTATGGAATCACCTCATAACTCCCATCGACTTACTCTCCGGAGTCTTCAGCGTATCCAAATTTCATATGCAGTTCAGTTTGGAATCAACTTCAAAGATTGCACTAAAACTTCAAATGTACAAATCTCACGAAAAAAACATCCAACAACAGTGTACTTTTTATTTTGCCTCTGCACTAGCAGAAAGCTTCGTGAGTAAACGTGAGTAGGTGCACAAGACGGTCATCTTTTGATTCCGAGATGAATACTATTCATCTAGAAATCCTTCAAATATTTATTTCAAGAAACCATGATTGTAAAACAAGATTTCTTAATTAAATGTTTTAGATGTATTTCCGTAGAAAATCTTCGTAGAATTACTACAAGAATTTATTGAATTATTCTTGTATGAAATCTTCGAAGTTTTCCCATAAGGATTCATGAAATGGTTCTTGGGGCTGAACAAATTCTTCAAAATATCGTAAGGAAATGGGTAATTATTCCTAGGGAAATGCCATAGATTTCTGGAAGAATTCTGACAGGATTCTATGTAGATTTCATTAATGAATTTCTTAATAAAAATCCTCTTGATCCTCGAATATATTTTCTAAAGTTCGTGTCCTCAAATACTTTCTAAAGGTATGTGGTGTTGCGCCACAATAATCATGGATTTCACGAATTTCACTGTTTCAAATTTAATAGAGTTTCTAAAAATCGATCTTCGCACATTGATCTATCCATTTTTCAACGCAAAGTAGCATATTTTCAATAATGTAATATCCAACGCAACTATCACGGCCTCTATCAATTTTGATTTATGCTATTTCCGTGGAGCTGAAGTACAAAGTCGTGCTAACATTTCAATAAATATGTTAAAACATAAGCTGGCAGCAAATAACTAAATTTATCAAAACCGTAAAAAATGGTTGTAAATTAATAGTGATTTAGTTGTTTATTAATAATTGCATTATTGGATAAACAAGAAGACTGTATTTCAGCACTTTAACGGTTAATGGATCATTTTAAAAACTACTTCACAATATCAATCTTAATCGGTTAATTATTTGTCGAAAAGTAATGATTCTCTATAGGTAACATGAGCGTTAAAGGGTTGAGGCGAAGTAGGTTGTTATTTGTTTTGTCATATTTATTCAAAAAATATCACCATAAGCGCTAACATGTAGAAAGTATGCTGTTACATCTCCTGTTTTGTCAGTGCAAACTCAACTGATTTTCATAAATTCAAAATCCTAAGATGACTCACCAGTAGGTGAATTCCGGCGCACAGTTTCTTCGAAGAGAAGAAATTTTCTTCCATAATCCACCAGCAAGAAAATTTTCTTTTCGAAGAAAATACGCGCCGGAATTTGCCTACAGCAATCATCAATGATGTGTACAAGTTACAATGGCGGCCTACTTCGCTACAGAATTAGTATAAGATTTTGTGGTGTGAATATGTTCTGAGAGGTGTTCTGTGGCTAAAATTGTGTGCAGAGTTTATAGAGAAATTTTCGTCAAGATTTTTGTTGTAACATTTTCAAAGGAAATTGGATGAGCATCTTGAGAAATTGAAAACAAAAAATTGTTTGAACCATTTTAGGCAGAACTATTAACAAAATCAATGGCCAATGACCATAATGATTCAACATTGTTTATTGAGTAATTTTTGGGCATCATTTTTTTGAATTTACAGGCAGAGTACTTAGTTGTACTGGTCGAAGGTCTTACAAAAATAAACCAAGAAAACTTTGGGAATTTTATGACCATTGGAAAATTTTAAGAAAGAATACTAGAAGCACTTAGGGTCGATTTCTTCACCTTCCCTTGAGCCGTAAACCACGTTTACCCATACGAATGAACCCGGTTGAAGGCCTAAGCGATGGGGAAGAAACCGAAGACGTAGAAGTAGGGTAGAAGTAGGGTAGAAGCACCGGTTTTGGCCAGTGTTAAAGAAAATGCATTTGAAAATTAAATGAAGAGCCCTTTATGCACTGCAAATAAATGAAATGAGAGCTTTCAACCCGTATTTTGTATGAAAAACGCCACTGAAGAGAATTCTTTTTACCCTTCTTACAACCATAAGAAGGGTATAAAGATCGCTTGAAAAACCGACTTTTGATCCGAGGCCCGGAGGGCCAAGTCTCATATACCAATCGATAGAGCTCGACGAACTGAGCACATGTCCGTGTGTGTGTATGTGTGTGTATGTGTGTGTGTATGTGTGTGCGTATGTGTGTGTATGTGTGTGTGTGTATGTGTGTGTGTGTTACAAAAAATGTCACTCAATTATCTCAGCCGTTTGTCAACCGATTTAAACACTTTTAGCTCTTAAAGAAAGCTACAACATTCCCATAGAACGCTATTGAAATTCATTGCGATCGGACATTTCGTTACAGAGTTATGATTCAAAGAGTATCGTGAAGTACTAGAAAAAGCATATTCTAATATTTTCAACTGTCTGCATTTTGATCGATATCTCAGCCATTTTTGAACCGATTTAAGTTCTTTTATCGGCTAATGAAAGCTCTGACATTCAATCATAAGCCTTCAAATTTTCATTGAAATCGGATTACTAGTTTCAGAGATATCATTGGAAGAATTTTCTAAAGTACTGGAAAAAAAATTTCTCTGAAATATTCATTTTTTTACATTTTGATCAATTTCTCAGCTATTTTTAATCCAATTTAAGCTCTTTTTTCGTCGATTGAAAGCTCGGATATCATTCACAACCATATTGCAATCGAATTATAAATTACAGAGATAAAAATCATTATTTTCAAAAATCTCTAAAATTCCCCTTTTTTTAATTTAGACTTACACATATATCTTAAAAAAATCGCTGGCAAAATCATTTTAGGACATCGATTTTTCATTTTTCGATATTATTTTACAGGATGGCATCATGGGTTTATAGACCCTCTTAAACTATGATAATAAGCGTATGAAAACTAATAAAGTTCGATATCCGCCTTTTGACGTGCAGTTTCCTGGACTTTTTCGCAAACCATTAAACTATTAGGGCAGATAGAACATAGTCACAACATCCTAAAGTTTAGTTATACACCGGGGATTCGCTGGTTGGAACACGACTGCCTTCCATCTAGCGAATCCGACCCGTTAGTAGGAAAGACTGACAGCGGGTGAAAATGCTCCACACGAACGCATCTGGACAGCAAATCGCCACAAAACGCACATATACTTTTCTATATATGGAGACTTCGAAGCGACGATACTCAGACGTCAAAGTCAGTTTGACATTTTCTGTTGACATTTGAGTGTTTTTAGTTGGAATATTTTCCAACCAGCGAACATCCAACCATTGAATCATTCCATGTAGCGGAACCCCAGCGAGCGAATCCCCACTGTACTGGTACAAGGTTCCAAATGAATGATGAATAATAATTATCTCATACCTGTATGGAAATGTAAGAAGGGTTCAGTCTCACCATCGGTGGATTAAGTCAGGTTTTTATACTGAAAATTTGGTTAGTCATTATAGACCACCAGAACCAATTTCATCCAGACCTTAAAGTATGGTTTCTATATTGGCCAATCACATTGACTTTTTTGCGAGTGGCTAAATTAGAAATACTCTGGATCTAGCATTAATTTTTTTTTTTTTTTCATTAATAAGTGTTCTGTGTTAGAATACACTATCATTCTAATTCGGTAAAACTAAATTAAGCATTTATTGAAATTTTGTTAATAATATATTACATTTTATTTGCCGTAGCAATTCATAATTTGTACAGGTGAGTTGATTTCACCTGTTTATAAGAGAAAGAGGCTCTAGTTCTGACTGATTTGCTATGTAAGACAGTTTATAATCCACTATGGCTACAACTGGTTTTACTGCCAAAACCATTGGCGTAGCTAGGATTCCAGGATGGGGCATAGGGGGGCCTAGCACCCAGTGAACCACGTATCGTATAAGGATGTCCGCCAAAAATCTCATATTCATACGTCAAAAATCAGAATCGCACAATATGTCAAATCAAAACGAATAAATGTTAACACAAATTGTATATAATTCTCCACTACGATTCATTGTCGACAAACTTTGTTGACAACAAACCATGCCGTAAATAGTATAATCTAGAATCGCATCAAGTTGTATAAACTGACAGATCATATATCAATGCAGATTAGCATCAAATGAAATCGCAATAACTTAACCAAATTTGCCACCCGAGGTCGGTACCTTCTGGCGGTGGGCTTCAAAGAACAACAAAGCGTGTGTGCTGTATAGCAAACTTCCTTTCATGTTGGCAAATAGTCACACCTTATTCATGTAGCGGTCTGCAGTGTAGTGGTATGATACCGGTTTAGGGATCCAAAGGTCCGGTGTTCGAGTCTCTCTGGAAACTTTATTTTTTTATTTTTATCGGAATTTTGTGGCATCGTATTGCTGACCATGGAAAGTCTGAAAAAGTCGTGCGAAGTGCGTATTTGGCCTCCACTTTGGTGTGTATATAGCGATTTCATGCATTTTATACGAGTGATTTGATTCATATATAATGATGTAAAGCAAAAAATATACCAACCGAAATGTTGACTGGGCAAATGAATGATTTACAGAAGTGATGCCAGTCGCAATAATAACGATTTTTACTAATTTCATAGTTTGCATAGATTTGATTTTATTTGATTTGTCTCATATCGCTGCACATCAGAGATATTTGTCAATTTCAATTTTTATATTTTGTGTAATCCCGTAAAAAACACATTCAAGAATTCTTCCTAAGAACTCACAAGAGATATCATCCTTTGTGATTCTTCCACGAACTTTTCAGGTATTCAACCTTGTGCTTTTAAGAGGTTCTGCCGAGAATTACCATGGATATTTATTCATGAACTATTGACGTACTTTTTCAGTGTTTTCTCTAAGAACTCATTTACCAGTTTTCACTGAGTACATCCTGAGATTCTCACGGAAAATCATTCAGGGGTCTATTTTGCAAATCGAGCAGGTTCATGTGACCCATCTGTAATCACTGTCGATCAAAGTAAGCATGCATATTTCAGATGTCACCTGTCGACTCCCATAGTAATCCAGTCACATAGAGTGACAATTGTCGGTAAACTCAAGTGACAGAGCCGAGTCGAGCAAAATTTATGGTCGACTGACTCCAATCGAGTCGTTTTTGGTCGACTCGACTTATAAAATAGGGCCCTCAGTAATTATTATTCAACAGATGTTTCCTACCCGAGGAGGTGGAAAAAGCTGACCAAGATCATAATTTGTTGTTCTAAAATAATTTCTGACCATCATAATCAGCTATTGGTTTGTTGGAGATAAGAGATAAAAGATCAAAAATAATATCAAAAATTAATATGGAGAAGTATTAAACAACATCTTGTTAAGATATTATGAGATCAAAACAATATCTGGCAAGTTTATTGATTGACCAACAAATCAATATCAAAATATGATCTGACAACTGGCGGAGAATAAAAATAATCAAAAAGCCAGCAATCAGGATCAAACCCTCGACCTTTCGATCTGTACACAGAGATGATGGGGTTCTGCCAAACCGCACCAAGCGCCATTTTTTTCAAAAATGAGTTATTTACATACGGGGATTCAGATTATCATAACCTTTCCACAAAATAATTTAAACCGTCCCTCGTTGTGTAAATTCATTTTTTTTTCTCTGGCAGAATATGAAAAACTGAAATTATATCCAACCAGAGCGAACCATAAACCTAAACTTGTCATTGGAGGTAATTCAGTATTCTGATTCAAATGGTAATTTTTTAAAATTCTTCCTAAACCAATGCAAAGTGCCCATTCCGGACAACACACAGGATCAACACCAACGGATTTTAACATGTAGTGTAAGCGAACAGCCATGTAAAATAAAGTATTGTTTCGGTGGTGCTGATGAACTTTCATTGAAATTTTGTTCAGCCACACCGCACCAAGTACCATTGATATAAAAATAGTGTTTTTGTATGAACAAAAGGTATCAACACGTGCTAAACGCTCTCCTTTGCTTTTTATATAATATGTTGATGGATCCATGCAGGAGCCGTAATGAAATAATAAGACAATTAAATGTGATGTTGTTTGAATAATTTGGTAGCACTTGGTGCGCTTTAGCTGTTCAGGAAATGACGTTTTCACTGATCAGAGTGCGCATAAGTTGTTTCGAGTTTTTAGCTCTCAATTCAACAGTTCAAAATGAATTACAGGTAGCACGCCTAATCACCACTCGAAGGACACGAGTTCGAATCCCGATTAGTCTTTTTTTACGCTACCCGTAACATACAGTCAAATAATCAATCAATGTTCAGCTTATGTGACTATTTTGGAACTATAGAGCAGAAGCAGTTTCATATACAATGAGATTTTCATGCCATTCCTGGTATCCATTTCCGTAAAGAATTGTGAACTTATTCAGGCAAGGTACTCTAAATGCGAGTAACTTGGTGCGCTCTGGCAGAACATATTCATGGTTTTCTTCGATCATCACATTTCTCAACTATATCATTGTTGTCCCTTTCGAATCTTTGAACGCGTGAGAATCTTAATGTAACATAATTTTTGGTAAAATAATCCACCCAAAGAAATACAGACAGAATACGTTTTTGGGTGCCTTGTACAAATTTATTGTTCACATAGGTCCCCAACATAACATTGTGGGCCAGTTCTATGGGAAATTACAAATCCTTTCCATTCGTAGTGTATAAACATTTGTAACATGCATTTCATAATGCAAGGCGATGAAACGAACCGTTTGTCTTCTTTTTTGACGTAGAAGTACGTCTTTCTTCTCTATTGACTGTTTAACGATAAACTTGCGACGATCGACGCGCCACCACATTTCATATAACGGAGGGTATTAGAACTAACTTGGAGGTGATGATTTGGAGGTTATTTGGAAAGTTGGAGGTTAAAATCACCTCCAAACACTAGCGATTTTGCGGTGGGATGTTGACGTTTGATCACGAATACAGGAGTGAAATTGGAATTTCAAAACCAAGAGCGTTACGCTAGCATGAAATATTTTAAACGTTTATAACTTCTCGCTGGCTTAACGAATTTTCTTGATTAGCACCTCAATCGGAAGATAAGACATCAAAGCTTCATGTCGTTTACTTACTGAATCCCACATACCTGTCCAAATAGTTTAATAACTGTTTTAAAATAGAACGTTGATTTCAAGCAAATCTATAAATAGGGGTGGCTAGAGAAAATTTGACGTCATTTGCTTTTCACTCTCCGATTGGCTCGCATCACAGCAGGCGACAGATCGGCTTGCTCTGACCGGGCATGCTTCTCAGGCACAGACATCGATAGCGAAGGACGCCCCCGTTTGTCTTGCTTCGCTCAAATCAAACTGTCGAGCGAGCGAGAGAAGATGCCGTCCGAAGCTAAAGCCATCACCGCTGCCGCCGCCTAGAAGAAGAAGAGGAAGCAGTCCACAGGTGAATTTGCGGTCGAACTGTGAACACGGTCGGGCGAGTCATTCTCGCTTTGTGGTTCACCGCTTGTTTGCGTTCACCCAGCCATCGTCATCGCCGCCGCAAATTTCATCGGCCGAGGAGCTGTTGACCCGCGCTTCAAAATTTCGACTCGTGATGAAATCATCATTGGTGGTCAAGAAGTAATCCCGTTAGGAGCAAATATCAGAAGCCCCCTGAGTTTTGCTGGTCCGAGCAGTGTTATTTATCCGTAACAACATCGAAGCTAACAAAGCCATCGGTTCTTTTCAGGGCCATCAAATTAGTGGAAAAGAGTTAAAAGAGAAATATTTCCGGCTTTATATATGACTTCTTATATTCCTAAATGAATTTCACAGCTACATACAAAATTTCATTTGTCATCAATAATTTATTACTCAACCATTTGAGATTGTACTCGCGGACGCTGCTGCAGTGCCGTCGGGGTGAGTGCTCAACATTCCACAACGATTGTAAAATAGAGTGCCATTTCCAACAGCGTCTTTGATGTTCCATATTTTATGGGAACACTTTGATTAGCAAAATTATCACATGTAACAAAATTGCGACATATTAAGAATGCTTTTGAAAAGACATTCTCATTGAACAATTGTAATAATTTTGGCACCCATGGATCAGAAATTTACCGTCATAATAAAGAAAACTATTAATTATCAATAGCTCGTATTGAATATTTAGGGAATGTCAATCATTCCAACAATTCATGTTCGACCAATTTCTCACGTATTAGTATTCTCCGAAATTTTCAAGTAATTCCAAGCCCAACACATTATTGGCACATACCCATTTCCCAGATTGGTCGATCAGAAAGCGAAGAGCACAAAAGGAAGGAGCATCATCTGCTATTCCAAGGTTATAAAACATGCTGCCTTCGTTGGATTCAGTTTCATTCCATTTCCGCTTTCGAGCTGGTAAGAGCTCCTCCGAACTTGCTTAGCGAGAAGTACCTCGCTGCTAGAAGCCTGCTAATAAATAGTTTTCTTTATTATGACGGTAAATTTCTGATCCATGGGTGCCAAAATTATTACAATTGTTCAATGAGAATGTCTTTTCAAAAGCATTCTAAATATGTCGCAATTTTGTTGCATGTGATAATTTTCCTAATCAAAGTGTTCCCTTAAAATATGGAACATCAAAGACGCTGTTGGAAATGCCACTCTATTTTACAATTGTTGTGGAATGTTGAGCACTCACCCCGACGGCACTGCAGCAGCGTCCGCGATTACAGTCTCAAAATGTTGAGTCATAAATTATTCATGACAAATGAAATTTTGTATGAAGCTGTGAAATTGTTTTAGGAATATTAGAAGTCATATATAAAGTCGGAAATATTTCTCTTTTAACTCTTTTCCACTAATTTGATGGCCCTGAAAAGGGCCGATGGCTTTGGTAGCTTTGATGCTCTTACAGATAAATAACACTGCGGGATGTTATCAGTTGATTGCCAAGGTCAAACGGGGAATCCTCAACTCAAATGTATAAATTTGAGCAAGTTATTTGCTTATACGACGAACCGAAAGTTTCGTGGCGTGGATGGCGCACAACAGTAACAGGTAGTGGATCACCGGGCTTAAGTCAAAATCTGATGATGGCGGCGATGACGATGGCTGGGTGAACGCAAACAAGCGGTGAAGCACAAAGCGAGAATGACTTGCCCGACCGTGTTCACAGTTCGACCGCAAATTTTCCTGTGGACTGCTTCCCCTTCTTCTTCTTCTTGGCGGTGGCAGCGGTGATGACATTGGCTTCGGACGGCATCTTCTCTCGCTCGCTCGACAGTTTGATTTGAGCGAAGCAAGACAAACGGGGAGGTCCTTCGCTATCGATGTCTGTGCCTGAGAAGCATGCCCGGTCAGAGCCAGACGATCTATTGCCTGCTGAGATGCGGTCCAAGCGGAGAATGGAAAGCAAATGACGTCAAATTTTCTCTAGCACCCCTATTTATAAATTTGCTTGAAATCAACGTTCTCTTTTAAAACAGTAATTCAACTATTTGGACAGGTATGTGGGATTCAGTAAGTAAACGACATGACCCTTTGATGTCTTGCCTTTCAATTGAGGTGCCATTCAAGGAATTTCGTTAAACCAGCAAACAGTTATAAGAGTTCAAAATATTTCATGCCAACGTAACGCTCTTGGTTTTGAAATTCCAATTTCACTCCTGTATAGAGAATTTTTATTTTACTCTCAAACTGTGCGGCATAATCAAATGCAACGCATTCAGTTCTCGATGGTTAGTGCCTGTGCTTTTACTGTTCATAAGTCGCAAGGTGGAACTTTCCCTGAGGTCGTGTACGACTATGACAAAAACCAGGATCAACAATTGGTATATGTTGGTTTGTCGCGGGTTACTTCATGGCAAGGACTATTTTTGACAAACTCTACTTTTTTTCAAGTCCCATCACGCCAAAGGCAGCAATTCTCTCAAGAGGGTTGACTTAAGGAATGAGCTGCAGCGCTTAGGCAATCATCGATTAGTGACGCTTTGAGACGAACTGCGTGAAATACTGGATCATAGCGGCCATGCCTGCATATTGATGAGTATCAATGTACAGAGCCTACATGCTCATGCAATGGATATTGCTACAGACCAAAGCACTGGACCGATACTATCGATTCTCACGATCGAAGCACCCGAGCTATCAAACATCTAATCTACTGGAGGAGTTTGGCGAACTACAGCTGGAGCCAGAAACCGATCACCCAACCAACGACCAAACAAACAAATTCAATCATCTGGCATTATTCCTGGAACACCAAAAACTGGTTCTCGGAACCACAGAACGACAAATGGTTCTTTTCAGGACTACCAAAATGAGTCCAAAAAGAGTTAACTTCTGAAAACTTCAACCGATCAATAACAACACAAAACTAGTACACTTACAAATTCATACACATGACAAATCAAATTATTAATCATCGTAGTTCTACGTCAACCTCGCGGTAATGTAATAGACATTACCCACATCAAATTTTTTTCTTGTATTGCTAGAAATCATGAAACGCATTCAGCCATACCGAACTGAAAACCATTTTCTTCAATTTTTGTTCAGCCAGAGCGAACCAAGTGCCTTTTAATTTGAAATCAAATCTAATTACATGGAAAATATATTATGATTTTCATGCATATTCTATCTTGACTTACTGATTGGACCCTGTTAGTCATTTGTGAGCGATAAAATATTGAAAAGAGTAATTCGCGATCTATTCCCAGGTGAGTGGACTTAAGTTAAATATCGCAAAATAATGGATTTGGTACTTGGTGCGGTTTAGTAGAATCCCGACCATATGGAAGGTGGAGGAAATAAGAGCATCATTCTCTTCGCTGTCTGAGACTAAATTTTGCTCCTTGAGGTTGTCCTGACGTCACACTCTTCAGTTTGCTATCGAATGTGTTTTATAAAATGTCAAAGAACTCATTTTGATCTTGTTTACATATTTTCAGATGTTGAGCTATAGCGCCGAGATTTATAAAATGTTCGAACATCTTTTCAATATCAAATTGAGATATGCGTTCATAATTTGTTCGTTTCGAGATGTGATTTTGGTTTTTCCATCTGCCCGGGTAAAGTATCTTTAGGATTTTTTATCCTTCCAGACAATTTCTCGAAGAATCTCTATCAAATTATTTAAAAAAATCTCTTGAAGTATTCCGCTAGAGATTGGTTTGACAATTCTACGAAACATTTCTCCAAGAAGGTCCTCATAAGTACGTATTATTACATATAAATTCCAATTGTTAGTTTGAAACATCATCGAGTAGTTCATTTATAATTTCATTACGATTTTCTTCAATTACTAAGGAAATATCTAAGAAACAGTACAAGAAATATAGGAGAACCAAAATTATCTTCAAGATCATCAAGAAATGGTTTTCTTCACAAATTCTTCAGATATTCCACCAACAGTTTTTCCAACTTTGCCTTTGTGTTTGAACAACTACCGTAGTACTAAACATTACATATACTTCGCAATTGGATTAAATTGACATATTGATGTGAAATTTGCGAAAAAAAAATTACACGGCTTCACGGTGAGAATCGAACTCACGACTCTCTGTTCACTAGAGATTCTCGCCGAGAAGACGTGTAACTTTTTTTTTTCGCAAATTTCACATCAACTTTGTCCATTTAACCCAATTGCACTTCCACTCGGCTTTTTTCCATCGCTGCAACCGAGGGGCGGTTGAATGGTGACAGAACAAACTGGTATGGAACCTTAAATGAAATTGTGAAGAATCCATTTAGATTTTAAAAATTTTATTTAAATCGTAGCAATAATATTCTGATAAAATATGCTAGAGAAACTTAATGAGCAATACCAGATCAAATTTATTGAGGAACTCTTCGTAGAGTTTATAATAGATTTCATCGAATAATGCTTGAAAGAGTTTTTAGAGAAATGCGTGAAAATTATTGTAGGATTTCTTGGAAAAATGCCGAAACGTTTTTATTTTCAAAAACTCTGGAATAAACCGTCGTGGAAAAACTCCTGTAGGATCCACGGGAAATCTCCGAGAATCAATAGTTGGAAAAGCCGGTCAAAGAACCAGTAGAAAAAAGATGTGGAGAAAATCCTGCTAGGATTTTTTCAGAGTAATCTCTGTGAGAATTACACAGTGGGCTTTTTCATTCAACACGGCAGAAGCGTTTGAGTGCTCTAGGATTTTCTGGATCAAACTCTGAAGAAATTCCTCTAAGCATCCTTTGAGAAATCGCTGCGCTGGTAGCATCCCTGAAAGTATTCCAGAAGAAATCTTTTGTGAAATCCTTAGAGATCCTGAACCATCTCTCGGGATCTGAGAAAACTATCATTAGGAACTTGTGGAATAATCGCGTAATAGTCTTTGAAGGTTTATCTGGAGCCTTAAGAGTTTTGCACCAGTATTCACTGCATGTAGGTTAAGGCCTAAAAGTTACTTTAGATACCATTTTGAATAAAAGACTTTTTAGAGACTTACATTAAAAAAGCGAACAAGACTCTAAAACGAGATCTGCTTATCTGAGAAATGTACTATTTTTCGTACTTGTTGTAACTTTTGTAGAATAGGCGAAAAAATTGGAATGTTCTCAACCATGTTTTATTATGTATCCGGTAGAAATCGAGACCAACATTTATTTATAATTATTGTTTTCTCGGGCCCCGTGCGTCGCAGCTAATATGTGAATAGTGCGCTGTGTTCATAAAAATCGTAAGAATGCAGCGCCACACTAAAAAACTGATTTCAAAATCGCGCGAGTTGAGGCGCATCGCGAGTCTCACTGGCGCGATCCGGTTTGGTGGCGGTGCGACAATATATGCTCATGAACGACACCCAACTGGAACTGAGAACTGTACTAGCCTTCACTAACTTAGCAATCTTAAGTTCTGCTTCATTGTTTAAACATATTTTATGCCGAATAAATAAAAAAGATTAGAAATTAAAAAACTCAACAACGTAATTGGCGTTTTGATGGATTTAAAAGATTTTTTGCCACGTGAAGAACATATTCTACTATGCATTATTAATTGAAAAAAAATTTCCCTGATTGTTGTTGAATTCCCTGAGAATTCCAGGTTTTTTCAGGTAGTAGGCACCTTGAATCAATCAAGATGCATTTATTTCATAATTATTCTTAAATTTCTGTAACACTTGAAGTTCCCTGTTCATAGGTGATGGGATTGACGGTGATTCATCAAGTGATTACATATTGTTGATATTGTGAAAAATTACTCTAATGCTAATATATTGATCGCGAAAATTTATCGTAATTATAACTTATAAAATGTAAGCTAGTCTAATAGTTTTAAGTTAAATAATGACATGTGTTTCAATGCTTAAATATATTTAACACTTGATTTATCACACCTTCAGCATGAGTTTAGTTACTGTCGCATGATCTAACACCAGATAACTACGCGTAATGCTGGAGGGACCGGCAGGGCCTACTACCAGTCTCTACTAACACTCAAATCACTAACAAGACTGGGAAACCAACGATCACCTTCTTCAGTAGCACTATTTCTAATAGTAGTATTAGTTCAATATACATAAATCTTTTTCAGTAGACCACGAGGCGCAAGAGTGGGTGCGGGTGGTCTCTGCGTCTCACAGGTCATTGAAAATAGGCATTTATGTTAGGTTTACTAACAATGTAGTAATTATTACCTTAGTAATACCGTAAGGTGCCGTAATTCAGCGCATCGCCTAAATCCGTAAGCGTATTTGGTCCAAAATTTGTTGAAATTTAAGAATTTGAAATTTACCCATACCGCTATTTGTATATGCTGGTAATGCATCATAATTCCAATCAAAATTATCATTAACAATAATTTACGATTTTTGAGAAATATTGCAAAATGTTCTGAATTACGGCATTTTACGGTCTTGCGTTATTTAGTAAGGTAGGTTGTAGCGGTATTAGAGATGGTTTAGTAGTGTTACTGATATATGTATAATAATTAGAAAACCGATGGCACTGTTGTTACTGAAATGTTTCATTTTTTAACTATCTTTTTATAATATAATATAATATTGTTGAACAAAATGCTGTAATTTATAACAAATTTAATTCTCTAAGCATTCTTGCACTACTTTGCATTTATCACACCAACACTGGCGACATTAGCGTTCTTTGAGTAGTATTATGTAGTAGTAACCTCTATCGTTTTTATTCTAATGATCATAACATAATTACTGTGAGCGTAGTAGTGGAAATAACATAGAAGTAGCTTTTGTATTTGTAGTTAAGGTATCATGGTATTCGTTCTCTGTCCTTTGGTTCAGAAAGGGGTATGGGCGCGTTCTGCCAACTCGGTCGAGGCAGATTTCTTGTGTGAACAAGTTACAACATGGACGTTCTAAAGTTCCAGAATGAAGTGTTGTGCATTTGAAGATGGGATGGATTCGCGTTCGTGATTTACTTCTGCTTATCTATAAAGTTATATACAATGACTGACCCTTAGCTTAACTATTTAAATTAACAGTTGCAAATACAATAATCGTTTTGAGCTTACTAACATGTCGTCGCGTTAATTTTATCTTAATGATCTTTTATTTACATCCGTCGATCCATTCTGAATGGCCGTTGTGAGAATATCACCAAGAACTTCTTACATGCAATAAAGCTGGATTGTCATACATTGAAACATCAAGGTTCTCGCTCTTTCGGATTCTTTTTTTGTTGTTTATCATTAGTTTCAGGGATTGTTATCGTGGGAATCCAAAGAGCGAATTTTGTATGACTTCAATGTACGCCAATACTGCCATCAAGCATGTAACAATCACTAACATTCATTCTTTCTTTATCCTTGTTTTCATATCTAACCCGCATCGAGGAATAATTCATCGAAGAGGAAAGGCATCTCTTATCATGGCAGCGTAATGGCCGAGAAAACGTCGGTTTACGGTCGCATCTCTCCATTCTCGGTTCTGCCCCACGCTCGCCAAATCGATGCGCACTTGATCCGCCCACCTAGCTTGCTGCACTCCACGCCTTTGTTAAGTATAAAGTTTCTGTAATCATTGAATACTAATTGAAAGGTAAATCAAATGAACTTATTATTTAACTAATAACAAATTTGTTCCACAGAGCGATTTACAAAACACCACACAAAATCCCTCCTTTCACATATCCTTAGGCAAAACACTTCACTACCGTTATATGTATGACTGATTCATGTTCTTTCGACCTTGCATCATTCATACGTGTAGGGGAAGTCTAGAGTAAAAGCAAAACTTAAAGAACCTTCTGGTCAAAGATGTTGCGTTGCCTACTTCCAAAACTCCAAATCCCTCGGTGTATTATGGACGGTATGAGTTTTCAAACTTATGCTGGAGACTTGGCCCCTGACCCCCTTGTACATCAATAAAATAAAATAAAATAAAATTTCTGTAAGACTTGAAGTACTGGATAGGAAGTACATAAGAGACCAAGTTTAGTACCACAGACAACTCTCCCTAGCTCGATTTTGAAGGGACCATCGAGGTATCGACTTAAGCTAAGTATGCTGTTCCGCTCAAGAAAAGTAAAAATTTCTGCCCAAGAAATTTCCTACAGTGACCTCCATTTGAATTGACATTTCTTTTCAACTGCGTACTGCGATCAAAGAAAAATGCATTTCTTGAGTATTACTTGCAAGAAATTTCCCACGCATCGAGATAGGCGATTACTTTTCTGTTGAAGTGCATACTTCGCTTTACAGAACACTAAAACAGTGCAACAGCGATCCAAGGGACCATCGAGTTAGCCATGAAAACCAACTTTTACCATGGTTCTCTAAATCGATATCGAGATACGGAGCATCGAGGAAGGGAGAGTTAACCGTACATCATTTAATTCCAACTAGAAAACTAAAACTACAACGTTTTGTGATGTACTACCCTTATTTAATTATTTTGTATTTTGTCATAATTTATGTCCATAATTTCACCATGAAACATCAAGGGTGTCTGCCAATACTCCTCGTTTTGTTTCGACGCCAAAGGCACTCCTAGGCTTAAATCAAGTAGTGTTTTCCGGAAGAGGACAGTCAATAACCGCTGGAGGAGGTCCGGCGTATTTTTTCGCCCGACATCTGAACCTTCTCCACCATTGGGAATTTTCTCTTTCCAGAACGAAGCCCTTTCCCGCATCAAAACGTAAAGAATCAACAGGCCCGTGCACCATTGAGACCCACTTGTTTTCGAGGAAGAATTTATCCTTGATTTCTTCAAGGTTGGCTGATATGCCGCCTAATTGAATGAAAGTTGTTGGTAAACCTGAAATGAATTGGAATGTTCGGCATTAGAATCAGAACAATCGTTATCTACTGAACTTACTCTGAATCAGGCATTTCAACAACATTGATCTGCTCCCGGAAATTGGATCATAGCCGTCTCCTATGCTCCATCTCATCCTCGTCTCCCACAGCGACCAGCATCAATGTTTCCATCCCGTTCAATCACTTAAATGCCTAAAAATCCGGATCTCCGGCCACAATGTTATTCAGGAACCACAAACGACGAAGTTTTGAGTAATGGCAAATAAAAGAAAAAAACATTCTGTTTACTTTTTTTGACAGCTTAGAATTGGTTCGAAAGAGTGCTGATACGGCAACACTTTTTCGCATACGAATCGTGGTCGATACGGATACGAACGAAAACAAGAATACCATTTTCGAATACATTCGAATAGATACATTCGTTCGAAAGACAGATACGGTCGTAAACCAGAATAGGGGTGAATAAACTTACCTTTTCTTGCAAAAACGGTGATAGATGTATAATCAATGAAACAAACTGCACAACAGAATGACAAGAAGTGTTGTTATGCAGTCCAGAATGTATGGACCTATGCACGAGTTCACTATTTGACGTTTGAGCGGTGCCGTATTATATACGTGACCATGGCAACGAGTGAATTCGGCACCGCTCAAACGTCAAATTAGTGAACTCGTGCAACGGTTCATTGTGGCACATAAATAATAATGAAATAATGCGGCGATGTAGGGGTGGTTTTAATTCATCGAATAGCTACGCTTAATGAAAATCAAAACAATATCCCTTTCGGGACGGACCACATTTGAGTGATTATTTCAAAATTTACCTTATAAACTCATCATCTCGTAGAACAAAACTTTCTTTATTTTGGCTATTCTAACAATCCATGAACTTTTTAGGGTCAAATTCAGACCAGCACAATTGTGCTGGTCCGTCCCCAAGGCGGTTATTAAAGTTATTAAATGACAGCTCTTTTTTTCAACCTGCCAATTTTGCATGTGCATATCGTATGACAGGTACGATAATACTCTACGCTCAGGGAAGTCAAGAAAATTTCCTTCACGAAAATATCCTGGACCAGCTGGACTCTAACCTACGACCCTCAGCATGGTATTGCTGAGTATTTGCACGTTTGCGGTAGCGGCATGATTTTCGGAATCTGGTACATGATTAATACAGATTTCTCAGACATTCTGCAATCGATGGAATGTATAGCCGCCCCAATTTAAATGGCTGTCCTTGTCAGTCTTTGTATTTTTCTCGGGTATACTCTCGGCATCTGGAATAAAATCCGATAGTATACGCCCTGCCTCGGTGCTCATATTACCCTAAAGTGTCCAGACGTCCAATTTTCAACATGAGATTACAGCGTCGAATTTAATTGTTTGACTGAATAGAGCATTTAGATTATGACTTAGGCTAGAAATGAGTGTAAAATACACATCCAATACAAATAATGTTCGATTGGCAACTAGGTCTGACAGGGTGTCCCGCGATTTGCGTTGTTCAAAAAAGTCGAAATTTAGCGTGACATAACTTGTGTACCATCCCTTAGTAGTTTAGTTGAGTATTTATAGTACTGCAAAGTTTAAAGTTTCCCAGTTTAAAACGCATTTCGTTCATCAACATCACAAACAACATTTTTGCGAGTAATTCCAGCATGGGCTGCATACATCAATAGTATGCCATTTTAAAGACTCTGTAGTTCAGAAACAAATAGTAAGTAAAGATTTTTAGCTCCGGTTATCTAACTTCATAAATATTACAGCAGATATTGAACCAGCATGCATTGTAGAACACCAAAATGGATTATCGTTTCAACATGATATTGACAGATTATCAAAGCAACAAGGGGACATTCAAATATTACGTCCATTGTTTTTAAGTCTATCTAAATTCTTCCTATGCTCACTATCACGTTTTTTTTTCCAAGCCCCTAGTACATGCACTATCACACTTTCGTACACCTCCATTCCCCTAAATGATTGACGTAATTTTTGAACGTTCCTCAAACATTTTACTGTTTCTTAAACATTGCTATAGGAGATTTAAGACACTAAATGTGATTTGCAATCTATTTCAGATATGGACTTACATAAAAAAAAGTTTGAAACCAAAGCTATGAGTTTCTGTTACATAGTTTTTGTACGGTACATAATTTTTATGATTCGTATTTAATCACTCATTCATGTTTCAATGCAATACTATGCACTGTTGTGGACATTGGAACCAGATTCAGCCGCTTAACTTGATCAAAATACTGAAAATGAAAATTGAAAGTCCACAACGAACATCGACCGGGTAAGTGCCGGCACCAGCACAATAGGCCAGGGGAAGTGGTTCACCTAGAGTGAATTTCTGTCAAAGAAAAAGTAGATTTTGTATGAGATTTGACAGAAAAATGAATGACAAGTTCATCCACTTCTCCTGGCCTATTGTGCTGGTCCCACTTTGTCCCTCCAGAAATCTTTGCTGTGTGAATGAATTCTCATTTAGTCTTCACCATTTCAAAGAATGACTCTTTCACTCTCGATTCGTATCTGTGCATACCTAGAAAAAACGAATAGTTGAAAAGTTGCGACAGATAAAACTTTTTCAATTCTTACGGTGTTTGTTTACATTTTGTTTACCCTGAGCTTGTGTTTTCTAAACACGATGTAAACAAAAGCTTTTGTGCTTGATTACAAGTGTCAATGATAATTCAATAATCGAATTCAAAAAAGTTTAGTAAAACAATGATTTATTGGCTAAAAGAATCATTCAATGTCATGGGTGCCGAACAGCACAATTGTGCTGGTTCGTCCCGAAAGGGATATGGAACGGTTTATGTTTTGATATCCAAACAATACCAGTTGAGAAAAAGGCATAATTTAAATTGAGCAATTTCTTGCCTCTGGTTTGTAGCCCCAACGGACGAGAGCATTAGCGCGCAAGCCGGTTTCATCGATACTCAGGAACGACGTAGGTTCGAATCTCAATGCAGGTAAATGTTAAATAATATTGATGATGTTTAATAACTGCAAGTTCTCTGCTTCAAATGGAATCACGGCTCTGTAACCAATAACATAACTTGATAACTTGATAATGAAAACTGAAAATATATGGAGTGAATATATTTTTGGTTTCGAATCGTTTAATTTTTTTTTCTGCTAGATGCCATGATGCTTTTATTGTACATTCTTAAGTTTCTTATACAACATATGCATTTATTCTACTTTATCAAGAGCAATTTATTGACATGCACTAATAGTGCATTACAAAGTGCTGACATGTGGCTTGCCGATGTAGCTATGAATCAACTATTGTGGGGCCTTTTTCAACTTTAAATCTACTTTAAAGGTGACTATGAGACAAAAAAGCTTTATATCGCATACATTTTATTGCACTGTAGAGCAAAAATAATGCATGCATTTACAGCTTGGTGGTTACTTGGGTACTTACTTAAATCATGGACCCTGACGAGGAATATGAAGGCCAAACGCTTACAAGTCAGTTAGTTTTTGAGTTATTTTAAAATTAAAAACACCTCGAACCACGGAATACGCCTAAAGGTAGGCAATTTCCTAAGGGAATTTTACATTCTTAATAGTAATTCGGTAATGTAGCCTAATTGAGCATACTTATTAAAGTTTTGACAATGGAATCGTTTTGAGCGTTGCCATTTTTAGTAAGAATCACATTTTCCTTACTTATATCGTTTGCAGAACTTACGTGAGACATGAATCTTCGGTAGTGTCATCCTTAACAATTAAAATCATTATTTCGAAAAGTTGACAAATTTACGCATAAGGCAAACGCAATTTTCGCAGAAATATTAGATTTTATTAGCTCATAAATATAAGAAAGAGAAGCTCCATTCATGATTTGGAAATGTTTCATAAATAAATGATAATACGAACTTTTGATGACATGAGTCATTACGATCAATGTTACCCTGCTGATCAATGATACCCCGGATTACGGTAGTTACAAAATTTTGTTCATGCTTTTTTTTAGGCGTTTCTTCGGAAACATCTTCAAAAACTGTCAAGACCTATCAAGGGATTTCAAAGCCTTTCAGAATTTAAATTGTTATAGAGATTCCTTGCAGAATACTAGTAAAAATTTCTAAAGCAATTTTTTCAGGTATTTTCCTATGTTTTTTTCATGGGATTCTTACTGTGATACTTCAAAGAGTTCTTTCGGGGATCCTTCCAGAACTTTCCCCCAAAATTCCTTCAATGAATCATCCGAAATTCTTTTATGAAATTCTCCAGCGTTTTTAAAATATTCCTCTATGAACTACTTCGCATTTTTCTTAAATTACTCAAATTAATTTATTTAAGCACAAATTCCTCTAGGTATTTCTTCCGGAATTCCTCCAAAGATTCCATCAGGAATTTCTCCTGAAAACTTTTCCGGAAGAATTTTTGTAAGATTCCATAGTGCGATTGTTCTAGAAATATGAATGAAGATGAATTGCAACTAAGAACTCAATAATTACTTGAAGATATTTTTTGTGCAATCCCTTGAGATACTTCTCCGAAGGAATTTCTTCAAGAACACCGCACGAAATCCCTGCAAATATTCCTGGAGGATTTTCTGAAAGATTTTCTAGATGAATCCCTTGCGAGTTTCGTGGATGAATTTCTAAACAGATTAGGGTAGGAATCCCAAGAAGAATCACAAAGAAACCCTGAAAGGATCCCAATAATAATTCTAGGAGGAATAGCTGGAAAAAATCCTAGAGGAAATCCTCTAGGATTTCTTTATAAAAATGCTGTAGGACAATGCACAGTGGGACGGATTGGGGTTTTAGGAGGAAAGATGGAACTCACGCCTTCAATTGTGATTTTACGTAAAAATGATGTTCTACAAAGTTGTTTCTATTATAAAAACAATTTTTTTGGTCGGAACGAAAATTAGGGTGGCCCTATGTAAAAAAAGATAACCATCAAAACTTTTTTATTTTAAGGAATATTGAAATAGTTTGTTCTACAAAGTTGAAGATCGGAAAATTTTAAGCTAATTTGACAAAAAAAGTTTTTTCCTAGCTCAAAAATTGACCGTTTTAGAGCATTTTTCGCTATTGATGTAGGGTGGCCCATCAAAAATTGGTTGTTGTGTTTTATTTTTATTATTTCAAGTTTCTCAGCAAAACTGTCTTCCCATCACTTTTCGAGCTAATTGAAACGCAAAAATAAAAGATATAGCTAATGGAAACAAATAGATACAAGAGTGTTTTCGTAATGAAAATTTAATTTACTCCCTTGGACATAAAGTATCATCGATACTAATACATACGATACACGAATGCAAAATGACAAAAATGGCAAAGAAAGCTCTCAGTTAAAAACTGTGGAAGTTCTCTTAACAACAATAACCTGAGAAGTATGATCTGTTCCAGCGGGGACGCATTGCCAAAATAAAAGAATATTGATACAATTTTTTCTGATGAAAAGTTAAAGACTTCTTAATAACAAAAAAAAACATTTTCTATATGTTGGTTTAGCTGGGAAAACAAGAAAAAAAAATGTGTTGACATGACGATAGCTTGAAAATGTGAATAAAAATCGTAGTATTCTTCGGTGGATCTGTTTGCTAACGATATGACTGGTTCATATGTTAATAACCGTTAATAACAGATTTTTAAAAGAACTCTCAAATTAACTATCTCTAAATTATAGCCTTCATTAGTCAAAACATCTAAACATGATCAAATAATGCATTTAGTTATTCTCCTTAATCTAGGCTTGAAAGTCAGCGTCATAATCAGGAATCGTACTTTAGTAATATACCGTTTCAGATACGATATATCTCATACGGTGGACAAATTACTTGTAAACGGATTTGCAGCAATTAAGCATTCGTAACTTCCAATCAGAATGTTTGCCAAAAAACCTGACAAATCCCAAAACAGAAGTACTTGGATGTTTGGGAGGAGCCATGCCGGGAAATTCAACCGTGTGGTAAATTTAGAATTTATTTTCAAAAGACTTTTCTCCTTATTTTTATTGCTGAAAAGAGACGTTTGTTTTATATGAAAAATGTTTATAACTATCACCTACAAAATTGTACAGACCTCAAAACATGCGTCTCAATCGGCTCTAAAGATGAAGGGAAGACAACATTGCTGAGAAATCTAAAAAAAACACACAAAAACCTATTTTTGAAGGGCCACCCTACATCAATAGCGAAAAATGCTCTAAAACGGTCAATTTTTGAGCTAGGAAAAAACTTTTTTTGTTAAATCAGCTTAAAATTTTCCGATCTTCAACTTTGTAGAACAAACTATTTCAATATTCCTTAAAATAAAAAAGTTTTGATGGTTATCTTTTTTTGCAAAGGGCCACCCTAATTTTCGTTCCGACCAAAAAAATTGTTTTTATAATAGAAACAACTTTGTAGAACATCATTTTTACGTAAAATCACAATTGAAGGCGTGAGTTCCATCTTTCCTCCTAAAACCCCAATCCGTCCCACTGTGCAATGGTACAAATTTCTGAATTTTGTGGTACGATCTCTGAAGGAATTTCCTGAGAAACCCCGGTGTCCCTAGAGGCATTCCTGAATGAAATTCCGCAGGAAGTTTTAGGAGAACCTTGGAAATTATTCTGAAAGGATATCTGAAGAAATTTCTAAACGAAATCCTGACGTTATTTTCAAAAGAATCTCTACAGGAATTTTTGAAACTTTTCTTAAGCGATTCCTAAAGTAAACCCTATAAGTAAAAATAAAAGGAAAAATCCCTGGAGTAGTTTCTGGAAAAAAGTGGATTTTCTGAATCATTCCTGGAAGATTTTTTGGAGATATTTCTTAATCCTTGTATAAAATTCCGAAATAATCACTGGAGGAAATCTTGCCAGAATTTATACAAGAACCCCTGGAGACACGTTTGGAGGAAGCCCTGGAATGATTTCTGAATATATTTCTTACTAGTGGTCCCGGCAAACTTCGTCTTGCCATCAAGTAGGCTGTTGAAAACCGCTACGATTCGTCCCATACAAAATTACAGTTCCGTTCACTCTCGTTTTTCTGGCTTTCTCGGTAAATGTCCTGAAACTTTTATACACACAAACACGTCGGAACCCTTGACGAACAAAATGGAGAAAGAATCATCCAAATTCGCTGACCCGTTCGTAAGCCATTTCGTGACATACAAACACCATTCCATTTTTATTTATATAGATAGATAGATTGGCATTCTGAAAAAATCCCGAGAGGATTTTTTGACGGAAATCCTGTAGAAATTCTTGGATAAATCTCTGTTCTAGCTTATGACTAGCAGCGCATAAACAAACTGAACTTTGACAACTTGTTGATGCAACATCCCTACAGATGGTACGATTAGTTCGTCAAACACATGCCTCCACACACCAGCGGTTTGAATGAAATCAAACTCGTTTGATTTTGGCCGACCGATTCGTCAACCGTCAAACATGTTTCACACACGGTCAAACATAGCACCAACCTAGGAGGCGGAGTCAATGTTGGTCAAACCGTCTGAGCGTATGTGGGCTGCATAACAAGAAGAGAATTAGTGGCTAGACACGAACCCATCAGAGAGTTCGGCTTCGTGTACTTACGGGCCGCGGCCTATGAGATTAAGAAAGTATAGCATGCGTCCGTGGATAGTGCGATCGAGTAGGAGAGCATAAGAATTGTGACTATTTCGCGTCGGGAATGCGCGATCGGCGTCTGGCTTCTGAGGATCGAACCCGATGTCACAATTCAGTCTATTGTCAGGAGATAGGATTTGCCGTGAAGTGCAGGCCCAATTTATTAATTATTTGGTGAATTTTAGGAGTCCAATCAAATTTGACTGAACTTTGTTTTCATCATACAGATTGTAAGGGAGATATGGGAGATGGGATTTTAAAACTTACTTATTATTTGAACCACCCTAATGTGGGAGCCTTCTCCCGGCATCTCGGCGCACCGTGTAGGCGATCCTTCCAGTTGTCGTCCATTGTGAAGTAGGCAGTTGCCTCGAAGCTAGGAAATAATTAGGAACGACAAAACGAGACCACATCGGGCTGGGAGTTGGTGTAATTTCTTCAGGTGTATCATTCTGCTCCCAACATGCCGAGTCGGCGCTCGCATCAGAAACAATCTTCTTATCAAGGACGCATAGCGCAAGAGACTGCCTTTTTTCCCGCTTGGGAAATGGTGGGAGGAACTTGCAGCAATTCATGAAACCGTTTTTCTTTCGCTCGCTCGCTCGCCTATGATTTGAAGCCATTTTCATTCCGCACCGCAATCTGCCACAAACAGCCCTCGAGCACAAATGACGCACAAACCGGAGCAGGAAGAGCTGTTGTTGCCTATTCCATGTCACCCACCTACATCGGAGGTACACAAAATTACGAAGTCTCATTTTCCAGAGTCTTTTTCTACGTAATTTCAATTTACGTAACTTTTTTTTACGAAGTTGAGTTAATATTATTCATACGGAAATTTTTGTGAGAATGATAAGTTAATGTGTTTTTTTTTTTCATTTTTAGCTTTGTATTTTTGTTGAGAAGTGATTAATCTATGAAATATTACCACTTATTATTGGTCCAATTTGCCCTAAATTCCAGAATACTCTGGAATGGACTTAGTCTTCAGATCTCAAACTAAAAGAAATTGTTGGAATACCTTAACTTGCACACATATGGGCATGATTAAGGATATAAATCAAAAACATGCTCACACAAACTTTGAAAACATAATTTCTTGAAACAATAAAAATGAGCTTCTAACAAGTAGATTGTAAAAGGTAAACCCTCGTTTTACAAACTGATTTATTTCACGAATCAATTTAGGAATCCCCGATCTAGTTCGCAAACTGAGCTTGAAGTGTATGTTCATACCCACTCGGAAAGATACCATCAGCTTTGCCATTCTGCTGAGTACTGATAAACCGCACCCGAGGACCAACCAAAAAAAGGAAAGCTGAGCAGATTTACTTTCCAATTGTTTCACAGAGGAAATCTATGGGGTGGGTTTGTTTCTGGTAAATTGGGCGGTTTATAAGAAAATGAAATTTGATGCGATTGTTGATACTCCTTATACTGCTTTCGGTGTTCTTTTTTTGTTGGTTCAATAGTAAGAAGTTTACGGCGGCGAAACAATTTGATACCGACGGAAATTGCCGGGAAGCGAATCAAAGCTGACATTCCCGAGGGAGCCTTGGTCTACGATGAAGGCTTGAATGTTGGGAATTAGTGGGCGATTTCGTTGATTGCGATGATGAAGCTACTTTCGGTTGTGGACTACAACTCGATGCCTTTTCAAAGTAAATCATTCAGCTTCGTTTCTTACAGTGGCGCGGGAGTGGGCAAGACAGGTAGGACATGTACTACGAACAAAAACACCTGGGTAGGACAGTCAAAGGTTTGCCCTACCCACAATCCAATAAGAAACAATCAAAATATAAGATCAGCAGAAAGCTTGAAAAATAAACTAAATATACATACAAACTCGATCAATGCTTTGTAACGTCATTCGAACTTATTCTTATGGAGGATGTAAGACACAATAAGGCTTTTCATGCCTAGTACAGCTTGTTCTGGCTCGTGAGAAGAACGATTGAGACTATATATATATAGTGTAAATCCTGGGACTAACTGTAATATTTTCTACAATAAACTTCTTTAACCGTTAGAAAAAGAAATGGTAAAAAATGGTAAACGGTATTTTTGAATGAATTAATGGATGATTTCATAAAAATATATATGGCCAACCATATCTATGGAACAAATTTCAGTGAGCATTCCTGAAAGTTATTCTTGAGAAACCTTCAGAGAATATTACAAAGTTCAACATGCTCTTCAAGATTTTCGTTTCATATTCCCAAAGCAAAAACTTCAGGACTTATTAAAGTGAGTTTATTAACAATACTTTCAGGGTCTTATACAGGCACCTCTCCAGAAATTATTCTTGAGATCTCTCTACCAATTCTTCCCGAGGGGCCCCAAAATCATGATGAAAATTTCTCATTGCGATAGATATTCGGTTTAAGCAAACAAAACTATATACGGGTTTTAACGGGACCTGAATTGATAGAATGTAGGGGGCCCTGTTTTAAACAGAACATAGTATTTTTGGATTCAAATATACATTATTCTGTTAATTATCGAATATCCGCGGCCCTTTTTCATTTTAAGCCATATTATGAACCAAGCCCATGCCTTTCAAAACGAATGTTTTTACTCAATATTTTATACATTCTTTATCAAATACCAAAGCATTTTACTATAACGCGATCAAAGATCTCTATAGTCTCTTTTTTACACTAACAATATCTGAAGTCACTTTTTTTTCAATTTTCGTATTGAGATACATTCCGATGTATTCTGGGGATTCCAGAGGAATTCCTCATGAAAATTATCAGGATTTCTACTAGTGAATCATCTAGAGTTTCCTTCAGGAATACGTACAAAGAATTCTTCAGGGATCTCTCCATAAATCGTTATTAAGATTACTCTAACGAATATCCCAGGAATTTGTCTTGAAAATTGTTAAATGAATTCTCAAGATATGCTCCAAGAAATCCTTCAGCAGTCCAACAATTGAATTACTCCGCAAATTCATCCAAAAGTTTTACAGAATTTTCTAGAAAGATTCTTTCAAAAAATCTTCTAACGTTTTCTTCAGTATGACTTTCAGAATAATAAATTGAGCTTGAGCTTGAGATTGATTAGCTACTCCAATATCGCCAGATCAGTTGCACTTACACAAGGGGGGGGATGAGCGGAAGGGGGAGAATTTGCATTAAACTAGTCCACAGTAGACCGGATAAACCCCTGCATCTACGTCAGTTGATGCGGGGAGGTGTAGGGCTGGAATAATTTTATGCCAGAAGAGCTTGCTGTTTGGTTAGCAGACTGCCTATGTATAAGGTGTAAGGAAAGACGTGCTATAATGATGGTACAATGGAAGCGTATGGAAACGATTGTTTTGCCCGTTTCTGGTTCTAGCAAATGCTATGACCTGTGATAGATCAACTGTGATAGATTAGGAGTGGAAGACAGAAGCAAGTGAAAGATTTAACTACAAAGTACGAGGGAAGGGACTGGCTTGGATTTGAACCCATGACCTTCTGCTTATGAAACAGAAGCGATAGCTACCAACCCTTCAGAATAATAAATATAGAATTATTCCTACAGGACTACTTCCAGAAAAAATCACAAAGGGTTGAAGAAATTCATGTAGAAATTTTTCAGACGGATCATACAAGAATTCCTCGAAAAGCTGTCATGTCGTTTTTTTTTTCAGTGATGCTTTCAATCTTTTTAGAACCGCTTCTTCAAGAATTACTCCAGAGATTATCCTAGGAATTGCTTCTTCAATTGTTTCAGGGATTATTCCACAATATCAATTATGAAATCTTTCATGATTTCCGTAACAAATTGACCCGGGGATTTCTCATATTTTTTTTTTCCTGAAGTTACGAGTTTTTTCGAAGATTTATTAAATATTTTTCGACGTAAATTCTCCCATGGATGCTTCAATTTATCGTGAGAATTATTCAAGATTTTCCTAAGAGTTCAGAAGAAATTCGAAAATTTTCAAAAGATTTCTCTCTTGTAGTAAGTTAGCATGTTTTTTTATCATGATCAGTGACATCTCCTGGATTTAGTTTGGAAATACCTTCCAAAATTTTATTTTCAGAAATTTCCCATAATATTTCTGAAAAAAAAAACCCAAAGTATTTCCTTGGAGATATTCCAAGAGAAATCCTGGATGAATTATCTAGAAAAAATAATCTGTTGAAGAATTCCTAAATGAAACTTGGTAGAAATCACTCAAAGTAGCTTTGGACAAATTTCTATTTGGAAAATTGAAGAAATTCTGAATAAACATGAGTTAAGATCCTAAAAAATCCCCGAGAAAATCTCTGGAGTAATTTCTGAAATCTATGGAGGAATCGCTGAATGTCTTGGAATTTTGGAACGTATTTTTGGTGAAATCTTTTGATTAATATCTGAGGGTATTCTTGGAAGAATTTCTGGACGAATTCGTAAACGTATCTCGAACAAAATTATGGAAATGATTCCTTTAAAATTTGTGAAGGAATAGCTTAAAGAACTCTTGAAGAAATGTTTGAATAAATAGCTGAATGAAATTTCCATCAAATACCTAAATTACATTCTGATGAAATTTCGGAAAGAATAATAAAATACTTATTCTAATATTAAGCGCAACGTCACGAAAAATTTTCACAGAAATATTTAGCTTATTTGAGAGATGTTGTTTTGAATTTTCTTAGGAATCTTTATTAAAACGTGGTTCCTATTCAGTCACGTTTTTCTGACATGAGGATACTAGAGTGCATATTTTTATACACTTAGCCGCTATCAGCCCTGAAGTGGTCATAGCGTCATATTACTCTTCATTAATTGACGTTTTGATTGGTAAATAAGAAGTTATAAAAGTCTTCAACAATTAGATGAACACAAGTTCTATTATTTCCAATCGCAAATATGAATATTGATCAGGCTTTGGAAAATTTAACGATCATAGACATACGAGCCATAATTTAATCCCATTTATACGTCTGCATTCATACAACCTGCATGACATTTATCGTTCGTGGAAGATAACGAGCCATGAACGAAAACATGACAGACACACACCACCCACTGTTTGGCGCCGATCACTGTGCGTCAACACTTGTAACATTTGCTGACCCAATTTCATTCTGATCAAGAACAAACCAAAAGAGTGTTCAATGATACAATAGATTTTAATTAGGTTGTTGAAGGCTGCATTACCAGAAAATATGAAAGTTATTACCAACTTTAAGCAAAACATAAATCACCCGAATTGATCGATACTATTGCAGTCTGTGAAAGTTGCTGCTCTTGGACGCTCTCGTGCCGCTCGTGCCGCGTACACGCTAAACTTTATCCGCTCAAAAATGAGTGCCGAGTACACAAAATCGGCCTCCCTTCATGCAGCACAGATTCTGTGCAAAGGGGGCTGTACACAGTTTTGTGCAACGGTGGTAAACAAACCGAATGAGTGAAATGCGCACAGAGGAGGAACGCTTGAAATGCGGAATACGCTTCCATTTTTGTTTTTGCTTCTGAAAACATTGAAATTACATTCAAATTTTGAAGTTTTCAGAGATTTTTTCATTCGAATAGCCGAAGCGGAAGCAAATGGGGAAAAAACTTCCGCATTTGCAACCATCTTCAGCCTTTTCGCTGAAAAAATCCCAGAAAACTTCCCATCTTACCAACGGCCAACTGTTTGCTGCCGTGCGGGAGATGACTGACATTTCCGTTTCCATCGATCCGCGCACAGCCAATGGCCAACACATCGGTTACACATAGCATGAGTGCGACTTACACAGAATTTTTACTCAGCCAGAGAGTCCTGCATTGGTTGCCTAATTCTGTGTAGTTTTAACACATGCGCTGCGTTGAGCAGGCTTAGCGTGTGGTGAATTGAACCATATGAGAGTGCTCTCACTTTAAAAACGAGAGTGTGTGCAGGGAAACGCACTGCTCTTTCTCGCACTGAGGAAAATGCCATCACTGCTTTTGGGTAAATCCGATATTTTTTTTTTAAGACACGGACACCGTCTTTAGCAATTTAGCTGCACAGACTGTAACTTAACATTAGACAATGAACAAGCATGCTCCAGTGGCTCAGCCGAGAAACATTTCTGACGAAAAGTTTCAATGACTGAAGCGGGATCGAACCCACACCCCATGACACGATGCGCTTAAATGCCTGACGACTCTAACCGCACGGCCACGAGGCCTACGATTTGATCTGTCTATGAATCTTTTTGAATTATTTGGGTATCTTCAAGACGGTATTTCTGTAAGAATCCCTGAGATTTCAAAGAGATTCCTACAAACTCTGGTCCGAATCTTTGGAACTCTTGTAAACTTTAGATTTCTCTGATTTCCAGTTCCGTTGGGATTTCAGAGGAAATCTTCAATAATAGTATAAACCTCTGAATATTTGAATGTAAAAATGTAAAAGAAAATCCTTGATTCAACTACTATTGTGAGAATTTTTTTTATTTCTAAGAGTTCCAGGAAATAACGAGAATACGACAGAAATACTAAGAACTATCCATCATCGGAGTTCAACATGCTGTTTTTTTTTATTCACAGAGGAAGTTCAAAATTCTACCGCTATTTCTCAGTACTGGAATCTTAAAAATGTTAGGAACTTCATAATTCCACAATTTCTGTAATCTGAAGATTTCTTCATTGGATACAGATTTCTAGCTAAAATTCCAAAATTCTCAGAAAAATCCTTGATGTCAAATCATTATAAAATTCACATGCACATAAAGGAAATGCTAGATTTATCGTAAATTTATACTTCAAATTGTGTAAAATTACATAATTTACATGAATTAGTGTCCTAGATCCATTAGGCGACGTATAGCTGGAATGTAGTAATATTCATAGTTTCACATGATTTGTCGTGCGACAAATTTGGCATATATGCGAGATTTAATTGATTTTAAGTGTCATTCTGAATGGAATGTGCAGCATCACTCTGCACACTGAATAGAATTTTCTTAATGTGCAGCATCAGCATTTTTCTGTTTCTGTTCGGGATGAACCACTGCGACCAGTTTTCTTTGATCTTTTGTGGTATACCCGTGCCATTTGTTTAGTGCATGTCGTTATACTCCACTACTATTGAGAAATTATGAAGTAGTCGTTTTTAATACAATTATCATTCTTTACCATTTTGCATACGCTTTTTATTCATACCGCCCAATATGTACAACTCTATGTCGAAAACGTAGCCACGCTTTGTTTTTAGAGCTCGGTCTTCTTCAGCTTCGGGCGTTACTTCTGCAGCTTAGAGTTCTCAGGTTCTCTTCCACTCAGGCCCATGGCACGGGACGACTTTTAGCGTAGTCAACATCTCCATGTGTTGTGTTTTACTCATTTTCGGGTAATTTGAATCGAGAGTGCAATCAGAATGCGAAGCTTTATTGTTTATTGTTTATGATCCATAATCGAGCAAGAGTCGCAATCAAATCACTGATTGCTTATTTGGAGGCTTGCAGGATGCCTTTTAATGTTTGCTCTCCTTCCAAAACACTCGAAATGTTGAATGCTTCAACTTTTTGGCACATTATTAGCTGATTTGACAATATCAAAAATTGATAATCAAACCATAGTAACTGACAGTGGGCGATATTCACTTATCGCCCGGGACATCCTGGCTACGAAGTACACTGTGTATCGATATATGGTTGTCATGGGCATGCTTCCACTGCGTCGTGCGACCAGTGATCAGCCCACTGAAGTCTGCCAGTATAACTCATGATTCTTGCATCTACGTCGCACACCGTTTTTGATAGTCTCTCATTGAATATTGTCCTTAGCTCATCCATGTTCACCGTTCAACGTCTCCGCTTCGTGGCCGTGCACGGGCCACAAATTGAAAATTTAGTGACAAAATTCCAAGCACTTCCATAATAGGCACGACAGTTCATCACTTTGGCGTAGTTTAAATTGAAGTTCTTGTTTATTACTTCTCCGGTACACTTTAAACCATTTATTCAACAAAGTATTGTGAATCGTTCATCATATTCTCCATGTAAAACCGTTTAGAAGTTCATCACAAAAGGTGAAGCACAGCAAGCTGGCTTCCCTTGGATCTCAACTGTGTGCTTCACAAAATTAATAACACTTCACTTGTAATTCATATTAACACCCGATAAGAGGGCACACTGCTGTGAACATAGAATGAAACATATTTTCATTATCTGATACCAACATCAATCCTTTCCTCACTAATCAACCAGCCCGCACAAAGCCAGCATCATCAACGTACAAAATACAAGGGGCAAATATTTGGGAAGCACACCATCCCCAAATAATCCATGAGCGAACGAAGACCGAAACACGGAACAGAAATGAATATTTCATAAATCGTTCATTTCCCTTCGCAGCACCCTTTCCTCGTGTGTTCTGGCTGAGTTTCAGAACCGTGTTCCGTTGAGAATCCGGTAAACCGAGCGACGACCGAGGAGAAAATATTATTTTATCAAATAATTAATCTGGGTGTTTTTGTCGGAGATTTTTATTGCCTGTACGATTGCTTCTGGTGATAAGAGGAAGTTCGCTATCCGGAACCTAAGGATTGGATCGAAAATAAATTTGCAACATTCAGGGATTTTATCAAGAGTCCATTCAGAGATTCCATCTGGAATTTCTCCAGATATTATATCAGGAGTTCCTCAAGAGATTACACGAGGAGTTCCTCAAGGATTCCATCAAGATGTCTTCTAGGGATGTCATAAAGAGCCCCTCAAATGATTTTAGCAGGAGTTCCATCAGAAATCTATCTGGAATTGTTCCAGTAGAGTTCCTCTAGAGATTCCATCAGAAGTTTCTTCAGAAATGCTACCTATAATTCTTCCAGAGATTATATCAGGAGTTCTTCAAGGAAAAGCAACAGGATTTCTTTCAGGGATTTCATAAAGAGTTCCTCCAGAGATTTCACCAAGAATTCAACGTTTTCAGCAGTTTTGGGCTGAACAAAGTTTTTTTTTTGCTATTTTTCATCGTAATAGGCTGTTTGCCAATATGTCATGAAACGGCCTACTTTCCTGCAGTGCGGAAATAGTCATTACGCAACTAAATCCAGTGCTGTAATGATTCATTGCGCAACGCTTTCTCATTACGCGTCTGTTTTGAGTTACATAATGAATCATTACACAACAATTTTTCAGAAATTGTTAAATGATGGTAAATGCATCGCGATATAATTTCTGATACCCTCAAGTGGTCTTCTACGAAATTGCAAAAAATGTTGTACGTAACTCGTTGCAGAACTCGATTTTTACAGCGCTCGTCGTAATTATCCTACTCGGCAAGCCTCATAGGATAAATTTATGACACGTGCTGTAAAAATCATCATTCTGCAACTTGTTCCGTAAACTACTATTTCGACACAGTCCTTAGTGTGTGAGAACTGTGAGGTGATGAGTGAGTGGAGGGGGTGTTAATATACGAAAAGATTTTCCTAACCGCACAGGCTCCCATAGGGTTCCTCCTTTCCGGCTGAGAGGTACGGGTTCTATGAATTATTTCAAATCATCAAAACAAGTGTGAGCCCCGGGGGTTGTGTGATTGCTTTCTCCAGTTTAGATTTGCGTAGGCAGATGAGATTGAGATAGAGCACAGGACAAAGCTGAGGGAGTGGGTGAAATTCATTAGCATTAAGCAGTGAAAGGGTGGCATTATGTATGGCAATAAATGTTCGGGAAGCAAATTCAATTTTGATATTGTATTCGAAAACACGTATTTATATTGAACTCAAAAATTCAAAAAACAATCGATGTAAATGCTTAATACAAAAAATCAACTTCGAATTAACTTTACTTATTAAAGCGAAAAAAAAAGTTAGACTTGAGTATTGTACCTTTTAATTTCGTTCTATTTGCTTATATTTTGATAGATACACGTATTTCTTTTACCGGTGGTAAAATAGTAGTTTACGGAACAAGTTGCAGAATGATGATTTTTACAACATGAGTCGTAAATTTATCCTACGAGGCTTGCCGAAAAATCGAGTTCTGGAACGAGTTACGTACAACATTTTTTGCAATTTCGTAGAAGACCACTTGAGGGTATCAGAAATTATATTGGAATGCATTCACCATTATTTTACAATTTCTGAAAAATTATTGTGTTATGATAAAGCGTTGCGCAATGAATCATTACAGCACTGGTTTCAGTTGCGTAATGACTATTTCCGCACTACATACTTCAGAGCTTGAAAGTAGGCCGTTTCATGACAGATTGGCGTGATGAAAAACAGCCTATTACGATGAGAAATTGCAAAAAGACTTTTTCACAACTAGATTATCTCTATAGAATTTACTTTCTATTAAGAAAAAGATTGGAGCCACTGCTCATCACAAACTTTGCTAACAGAACATGTTTTCCGAAAATAAAGTTTCATAAAACTATATCTAGCAGGATTAAACTATCCGTAGCAAGCACATATGTATGCGATGAGGCAGGAAACGAAACGCCCCGAGGCTAATCGTCGGTAACGACAGAACTACGGATATGAGCTAAAACTGCCAGTTGATGTCAACATTCCCTTCTAAATTCTTTGAGCCTTCGTTTGAGCCATGTTTCATCCGAAAGTGTACAAACAAAGCCATCGACAAGACGAAAACAACCATTTTCCGAAGAAAACCCCCAAAGACTTTCACTGAAGTTCGGCTTCTCTTCCCCTAGCGCTGTAGTCATCGTCATCGTTCGTTGCAACTTGCCACCGGGCATGTCGTAAAACTTCACAACATTTTGCCACACATTGGATCGAAACGAGTTCATGTCTATTTCGGAAAATAGTTTTCCGTCCCCTTCGATTTTGGCGTGTCACCGAGAAAAAAGAATCTTCGAATCCCCCATACACAATTGTTGAGTCTTTGTTTGGCCTTTGCGCCACAAGTTTCGTCCCTTCCGAAGGGTCACCTCGAAGCCAACTTGTGGAGAGCCTGGAGGTGAAATTCCTTTCAATCCTTTGTCTTTCACTGGGCTCTCCAAATCCGAAGGAACGCAATTTCGAATTCCACAAGATTCTGTGTTCGGAAAACTACCTACACCTTAGCGATTGAACACATCCAGAATCCGACCCCCCTTCACCAGAAAAAAGGACTTCCCCTCCTCGCAGTTTTATTGCTTTGTTTGTTTGCACGGGGATTTTCGGGATTTCGTGCCGGGGATTTAGCGAAGCTTTCTGTCTTTTCTGCACAATTTCGTTCTAAATGCTCAGCGCCAGCCAACTAAAGCGATGTCATTTTCGTTTCCGAGCTTGGCTCGATGGGGATGAACGGGACATGAACGAAGTTGAATACAAATGGAGGGTGGGAAAACTTTAGCTTTTGGTGGCAGGGCATTTTTTGGTGACTTCTTCGATTGACTTGTAGGTTTAGGGCGGAAAATAATACTTGTCTAGTTTTGTTAAGACAAGCCTGAAAAAAAATTGTGCACTATATAATACCAGAACCACAAATCATGGTTCCTGGAGTCATAATCATGATTCCTTCTAAGCGTAACATCCAGACTGACAACACTAAACAGGATGCATTGCATCATTTCATTCGTTTCGATCACTCAGACATTGGCGTAGGAACAGGGGGGGCCAGGGGGGCCAGGCCCCCCCAGAGTCTTCCAGGCCCCCTCCAGAATTTTGAATGAAAAATGTTTACATAATTCTAAAGTGAAGTAAAATATTCTGAATCTATTGATAAACATTCTTCAGTAGTTACGTTCTTTTATTTTGTTCAATAATAGTGGGAAAACCCAGATTGTCGTTCACAGCATTAGTGTGGCGGTTCTGAATTCGTTGAAATGTGCGACCATCGAAAAATTAATCGTCCTACTGTCACTCGACATCTCCGTTTCAAAATACTGTGATACTAAAAAGTGTCAGTATCCTAGAAAATCGGTTCCTTAAATTCGTATTTTCTGAGTTGGGCAAACCATACTGTTTCAAATGTTCTAGCATAGTGTAGCCTTTTACCTGAATTACGATTTTCTGTGTCCTTGTCCTGATCGAGGTGTCCGGTGATGATGATTGTCCCCATAAGATTTCTTTAAAGAAATTCATTGATAAAAAAGGTCTCGGCAAAGAAATAAATAGGCAAAATTACTAAAGGAACTTCTAAGACGTCAAATAGCTGCAATTATTGGCGAAAAACAAGGCCTAATTCAAAACATATCTCTTCAAAGAATTTCGAACTTACCTAAGGCTTCAAAAAAAAAAAAAGTATAAAACGGCCATAATTTTTTATTCCAGCAATATGTTCTTTCTGGGTTTTCGCTTCATTTTTTTTTAATAATTTCGTATGAATGAACTTTTTAATTTATCTCTAAACTACGTTTTACCAAGTAAGTTTTTTACAGTCTCAAGAATTTCAGTGATCAAATTCGTTAATGTATATCGAAGAGTGGTTTATACCTTTTGCTTCAAATCTTTTAGAAAGTAGTCAAATAATATTGAGATTTGCTAAAAATTGCTAAACCTTGAAAAAGTTCAAACTTTGCCCTAACATTTTTTTTTCAAAATAATCGTTGATTCTGTCAAATTCCTTCATATAGGGGAATTTACGTATTCTTGGCAGTCCAAACCGATGTCGCACTTCTTTTGCAATTTTCTCGAACATCAGCAGACAAATTACGTTTTTGCCTGTTTACATGTATGCGCTGCTCAATCCTCTATCAATTCACACCGATAGACTTGTTAAAACCTTCTTGGAAACTTATTTATAACGCTTCGAACAACCAATATCCGTGTGACTAATGTCGGCAGCCTTAAATATTCTCTTCGGCAGATTTTCCATAAGAACTGTAGGCAAACCTCCAAATCAGTCACACTTTGAGGCGTGCTCATTTGAATTGATGGCATCTATGGTGAATTTGTTCGTCTAGTCTCGTCTACGGGAAGCTGACAAAACAAAGAAACATCTGAATGTTTTCATTGATGTGTTTTGAAGAAAAAAATCTGTGTATCTGGCATTTGAAATTTGGTTGCCGATAATAGTCCAATGGTTCCGAAGCCGTAAATGACCCTAGTTTTCCCAAAAAAGTCATTAAAAACTTTTTCGCAAAGTTCATTATAAGTCCTTCAGAAATATTTTTAAAATGCATTGTAAATTGCGTTACAAATTCTCCTTTGTTTTTTTTTTGTTTTGTAAATTCTACTTCAAATCCCCAGATTCTGCAGGAATTGTATACGAAAAGTATTTTTGGAATGTCTTTTGGCTTCGAATCTCCAGAAGAAATTTATTGAAAAATCCCAGGCATATTTTTACTTCCAAAATAAGCAATTTAGAAAAATAACTGGGCAGGGATTAATTAAGAAATTCATGAAGAAATTTGTGAAGATCTTCCTTAAAACAATGTTTCAGAAATTGTTTTATAAATTCTGCAAAAAATATATATTCTGGAATTGAATTCTTGTACATTTTCAAGGCGGAATCCCTAGAGGCTTTTTGGCTTAATTATAAAGATTCTGAAGGAGCTCCCTGAGAATTTTTTTTTTTAATGTGATTCGAGCGATTTCAATTATTCTGCAGTATATTGTTTATTTATCCAGCCCATTAATTCACCTCTAGAGAAAAAAAAATAGATAATCACTTATCTTTGGTTGTTTCGATCTGATTTAACATTTTGTTGTTTCTCCTTCCTTCACATGACGTATTCTTAGGCACCTTCGTACAAAAATTCGTACTCCAAAAAGCAACATTGTAAAGAATCTAAAGGAGAAAAATGAATTCCAGGAGTTTTAAAATTTTTCAGAGTTCTTATACGAATGGCTCCTGATTTCTGAAAATCCATCAGGAATTCCTCAACGAATTTTCAAAGTTATGCAAAAACTTACTCAAAGGTTTAAATTATGAATTTTGTTATAAAACATTTTTAGCAGTGTTCTTGATATAAACAACTTTTACAGTTCTACCACAATAGTTAAAAGTTTTTAGATTAATCTGCCATGTTAAAGCTTCGGAGTTCATGCAAAACATTTTCTTAAATGTAAGATACAAACACCGTCATAAAAATTCCATCTGTTTTAACATAAACCATTCTCTATTATAAAGACGATAAAAATTAACAAGATTTTTAGTAGTTAATCCTACAAAAAACGCCAAAGCTTTTTCTGTGAGTAACATCGTCAGAACGTCAGAAAGTTCTAAAAATTCTACGATTAATTCTTGAGTTTCCCGATAAGAGTTCAATATTTTTCCAAATTCAATTTAAACTTTAATAATAAAAAAAGAGAAATCTCTGAACAAATTTCTCGAAATTTTTTTTGAATATTTGCACGGAAGAGTTTATTAAAGAATAGCTGAATCCATTCCACTAAAAACTTTGAAATGATTGAATTGAAAAAATATGGGTAAGGAATTCGGGGATTAATATCAAATTGATTTTTAGATAAATCTAAAGAAACACTTAGACAATTTTCTTTGAAAAAAAGCAAATAGATTTGTTGAAAACTTCTCTGAGAAATCAATAAAAACATGTTCCCAGTTAGACCTTATTTCATTATTTATGAAAACCTTGTGGAATATTAGGAGAAATCAAGAGAGAATCGATCATTTTTGCTGTGAATTTTTCAAGCAATCCTCTACAGGGTGTCGACTCAATTTGGAAAATAAAATTCCCTGACTTTCCCCGACCTCCCAGTAATTTTTCAGAAACATTTCAGAGTACTGAATTTGGTTTAAAGACAAAATAAAAATATAGTTTGTTTGTTTACCAAGTTTGGCATATCGCAGTACACTTTCTACGACATTCTAGATTTTGATGTATTACTTCAAGTGCCGTCAAATTTTGAGCAACTACAAGGAAAATTTAGGTCTTTATTTGGACCGTAATAGGTCGTATAAAGAAAAAGCTTTCGCTCAGTTTAGCAAAGGCTTTCACTTTACTCGAATACAACTGTTAGATAATTTTCTAGAGCGTGTTTTTTAAAGCTAGTATGATTAAACTGATCACTTGAGTGTTTTCTTTCAAAGTTTAAAGCTTCGTATGAAACAAAAAATAGTGAAACCTGAGTAGATACCCAGAAAATCCTGAGTCATCTACTTACTAATCATACTCGGTTAAAATCTTCAAGATTTAAAATTCTTAATGTTTTTCTCTACATGTATTTGTTTAATATTAGGAGATGCTAGTTCATAAACTATTACAGAAAATCTTACATTATTCCTCCATAAACTAATGTGAATAATTCTTCAAGAATACTTAGGAAGATTTTTTCAAGAGTCTCAATTTTTTTTTCACTCCAAATGAATTCATTTTTTTCGAATAGGTACTTCAAATAATTTTTCACGAAGATTTGTTACAATTTATTTATTTTAATAAAAAATTTGGACTTTCCATATGAATTATGCCTTGGTTTTCTTCCCCGAAGAATTCATGCTTTAAAAACTCATTCAGAGATTTATTATTGTTCTAATAAAAACTGGTCGTGCCTCCAGCAATGCTGTGAGGAACTGCTCCAAGAATTCAATAATCGATTCTTCTAAGAGTATCTTCAAGAAATCTCATAAAATTTCAGCAGAATTCATAGCAGCATAAATTCATAGCAGAAATTCTATTTAGAGAATTTCTGGATTCTTAAAAATCTTGGAGCAGAGGAAAAGCACTAAAATTTCAGATTCACAAGAATTCGGTAAACGTTCGGTACATAAATTTTAAAATTTTAATTTCACCGGAAAAGGTCGATGAAATTGTCAATAAAATTAAATTTATGATAGCGGGGATGATCTAGACATAACAAATTGCAAAGAATCGCAGATTGAACACTTAAGTAGAGTTTCAGAAGAATCTCCAGAATATCTGGGGAATTTTTTGTGTTCATTCTGCGATTCAAAACATTAGTATATTAATGGTTAATAGCTAAGATTGATTACCCATTTCGTCCAACAAATTTATGGTATTCAATAATTTGCAGATAACCAACTCGTTTGATGTTGTAATATAGTATTGATAGATAATATTCCATGACCTGTAGTGAAATTCCCTGACTTTCCAGGTCAAAAATTGGATTACCTGACATTCCCTGACTTTCCAGGTTTTTCCAGGACTTTAAGAATTTCAGAGAGATTTTTGAACACAATTTTGGTAGTATTTATTGTAATATTTCTTGGAGAAATCCTAAGTATTTCCAGAAAATCCTTAATACATTATTAATGAACAACTTAATGATATTTTCAACAATTAAAATTTATGTGTGATAAGCACGTAGAAATATTTAAAATTCTGATGTCTTCTTTTGAGCAATTTGATACAGTTTCTTCGAAAAATTCCAGATTATAAAGCCCAAAGAAACTCCGGGAAAAATCTGTTTAATGATAACTACTTATTCCGTGGGAGTCCCAGCAAAAACTGAGTGAAAACTGGTAAAGGTGTTCTTGCACTGGAAAAGTACGGAAATAGTTCATGAAGAGATCCCTGATACTTGAAAAGTTTGTGCAAGAACTTCAAAGGGATATTCATCGTGAGTTCTTTTGAAAAATTCTTGAAGGATTTTTTTAATGGATTAGACAAAGAATTGATATTTTCCGTAATTATTATTATTATTAATATTAATATTTATTTAGGACACTTTACCATACGTGTGGCATTCGTGTCGAATTTTCCGTAATGAAAATTGTAATTTACAAGCATTACTGATATTCAGAGATAATAGCTGATATGAGACAAAAACACAAACAGATAAAATCAACGCAAATTTTCGCAAACTACGAAATTTGCGAAAATCATGATTATTACTTCTGTAAATCAAGAATTTTCTAGGCCCCCCTAGGCCCCCTCCAGGAACAAATCCTAGCTGAATCTATGACAAAAGGTCGAAAGGACAGAAGGTCGAAAGACAAAACGTCGAAAGGATAAAAGGTCGAAGAACAAAAATGAAGGGACAAAAGGTCGAAAATCTTTTTTCAAAGAAGGAAAAATTTCCCACCAAGCAAATATCTTTCGACCTTTTGTCCTTTCGACCTTTTGTCTTTCGACCTTTTGTCCTTTCGACGTTTTGTCTTTCGACCTTTTGTCCATAAACCATCCTAGCTACGCCAATGCACCCAGATTTCAACATGTTCAAATGGTAGTGTAGTATCGTATGGGATCTGATTCAGAAGGTTCTTGGTTCGAATCTCACTTTAGCGTTTATTATTTATATTTTTTTATTTGTCGATCATAAACGGAAGCGCGGCTCATGATTTTAGGCATGTGATTCATGATTCCGAGCAATCCGTAACAAAAACATAACGCGTGTGTTGCCGTTACGGCAATTTGACTCATGATATCTTGAGTCCAAATCATGGTGTTTCTTCATAAGCTCTTTCTGATATTTTTCGATTCTGATTTCAACCCGTGTAGTTCTTTAACACATTTAGGGCAAGCCTGAAATTAAAGTAGTCAACTCTTAAATGTTCACTATATGTTGCACACTATCATATGAATAGGGCGATATTCAAAACTTAAAAGGCAATAGATGGCTCTTTTCCAGTAGTAGTAAATCTTGAAGCAAAGGAAGCACCATGGAAGATGAACCAAACTCTAAAAGTTATATAGGATAAATGATGGCTTCGGCACCCTGAGGGTATTTTCGGCAGCACTAACTTATCTTCCTTGTTAAAATTTATCTACGGAACAAGAATTACCTTCAATGTACTCAATAAATTCCTTGAACTATAATCTTCCATGTAAACTTCATCTTTCACAAAAATATGATATAACATGGGTTTTATCATTGAAAAAAATAAAAGCTCAAGAAATTATCGTCATTCGTGAGCTGCCGAATAAAACAACACAAGAACAGCTTAAGAAAAACTCACCACTTTGAAAGGTCCAATTCTCCGCTCCAATACCAATTTATCACAAAAGCTACGCACCCGTCACTCATGCACTATTAAACTTATGATTGGTCTATAAACCACTCGAAAATACTGAATTTTTATGCTTTAAATCACATATTAAAATTAATACACTTTGCTTTCCTCGGCAATCACTTTTTATTACGGGAATAGGTTGCCAGAAAACCATATTCAATTGCGGTGTATTTTTTATTCACAATTTAAATTCATTAAAAAAATTGAACACAACTAATTGATGCATTGGCATTAGGCAACAAAGCATGCATTGGTAATAATTGAGCCTTTCAATACTTTCCTTTTCTGAAGATTGTAGCGCATAAAATTCAATATACTGAGAAACATATAGAATATACGTCTTGCAATAGGTAAACTATTTTGGCAACACTCCTGTTGTTCTACAGGCAATCAGAGGATGATGTTTTTGTGTCAAGTCATAAGTGCATTAATATGCAAAGGGCCTATTCTGATTTTCTCATACACTGAAAATAATATGAACGTAAAAAAAAAAATGTAAAAATAGCCTGTAGAATTTTCAATTTCGCGTTATCTGTTAGCGATTTTTTGCGCATAGACACTAGGGTGCGGCTTATTTTCCAAAAGTTCTCGAAACCAAAAATTCGTGTGCTCTTATGAATTCAAATCATATTAGAAGAGAAACCGCAAAGTTTGAGCCAAAAATATTTAGATTTTTACATTTATTTATTCTCCGTCTTTGACTACAGGTCACACAGACTGAAAACTTAATATTATGTACTTTACTTAAATTTTATCTCTTATCCTATTAACAATTTAGGGGTGGCGCATGCGTCTTGTAGGTGAATTTTCAGTTATAAAATATGGCCTTCAGTGAAGTCACGATAACTTCGGTTATTTCGCACCAATTTCAAAACTTTTAGCATCATTATATTCAAAATTAAATTTTAGAAAACTTTTTAGAACATCAAATTTGTCTTAAATCGAAACAAATCTTTGTTAAAAGTAGTTTTCTCGAAATTTTTCTTCATTTTACTGGAAAATTCATATTTGTTTGACCATAACACTCAACCTATTTCAAATATTTGTACAGTCGAAGCTTGTTATAACGACATGGGAGCGTCGTAATAGAGAAATGTCGTTATAGAGAATAGTGATAACATTAAAATCTTTTTCAAGGGACCGAAAAATGTCGCTATAGAGAGCTTTTGTCGCTATTAAAATGGTCGTTATAATTAGTTGTTTCCATGCTGTTCATACAACATATGTTTCTAAAAAATGTTTTTGGCTTAGTTTTGTAACAAAAACTATCCAAAAATATGATTTTTTAAAGAAAAAATCGAATTTCTTTGGATTATTTATGACAAAAATTAAAAAAAAAACTGACGTTTTTCGTTAAGAAAACATGGGTTTGTGCAGTTTTTGTTGAATAACTTGGTCAAATCATTTTTTAGTGAAATGTGTCGAATGAAAAGTATGAAACTAATTAAGTAAGATTTGGAATCAGTTGAGTATTCATGAAGTTATGGTCAAACAAAGATATTATTTTAGTAAAATGAGGAAACATTTGGAGTAAACTACTTTTTATTGAAACTAGTTTTGATTTTACACAAATTTGATATTCTACAAAGTTTTCATATATTTAGTTTTTAACGATCAACGCTCCGTCATCGTAATCGAAAGCAGTTTTTCTGTTCAAAACAATAAATTATTCGATGAAAATGTGTTCATTGTGTTTCGGTTGGAGAATAGAATTCAGTGAACACATTTTCCTGTAAATTTTCTTGATTTTGAACGAAAAAATTGCTTTTGAAATCAATGACGGATCCTGCCCCCTTATGATAATGGTGCTGAAAGTTTCAAAATTGGTTAGAAATTACCGAAGTTATGGTAAATCTTAATATTTTTGGCTCAAACTATGAGGTTTCTCTTCTAATACGATTTGAATTCATAAGAGTACAAGAATTTTTGGTTTTGAGAGGTTTTTAAAAATAAGCCGCACCCTAATAAACAGTAGTGTGAGTAGCGAATAGGGGCATGCATGTAACCCATTCAAACGCAACTCTGAAATTCAAGTTATACGATAATCGTGTTCCGTGGATTTTTTTTGCAGAGCACAATATTATGAATCAATTAACCATGACGTCACGCTGCAACTTCTAGGCTGGATTCGCACTTGCTGCAAGACCATGACATGGCAATTTTTACAGCCGAAATGCTGTCATAATGAGATTGAATACCAAAAATATTCGATAAAATAAATGAAAATGAAATTAGGCAGCATCCATTTATGACATAACGTTAAAATGTACAATTTTCGACCATTCCCCCCTCCGCAACGGTATTTGCATGAAAAAAAAAATATAAATTTTGTGTTTGAGCCGCAACGTTTGAGCCTACTCTCCCTACCCCTAGAGCGTTACGTAATTTGTGGACGGTGCCTTAGTCTGCATAAATTTGTGGCGTTGTGTATTCAATTTGACTCTCTGCTATTCTATTTATAACTGCAATTCTGTTCTCAGTGTAGTCTGTATTTTTCTGCATTGGCCCTTTCAACAAGTAGAACATAATGAGTGACGTTTAATTTCAGGGTTTGTCAACAAATACGAAATGTTACCAATACATAAACTAGTTTTTGCGCAGTTTTGGATTGCCGAAGTGAACATTTTTGTTGCCGACAATAGTAATTGCATTGCCGATAAAAGAACAAGTGCTTCGTGACTTTGGTGAGGAAAAATTGAAGATTAAGGGCCGATTTCTTCACCCCCGCTTAGGCCTTAAACCTAGTTTAATCATATGGGTAAACGTGGTTTACGGCTTAAGCGAAGGTGAAGAAATCGACCCTAAGAGAATAAAATAGTGTTTTATGTATAATAATTAACAAATGAAGAGTGCTCAAGGTGTCTGCTGCTAATTGTTGAGCTCAATTGTTGCGTAAAATTGCCCTCTTAAAAGTTCAGCTGCTTAGGCTGCCGACAATACGTAAGTTCCCCTATTCACATTACGCTTGATATCTAATCGCAGCTTTTTCGATCCAGTTTTCCAATTGCTAATAATTTACGTTTTTCATTATTTTCCATACGTTTTGACAGTTCTAAACTACCATTCTTCCATGCCCTTGTGTTGGAAGTTTGAGAAATTTGAGAATACAGCGTCGCGCGATCAGTGAGTGGAATACAAACAACAGTGTCGTCGCTCGGCGGCCAGTGAGAGAAACTGAATATTCGAAAGATTATTGTCTGTACTTTTTGCCGCTGGCTTAAGAATGAAATAAACAGTCGTTACCCTATTGTTCTTGTTTTACAGTATATGGATCGCCTGCATCCTGAATCATTTGTATTTAGACCTTTTATCCTTCAGGAACACGTAATTTTTTGTACCCGGGGAAATCGACACAAGTATCTAACATTTCTCATTATCTTGATAAATAGGGAGCCGGATCCTATTGTTGGCACTTTTGATTCACTTCGGCAGTGGGGTTTTTTGAAAGCTACTGAGCTCATATTCGGCCACAATATGCTTCTTACTCCAAATTTTTTTAACAATTTGGCCGACGAAAGCCCCCCATGTCAAAGAGAATCATGAAAGTGCCCAAGTAGCTCTGCACCCTCAGCTATAACTCTCCGTTTTCCGTGATACTTGTGCATCTATTATGAATTGAAGTAATTAATTTTCAAATTTTAAGCTTTGTTTCACTTTGACAAATTTATTATCATGTTCTTCACCTCCTTTCGTTTCACATTTCCCTTGCTAGTCACTGGCAGCTTCTCAACAAAGTGAACTCCTCCCCGCAGCTTCATGTGGTCTCTCACTTGTTCGGCCACATAGTTCGCAATATCATCGCCGGAAACCTCTGAACCCTGTTGTCTAATAACAGCGGCCGTTGGTAACTCTGCACTCTTGTTTTCCAGGGGAACACCTACGACGCAAACTTCCTCAACACCCGGTACCTGCATTATAAGTTCTTCCAGCTCCGAAGGGGACACCGGGTCGATATACTTGAATATCTCACTTTTCCGATCGACTATGTATAGATAGCCGTCCTCATCGAAGTATCCCACATCACCGGTCTGGAACCATCCATCCTCGTCGAGCACTGATTCGGTAGCTTCTGCGTTTCTGTAATAACCCTGGAAATGATAGCATATTACATTTTTCTTAACATAAGAAATAATAAAAGAAACAACTTACAATAAATGGAACCGCTCTTTTCACCAATAACTCCCCAATCTCGTCAACTCCAAGCGACTTTCCATCGTCATCAACGATCCGAACCTTCATATTTGGACATACCGTTCCCACAGCTCCTCGCTTTCGTTGAACCAAATCCATTGCAATCGGGCCACATTCGGTTGAAGCGAAGAATGTGTACGACTTTCCGTTCGGAAGGATTGCGTCCATCGCATCCCGTACGCTGTCCGAGACATAATATCCTCCGATACCCCAAAGCGCAATGGAGGATAGATCTGCTGTTTTGACTCGGGGATGGTTTGCCACAGCGTTAGCGAAGAAAGGCGGCCCGTTGACAACGTTGATGCGATACTTCTCCACCAGATCGAACACAAGATCCTCCGAGTACGGCTTTCGAGTGAATACTACTACGCTGTCATAGAACAGAGCCATGTCGTATGTGTAGACTACGCTAATCCAGTGAACTGATCCTGTGACCAATATGCTCAAGTTGGACATACCCCTGGAAGTGAAAGCTGTGTTAATCGCTTGGTTTCATCAGAGAGACTTATAAAATTAAATACTGAGGATAAAATGACGAAGCTCTGTTAGCGTGTGATAAGCTGATTCCCTTCGGAAAGCCAGTCGTACCGGACGAACAGAAAATACTCCAAATCGTTTTGGTCGTGTCTTCCACCAATGTTGGTCTGGAAATAATGAATTCACTAAATTACTATTGAATCAGACCTCATATAACTCACATCTCTTTACTTGAATTCATCTTCACTGCCCGTTTCAACCAACAAATCCTCTATTGACCGTGCTCCTTCCGTGAACTGATCCAGGGAGAAAATCACCACATCTCCTTCGATTGCTTTCCTCGACGCTTTGCTCACCGTACGATAGTTCGAAGAATCACAAAACATTAAACGAGATTGAGTCTGCCGCATCATGTGAGCCATTTCATCCTCAGCATAATTCGGATAGAGTGTATTGTATGGAACAGCCAAAAACTGCAGAGCCACCAACAGAGGAATCAGGTTTTCGTTACCCAGGGCTGCAACCGTAACGACTTCATCCGATTTTTCACCGCAGTTGAACAACTTCTTCAAGTTCTGTGCAATCCGAACAGCTCTGGTACGCAGCTCGCCTCGGGTCAAAACCCGGCCACTATCGCCATCGATCAGAATGGGTTTCTCCGGAGAACGGTTCAATAGTTCCATCAGAACATCGCCTGCACTTCGGCGGGGATCGAACAGCGTCCCAATTTTGGGACCACTCCATATGCGTCCTTTTGGATCGTACGAACGAAGTCATTGTTGGGAGCTAGACGACAGCAATCAGAATGATTTCCGTTTGGCTCAGGATGGTTGTTTTTATTTTTAAAGGAAAAAACTCTTCGGCTGATATGACTGACCTACAGTATATTGATAATTGTTAAACAGCAATCAGCAAGATAAGAGCATCGCTATATCTGCCAGTGGGGAACCTTTGGATGTTTGCTCAGCGTCGTACATAGTTCATCGAGATAAAAAATTGCCTCATCATTTATAGTTCACTGCCGGGTGGCTGCATTCTATAATAAGGGCTCCCAGAAACCACTGTTTCTACACTCAAACCTCATTTTGCTTAATGAGGAGGAACTGAAAGGTACGTGAAAAGAATTTTACGTAGATTGAATTTTTGTTGTATTTACGCAAGCCCACGAAATTCGTTTTGCATCAAATTTCTAAAATAGTAAATAGATAATAAAATAGACTACACATAAGAGTTGTTTGACAAAGCTTGTGTAAAGCTATGTCAGCCATATGCTAATTTGCATAGGTGATCTAGGTCAGCTAAAAACTCCGTACGAATAAAATCCTCAGATCTACAAGCGTTTATGAACAGCATTTGTACTCATATATGCAATCTGTTATCGTTCACTGGGACTCCTTAACAAATTAAATATAACTGTTAGTTTTTCAATCTATTGTGCAAAACGACAAACTTTTCACTTGCCCCACTTTTGGGGAAAAGATATCTTTTTCAAAAACTTGTTCTGTGTTTTCTCTTCAATTTGACATAAAAAATAAAATTACGCATACTGCTTATGTTTAGTGGGAGTCAAGCTAAAAAATATACACGACCTTATTTATTTCAATTTAATATCTTTAGAATTTGAAGGGGCCTGCCTTAGCCGAGTGGTTAGAGTCCACGGCTACAAAGCAAAGCCATGCCGAAGGTGTCTGGGTTTTAAACGTTTACAACTTTTAGCTGGCTTAACGAAATTCCTTGTTTAGCACCTCAATCGCAAGACAAGACATCAAAGGTTCTTGTCGTTTACTTACTGAATCCCACATACCTGTCCTAATAGTTTAATAATTGTTTCAAAAGAGAACGTTGATTTCAAGCAAAACTATAAATAGGGGTGCTAGAGAAAAGTTGACTTCATTTGCTTTTCATTCTCCGCTTGGATCGCACCTCAGCAGGCAATAGGTCGGCTTGATCCAGGGCTGCCAGATGTACAGATTTCTCTGTATTACACAGATATTTTTATGCTGACACAGATTCAATTTGTATGGAACACAGATTTTCTATCAATACATTTTGTATGGGCACAGATATTTTTGTATGGGACACAGGTTTTTTAATCTCGTGGATACAGATTTTCTATCAAATCATCTGGCACCTCTGGCTTGATCTGACCGGGCGTGCTTCTCAGGCACAGACATCGATAGCGAAGGAGCCCCCGTTTGTCTTGCTTCGCTCAAATCAAACTGTCGAGCGAGCGAGAGAAGATGCCGTCCGAAGCCAAAGCCATCACTGCTGCCGCCGCCAAGAAGAAGAAGAGGAAGCAGTCCACAGGAGAATTTGCGGTCAGGCTTTGGAAAATTTAACGATCATTGACACACGAGCCATATTTTCAGCCCATTTATCCGCCTGCATTCATACAACACGCATGACATTTATCGTTCGTTAAAGATAACGAACCATGAACGAAAACAAGACAGACACACACCACCCACTGGTTGGCCCCGATCACTGTGTGTCAACACTTGTAACATTCGCTGACCCATACTCATTCTGATCAAGAAACAGAGGCGAATATTTTTTTATTTTCTGTGTTATGTTTGCAACCAGAGGGATGTTCAATGGTCCAATAGATTGTAATTAGGTTGTTAAAGGCTGCATTATAAGTAAATATGAACGTTATTACAAATTTTATGCAAAACATAAATCACCCGAATTGATCGATACTGTTGCAGTCTGTGAGAGTTGCTACTCTCGAACGCTCTCGTGCCACGTACCAAACGAGAGAGTGAATGTTTACATTCATAGGGCTCTCCGAATGCGATGTGCCACGAAGTGTTATGGTTCGCGAACTGTAACACTCTCCGAATATGATTCGATCGGCTTATTCTGATCGAAATCCAAACACTGATATCCTATCATGTTTTGAGTTGAACGATTGCTTCCTGTTGTTATAAATCTTCTTTGAGTACAAAGATTCTACTTTATATTGTAACCGGTAAACTCTCGCGGAACATTACTAAAGAACCTATGTACAAATGAGAGATTCTCTCCTCTCTCGTTCTTTTTCGATTATAACAGTGGAATACTAGAGATTTTGGGAAGTTTTTCACTATAGATCGAGAGTCAATTTCCTTGACTAGCGTTTCATACAAAAAACGCAACAGGAAAGGTTAATGTGACTCAGTTATTGATGAAAGAGAAAGTAAACAAAGAGAGCCTCTCAATGTTAGATAGGTCCTTTAGTAATGTTCCGCGAGAACTCTTGGAAGTTTATGAATGAGATTCATATGCGAGCTAACTGAAACAAAACTAATCTATCAAGTTTTGATTGGAAAGAATGGGTAAAGGTTACTTATGAAATCATCCGAACAATGGCTGTCATATCTACAAGCGTAACCGGTAGCCTGACGTTAATAAGTAAGGTTTACACCCAAACAGGCCTAATAAAATGTGTTTTATCAAGTGTTTAGTTAAAGAATCGTGGATAAAGTTGATCGAGGTCATAATTTGTTGTTCTAAAGTAACTACTAACGTTCAAAATCAGCTAAGAACGGCTAAGGAGATAAGAAGATCAAAAATAATATAAAACAATAGTACGGAGAAGTATTGAATCATATCTTCTTAAGATATTATAAGATCAAAACAATATCTGGCAAGTTCATTGACTGACCAACAAATCAATACGATCTGATAAATGGCGAAAAATAAAAACGAACAAAAAGTCGATAAGTTGAAGAAGGCGATATATATGTATATATTCCGAAACGTCAAACGCCGTCTTAGCTGCTTAATAAATAATATAGCGGAAAATAAATCATCACAGTTGAAAGCATTCATGAAATTTACTCATAGGTATTTCACTAAACAGTTGGAAGATTCATTATTCCGCGTTGGCAAATTATGCATCAAATAACGGCAAGCTCGCCGGTGATCCGTAATCATTATTTCAATATAAATACCGCTTCCATCCCACCACTTAACATCTTACTTGTTAAGCCGGTATTTAAAGTGGCCCATCATCACAATTATCAACCGCACTCGCGCAAAGTACATTCACCGATAGCGCGCGAAATCCATCATCTCACTCCCGTTCAGTATTCACGATGACTTCGTACGATGAGGATCGTCGCGTGTGGAGTGGACCAAGGCTTGAACCGATGTTTGATCTTCGTCGAAGTGCTGGCGATGTTGTCATGGAACTGCTGAGACGCAATCCGGGGAAACCGGTTCAGATCGATGGTGATAGTGGACGGATGCTGACCCGGGATGAACTTCGAATCAGAGCGGTGCGGATTGCTCAAAATTTACGCGACAAGTTTCGGCTGGGTGAAAAATACGATGAAATTGTAACGATCGCTGCCTTGGGTAGTGAAAATTTGATGCCGTTGACGACTGCTCTGCAGTTTTTGGCAGTGCCCTACAATGCCCTTTACCCGCATTACACCGAAGGCGAAATGGTTCACTTGATGCGACAAACGCAATCTCGGTTACTGTTTTGCGATGCTTCCAATTATGCTCTGGTGAGAGAGGCTGCGGAAAAATCAATCGAAGGAGAGTTGGTAGTGTTTGTAATGGATGGGATTGTGGAAGGAGCGCGATCGGTGCTGGAGTTGCTGGATGAAACGGGCGTTGAAGACCAATTTGAGTAAGTTCAAAACTGATATATCCTACCCGTCATTTGTACGGACTCGCTTGAAAATGTATTGCAACTCACATGAATGTTTAATCACTTTGAAAAGTTAAACATTTCCTCAATAGGTACATCATAACTCATGATACTGTATCTCGATTCTCAAGATGCAGATTATCTACAAGTGTGAGGACTTCAGAAGAATTGAGAGATCAAAATGAGGATGTCCTTCTCAGGCTGTTCAAAACCGGTGCATCTACCCTAGTAAAGTTGATTTTACTGAATTTTCGGTAGTAAACGCTAGTGATCCTTTATAAGAGAGATTCGTGGAAGCTGAATGTAATCCGCTTGAAATTATTCCGGTAAAAGTTGTCTTGCGTAGAAAAAACATATAAAATGTTTTCCAAAAAATTCATTGTTTATGTGACATTTAGTTATTGATTTTTTCTGCTGTTTATTAGTTTGAAAATGCAGCTCAAAGACTTATTACGAAACAAAAACCACTTTTTATCAATATGAGAGTCATGTCCGTGTTACAATATTACTCTTGACGCTGAGCAAACTTAGCACTGTTGGTCTGTTGCCAAACTATTTCATTTAATCTCTTTTCAATGTATTCAAATTTTCTCAGCAGAATCTTAATAGAGAAACAAAAAAAGTAGATTGAAGTACCGTGTACCTTTTAATTCCGGCCTAATTGCTTATCTTCAACAGATACGCGTATTTCGACTACCATATGGTCGGGGTTCTGCTAAACCGCACCAAGTGCCATTTTTTCCCTAATCGACTTTTTTACACCAGAGGACTCAAATAATCATTACCTTTCTACCATAAAAATATCAAGTGATTTGAAGAGTCTCTTGTAATCTCACATCAAAAAATTTCTTTGGATGGACACGTAAAACTGTAATTTTGTTCAGCCAGAGCGAACCATAAACCAACGCACGTCATCAGAGGGAATTCATTTTTCAGATATAGGGTTTTGTTCTACTTCGTCGTAAGCGCTACAATTCGTCGTATCAAACTTTAAATGTTCCACCACGGCGGATATTGAAACTTACCTGCAACATAGATCCATTATCCAAGTGTAATTTTGTGAAAGATGTTATGGTTTGTACACTTGTACACCAAAAATGCAATAAAACTACTGTATTTAGGTAAATAACTTCAGTTCAATTATCCACTTTACACTTTTTCACCGAAATCGCATGGACGAACACGATTTGAGAGAAATGCTTAGCGATCGAGTGAGCCACACCACTTTCCAACACAAGTTTCTTTCCGCCCCCCGTGGGTTACTTACTTCGCCGGGCACTTATTTTCACTATGGAAAACCTTCGTACTTCATCACTGAAGGATTTCATTTCAATCACACGCCGTAAAAGTTCTATAATTCCGCCGCATATAATTGAGAATGTAAACAAAGTTCAATCCGTCGTACTGAGAAAAAAAAAGCTTGTGTGCATCAATGTGTGCGCGACGCTCGACGTAAAAATACGGTTCCTTTGATTGTGTTGTTTGCGCTGTACTGTGAGCAAATGCCATAATTGTACGGTCAAAGGGAATTGTGTTCATATGTTTGGGCTGAATTTTGATGACGAACAATTAATTTTAAAGGAAATTAGTATTAGTACTATCATGCTGAAGGAATGCGGAGATGCCCGTAGATCTATATATTCTAGTAAAACATTTTATTAAAGCGTTGATATGTTGTGTTTTAACCACTCAATTCACACAGTGAGCCGTAAGTTGAGAGACGAATCTGGAAATTGATTGCGACGGAGTTGAAAACGATACGACGGATTGAGAATACGGTAAGATGCATTTTATTTGCATTATTTACAAAAATAGATCAAGATTTATCAAAATGTTATTGTACAATGCTGAAGCCGTTTTGAGAAAGAATTGTTTGGCATCGGTTTGTATCAGCATCATTCACTGCAATACTGGGAAAATTGCAGTTCTCACTGATCAATGCTTAATACGATGGACACTAGCACATCACCCTACAGCTATATTTTTTCATCTTCCTTCTATATTCTTACATTCCAAGAAACTCATAGAAACAGAGGCCAATGAAATTGGGCAGCAATTGATTAAATAAAATTAAATATAGCTGCGGTGGCGTTGATCTATTTTCTTTCAAATTTTATCCAGCCACACCGCACTAAGTACTGTTTATCTGAAAATCACATTTAGACATGGAGTTAAGGCATTTACATGCAATACATACTTGCACTAGCTTGTTATATAATATGTTTATCAAACCACACGTAAGCCGTAATTAAAAAAACGAATTAATTTAATCTGATGCTGTGTGAACAACTCAGGTGGACTTGGTGCGCTTTAGTTGTTCAGAAAATGGCATTATCGCCATCAAACCCCGTCAGACAAACTGCACATTACTTGATTCAAGTTTATCACCATTCCTTCAAGAAGTGAAGATGACCTAGTGATAGCACACTAGATTACCACTCAGAAGGCAAGAGTTCGAATCACGATGAAACTTTTTTTTTTCTGATTTTCTATCCGATGGTGATGGAAATCAAACAACTTTTAGATTATGTGATTATTTTTATATTGCAGAAAACCATAAGCAGGTAAATGTACATTTGAAAAGATGGTGATTCCTGGTGAACTCTTCACGCATTGAACTGTGAACTTGATCAGCAAAGGTGCACCAAATGGGAGCAACATGGTGCGCTTTGGCAGAACGAATTCATGGTTTTCTTCGATCATTAGGATCTATGTATAAACACGTGAAAACCTTGATTCAATACATACGAATCCTTCCCATAAACACTTGTCACGGTGTGTTTCGTAGAGCAATTTCAAAACAAAAAATTCGGCATGTCTGAAATTTTGACACAAAAAAGCCAGGATTGTCCTCTTTCTTTTGCAACTAAAACGGAAATAATCGGTCGGGGGGTCTAGAACAATTTTTTTTTTCAATTTTTGTTTACGGAGTTTAGGATATAACGTTACCTTACACTGAGGCAAAAATACTTAGGTTTTCTATAAATCAAGCTTATGAAACAGCCAAATTATGGTTTCATTGCACGCTTAAACATTTCGAAAATGGGTTCATAAGTTTCATAAGTGAGAGCTTTGAATTTTTTAACAACAATTACTTGAAATATTTATCATAGCAATCGCTAGAAGAACAACTCCGCTTTCGATGTTGGCTCCAAGTTAATCGAAAACAGATTACATGTTATCAAAACATGTCAATTTTTGTGCACGCCTGAAATAAAAGGCGAACAACATTATCGATTGATAATACGATTTGAGTTAATACCATTGCGTTTATTACCGAATTTCATTGATTGACTTATGAAATTCATTACTGAAATTCTTCACCAAAATCATAAGTAAAACTTACAAATTTCAACAATAATCGTTGTGGCGCCAAATCATAATTATTCCTTAAGAAATAATTAAGTTTTTTTTGCCTCAGTGTAGAAAGGACTTTGGGTCTTTTTCGACCCATTTCAAAATTTAAATCATCGACTTTGAAACTTCTGATTGGAATAATCTAGCAATTTGAAGTTTTCTGACATTTTTTTTTGTGGAAACATTTATTTTTGCGGAAACAATAGTCCATAAAAAAAGCTACAAATTGTGACTTAGCGTCGTTCTTGACCCGAATATTCAAACAGCTCGAAAAATTCAGTGTGTGGACCGAATTTAGTTCTGTTGGGCTCAAATGAAAGGTACACAAGTCTAGTTTCAGAAACCCTCCCGGAGATCCGGAATTGCGTCACTGTGGCCATCGGAAACTTGATACATCTGAAAAATGTCCCTTTAGAGACCCTTACTTTGACGACCTGTAGTTTCGCAACTAAAGAAGTAATCTGAACCGTCCTCCTATTGTTGAATTGATATTCATGTGCACTGGGATTCTCAAATCATTTATTTATTCATACCCAGTTCCGGAAACCCGGAACATCCATCGCAGTTTTGTACAGTATGGCCCATCAAAAAATGCGAAAATTATTTGAACGTGAATGTAGCATCCACAGGCGTTATTTTCATTGTTTTTGATAGTGAATGAAGTTTCTGATTATTGTAGTATATTCTGACACAACTTCGCTATCCAGGACAATTTTTGTCATATTTTTCTTTCTGTTCTAAATAATGTTATAGAGCAAATAAGTTCAAAGAGTTTTTCCGCCCAAAGCAAGAAACAGCGTCTGATTGTCGTGTACTCTGGTGATAAACTTTCCACCTTCAAAAATCACACTTTATTGTTGAAAATTCTAGTTTGTTTGGTATCAGAGGATGGAGGAGTTCTTAGAGAACGTGTTCTTCATGATCACAATAAAATATTTTGCCAGGGTCATAGTTTTGAAGGCATTTGCGTCTTATGGGTTTGATATGCCTTTATTGTTTGTTAAAGTTGAATAAAAAATAAATACGGAGGCCTATAACAGATTTTTGAGGGTAAAATTTGTTCCTTCGGTTAGAGACAACTCATATAAATACTAGCTCATAGGTTTTGAGCAAAACGGAGTAGCTTATCACACTTATATGAAGGTTCAATCAAAGCTCTCCAAAATGAGCCGTTTTTTCGAAAATATGTTTAAGTTTCCAATTACCCAGGTATGAACCAGTTCTATCATTTGATATGGGCGTATGCTGGAGACAAGGCTTGTGAAGAATTTCACGCCATAGTTGATGTTTTAGAAGTTTTCATCACACAGATAATGAACTCGACGTCCGCATGACAAAATTTGAAGGTATGCTTCCAATTCCTCTCTGGTAAGGTGAAAGTAACAGATAAAAATCATGTCCAAGGCGAAAACTGAGTCTAAATAGATTAAACAATACAAGTAATGAATAATATTTATGTTTCATTCATATTTTGTATGTAAAAATTACCATAAAACATAATATGACGATTTTCGCATTTTTTTATGGGCCATACTGTATCTGTAATTCACATCGGTACTATTCGGTTGATCGATATTTTGGCATAACATTTTTTAGTGATAAGGAATCAATTACTGGCGCACATCCCTTGAAAAATTCGGTCCAGTATGGTCCATACAGAACCGGTTACTGGAGTCCTGGAAGGTGACCAATCTGAAAAATTCTATGAAGTTTCTCGGATTTATGCCCCAAACGACGATTTAACTCATAACGATGTATTTTGATGGAAGATTAGCATCAAAACTTTTGATTCAAAAGCCATTCGATATGGCGCATTTATAAGTTTTGAACACAACATAGCTATACGAAACATAGTACTTGAGATCTGCTGTATATCAATGGCAAACAAGTTTGTAAAGTAAAGGTTTTTGGCTCTTTTTTGGTGTAATCGGAGACTTTTATGATTCACCTAATATATTTGTTAAAGCTTCGTATGATTTCGTTATTAAGCTAGCTAAAGTTACTGAATAACATTTTTAAAGCTGGTTGAATTTATTTGTTTTATGAATTACAATAGAACTCCGTACAACTCACATAAAACTATGCTATAACTGAACATTACAGTACTTATTGAGATCTCTAAGCGAAATGTTATGATCACACGACCAATCTTCCACAGGTAGATTTGTTATGAATGAAACCTATCGATGTTTGTATGAAATAATTTGCAGTTTTTCTACAATCAATTTAACAAGGAAGTGTATATTCGTCAGCATTATTATTAATTTTCTCATCTTTATTTAAGAAATTTTCAACCCTAGACTGGCTAATCTGAGAATATTTGTCAACAATAATGTTTGTTTACCATCGCAAACAAAAGCAATGTTCTGTCAATTCTCACTACATATACATGGACAATAGTGTCGACATTGCACTTCTTTTGGGTTGGAATATCGGATTTATGAAATGTTATATTGCATCTGTCATTAGCATAAATGTGAACTTGTCAATATTCTGGAATCTAAGGTCGAAAGGGCAATAGATCGACGAATAAAGAGGAGTAAAAAGGTCAAAAAATTTCTTTCAGAGATGATTTAATTTCCCATAATGCAAATCACTTTCAATCTTTTGTCCTTTTGTCCTTTTGCATTTTCGACCATTTGTCTTCCAACCTTTTGTCTTTCGACTTTTTGTCCTTTCGACCTTTTGTCTTTCGATCGTTTGATCCCAAGTCAGAAAGATGAATATTCAGTTACAAACCAAAATCGAAAAGAGTTGTTTGACAAACTTGCAATGCAAATTTCAACAATGGATAAAAGTAAAGGAGAGGCAAGTCGAAAATTTAAATTTCGGCCGCGCCCTGTGAATTTTTAGGTTTAGAGCTGTATAGAATATAATCTACAAGATATTGGCACTAGATTTTTGCACCATTTTCATCTAAATCCGTTTCAACAGTTCACCTTACCAAAATTTAGTAATTTACGGTGCATTTAACATAATATTACAAACAACAAAATTAAAAAAAAATTGCCCTAGACCCCCCGATGAATTATTTTGATTTTAGCAGCAAATGGAAGAGAAAGGTCTTGTCTTTCATTGGTCCAAATTTGAGACATGCCGATATTTTTGTTATAAAGTTACATGAAAATGACACCGTGTATAAAATAGACCCCATTTGTGACCCTTATCCTCTTGTCCAGTAACTCCTATCCCTACGTCCCCGTGGTGCCGCCTGGGGTAAGAGTAATCGTAGGGAAGATCGGGTAACCAACCCCGGTGGGACCTTATGGTCGTATGCTGACATGGAAGGGGGGCTCCTCTCTTCTGAGGGTGGAGCTTATCAGAGCGTCTGTTCTCGATGTTAGGGGCGGCTGATCATCGTCCTTGTGCCAGCGTGGGACTTTAAACAGTGCTATGCACAATGGTCCTCCGGCGAGACAGGGGGTTGGTGCAGGCCTTACAAGCCAGCCGTAAAAATCATCAGGACAGGAAGCATACAATGTAAAGTCACACCGGAACAATCGGCATAGACCCAGGCATCGAAAATGGACTAACGGTTGGAAACTCGGATTATGGAACTGTAAGTTTCTCAATTTCTTGGGAAGTACGCATTCTGTCCGAATTATTGAAGGTCCGCAAGTTCGACTTCGTGGCGCTGCAAGAGGTTTGCTGGAAAGGGTCGACGGTACATACGTATAGGGATGGTTATACCATCTACCAGAACTGCGACACCAGACATGAGCTTGGCACAGTTTTTATCGTGATGAACGAAATGCAGAGGCGACGATAGCTGCCCAAGCCACGATGTCAAAATCGTTATCGGAGATCTCAACGCTCAAGTTGGCCAGGAGAAGGAATTCAGACCGATTATAGGAAAGTTCAGCGCTCACCACGCTTACGAACGAAAACGGCCTTAGACTGATTGATTCCGCCGCCTCCAAGAGCATGGCTGTACGTAGTACCTACTTCCAGCCAAGTCTCCCTTATCGGTACACCTGGAGATTACCCCAACAGACTGAATCGCAAATCAACTACGTTTTGATTGATGGAAGACACTTCTCGGACAATATCGACGTCAGGACTTATCGCGGCGCAAACATCGATTCGGACAACTACCTCGTGGCGGTTAAAGTGCGCCAAAGACTTTCCGTTTTAAACAACATTCGGTACCGATGCCCGCCACGGTACAATCAGGAATGACTCAAGCTACCCGAAGTCGCAACTGATTACGCGCAAAGCCTTGAAGCAGCGTTGCCGGAAGAGGAAGAGTTCACTGAAGCCCCTCTTGAGGCTGCTGGAGTAGTGTCAAAGCAGCCATTAACAACGCAGCGGAAGGTGCCATTGGGTTCGTGGAAGGAAATCGACGGAACGGTTGGTTCGACGAGGAGTGTCAGACAGTTTTGGACGAGAAGAATGCAGCGCAAGGCGTGGAACAATACAAACAGAAGCAAAGACAGCAAAATTATCTATTCCGGGTTAAAAAGCACCGCCTGGAAGAGTTGGAGTGAGAAGAGATGGAACAGCTGTATCGTTCTCAAGAAACGCGTAAGTTCTACAAGAAACTCAGTGCATCCCGCAAAGGATTTGTGCTGCGAGCCGAAATGTGCCCGGATAAGAATGGAGGTGTCTTGACAGACAAACGTTAGGTGATTGAAAGGTGAAAGCAGCATTACGATGAACACCTAAATGGTGCAGAGGATGAGAATCAAGGCAGCAGGAGTAATGGCTTCATCAGTACGGTGGATGAGGGAGACGTGCCAACAGGCCTGAACAGGTTGGCCACTTGTCTGCACCGATTGATAGCCAGGATCTGGGATACAGAACATCTACCGGAGGAGTGGAAGGAGGGAATAATATCCCCAATATGCAAAAAGGTTGACAAGTTAGAATATGAGAACTATCTAGCGATCATCATTCTTAACGCAGCCTATAAAGTACTTTCCCAGATCATCTTCCGCCGTCTATCGCCACTGGCAAGCAGATTTGTGGACGGGCGATCAACGACAGACCAAATCTTTTTGTTGCGGTAGATCCTCCAAATGTGTCGCTAACATCAAGTCCCTGTACACGACCTATTCATCGATTTCAAAGCGGCCTATGATACCGTCGACCGCGAAGAGCTATGGAAGATTATGGACGAGAACGGTTTTCCCGGGAAACTGACTAGACTGATTAAGGCAACGATGAATAATGCTGTGTGAAGATATCGGGTGCATTACACGGAGAAAAAAGAATTGTCCAGTCAATCATATTTGCTGGTATATCAATCATATTTTACATTGAATTTCAGTCAACCATACATTAAAATTGATTCAACAATATCTATGGTTGGTTTAACTATTTGGTATGATTGGTTTAACTACACAAAATAATTGAATCAACCATAGATATGATTGACTCAATATTAATATACAATCATGACAATGGTATTATTGGTGATGTTGTGTTGTCAAAACCGGCACGAATCTTCTTTATCGACATTGCAAAAATGCGACAAAATGTAAATAAATATGGGAGCAGGAATACAAACCACTATCTTGAGAGTGAGAGCGCATTAACATACATCTACTCCAACATCACTTGTAGGTAATCAGCGTTTTTTTTGCGGTATAGCTAATAACGTTCCAAGGTAATAATGTGCGGAAAGCTGATTCAACAATAATATAATTGAAATATTCATGTGATGGAAGACAGAAACAAAAGCAAAAACGATTGGGCAAACCATACTGTCAGTTTAGAAGCACCGATAATATGCTTGTAACAATTGTATCCAGGTATGTTAAAGCAACTATCGGAAAAGTTATGTCAATCGTGCAAGAATTTTCTGCGTGTATCGGACCCATTTGAAACACGCAAAGGACTTCGACAACGCGTTGGTATATCCTGCCTCCTGTTCAATATGCAATGCGCTAGAAGGTGTTATGAAACGAACGGGCTTCAACATGCTGGGCACGATCTTCAATAAATTCAGCCAGTTCATATGTTTTGCTGACGTGGAAATTGTCGGAAGAACGTTCCAGGTGGCTTCTTAACAGTATACCAGGCTGGAAAGTGAAGCAGACCAGGTTGGGTTGAAGGTAAATACGTCGTAGACGAAATATCTGCTGGCTGGAGGAACCGAGCGCGATATAGCTCGCATTGGAAGACGCGTGATGATCGACGGGGATGAGTTCGAGGTGGTGGATGAGTTTGTCTACCTCGGGTCATTGATAACGTCGGATAACAACTGCAGCAGAGAAATTCGAAGACGTTTCACTGCCGGTTCTTACTACGGACTCCACAAGACCTTGCGATCTGGTAAATTTCACTTCCGTACTAATTGTACCATGTACAAGACTTTGATAAGACCGGCAGTCCTCTACGGGCATGAGACGTGTACAACGCTCGAAGTGGACCTGCGAGCGCTAGGGGTTTTTAAACGGAGTATGTGAGAACGGCATATGGAGGAGAAGAATGAATAACGAGCTTGCGCAACTCTACGGTGAACCCAGTATGCAGAAAGTCGCCAAAACTGAAAGGGTACGATGGGCAGGACACGTTGTGAGAATGCCGGACATCAATCCCGCAAAAAATGTGTTTACCTCGAATCCGGCTGGTACAAGACGAAGAGGATCACAAAGTGCTAGATGGTTTGGACCAAATGGAGCAGGATCTTGGAAGTGTGGGGCGATCGAGAAACTGGAGGTTAGCAGCCACGGATCGAGTTAGTTGGCGTAACTTTGTGGCGCAGGTCATGTCTCGAAAGACGTAGCGCCGTCAAAAGTAAGTAAGTAAGACTTGCCATGGCAGTTTATGGGACGCCGAAGTTTGGATTTGACATACTGACGTTGATGTTTGTGCAACATACCTAGAGACAGTACGATCGATTCGTCAAACATTTGTCTCCGCTCACCGAGTATTTGAGCTAAACCAAACTCGTTAGATTTTGGCCAACCGATTTGACCAACCATCAAATCGGTTTTACAAACTGTCAAATGTGTTCGTCAAGCAGCATCGTGGTACCTCATGCAAACTAGTGATCCTTTATAAGAGAGATACGTGGAAGCTGACATTTCTGTTAAAGAGTGAGCCAATCGAGCAGCGAGAACTGTCAAAACGTGAGCCAAACGAACATGCGTTATGTTTGTTTTGAACTTTTCTTGAGCAGTAATTTGTTTTGCAGGATAAAAATGTGAAATATTTTCCTTTATTGAGTTTTTGTCAATGCAATATTTAGTTGTTAATTTTTTGGGCTGTTTATTTGTTTGGAAATGTAGCTCAAAGATCTATAACGAAACATAATACAATTTTAAGCAATGAGAGATTCATGTTCGTGTTACAATATAATTTACCACGCTGAGCAAACTCAGCACTTTTGGTCTGTTGCCAAATCATTCAATTTTACTTCCGCTATTTTCTCATATAAAGGATCACTAATGCAAACCATCGGGGTTCATTTTCAATTTGAACTTCTGGTTACCCTACAATCAACAGAAAATCTTTTTTCTGGTTACCTCTCTCGCTGTTTTGTTTTAAGTCTGCGTTCCATTTCACTTTACTCCGTTCCATGAGCTAAATGACGTTTAAACCATTTTTAATTTGAACGATGTGCAAATTAGCGGGGTGAAAATCAATAAATGTTCAGATTAAATGTGGTCAAACCAACGGGGGTACCCGGTAGCGTGTCTGACTGGTGATTTAATGGTGAGCGGTTCAAGGTTTGTTTGATTTGTATTAAATTTTTTTGTAAAAATTAACTGTAGTAGTGTCTGACAGTGGCAACATTTTCTAGGGATGATTCATTACTGAACTAAGTGTTGCAATATCTTTTTAAGCGAATGATTTATCATTACAGGTAATGTATTTCAACAATTAAGTTTCTTCGTTTCAGACCACTTCGAGTAGAAAATACCACGAAAGCCATTTGGAGCATTTTATGTTCATCCGGTACGACAGGTGCACCGAAGGGAATTTGCTTATCTCATGCCAACAGGACGTCGTCATATGTTTTCCAGTAATGTTATAACCTCTCAATCGATACATAAAATGACTAAATAATTTAATTCTAGAAACTTCTCCAACATGACAATTTTGGCGCTGGGATCGATTCACTGGATCAGCGTTGCTTACTGCTACGATTTGGCGCTGTTCTACAACAGCGTGGTAGTATTCACTCGAAAGTCATTCTCGCCTGAGTTGGTTCTTGATCTTCTGGAGAAGTACCGCATAACTGCCATCAACTGTCAACCGCTGTTTGCCAACGCCGTAGCACATCATCCACGAGCCAAAACCACAGATCTGTCTTCCTTGGCGCTTTGGGGAATCGGTGGATATTTTGTGTCCGACAGCGTTCGAGATGCAATCGACGCCATTCTCCCCAAAGGGAAATCCTACACGATCTACGCTTCCACGGAGTGCGGCCTGATTGCAACGGACCTTTTTCAGCGAAAACGGGGGGCTGTGGGAACCGTGTCTCCGAATATGCAAATACGAGTCGTCGATGACGATGGTAATGCTCTCGGGGTTGGAGAAAGTGGGGAACTACTGCTGAAACGCTCGATTCCCTTTGGGGTAAGTCATCTTAACCTTTGCGTACCCAATGACTGTTTTTGAGGATATTTAAATCATTGGTCAGCTGTTGGAAAGTCAAGATCACACCAATTTTGGCTTTTTTATTGTTATCCACACCTTTACACCTTTATCAGATTGGGTTCGCAAAGGTTGAAATCAGCATACATGCGAGTCTGTGACTAACTCTTTTTACTTCAGGGATACCTCAAAAATGAGGAAGCAACCAAAGCGGCGTTCGACGACGACGGTTGGTTCCGGTCTGGAGATACGGGCTACTTTGACGAAGATGGATTTCTGCATCTTGGCGATCGAAAGGGTGACTTTTTCAAGTACATTGATCATGTGCAACCGACAACCCTGGAGGAGATAATTGCCCAAGTGGAAGGAGTGGAGCAAGTTTGCGTGATTGGGTTGCCGCTGGAAAACAAGAGTGTAGAGTTGCCCACGGCAGTTGTCGTGCGAAATAAGGACAGTGAAGTGTCTGGAGAGGCGATTGCAGACTATGTGGCAGCACGTGTGAGAGATCATATGAAACTGCGAGGAGGGGTGCATTTTGTTGATGATCTTCCATTGACGGGCAAGGGGAACGTGAAACGGAAAGAACTGAAGAGAATAATGATTGATAAACTTGCGGAAGCCAATTAGAGTAATGTGGGGCAAAAAATATTTCAGAGGGTTTCTAGTTGGAAACAATGTTGTAAATGTCATAGTGATTGAAATGCTGAATTTAAGTAAGGAACATCTACAATAATAAAAATCGATTAAGATTTGTTATCATATTATGAAAATAAAAATATTAATTTTGACATTGCATTTTAAAGATGTATTATTGTACTCTCAATACCGGAAAGAAATTTATGCATTTGCAATATTTACAAGAACAATTTCAGTTTTGCTTAGTTCACAAGACGTCTATCAAAAATCTCTTTTCTGAATGATGGAAAAATAACACATTTTACGATTTTTTTTCTGTATGTTCATTCTTCTTCCTAATTCTTTAGTATACTCATTTTTCTTCAGAACCCATATGCAAGCGTTTTCTAAAGATGCAGCTCACTAAAACTGCATCCTCTCAGTTAGTGGTCAATTCAACATCACTATTCCATCAACGCCCTCAACATAGATGACGGAGCAGTTCCGTGAGTCATCAAACTAACCTTAGTTTTTACCCCCTTCGGGACTTTCCACCAACCTTTTCTTCTTTGGCAAACCACCCAACATGAAGCCAAACGATAAAGTTACAATTCAATTAACAGGAAAGTGAAAAACTTTTATTGAAAGCTTCACTCAAATCCCTTCTGCGATATCGTTGGTCCATCTTGGTCCCCGTTCATCATCTTCCGGTTGTTCCGGAAACGGGGCCGAGATTTATGTCTTTCCAATGACGAAGCATATTTCGTCTGCCTGAGCCAAGACATCTAACCGAACCAAATAATGCCATTAGGTTGGTTGTGTCGTCGTATGCGGAGTCATTTTCCTCTGGGATTAAACCATCGAGGACACGCTTCTTTATATTAGAATCTGGCCATAATTCACTCTCGGTCCTAAATGGGGTACTTAAAATTATCAGACGTTTCACATGTGTATGTGCATGGAGCTTTAAGTGAGGACGAGCCCCAATCCAGTTTTTCACTCATCATAAAACATAATCCCCTCGTCACTTTACTGGAGTAGATCGGAAGCAGACGCTGATGGAAGCATGCAATGGTTGCAATTTTCAGCAGCAACTTTTCGGCACACGAGAGAGGCAATAAAATTTAATAACCTGCCGTTAAGCTGTTTATAATCATAAACAAGAACATACATCCATAATGCATATATATTGATGGCTGAATAAATTATGCATGCATGCAGAAACCGACTGTGCGGAAATCTAGCGTATGTAAAATCATTAGGACTTGTTCGTACCGACATTTGCTTATCGAGAATTTGAAGTTCAATATAACACTGGTTGTTCTTTTCATTAAAAAAAAGTTGTGCAAAGCATTTCTTCTATGCGAAAAAGCAGTACCGTAATCCGGGGTAACATTGATCATTTTTCTGAATGTTTCTTTAATATTTCATTTGAAAATGCAAATGTTGCAAATTTTATATTTTTAAAACATGTACTGCCACCTTTAGCTCGAGACTATATATTGTATTTTGTTTACTGAAAGATTTAGGCATGTGAAAAGAAATATTTAAGGCGCTTTTATGATTTAGCTGATATTAACATTGATCACCTATGTAAACAATGTTCGGTATTACTGAAAGTGTCGTTACTTACTTAAATCATGGACCCTGACGCCGAATATGAAGGCCAAACGCTCTCAAGTCAGTTACTTTCTGAGTTATTTTAAAATTAAAAACACCTCGAACCACGGAATACGCCTAAAGGTAGGCAATTTCCTGAGGGAATTTTACATTCTTAACAGTAATTCGGTAATGTAGCCTAATTGAGCATACTTATTAAAGTTTTGACAACGGAATCGTATTCAGCGTTGCCATTTTTAGTAAGAATCACATTTTCCTTACTTACACTACCCGCCATAAGTATGGAATCGCATAATCTAGTATTGCAACACTTCAATTGAATATTGCAGCACCCCTCAAAAAGTTTAGCATCACCCGTAAACTATAACACTAATGACGCAATATCTTGGAAACCTTACTTTCTAGAAAGCTGCGGTCTTCAGCAAAGTTGATCAGAAGCCTTACGGCGTTCATCAGCTGAAATTTTAAATGCGCCATTTTGCCGCTACGTGGCGCTAGTGTGCATGTAATTTGGTCATATTTTAGATGGCTCTAGCTCATGAACCTGACAACTTAGAATGTTCGTGTCTTCAGCAAAGTTGGTCAGAAGCTTAAAAGTAATGTGAGGCAGCACTGATTGGTTAGCAATTTTGACAACGGTGGCTCTGCTTTTAGTGAAATGATGGATCCGAAATTTAAACTGAATGTTGGAAATAACTTTAAATTAAAACTGTGTACGATTCCTTAAGGCATTAAATATAGCCTATTTTAATAAAAAAGAGTGCTTCGTGAAGCCCAAGCAGGACAGTTCGGTTTTGCGTCGTCCGATAGATTTAGCTCACGGTTTCGCGTGTGTTTTCGTCGCTGGAGTTTTTTATGTTTTTTTCCTGTTTTGGAGCGTCTTGCTGGGTAGTGCTTCGTGAAGCCCAAGCAGGACAGTTTTTACATTCAGAAATGGAATAGTGAAAAGTGAAAAATGAAAAAGTGATTTGTTTGATTTGTGTCCTCAGTACTGTTGGTTTTTGGCTGCCCTAAGTTCACCGAACCATCCGGAAGTGACAGGCAGCACATAAATTTAGAGAATCAATCCGGTGAGTTCATTCTTTGTCGAGCTACCGTGCGAGACAGTCGACAGTTCTCGTTGTTCCCGGTTCTCTCTCGGTTTTTTTCCCAATCGTGGTTTTTTTTTTCGAGGTGCAAAGTTATTTTCTGTGCAGTGAGAAGCCTAAGTTCAGATTGGAAGCGGTATTCTTTTGGCCAATCAAGTTTTGGTGCTGAATCAGCCACGCGAGACGACGTGGTTTTCGTCATCCGTGCATCATTTACTGCGGCTCACCACGCCACGTGTTTGACCTAGTGAGTGATCGTGCATCGTAATCGACGCCTGTAGTGGTTTGTTCGATACCAGCAGCGCGTACCGCGTGGACGGCGGCTGTTCCCCGCGCCGTGCGCTCGTATCGTTGGTCGACGTCAGTGGTTGTTTGTTGGCAGAGAGAAAGGCAGAGAGCAACAACAATACATTCAACATAGTAGCGCTCATCGCATCGACGACGCCTGCGTAGAGAGTAAAAAGATAAGTAACCTTCGTTGTTCCCCCCTCCTCCGTCTCAATTGATTAGATTTTTTGCAGTTTTTTTTTCTTCTCCCTTTCCCTTGTGTGTGCTTGTTTTTTTTTTCTCTTTTACAATTTGGTTCAATTATCATTCCTGCGATTAGTGTTAGTTAAATTTGTTTGTGTACCCTTTGCGGTGTTGAGCTACCGCAATGGGCGAAAGTAACGATGGCGGGGGTACATCGTATCCCCTCACAGAGTCGTTGCTGTTGGATCCGAATGTGTTGAGCCAACAGAACACAAACTATGCGCCTAATACTTGTGTGCCTCCTCAATCTGGTGCATCTCAAATGGACACCAGTAATGTACCATCTCCAACGTGCCCCCGCCTCAAGGCCTACCCGCCCGACTCTAGCGGGCCGTATGTTGTTTTTTTCCGACCCAAAGGCAAACGGTTGAATACTAGTCAGATCAGTAAGGATCTGACTAAGCGGTTTTCTACCGTTGTCTCCATTGACACAGTAGGTACCGGTAAGCTTCGCGTCACCGTCAGTGACCGTAAACAGGCCAATGAGATTGTGGCCTATGAGCTCTTTACACGAGAGTACCATGTTTATCTGCCAAGCCATCGGGTCGAGATCGCGGGAGTTGTCACCGAAGGAAGTATGACCTGCGAAGAGTTGATGCAGGGTTGTGGTCGTTTCAAAAACCCTTCTCTTCCGGCAGTCCCATTACTGGAGTGCAAGCAATTACACTCGGTGTCTCTGGTGGGAGAGAAGAAGGTGTATTCTAATTCAGACTCCTTCTGTGTGACCTTCTCCGGATCTGCTTTGCCGGATTTCGTCGTAATCGGCAAACTTCGACTACCTGTTCGGTTGTACGTACCGAAGGTAATGAATTGCACCAATTGTAAGCAGCTGGGCCACACTGCCCAGTATTGCTGCAATAAACCCCGCTGTGCTTCTTGCGGGGAGAGACATGTGGATGGTGCCTGCAGTGCGCCTCCAAAATGCGTTTATTGCAATGAAGGGCCTCCACATGCTCTCGAAAACTGCCCGACGTACGCCGGCAGCAACATCAGCGACGGTCTTTAGTGCAGCGCTCTCGGCGAAGCTTCGCTGAGATACTAAAAAAGGCTGCTCCGTCTGCTGATTCTCGGAACATCTACTCTTCTCTGCCTCTAGATGATCAGGGCTCTGACTCTGAGGTTGGTGAAGGGGTTCCCTTCGTTTTCAAGGGTACAACGAGGAAGCGTGTGAGGCTCCAGAGACCCACAAAAAAGCCTCGTAATCTGTCTAGCAGTGACCACCCACCAACCATGAAAAATTCTAAGCCTGCCGAGAAAGTCTCCAAGTATTCACCTCCTGGATACAAACTCCAAGAGGAAAGAGACTTTCCGTCGCTACCGGGCACATCAAAAATCCCAGATGTCCCAACTTTTCAGACTTCTCAGCCAGAAAGCCCACATATGGAGCATCAGGAGCAATCTCAGGGTGCTGCAATGTTCACGCTCTCTGGCATCGTGGATATCATCCTCAATTTCTTCAATGCTTCCGACCTAGTGAAGAACATTGTTAACGGTCTTCTTCCTTGTGTGACTCCTCTTTTGAAGCAACTTGCTTCAACAATGCCCCTCCTTGCAACGATCATATCTTTTGATGGATAATTTATCCACCGAGGTCGAAGATGTGATTTCTGTTCTACACTGGAACTGTCGTAGTATTATGCCTAAATTAGATAGTTTTAAATTTTTAGTTAGTAATTTGCAGTGCGATGTTTTTGCGTTGTCAGAAACATGGCTAACACCTGATGCGACCCTTCCTTTCCATGATTTTAATATTATTCGCCTGGATCGTCCCGACTCGTATGGAGGGGTGCTTTTAGGGATCAAAAAGCATCACTCGTTCTACCGAGTCGATCTGCCACCGATGACAGGCATTGAAGTCGTTGCATGTCAGGTGACTATCCGAGGCAAAAGCCTCAGTGTCGCCTCCATATATCTTCCGCCGAGAACTGCGATCTCTCGCAGAGATCTTTCTCACATCTGCTCAGTTATGCCTGAGCCACGGTTGCTCATGGGGGACTTCAACTCCCACGGAACAGGCTGGGGGGAACTGTATGACGACCACCGATCAACGTTGATATATGACCTTTGTGACGACTTCAATATGACAATTCTAAACACTGGGGAAGTTACGCGAGTTGCACCTCCAGCGCAAGATGGAAGTTCAAGGGATAGCCGTTTAGACCTCTCCATATGTTCGAGCTCACTATCACTGGATTGTTCATGGAGGGTAATCCAGGATCCCCATGGTAGTGATCACTTGCCGATCGTAGTGTCAATTACTAATGGAACACATCAGCCTTCATCCATTGATCTTGCATACGACCTCACGAAACACATTGACTGGGGAAAGTACGCTGAAACAATCATTGATGGAGAACATGCGGTACAAGTTCTTCCTCCGTTGGAAGAGTATCGATTTTTATCCGAGTTGATTCTCAACAGCGCGCTTCAAGCACAACGTCGTCCTGTGCTAGGTCCGTCGATTCGTAAAAAACCTCCCAATCCGTGGTGGGATGACGAATGTACGGAACTCTATCGCGAGAAATCCGCCGCGTTTAAAATTTTCCGGAAACGTGGTACAATTCACAACTATGAGCACTATTCTTCCCTTGAACGTAAGTTTAAAAACTTGGTCAAAGCGAAGAAAAGTGGTTATTGGCGCCATTTCGTGGAAGGATTATCACGCGAGACCTCGTTAAGAACGCTTTGGACCGTCGGAAAAAGAATGCGTAACGCGTCGTCGATTAATGAAGATCGAGAGAGCAGTCCGCGGTGGATTATCGATTTCGCCAAGAAAGTTTGTCCGGATTCAGTTCCAGTAGATCGCGTTCGTCGAGCCCCTCCAGATGATAGGGATGTCATGGATAGACCGTTTTCGATGGTTGAATTCTCACTTGCCCTCCTTTCATGTAATAATTCCGCTCCAGGAATGGATCGAATAAAGTTCAATTTGCTTAAGAACCTCCCTGACGTCGCGAAGAGGCGCTTATTGAACTTGTTTAATCAGTTTCTGGAGTGTAACATTATTCCGGATGATTGGAGGCAGGTGAGGGTGATAGCTATCCAAAAACCTGGGAAACCAGCGTCGGATCATAATTCGTACCGTCCAATCGCAATGTTGTCATGTCTTCGCAAGTTGTTAGAGAAGATGATTCTCTTTCGACTGGATAAATGGGTTGAATCGAGTGGCTTGCTGTCAGATACGCAGTTTGGTTTTCGCAGAGGCAAAGGAACGAACGACTGTCTTGCGCTACTTTCTTCAGAAATTCAGCTTGCCTTTGCTCAAAAAGAGCAGATGGGTTCAGTATTTTTGGATATTAAGGGTGCTTTTGACTCAGTTTGTGTTGATGTCCTTTCAGACAAACTCCACGCAAGTGGCCTTTCATCAATTTTGAATAATTTTTTGTACAATTTGTTGTCAGAGAAGCATATGAGTTTTGCTCATGGCGACTTGACAGTTTCACGAATAAGCTACATGGGTCTCCCCCAGGGCTCATGTCTGAGTCCCCTGCTTTATAATTTTTACGTGAGGGACATCGATGGTTGTCTCATGGAAAATTGTTCGTTAAGACAGCTTGCAGACGACTGTGTTGTTTCTGTCACAGGACCAACCGCAGCCGAGCTGCAAGGACCTTTACAGGATACTCTAGACAATTTGTCTACTTGGGCCTTAAAGCTGGGTATCGAATTCTCTCCGGAGAAAACTGAGATGGTTGTCTTTTCTAAAAAACACAAACCTGCTAAGTTTCCACTTACACTCATGGGTAAGACAATCTCTCATAGCATGTCTTCTAAATATCTCGGGGTCTGGTTCGACTCCAAATGCACCTGGGGGAAGCACATTGTGTATCTGACACAGAAATGCCAAAAAAGAATCAACTTCATGCGAACTATAACCGGAACATGGTGGGGAGCCCATCCGGAAGATCTGATCAAGCTGTACCAAACAACCATCTTGTCGGTCTTAGAGTACGGTAGCTTTTGCTTTCAATCCGCGGCGAAAACACATATGCTGAAGATACAGCGGATTCAGTACCGCTGTCTTCGCATCGCGCTAGGCTGCATGAACTCGACTCACACAATGAGTTTAGAGGTACTTGCAGGAGTACAGCCCCTGACAGATCGTTTCGCGGAGTTAACACTCAGGTTCCTCATCCGTTGTGAGGTTCTCAATCCATTGGTTATTGAAAACTACGAAAAGCTGCTTGAACATAACCCTCAAACTCGTTTCATGAGTGTGTACTACTGGTACATGACGCTGGAGGTCAGTCCATCTTCGGTTAATACCACTCGAGGTGACTTCCCTGACTTCGACCGTTCCTCTGTAGTTTTCGATCTGTCCATGAAGCAAGAGATCCATGGAATACCAGATCATTTACGTTCAAAGTTTATCCCTCCCATGTTTGCAAGTAAATTCGGGCATGTCAGCGAGGACCGACAGTTCTTCACTGATGGATCAAAAATGGACGATATCACTGGTTTCGGTGTTTACAACATTTCCCATAGCGCCTCCTTCATGCTTCAAAAGCCATGTTCTGTATATGTTGCTGAACTAGCAGCTATACATTACACCTTAGAGTACATCAGTTCTCTTCCACCCGAGCATTTCTTCATTTTTACCGACAGTCTAAGTTCTCTGGAGGCTGTCCGGTCAATGAAACCGGTAAAGCACTCAGCGTACTTCCTGAATGGAATACGCCAAGCATTGAGTGCTTTGTCAAATCGCTCATACACTATTACCCTGGCTTGGGTCCCTTCTCATTGCTCCATTCCGGGCAATGAGAAAGCGGACTCTCTGGCTAAGGTGGGCGCAATAGAAGGTGATGTTTACGAGCGTCAAATCACCTTCGATGAATTTTTTGCATTGGCCCGTCAGGAGACCTTGATCAGCTGGCAACAGAAATGGAGAGACGGAGAAATGGGTAGATGGCTGCACTCCATATTTCCACAGGTGTCGAAAAATCCATGGTTTAAGGGATTGGACATGAGTCGTGATTTCATTCGTGTTATGTGTCGGCTTATGTCCAATCACTATTCGTTAAACGCGCATACCTACCGTATTGGGCTCTCGGAAAGCAATCTCTGTGTTTGCGGCGAGGCTTACCAGGATATTGAACATGTCGTATGGAGATGCGATGAGCACCGTGGCATCAGATCTGAACTGACTGAAACACTCCGGGTCCGAGGAAAACAACAGAAACCTGTTAGGGAAGTGTTGGCGAGCCTTGATTTAGAATACATGAATGCGATCTATATGTTTTTGAAACGTATTGATGTCAGAGTTTGATTGTCGTTCGTCCCCCTGTCTATCGTTTTCCCGTTCAAATTGTCCTCGTCTTGTCGCTGTCTCCCCCGTTTAATACGTTTTTTAGTTTCGTTACAGTTCTGGACAACCTGTCCCATCGAACCTTATCAAGCTAGTAGTCTAAGTAGTTTAAGTATCACTATAAAAGTACAACAGAAACCCTAAGAAATCCTTTCCTTTCCTATTGTTCAAATGTAATCCCTAACCTCGAATCAACCGCGAGTACTTCGGTTACCCAAACTAACATAGTTTTAAAGTAATTACAAAATATAATATGTAAAAAAAAATAAATGTAAAAGATTGAATGATTTCGGCTCTGTTATGCCCTATGGCGCCCGAGCCTACCAAATAAACGAGATAAGTAAAAAAAAAAAAATCCGGTGAGTTTGTTCCAGTATGATACTTTTTCTTTTGTGAGCCTTCCGGATCGTTTTTGTCCGCGTCGTGGAACTTCTGATCGTTTCTTGAACGGAAAATGTTATTTTCGGAGTTTGATAATTATGTTCAGATTGCGCATTCTGTCCGGACGGGTGTTACGCAACTAACAATCGGTTGTGGATGCTTTTTAACCGTTCGATGACCCTGGAGGGATCGATTCTGCTTTTCGTATAATTTTGAGCAGAAAAACCGACTGTGGTATCCTAGGGTGTTTAGTTCGAACGCGCTTCCTTTCGTTTTTCGATTATCTAAAAATACAGTACCACCCAGTACAGTTTTTCAATGGGCACAGTACAATTTTTCAATATGCGTGATTTTTTTACGCGTATCGTTATTTTATACAATCCGATGACCCTGGAGGGATCGGTTTTGCTTTTTACTGGTTATTGAGCAAAAATATTATTGCACAATCGACAAGCATTTCGCGAAATACTATTTATACTATAAATAAGCTATTGTTTTCTCTTTTGATTTCCGGCATTCAAAAGATTAATTTGAAAACAACAAATATTTATGGTCTATCGCCAGCTTTCTAGGCGAATCCTGACAATATACCTTCCCCAACCTCCAACTCCGTAGCACTTATGAGGGTGTCGCTGAGTCGGTGGCCTCTTATTAAGTAAGTGCTACATCAACATTTCCTTTCCCTATCCCAAGTTACGGTAAAGATGGGCGTGGCCGGGAATAGCGATATTCATGCTTTTAGTATTCTTGTTTATGATTTGAACAAGTTATACTCCCCTGCCTTGTTCTTGAAAGTAGTCAGGATGAGATTATTAAAAAGAAGCATGAATGTTGCTAGTATCCAATCTACGAAGTATACCGTAACTATGCTAACGCTAAATATAGCCTATTTTAACAAAAAATGTCAAATTTTGAATTTTTTTAACACATAGTAAACAATTATACAGTACTGACCCGATTTTGTCTGCACCCAATTTTGTTAGCCTGTTTTAAATTTATCAAAAAATTGTTTTCGCCATGTTTACCACATTTTCATTAAAATTGATGATGATGTTTAATGTCATGCACGCATGGGCGAAGCCAGAGGGGGCAATTGGAATGCCTCCTCCTGTTTGGACGATGCTAAATACAATATTACGGAAATTAATCATGTGTTTGTATTCTAAAAGATTGTCTCCAGCACTCATATTTATATAATTATTACATGATAATAGATTGGAAAACTTATGGAGTATATCAAACAATCAGCCTTTTGAAAAACTTCTTGCCATAAATTATTCGAAGGGTTTATCAAATCTGTTGGGAAACTCAAAAAGGTTCTACTAAGTTTATTGTCAGCAGAATATTATCATTAGAGTAATCGGATAAAACTCCTCGTATTTCCCACAGGAATTCCACTCGAGATATCATTCATAATCCTCCAGAAATTTCTCCAACGTGTTTCTCCAATTATTCCTGAAATTATTCTATAAATCGCTCCTGGCTGTACCTCGAATTTCTCCAGAGATTCCTCAACAAAATTTAAAGGTGTTTTCTGGAGGTGATTCTAAAAATTCTTCCATAAAAACTCAATTTAATATGCCAAATATTAAACGAGTTATGTACAGCGATCTCAAGTATCATAAAATTGTGTTTCGTTACTAAGCCACTTGGCAATTCGCTAATTAATTTATTCTTAAAATAAAAAAAAAACGAGATTCATACAGCCGAGTTTATGAAAAAAAAAACATATGTGTAGGTTCATTCGTGAATTCCTCCGAGAATTTCTCTCAATACTATTTCAAAATTTAATCTATGGATTCCTGTTGAAACTTTTTATTTCAAAAATTTCCAAGCAATAATTTCATAAATTGTTCCAGAAACATACTGGGTACACCGAAAGGGTTTTGCGTCTAAATTAAAATTTATTTTTGCTTGAACTAGAACTCGACCACAAACTTCACTCAAAATTATAATAGAATATTTTTATTTTTCAAGTAATTTCTTCCATAAATATCTTCTTTTAGTCCTTGTTGAATTCTTTCCATTTTTATCTTCGGTATGTCTCGAGATAAACTTCAAAATTTGCTCACGATATTCTCAGGAATTTCACCAAAATCATTTTGAAGCATTAAATCATCCCTTAGGTATAGGAATAATTTATGAGATTTATTCACAACTTCATGTTATGTAATTTATGAATACTTCTGCGCTAAAAACCCAGCAAAAAAAAATCCATGAAAACTAAAGAAAATTTCTTGGTTTTCATACAGTAAGAAATATTTTAACATACATTCCATTTCCAAACATTGAGTTTTAAAACAATGTTTAGGAAAAATTATGTGAAAACTCCGTATGAAAAATTCTTTGAACTATACTAAAATGAATTCCAAGATGAGCTTCGAGGCAATAATTTAAGCTTTTTCGAAGGAGTTTCTAAATCAAGAGGAATTTTAATATGAACCTCTTTAGGAATTTCTGTGTTCTGTGAGAAATTCTTAGATAATTCATCGATCATGTATAACTAGGAACTCAGGTTGATTCAATTTGTTTTACTGGACAAAGCAAAATTGCCGATCAAAGGGACCACAACGAATCGAATCTTTGGAATTTTTCCAATAGGTAAATCTGCAAGACTTTAAATAGACCCGTCACTCAACGCTGTAATAAGACGCGTTTAGGACTTTACTTAGCTTACTATGGAAAAATACGGTGGGTATCTTGTATAGTTTTATGTTTCATGCAAAAAGAGTGTAATGTATAATGATCGTTTTGTCGTGAAAAACATGAATGAAATGTTAAGAACCGATCTTCTCAACACCCCCCCCCCCCCTGATGAAAAAAACCTGGCTACGCCAATGGTCATCGACCCCTTAGGGACCGTTTAAATATTACGTAACGCAACAGGGAGGGGATCTTACATAGTGTTACGGTTCATACAAAAATTTAAAATTTTCTATACAAAAGTTGTTATGTGGAGGTGAAAGGGGGTCTAAAATAGACAAATTTTGTGAAACGTAATTTTTAAATGAACTCTTAAAAGTCCATGCAAGTACTTGACGCGGTTCACAAGCAATCATTAACACGTCGAAATTTGAAAAACAGGAACATAATAAATGATCCGATTTTATCAGGTTCCCCATTTTGTCAGCCCTAAATTCATCGAGGGGCTGACAAAATCGGGTCCTCACTGTATTATATTCCACAATGTTTTGAATTTTGTCTAAGTAAACAGGTTCGTAGAAAATGCCTTCTTCTTAATATTTGCTGAAGATACGAACATTCTAGGTGGTCAAGATCATGTGCTAGAGCCCGCGAAAATATAACCAAATCTACCTGCACATCTGAGAGAAAGGAGACAGATGGCTTAGATTACGAGCTCCCAAAAGACAAGGGAACCTGTCATAAACTGACACTGGAAAACCACACATTTGAAGAGCAAAGCGTAAAATATCGTCAAAATTTAAGTAAAGGTAATTAAACTTTCTAGGTGTTTTTCGATGACTGCACATTTTAAAAAGTTGAATACTTAAATATAGTCATGTGTTGGCAAACTGCTATTGATTTTTTTATTCATACCTTTTTCATAGTGAACAACAAGAATTGAATGATTTTGACCAAAATAAGATCATTAGACCGTTGTGCACAACCCAAAAACTAAAGAAAGAAGTCTAAGAAGGCAAGAAAACATGCCAACTGTCAGTGAGCTGTCTCCTCTTTCTGCTGTACACTAGCACCACATAGCGGCAAAATTGCTAACCAATCAGTGCTGCCTCACATTGCTTTTAAGCTTCTGAACAACTTAGCTGAAGACACGAACATTCCAAGTGGTCAGGTTCATGAGCTAGATCTCGCTAGAATATGATCAAATGACATGCACACTAGCGCCACGTAGCGGTAAAATTGCTAACCAATCAGTGCTGCCTCACATTGCTTTTAAGCTTCTGAACAACTTAGCTGAAGACACGAACATTCCAAGTGGTCAGGTTCATGTGCTAGATCTCGCTAGAATATGATCAAATGACATGCACACTAGCGCCACGTAGCGGTAAAATTGCTAACCAATCAGTGCTGCCTCAGATTTCTTTTAAGCTTCTGAACAACTTTGCTGAAGACACGAACATTCTAAGTAATCAGGTTCATCAGCTAGAGCCGTCTAAAATATGACCAAATTACATGCACACTAGCGCCACGTAGCGGCAAAATGGCGCATTAAAAATTTCAGCTGATGAACGCCGTAAGGCTTCTGAACAACTTTGCTGAAGACCGCAGCTTTCTAGAAAGTAAGGTTTCCAAGATATTGCGTTATTAGTGTTATAGTTTACGGGTGATGCTAAACTTTTCGGGGTGCTGCAATATTCAACTGGGGTGTTGCAATACTAAATTATGCGATTCCATACTTTTGGTGGGTAGTGTATATCGTTTGCAATACTTACGTGAGACATGAATCTTCGGTAGTGTCATACTTAACAATTAAAATCATCATTTCGAAAAGTTGACAAATTTACGAATAAGGTAAACGCAATTTTCGCAGAAATATTAGATTTTATTAGCTCATAAATATAAGAAAGAGAAACTCCAATCATGATTTGGAAATGTTTCATAAATAAATGATAATACAAACTTTTGATGACATGAGTCATTACGATCAATGTTACCCCGCTGATCAATGATACCCCGGATTACGGTACTAAAACTACCGAAAGCGATCTACTACTCTAAGTTCGCCGAAAAAGTACTGTGATGATTGTTGACCGGAACTATGGCCAGCCTACGACGACAGCCTTGGAGAATTTGTGCGATAACCATGGCGGACGAAGCGTGACATTCTTGCCACCGCAAGAATACCAAAGGAATGAGAGGTATGTACCGGTCTGTGAGATGATTGGTAACGGCGAAGCCTTCTGCTGATCAACGAGGGTATCAGTAGAAGCAAACCTCGTTTCCCTGGATAACAAGACGTGCGGTAAATACGGCATCTGCGTTCCGTGGTCAACAAGGTGACCATTCGAGAAAGTCCAACTAGTCAGTGAGCCAACTGACAGTGAGGAATCCCGGTCGATCTACGCCATGAACTACTACTCGCCAAGAGCTGTGACACCTCGCATGGATGAGATACAGAAACTTATCCATTTACGCGACCAGGTCACCCGCAAGGTTACGTACATCATCCGTAACCTGGAGGAGGCGAAGGAAGATATATCCAAGACAAGATCATCCCCGCTACGAGCGCACGAGAAGAAGCTGGATATGTACTATCAGAGTACACCAACATCCATCGGGAGATCCTGAAATGGGTTGCAATGACAAAGTTTGAAGAGCATGATGAGCAGCATCTAAGGTTCGACCAGCTTCACACCGAAGCGCTACTGAGGATCGAGCAGCTATCCGCGAGTTTGGCTGGTAAGTTGGTAATAGGTGAGAGTGACGCCTGGTTTTGGAAAGCTTCCAAAATAGGCAGCGGTCCAGCGTGAAAACGCCAAATCACGTTGCGACGACCAAAAATCAAATGGAGTCCAAGAACTCTCATCAATCCAGCAGGAAGCAACCGTACCGCACTGGAATTCCTAGCAAGCCACCAGCCGAATCGCGAGATAGACTGCTGTCAGAGTCCACTCAGGGAGAGGTTGCTGCGATCCTGTCGGAGTATAATCCACTAGCAACTCGTCAAGCCGTTCAGCACAGTGTTGTAAGCAATCACGGTAGTCGACACGTTTTCGCTGATATTCGGCAGCGCTTCCCTTTAACATGCCCATTAGACTGATGCAAATTTTGAAGTTTTTGCTCCCCTATGCTTAAACGATGTCAATTATGATGAAAATGATCCTCCCAAAATTTGAAGCGATTCGGAAGAAATTTGGTTGTGCACACGCTATTTGAAGTTTATATGGAAATTACTATGGGAAAGGCAAACCTTTTGAGTTCAGTCTTCTAACTGTTCGTCATAATAATCTCCACGGAGAAATATTTTTACCTAATTTTTGAGTTTACTTTACCCAAAATTAAGTATATCGATTATAGTTTAAATCTAAAATCTCTCGGTTTTCTCTTTCTCCCACACGAATTTTGTCAAAAATAGAGAAAGCTGCAACTAGCCAATGGGGGTACTTTGGCCCAATAAGCCAAATTTGGGTAAATGCAACTTTTCTTATGTTTGGGTCGAAAGAACTCAATTTTGCGTTAAATCAACCCAAAATTGAGTATATTTTTCTAATGGAATTAAAGCCAAACTACCTAGTGGGGACCTTGGAAATTTAGCCAAAATTGAGTTATTGGGCTCAACTACGGAATTGCGTTGAAACAACCCAAAATTGAGTTGAATTTCATCTCCGTGTATGGAAAAGTGAACACACTCATCTCATGTGAAAACTTCCCAGCTACAACTTTGCCGAAGACCACATTTCGATTAAACGTAAGGATAATTAGTTATTATTGATAACAAAGTCTAAATCATGCTGAGATGATCATTCAATTACATTCAGAGCAACACTGCTTTTTTGCGGTAGAACATAGTAGCCTGGATTACTTTGATCTATTCATCCCGCCAGGAGCACGGCATAAAAATTAACAAGGCAGGCTCTTCACTGATGTAAATATCAAGTTTGATTGTAAACATGTGACGTCACTCCTATCGTACCATATACCTTTCGGACCACTAGATTATTTTTTTCGCAAATTTGTTCGAGGTGGATAGGAATGACGTGGGACCCAGATATTAGCCGTAGCGGTAAACGCGCAGCTATTCAGCATGACCAAGCTGAGGGTCGTGGGTTCGAATCCCACCGGTCGAGGATCTTTTCGGGTTGGAAATTTTCTCGACTTCCCAGGGCATAGAGTATCTTCGTACCTGCCACACGATATACACATGCAAAAATGGTCATCGGCATAGTAAGCTCTCAGTGAATAACTGTGGAAGTGCTCATAAGAACACTAAGCTGAGAAGCAGGCTCTGTCCCAGTGGGGACGTAAACGCCAGAAAGAAGGAAGAAGGAAGAAGGAATGACGTCGTCAAGTAGCTGTCAAATTTCGGAATATATCACCTTCTTAATGTAGTACACCGTGGCCAGGAGTACCACTGTTGCCTGCTGAACAGTTGGTGAAGCATGCTACATGCAAACCAACTTTATGATGATGAATAACAATTTATCCTGACGTCCAATCAAAAACTGGTCTTCGGCAAACTTGTAGCTGGGAGGATTTCACATTAGAAGAATTTGTTCACTTTTCCATAAAATATTATGACGAAGAGATAGAGAGCCGAAAACAAAAGATTGGCGTTTTCCATAGTAATTTCCATATAAACTTCAAATGGCGTGTGCACAGTCAAATTTCTTCCGAATCACTTCAAACTTTGAGAGGATGCTATTTACCATAATTAAAATCGTTTAAGCATAGGGGAGCAAACATTTCAAAATTTGCATCACTCTAATGCCCATGCGCAACACGAGCGATCAAACGTATGTCAAAAAGAAAAATGCCAATTGAATGCCACTGACCACGATAGCATCGCTAGGAAACATCACGGTTTTATTTGTTTCTGTTATGCTTTCACTGTATGTATGTCACATTCGACATAACAGGCAAGATCAAACTATTCATGTTGTTTATGATCCGATGTCTCAATTCTATGCAAAACTTATGATTTATGCAAATGTCATCGTGTAAGACGACATTCAATTTATTCTTTTTTGTGTTTGTCGACTGACCATGGAAACGAACGTCGCGCAAAGTGTCGAATCTAAAACAAGCGAAGATCGATTTTCGGATAGGATCCGAAATTGTGACAAGGCGAACTCTGCTCGATAGTGCTCCAACACGTCTTGTGCAGATGTGCTGAGTGAAGCAGTGGCACCTGCTCGAGTAGTCAAGTCCCATCATCGTTCGCCAGTGCCCACCGAAGAAGAGGCCTCCGAGTCATGCAGGGCCGACTCACTCGAAAAAATCTCGACCGACATCTAACCGAAGAAAGCTCAAGAGGAGCAAGTATTCTCCGATTCACCCAGAGTAGAGTCACCGAAACGCACTGTGACGTCCAACATGCCAGCAATCAGGGTATATCAGAGAAGCGATCGCCTTGAACGCCATCCTGCAGGAGTCGACTCGAGAGGAGGCGTCCGAACAGCCAGATGTCGATTCATCGACCGGTGAAGTGACGTGCGGGAAAAAACGATCCACCAGACAGTTGCAGGTTCTACCGAACCACACTGGACGAAAGAATTGTAACAATTGAGTCCCTGAGGAAGGTCCCAAACGGACCGAAACGTTGGACAAAATAAAATAACAGTTTTTAATTTTGTCAAGACTGAAAAGCCAATATATCATCAACAAAGAACTACAGTCGAACTACCAACGGTAAAAAGCTTGCGCAAATTCTGACATAAACGACTGAAACGTAATGAAAGATGAATCCTACGAACTTTCAGCGATCCTTAGTACAGGTCGGACTCGATGACACAGCGTAACAAAAAATACATTTTTGCGTGTCTCAAGAATCAAATGATTTGTCTCTGGTAGATTTGGGTCTTCTGAATCTAATGACGTTCTCAGAAATGTTCCAGCACGTCACAATTTTTAGCTACAGGTCGCCAAAGTTGTATAAAACACTGGTTTCATTGATGTTTACATCAAATTTAAACAACGATTTATCAAAAAATATTATCATCCAATCTGCCAAATAGGACTTAAACTTTAATTTCAGATATAATTTGGTTGAAATTGCACGATTAAATTGAGGTTAAATAAATCGATTTTCTCAACATGCTTGCAGCTTCCATACGAAAATCTTCGTTTCTCTTATATGGCAAAAAACAATACATTTCTAAATCAACAAAAAATAAATTTTGAGCATCGGAATTATTAAAAACCTTGTTGATAAGTATTGTTATATACATAAAGTTTGAGTTCTGAAGCAAATTAAGCAAAGAAATTGCCATACAAGCTAGCAAACTTGCATGCAAGTTGGTTGGAATAGTCAAATTTAGCATTTTCAACAGCCAATACCTCAAAAACTAGACGTGCTATGATATTTCTGAAAATGGCAATGGATTCAGCAATCTTTAATTAAGTAAATAGGGGTATTTTGATGCTTGAGACAAAAACGTATTCCGCAGTGTTATCCGCAGACTCGATTATCCGGCGACTCGATTATCCGGGATTCGACTATCCGGAATTTTAGACTCGATAATCCGAAGTAAGTTTTTTGATATTCTTGTTTTTTAGTTTTTATGCATAAATTTGTGATAATTTAGTATTGCAAAATACAATACGAATGGTTTGGCAGTTTTGGGCATAGATAAGAAAAGGGGCTTCGAAAATGTTTTTTTTGTATGCTGATAATTGTTTTTTCATTTTCTCAAAGCCCCTAATGTTTCTAGGCATAATTTATGGCTACGCCACTGCATCATATGAAAATAAACAATGAAAAAAGAAAATATGTAGGGTCTTTTATTGCTGACTTCAATTTTTCTTTTAGTGATTCCATTATCTGGACGATTCGATTATCCGGAGTGAAAACAAAAATCGATACTCCGGATAATCGAGTCCGACCTGTATTCCTAAAATTCCATGGTTGAGGCCGTTAGAAAAATATTGAGCAATTAAGCAGCAGAAGAGGGATGGCTCTTTTTCAGTGGTAGTAAAAACAGGAATTTATCATAATTTGGTAATTAATGTACACTCAGTATTCCAATACAATTATATATTTTCCTCAATCTCTAAATTACTAGCCCAAGTGGCTTGATTTCCAAGGTAACTTTACTATAGTATTTACTAGATTTACGCACGTAGGCTCATCACAGAGACTATAGCATAATTTGCAAGTTATTTAAGCGTACATGGCTCTTCCAAACTGTCGTCAACATCTAAAAATTATAAAGCAAGGAACTTAGCCTTCCCAATTCATATAGCTAGTATTGGAAGTTGTCAGTTGACCGAAAATTAAGTTCATGTGCTTTTCTGAACACATTTGCTCCTTGTCCGCAAAGGCTAGTTCAATCTTATTGGGATAGGATTATTTTTTTCAAACAATATAGGGAGACAAAATTTACACGACAAAATTAACTAGTTAATCAATTCACTCATTACTTACATATCGGCTATCATTCAAGTTTAGAAATGGAAAAATTCTCAGCGAAATCATAAAAAAAAACATTGATAACATTGACTAAGAACGATTCCGTCAAAATTCAATCTCATAATTTATTTTGTGTCACTTTTTAAGTATTTTATACAGATGATTTATTTTTACACATCACTCACGAAGTAATGTGTTTTTAGTATATTTTCATAAGACTAAACTTCCCTATGCTTAGCGTTTCTGGCTTATTTTGTATCAGGGGCACCCGGTAAAAGATCTAAACCGAACCCCCCCGTAGTGCAAATCTGGCACTGCCTCTGCCCAACCGCAGCGTGCAATCCCCTATAGATCATGCTCACTTTGTGCTTTCAAAACAGTTGAACCGAGGGTTATTTTTAATAATCTGTTTATTTGTTGAAAATTCTTTCATTCTATTGGAATTGAATTAGATCCTTAAACATAAGGGTAAGGCTTATATTGATCGATTTTATTTTTATTGTGTAACATCTTTCATTGAAACAGTTTGTATCAGTGAATTGTGCTTCTCTCTTGACTTTGTTTGAAAGGTTTATAATTTCAAAGGGTGGTACAGTAAGGTCATCCAACGTCCCGCAAAAACGCTTCAAAAACCACGTCTAACGTGGTTATAATAACAACGTTAAAGCAATGCTTTATGTTTTTCATGACCGTACGAATTTTAATGTTCGAAATTTGTAATGTTTAATTTTCGAAATAACGCGTTTTTTATACGTGAAAAACTCGCAAAGCTAAATCACGTAAAAAAACTTCAGTGCATGAATGTATTATATTTTAAGATTAACCGATGAAATTCACCAATATGAAATATCCAATTGCAAAGTATATGTAATGTTTAGTTTTTCGGTAGTTGTCACAATTTTATGAGCTATCGCCAGATAGAATACTAATCACTTTTCTTATGTTCTCCAGCCTTTTGACAGCACTACTTCTCGCTGCTGCAGACGTCAGATTATCGAGTTTCATCTGCATAATGTCAGTTACACTACCTAGCTCTTTCACAAAGTTAAACTGAGAACAGACTTTTTTAATGTCGTTGCAACATGTTTTGATCTCTTCTTCTTTTGTGTTTAAAGCGTTATTAAGTAATGCGATGTCTTCATGCAGATCGCTGATTTTGCCTTCCACGTCGACATTTTGTTGCACATGGTGGTCATAAGCAGATTTTATCTCATCAAGGATTTTTTCAACAGTTTTCTTCTTTTTGATTGGCTTGATTGTATCGTCATTGCATGTCATAATGAATCGCGAACATTTACATTTGTCACATCTTTCTGCAGCAGCAAACCGCTGAAATGTGTATACAATAAGCTCAATAATTGAATTGAACGCTTTCCTATCTTCGTAGCAAACTTTTGAACAAGATGAGCAAATTGTGCTGTATAAATTAGATTTCACATATTCCGTATATTCAACTTCAACTGTTTGTTTATAATTGGAATATTTTTGAATGTCAGACGAAATGTTTTGTTGAGACAATTTTGCCTCTTCCAGTGCATTTTCAAACTTTTGAAGATTCTCTAGCTCTTGCAAAATTTTGTGGAGGTTTGACCTAATTTCATCCCGTTTCAGACGCATTTCTTTCAATACCGTTGTCGCCTTATGGCCAATATGTTTGATTCGATTGATCATTTGTGTGACAGTTTCCATTGATTCATTCCAATGGTCTTTAATATGCTTCTTAACTCTTTCGTCATTTTTCCATCATGTGTTTGGTTTACTAAAAGCAGAGTTATTCATATGAAACACGTTATCTTCGAGAACGTTCCATGGATTCAGTTGGGATAGATCGAAATTAGAAGTGCCCCGATTGCAGTTTGTGAGAACAACGACAATATTGTCCAGAAAGTGTGTTTCGTAGGGCCCAAGCAAGACGCTTTGTTTTCGGGACGCCGGGAGATTGTTTTTCGTTTCGCGAGTTTTGCTGGGCAGTGTTTCGGAGGGCCCAAGCAGGACGCTTTGTTTTCGGGACGCCGGGAGATTGTTTTTCGTTTCGCGAGTTTTGCTGGGCAGTGTTTCGTAGGGCCCAAGCAAGACGCTTTGTTTTCGGGACGCCGGGAGATTGTTTTTCGTTTCGCGAGTTTTGCTGGGCAGTGTTTCGGAGGGCCCAAGCAGGACGCTTTGTTTTCGGGACGCCGGGAGATTGTTTTTCGTTTCGCGAGTTTTGCTGGGCAGTGTTTCGGAGGGCCCAAGCAGGACGCTTTGTTTTCGGGACGCCGGGAGATTGTTTTTCGTTTCGCGAGTTTTGCTGGGCAGTGTTTCGTAGGGCCCAAGCAAGACGCTTTGTTTTCGGGACGCCGGGAGATTGTTTTTCGTTTCGCGAGTTTTGCTGGGCAGTGTTTCGTAGGGCCCAAGCAAGACGCTTTGTTTTCGGGACGCCGGGAGATTGTTTTTCGTTTCGCGAGTTTTGCTGGGCAGTGTTTCGGAGGGCCCAAGCAGGACGCTTTGTTTTCGGGACGCCGGGAGATTGTTTTTCGTTCCGCGAGTTTTGCTGGGCAGTGTTTCGGAGGGCCCAAGCAGGACGCTTTGTTTTCGGGACGCCGGGAGATTGTTTTTCGTTTCGCGAGTTTTGCTGGGCAGTGTTTCGTAGGGCCCAAGCAGGACGCTTTGTTTTCGGGACGCCGGGAGATTGTTTTTCGTTTCGCGAGTTTTGCTGGGCAGTGTTTCGTAGGGCCCAAGCAGAGTTCTGTTTGATCCTTCGACCTTGGGCAGTGCGTCAAGAAAGCCCGAACAGTTTTTTTTTTTTTTTATTCTTTTTGGGTCGCACGCTTATTTTTTTTTTCCTGAGTGCTTTTTTATAGCCGAGCAAACGAGTGAAGCCGAAAGTGGATTGTGGCTGCTCAGTCAAGGATAACGGATCAATTGGTGAGCTCGTTTCATGCTACTATTTCTAATCTATAAAATATGTATGACTGCACATTCAATCGTTACAATGGTGGGATGTAAATATGATTTTTCAACAAACTATGGATGGTTCGTCACTGTGAGTGTCGACACAAACTCTGATTCATGATTTATTTATGTTTAACATTTTTTTTCAGAACACCTCTTATATACCTTTATTTTTGTAATTAAAAAAAACTTTGAATGGTTCGACACTACAAGTGTAGACTTGCGAAAGGTTCACTTTATTCAACAACTTTGGATGGTTCGCCACTGTAAGTGTCGGCATAAGAATAAAAGTGTTCTATGATGTCCCAACCAATCGAGTTTTTTGTTTTTCTTTTCAAATGAGTAAAATATAATAACACATGCTTTCGTCCTGACAGCTGTAGGAATGTTACATTTAGGTATTTGTTCAACAAACTTTGAATGGTTCGTCACCTCAAGTGTCGGCATAATTTCCCTCTACATAGAAATTTTTCATATCAAATGAAAAGATTATATTTACGTATAAGCATGTATATATCTCACAAATCATTGTTTATCATGGTCTAATCACTTATCAAAGTGAATCCTATGACCCAACGATCCTCCCCATTAACAAACATCCCTCCCAGTAACCTTTGTGGAGATGCAGAGGCAAACACGGTCTCCAAAAAGCAAAGGTTACACACTAACATTCCTTCCCCCAATCCCACCTGACTGCAAGGACGTGGCCGGCGCCGTTATTGACCCTGTATAATTAGAGGCACTGAATTATGCACACTGAAGAAGATTATGGCCAATCCCAGCCGAACTTCTAGTTGATTCTTTGTGCATTTTCACTGACTTCGGTCAATCACGGAATAGCAACCATTGATATGTGTAGTCAGTCTAAGCTAAGAGAAGCTAAGACAACGACAATATTGTCCAGAAAACAATCTGGAACAAAATTCTTCATCTCAATCAATGTGTTACGCAGGTTTGATGTAGCTCTAGCTAGCGTTCCATTTATTACGATCAGTATTGCTGCCAAAGTTCCACTTTCTTCTGCTGCAGAAATAATTTTCAAGATGTTTTCTTCATCCTTGTGCGTGCCTTCAGTATCACTAAGTCCCGGGGTGTCAATGAAGCCAAACACAATTCCATCTTTGCTAAATTCGTATTCGTTGCATTTAGAGGTTTGGCTTTTTGATGAATCGGCTACATTTTTCTCAGAATGTTCAAAGCTCTCTGTCGCATTGTAGTGCTTCGAAGGAATAGCCAGTTTTGGGTGTTCCAGTTCGCCATAATGAAATCCATTCGTCAAATAATTAATTAACGTTGACTTTCCAGAACCTGTTTCTCCAATCATTAGAATATAATATTTGTTTCCATGAGTTTTTTCGTTTAAGCAGGACGCCGGCATGTTGGATAAGGAGGTTCCAATTTATCTGTAAATAAAAATAAGTCGCTAGAGTGATATTTCTTCTTCTTGGCATTAACGTCCTCACTGGGACATAACCTGCTTCTCGGCTAAATTTTCATTTGAGCACTATACTTGTGTTGACATTAAAAACGCCTTATTTGGCATCTTGTGCGATTCTGATTCTTGACGTACGAATATGTGATTTTGAATGCACATTCTGTTACGATACGTGGTTCACTGGGAAGTGACAAAAGAGTGATCAAAAAACAAACAAAAAAGTTGCGGTATCTATTGAAGCTATGGCTTAATCATACAATATATCATGATAACTCTATCATGAAAAATTCGGATATGGCCATCTGCAGTCCCATTGGTCATTCGCAGTTGTTTTATTACTATTATTGTTTAAATCATTGTTGAACATGCGCTTAGAGCTATAAATTTCATATGAGGCCGGGTCCATGTAATGAGTTAAATGTTTTTATATTCGGACTGAACACCCGACAATTCGGAAATCACTTGTGATATTTTAGCGATTTTCTCATTAGCATCATTTCGCGCTGGTATGGACCGGAGATTGTTGGCGTTTCTCTTCATAATTTCAATTATGCCGCCCAACTCTTTAACAAGATTAAACTGAGAGCAGACTTCTTTAAGTTCATTGCAACAGATTCCAACGGCAGCTTCTTTTTCGTGTAATTTATTTTTTATTGTTTCTATGTCGTCGCGAAATCCGCTTATTTTATTCTCCGCTTCAACTTTTCTCTGCATATGATGGTCGTGGGAGGCTTTTATCTCATCAACGATTTTTTCAATGGTTTTCATTTTTTTGACTGGTTTCATATTAGAATGATAATGCTCATGATCGGGACAATCACATTTGTGACAGTTGTTTTGTCCAAGTATTGAAAGATAACCTATTGCTATCCCTTTAACAAATATTAAGCAATCTTCCAATCTTTTAACTAATCTTCCACGCAGTGAAGATTGTGCTACCCAATCCTCGTAGCAAACTCGCGAGCATAATCTACAGATTTGGTTTAGAAATAGAGATTTCTCCACATCTGTGTATTCTACTTCATGCGATTGCTTGTAATTTGAATACTTTTTAATATCTTCCGAAATTTCCCGCTTATTAGATTCAGCATCACACAACACATTTTGTAATTTTTGAAGATTATCTAAATCACATAAGATTTGGCAAAGATTTGACCTGATTTGGTTCCTCTTATCGTGCAGTTTTTTGAACGCCGTTGTAGCTTGACAACCTAAATGTTTGAGCCTATAAATCATTTGTTGAATGGTTTTCATTGACTCATGCCAATCGTCTTCAATGTATTTTTTTAAACTTGAGTCATTTTTCCATGTTGCTTCTGGCTTGCTAAGAATAGAATTATTCATATGGAACAGGTTGTCTCCGAGTACTTTCCACGGTTTAAGCTGAGATACATCAAAATTTGCTGAAGCTCGATTGCAGTTTGTGAGAACAACAATGATGTTACCCAAACAACTATCTGGAATCATGTTCTTCATCTCATTTAACACATGACGTAGGATGGATGTTGCTCTCGATTGTGTTCCATTCATAACGATCACTATTGCCGCCAAAGTTCCGTGCTCTACTACAGCTTCCATTATTTTCAAAATGTTTTTCTCATCGTTAAGCGTCTCTTCAGTATCACAAAGTCCTGGGGTGTCAGTAAAGCCAAAATCAAATTCATCTTTGCGGAAAATGTATTGATTACATTGGCTAGTTTGGCTTTTTGAAGTATCTGCGACATTTTTTTCAGAATGATTCAAACCCTCCGTTGCTGGGTAATGCTTTGAAGGAATAGATAGTTTCAGTTGACCTGGGCTACCATCTTTGAAGAAGTTTGTCAAATAATTAATAAATGTTGACTTTCCAGCTCCTGTTTCACCAATTATTATAACATTGTACTCAGGTATATTCTTCGATGTTGAATCCATTTTGCATATAAAGTGGACTAGAATGGGATACAAACTGAAGAGATAAGAAAAAAAAAGTCATGTGGTCAATTTGAATTTTTCTTCATTACATCGAGCGAAAAGGCATAATGAACGTAATGTAACTTTTCAAAAAGATCTATCTAACATTGAGAGGCTGTCTTCGTCCACTTTCTCGTTAATCAATAACTGAGCCACTTAAACATCATATGTTGTGTCTAAATCTTTCGATCTACAGTGAAAACTTGCTCAAAACTTCACAATTCGAACGAAACGTGTAAATTTCTGATACACATGATGGACATAATTGGAGCAAGGAACATTATGGATATTTACATGATATGTCATATAAACTTCAATTATATGTCTTGTAATCCAGCGGGATCCAGTGTGATTACATGACATATAACACATTTTTACACAATTTCAGACTTAAATTTACATGATGTCATGTTTACATCGTATAAATGAAGTTCACATGACGTGTAATCATCATTATTTTTAACAGTGTTCAGTAATTGCACTTTTATAATCGAAAAAGCGCGTGAGAGGAAATAATCACTCATTGGTATGTAGGTCGTTTTTGAGTGGGGTGGGTGAGTGGGTTTCCGAATTCCGTGAAAATTTGCTATCTATTTTGTTCCTTATCCGAAATAAGGATACACATATTTTTGGATTTTTTGATTAGGGTGACCATTTCCGAAATAGAGTGACCAGAAAAATCGCTATTTTGCAAAATTTTTATTTTTGAAAAAATTATAACTTTTGAACCGTTCGACCGATTTTCAATCTTTTTGGACGAAATGAAGGATAAACATTTTGACTTTTCAGGAAAAATATAAAATTTTTTCTTGAAAATTCAGAAAATTTTACGTATACCGTCGTTGGGGGTGACAATGGGTCAAAAAAGGATATGTACGATATATTTATTAAATAACTATCGCAATTTAACTCCAATAAACTTCAAATTTGGTGTGTATGTATGTATTTGATGGTGCATTAACAACTGTTAAAAAAATTAAAGAAAAATATTTATTGACAGCGGCACCACGAGTGAATGAAAAATGACCCAATCTCACCCCATAGAGGGGGTGACATTGGGTCACTGTAATTAAAACAACTTGTTTTTGAGAGAATGATTGCAAAACCATTCACAGGTGAAAAATATTGATGAAATACGATGCAAACAAGACGGAAAGATATCTAAGATGATTCACAAGTATGATAAACCCACTTTAAAGAACGATTATACCGAAAAATTGAAGATCTATAAGGAAAAATATGTGAACCCAATACTTATCGTCAAGTTTACGTAAATTTTCTTGTGTTTTCCCTCAAACTATCCTCAAAGCCTCATCCCTATTGCCATAAAGCCTATTCAGTTTCCCCTACTGAAACAGTGATTATTTTGAACCTTCGCAAACAGTTAAATTTCGGTGCGACATTCCAAGATCAATACATTTCAGGCAGATGTTGACGTCATAATCTCGGCGATCCAACTCATTTGTACTTCCGTGAGATGTTTCTATAAAATGAAAACACTGATAAATAATTAAATTCAAAAAAAAAATCCATTCGATAAAATTTTACGATGTTGCTGCGCACAAAACGCAGTTGCTGGATTGAGAAGTTGTCAAAATACGTTGCATTGTTATTAATGTATGGAATACTCAAGTAGACTTGTTTGATATTTCAGAGATGCTGTATTTAGGAAGAATAAACACATCTTAATGCAAAAAGAGAACACCCGGCACCGTAAATCGTTAAAAAAGTGGACTTGCAATTTCATTTACTATCCTTCTTGCTTGACCCAATCTCACCCCCATTTTTGATGTTTTAGACACCGTGCAGAAAAAAATAAATTTTTTGGGGAAAAATTAAATAGATTCCAGAAAATACGTATGAAGTGTAATGGGAAGACTTTCAACCTTCTACTAATATAACGATAGAGGTTGAAGTACATGCGTGATACTTTGCATAGGAGAAATTTAATGTTGTTAATTTTATCTAGTTTCAACATACAAGTTTATCAATATAGTAAACAAAAACTACTATTTCTAAAAATGTATATTGTGATGAATTACGTGTAATTATATGTTCCATAGCATATGAATTATTAATTTTAGTAATATCAGCGTTATTGGCTGAAATATTTCATAAATCATATTTTTCCGTTTCCCCCCCTAGACCCATTGTCACCCCCATCGACGGTACTGTCAAATTTTCAGCGATGTATGTTTTTTAGTTTTTGAGATATATTTTTTTGAAAATAAAAAATCAGTCATTTTTTATCGGCACACACTGTAGGTCTCAGCGCATTAGATTTGTAATGTTTAAAAAAAATTATAACTTTTGAACAGCTTAACCGATTTCCAATTTTTTTGTATGGAATGAAAGCTGAAAGTTTCAACTATTCAGACAAAATTGAAAAATCTGATAAAAATATGTTTAAACGTGAAAAAATATAAAAATTTCTTTTATTTTTTTTTCATTTTTTCTGAAAAGTTGAGACCTCCTAAGAGGTTTTTTTTTCCCAAGACGGTGTCCAAGAAGGACTACCACCGCTAGCTTTCACTAACGGGTCCAACGAAAAGTCGAAGGCACGGGTCCAAACAAGGTTCGTAAAGGGATAATTAGTAGAAAAAATAGCACTGAAAAGTACCGTTTTTTATTTTAGCCCTGAAATAAAAGTTTAAGCAACAGGTTGCAGAATGACGATTTTTACAGCACGAGCCGTATATTTATGGATACGGATAATTACGATAAGTGCTGTAAAAATCGAGTTCTGCATCGAGTTGCGCACAACATGTTTTGCAATTTCGTAGAAGACCACTTGAGTGTATCAGAAGTCATATCGGAAAGCATTCACCATTCCATACAAATGGCAACACTGTTTTAGCATAACACGCAAGGGAGGAAAATGTACGGTTGGGCTAATGGATGAAAAGAAGAACAACTAAAAGAAGCCAGTTGTCCGATCTTATCTTAGGTGTAACGATTCATGACGCAACTCAAAACAGTTGCGTCATGGAAGAGCGTTTCGTAATGGATCATTACAGCGCTGGTTTCAGTTGCGTAATGACTATTACCGTACTGTATAATTCAGTGCAGGAAAGTAGGCCGTTTCGTGACAGATTGGTGGGATTAAAAACAGCCTATTACGATGAGAAATTGCAAAAAGTACTGTTTTTGTAGCACTGAGAAGTACTGTTTAATTGCTTTAGGTAGTTTAAAAAAAAACTTCCAAGAGCAAATAAAATTTGTGTACGAACAGCACGGAGATATGATGCGCAGTGAAATTTAATCGTTAATTCGAACCAAGCTATACCCTACATAAAAGGTGAAGTCCTTTTCTGCATGCTAGATAGATCAGATCAATATGAGTTTGTTTATTATATTAGTGCACTAAGCGTTCTTTTACTGATACTGAATGCATTGAACATGATGCAATAGTTCGATGAGAAAATGCAAGCTACTGAAATTGTACATACCTTGAGGTGAATCTTCTTGAAATATATATTGTATTTTAGAACTTTTTGTTACAATGGCCAAAATAAGACTGAAACATAAATGAGCAGCGATGTTTCAAATACGCGATTCGCTGTAACTTATCAACTCATTACTATCTGGCGGTTTCATAAAAATTTCACTTGGTCTAAGAGAAGAATTTTGCTATCTTAATTCATTGATAAGGATATATGATAAGGAGATCCCCCAGTACCGGACAGTACCAAATTTCGGATATCTATTAAAAATAAGAAATCATGGTCCAATCAAAAAGATTTATTGAAATAGAGAAAAGCTATCTCAGACAACATTTTAGTTGGTATAACTTTTGTAATACATCATTCTTTATGAGTCATTTCGTGCATTCTATACAAGTGAACTTAGAGAATGCACGAAATGGCTATATATGCGTACGTCAAAAATCAGAATCGCATAATATGCCAAATTAATTGTTATGATTGTCAACATAAGTTGTTAATTCATTAACGACAATCTGTCATGACAACAAAACTTGTCATAAATAGTGCAACATTGAATCGCGTCAAGTTGTATAAACCAGCATATCATAAACTTATCAAAACTTGCCACTTAAGCTCTGCTGTCCAAAAAAATAACAAAGCAAGTGTCGGATATTAGCAAATAATCACAACTGTGCCATGTAAATAGCTCATTTGTGGTAGGATTTTCAAAGGGGGTATTCCTCTTGAAAGTTGGAACCATAATAACAAGGAATGCATTACCCACAAAAATGCAGTTGTTTTTACTACCATGTTTACTGTGTATGAGTTGTACTTTCAGCGCCATTTTCAACTTGCATGGAAAATTGCGGTAGGTTTCATCTCTTGTGTTGTCTCGAAAAGCAATTATTGTGATAAATACCTAACAAAATTTCCCTAGGAAGCACAATTTTTTTAATATCAATGCAATAGTAATTAAAAGTTTTCAAATGTAAATCATAATAAGCAACGTTTATAAGTAAATACTTTGATCATCGCTTGCTCGTCTCAACGCTTTTCATAAAGTAAATTAATGAAATCTGTAAACTCTTCAAGGCCTCCCGTGTTTCCTTACCAAATGTGTGTGTGTTTTTTTTATTATTGAGCTCCGATAAGTTTATCAATGTTCGTAAAGTATTTCTAGGAAAAGCAGTTATGTAATCAAGGACGTGAAACGATATCACCCGATAAGATAATGGGTAGATTAGCAGGAAACTCTGTTCGCATAACCGTCGAAATAAGCCGAAGAGGAGAAATTTACTCGGAAGGCGTTGAAAATCCCCTATAACATGTCTATAACATTAGCAGTGGGCCTGTATTCGAAGTTTATCTCCTAGATAGCGTTATTTGATAGTACCTTATTGATAAGATACAAAGTCTCGTCTATTTATACTTCATTTGGCCGTTGTACCGGAAACTTCTAAAATACTGTATCTGGGATTAGTCAGTTGATCTCCAGCTGAAGCAGTAGAATCAAACACAACGCTGTGAACTTTGTTCAGTGCGCATCGTACCTTCGTGCTGTGCGTACACGAATTTTCTCTGCTCTTGGAAGTTTTCTTAAAAACTACCTAAAGCAATAAAACAGTACTTTTCAGTGCTACATAAACAGTACTGTTTGGTCCAAGGTGGAGCCCTACGTTGTGTGGAATGGTATGGAATGGAACGACGACGATGCAGAACAAACTCCTTTCGATACAACTAATCGAAACTTCATTGCCACCGAGAGGCAGCGTGCCTACTCGGTGGGGAACTAGAGAAACTATATTACATTGCATACAAATTACTGACGATGCGTTGAAGCTATTCATCATCGTCGGGAACCGAACAATTGGTAGTGCGTTAAATGGTTCAACTTCTACACACGATTGCAATGATGACGACTGCAGTGTGAGCGCAAACAAGTACTTTTCAGTGCTAAAATTAAAAACGGTACTTTTCAGTGCTACTAAAACAGTACTTTTCAGTACTATTTTTTCTACTATTGATCCCTTTACAATCCTTTTTTGGACCCGTGCCTTCGATTTTTCGTTGGACCCGTTGGCGAAAGCTAGCGGTGGTAATCCTTCTTGGACACCGTTTTGGAAAAAAAAAACCTCTCAAAGGTCACGTCTTCTTTCGTTTATTTTTTAAACATGGTATCAACAACAAACAAAAGGAAGGGTGAATCTCTGAATTCATTACTTCCTTCCAAAAAAGAGGGTTTTAAAACTGTCACTAAACGTGACAAGAATGGAAGAAAGGACGTTTCCCCGGAATGCGAACTTTCTTCCAAGGGTGAAATGAATAATTGTATCGAAATGAGCAATCAGTTCGATGCTCTAGACAAATTTTTCGAACACCAAATCGAAGCAGCCTCTAGCCCAGGCTCTTTTATTCAAGTGAGGAAGCAAAGAGTGCCGCCTATCATGGTCAGTTGTTCCGAATTTGCGGGATTTAGGCAGAAGATCTTGAACTCCATTAGGGGAATCAAGGTTTCCTCCCAAATCGCAAAGAAAGGAGACTGTCCCGTTTTGCCGGAAACTCTTAAAGATCGCGAACTTCTTCTCAAACATCTTGAAGAGAAGAAGCACAAATTTTTTACTTATGACGACAAAACTGAACGTCTGTTCAAAGTTGTCTTTAAAGGCCTCTTAAGTGACTATAAATCACCTGAAGAGATCAAAAATGGAATAAATGATTTACTTGGATTTTCCCCAGTCCAAGTAATCATTATGAAAAAGAGGAATTCTACTTGTTTCAAATCAAATGGAAAAAACCCTACCGCCACAGGTAACTCCGCTTCTTCGTCTACCGAAAATTCTAATGGGAATTCATCAGATAATGTACCCACTTCAAGTGATATGTATGCCTCTGATTTTAATTTTCTAACTGAACAATTGAATCTAATGATTGATGCAATGTTCAAAGCCACCAATATGACTGAAGCAGTCCAAGTAGGTGTAAAATTTTCAAATCAAATTGTTATTTGATTACGTTTTTCTAATGGATCCAAATAATAATTTAAATATTTAAAATTGGAATGCTCGTTCTCTAAATGGTAGAGAAGACGAGCTGTTTAATTTTCTTACGGCTAATAACGTGCATATAGCAGTTATTACCGAAACGTATTTAAAACCTGGATCAAAACTCAAAAGAGATCCTAACTTTTTTGTTTCGTCATTTGAAACTAAAGTTTTTGAAACTTTAGGTGTTTCTGTTGAAACACAGTTTGGTAAATATACTTTCATAGCTGCCTATTTGTCTTTTCAATGCTCTGGACAGCTAGTTAATTTGCTCCAAACTGACTTGCGAAAATTGATTCGCAATAAGTCAAATTTTTTTTGTCATGGATGACTTTAATGCCAAACATCGGTCATGGAATAATTCTCAAAGTAATTCCAACGGCAGAATTTTATTTGATGAGTGCTCTTCAGGATATTTCTCAATTCAATACCCTGATAGCCCTACATGTTTTTCCTCTTCTAGAAATCCATCCACGATTGACTTGGTCTTAACCGACTCTAGTCATCTTTGTAGCCAACTGATTACTCATGCTGATTTTGATTCTGATCATGTCCTTGTTACATTTCAAATATCCCATGAAGCGATTCTCAATCCTATCAGCTCCACTTTCAATTTTTTTCGAGCCGACTGGAATATATATGAAATGTATGTTGACTCTAATCTTAATATAACATTTCTTTAGAAACTAAAGAAATGTTGACAATGACAATGCAAAACTTTAACAAATTCCATTGTTGAAGCCAGGAGCATTGCAATTCCAAAATGCGAAGTAAAATTTGAATCCGTGATTATAGACGTTGATCTTAAACTTTTGATCCGTCTTAAAAACGTGAGGAGAAGGCAATTTCAACGTACTCGCGATCCTGCTATGAAAATTATATGGCAAGATTTGCAGAAAGAAACCGAGAAACGTTTTTCACAATTAAGAAATAAAAATTTTGAAAACAAGATTTCTAAATTGGATAAAAATAAAATCTCGAAAAAACCTCAGAAGCCAATACCGGCATTGAAAGAGGAAAACAAATTATTACTAACTAATTGCGAAAAATCTCAAAAACTTGCTATGCAGTTTGAAAGTGTGCACAATTTTAATTTAGTCCAATTGAAAATGAAGTTACTCAGAAGTTCGAAAATATTCTCAATCAAGAGAACGTTTTCGAAAATGCCTGGGAGACTGATTTGGAAGAAGTGAGAACTATTATTAAAAAATTCAAAAATATGAAAGCTCCTGGCGATGATGGAATTTTCTACATCCTCATCAAGAAACTTTCAGAAAGTAGCTTATCATTTTTAGTTGATATATTTAAAAAATGTTTTAAATTAGCATATTTTCCTGACAAATGGAAAAATGCTAAGGTTGTTCCAATTTTAAAACCAGACAAAAATCCTGCAGAAGCTTCTAGCTATCGTCCAATCAGTTTGCTTTCCTCCATCAGTAAACATTTTGAAAAGGTTATTTTGAACAGAATGATGGCCCACATCAACGAAAATTCAATTTTTGCCAATGAACAGTTCGGATTCCGCCATGGACATTCGACCACTCATCAACTTTTATGTGTAACAAATTTGATCCGTTCCAACAAATCTGAAGGCTTTTATTCTTCTAGACATAGAAAAAGCATTCGACAGTGTTTGGCATGAAGGTTTAATTGTAAAATTAAAAAACTTCAATTTTCCAACATACATTGTTAGAATAATTCAAAGTTATTCGTCAAATCGTACACTTCAGGTTAATTATCAGAACTCCAGGTCTGAAAGACTTCCTGTAAGAGCTGGTGTTCCTCAAGGCAGCATTTTGGGACCAATATTATACAATATTTTCACATCTGACTTACCTGAGTTACCTCAGGGATGTCAAAAATCCCTGTTTGCGGATGACACAGGCCTCTCCGCCAAAGGACGAAGCTTTCGTGTCATCTGTAGTCGATTGCAAAAAAGTTTGGATATTTTTTCTTCATACTTGCAAAAATGGAAGATTTCTCCTAATGCTTCCAAAACTCAATTAATAATATTCCCACATAAACCAAAAGCTCTTTGTTTGAAACCTTCAAGTAGACATGTTGTCACGATGAGAGGGGTTCCAATAAATTGGTCAGATGAAGTTAAGTATCTAGGGCTCATGCTAGATAAGAATTTAACTTTCAAAAATCACATTGAGGGCATTCAAGCCAAATGTAATAAATATGTAAAATGTCTCTATCCCCTTATTAATAGAAAATCAAAACTTTGTCTTAAGAACAAGCTTTCGATATTCAAACAAATTTTCAGGCCAGCCATGTTGTATGCTGTACCAATATGGACTAGCTGTTGTAATACCAGGAAGAAAGCTCTGCAGAGAATTCAAAATAAAATTTTGAAAATGATTCTGAAGCTTCCTCCCTGTTGAGTTACATAGAATATCCAATGTTGAAACATTGGAACAAATGTCAAATATAATAAATAATAATTTCAGGCAAAAATCGTCACAATCTTCTATTGCCACGATTAATGCGTTATATGTTTAGGTGAAGTTAGGTTAAGTATATTCAAAGCGTTTTTTTTTTCTCTTATAAGCAGGTGAAATCAACTCACCTGTAAAAAACCTGAACTGCTACGACAAATGAAATGTAATATGTTGTTAACAAAATGTTAATAAAATCTTAAATTTGTTTTACCAAATTAGGATGATAGTGCTGTCTAATAACACAGATCACTTTGATATAAGAAATGAATGTAATGTTTGGAATGATACTAATAAAAAAATTAAAAAAAAAGAAAAAAAAAAACTGTGAACTTTGTTGAACTGTATACGGTATCCAATATATTTTGGACCCCCTGGGCCATTTGCCTGCAATTTTTTCCAGTTTAGATCGAAAGACCAACTCAATTCGCATGCCATTTGGAAAGATAGAGCTGCTCCGCACTTGCATCAATCGTTTTTACATAGGATATGTGTTTATTTTATCTGACATTAATTTAATTCAATAGGTTCATCCATGCAACCGTTACACCACGTTACACACAGAAATTGAAGTCGTTAGAATTTTTTCAAATGTAAACAAAAACTTTTTCAAATTTCTGAACTAAAAGCGTAGAATTTCTTCGGTTTTCTATTGTCAATCGATTGATTAGACTATGGGCAAGCATATTATACAACCAGTGTCGTGGACAAAAGATAAAAAATGCCGGGTGTCCAAAATATATACTTTGGGGGTCCAAAATGTATAGGTGTGTACAAAATAATGAAAAACAGTGCATCACAATTCAATTATTTTCAACGTTTTTTTCGAAATTTGTATCTCCTAGAGGAAGTTTTTCTCTACATTTTGGCATGTTCTTTGACTGTGCAATTAATTAACAGGGACAAAAAACTAAAATCACTTCCTTAGGCGGTCCAAAATACGACCTTAACCCTAAGCGGTACGCACATTTTTGGTTGCCTGCATTAAATTATCGATTTATCAATACCAGTGAGGGAGACTTCAAAAAATTATCAATATACTAATAAAATCTTGGAGTCTTATGCAGAATTCAGTTCTAAAGTGTTTTCCATTATAGTTCTATTAAACGAAAAATTCATGAATACAACACAAGACATTCTCGATATGATCGAAGGTGTGGATGGATTCTGAACAGCTCAATCAACTGGATCATCAATCTAGAAGATGTTATGTGACAATTGACTAAATATCTACAATTCAATTCCAGAAACCAAATGTTCAGCTGTCACTTCAACAGACTGGGTATGAGTAAAATTTGAAAACATTTGTTAAATATATCAACTGAAATGATAAGCTACTTTCTGGAAGTTTCTTGATGAGGATGTAGAAAATTCCATCATCGCCAGGAGCTTTCATGTTTTTGATTTTTTTAATAATAGTTCTCACTTCTTCCAAATCAGTCTCCCAGGCATTTTCGAAAACGTTCTCTTGATTGAGAACCTTTTCGAAGTCCTGAGTAACTTGATTTTCAATTGGACTAGTAAGTCCTAAATTAAAATTGTGCGCACTTTCAAACTGCATAGCAAGTTTTTGAGCTTTTTCGCAATTAGTTAGTAATAATTTGTTTTCCTCTTTCAATGCCGGTATTGGCTTCTGAGGTTTTTTCAAGATTTTAGATAATTTCCAAAAGGGCTTAGAGCCAGAGTCCAATTGAGAAATTTTATTTTTTTTTTTTGTTTCTTAATTGAGCAAAACGTTTCTTGATTTCTTTCTGCAAATCCTGCCATATAATTTTCATAGCAGGATCGCGAGTGCGTTGAAATTGCCTTCTCCTCACGTTTTTAAGACGGATCAAGAGTTTTAGATCATCGTCTATAATCACGGATTCAAATTTGGAATTGCAATGCTCCTGGCTTCAACAACGGAATTTGTTAAAGTTTCAAGAGTATTGTCAATATCAAGTTTTGTTTGTAACGAAATGTTATCATCAAGATTAGAGTCAATATATGTTTCATATATATTCCAGTCGGCTCGTAAATAATTGAAAGTGGAGCTGATAGGATTGAGAATCGCTTCATGGGATATTTGAAATGTAACAGGGACATGATCAGAATCAAAATCAGCATGAGTAATCAGTTGGCTACAAAGATGACTAGAGTCAGTTAAGACCAAATCAATCGTAGATGGATTTCTAGAAGAGGAAAAACATGTGGGGCTATCAGGGTATTTAATTGAGAAATATCCTGAAGAGCACTCATCAAATAAAATTCTGCCGATGGAATTACTTTGAGAATTATTCCATGACCGATGTTTGGCATTAAAGTCACCAATGACAAAAAATTTTGACTTATTGCGAGTCAATTTACGCAAGTCAGTTTGGAGCAAATTAACTTGCTGTCCAGAGCATTGAAAAGGCAAATAGGCAGCTATGAAAGTATATTTACCAAACTGTGTTTCAACAGAAACACCTAAAGTTTCAAAAACTTTAGTTTCAAATGATGAAAACAGTTGATGTTTTATACGCCTATGAATGATGATTGCAACTCCCCCACATGCCCCATCAAGTCGATCATTACGATAAACCAAAAAATTAGGATCTCTTTTGAGTTTAGATCCAGGTTTCAAATACGTTTCGGTAATAACTGCTATATGCACGTTATTAACCGTAAGAAAATTAAACAGCTCGTCCTCTTTACCATTCAGAGAACAAGCATTCCAATTTTATAAAATTTAAATTATTATTTGGATCCATCAGAAAAACGTAATCCAATAACAATTTGATTTGTAAATTTTACACCTACTTGGACTGCTTCAGTCATAGTGGTGGCTTTGAACATTGCATCAATCATTAGATTCAATTGTTCAGTTAGAAAATTAAAATCAGAGGCAGACATGTCATGTGATTTCCCATTAGAATATCCGGTAGACGAAGATGCGGAGTTACCTGTGGCGGTAGGGTTTTTTCCATTTGATTTGAAACAAGTACAATGGGTACCCATGGATCAAGCAGGGGAGGAGTTCGAATTTCCTGCTACGATATCGGCAAAGGATTTAGCGTGGGTAGATACATTCGAAATTAAAAGATTCGAACGGCTACCCGACGGATTAAACTTAGTTTGTGAATGAGCATGATTATGATCTTCCTGATGGGTATGATTCATGATCAAGCGATCGTTAACTGAAAAATGAGCATTATTCGATAATCTACCAGGCAAATTCCGGAAACGATCGTTATCATAACGGATATTATCCTTCATCTGCCTGGCACGAGCCTCAATGACTCTCTTGCGTGAAGGGCATTCCCAAAAGTTAGCTTGATGGAGGCCCTAGCAATTGGCGCATTCAAACTTTATGGTATCTTCTTTCACAGGACAGACGTCCTTAGCGTGAAAATAACCTCCGCAAATCATGCATTTAGCATCCATGCGACAATTTTTTGTACCATGACCCCACTTTTGGCACCGACGGCACTGAGTGGGGTTTTGGTAATTTCCTCCAGGTTTCTGGAAATGTTCCCATGTCACACAGACATCAAACAAAAGTTTTGCATTTTCTAAAGCTTTAATATTATTTAGTTCTTTTTTGTTAAAGTGAACTAAATAAAATTCTTGAGAAAGCCCTTTCCGAACAATGCCAGATTGGGTTCTCTTTTTCATAATGATTACTTGAACAGGGAAAATCCAAGTAAATCATTTATTCCATTTTTGATCTCTTCAGGTGACTTATAGTCATTTGAGAGACCTTTCAAGACAACTTTGAACAAACGTTCAGTTTTGTCGTCATAAGTAAAAAAATTGTGCTTCTTCTCTTCAAGATGTTTGAGAAGAATTTCGCGATCTTTAAGAGTTTCTGGCAAAACGCGACAGTCTCCTTTCTTTGCGATTTGGGAGGAAACCTTGATTCCCTTAATGGAGTTCAAGATCTCCTGCCTAAATCCCGCAAATTCGGAACAACTGACCACGATAGGCGGCACTCTTTGCTTCCTCACTTGAATCAAAGAGCCTGGGCTAGAGGCTGCTTCGATTTGGTGTTCGGAAAATTTGTCTAGAGCATCGAACTGATTGCTCATTTCAATACAATTATTCATTTCACCCTTGGAAGAAAGTTCGCATTCCGGGGAAACGTCCTTTCTTCCATTCTTGCCACGTTTAGTGACAGTTTTAAATCCCACTTTTTTGGAAGGAAGTTGTGAATTCAGAGATTCACCCTTCCTTTTATTTGTTGTTGTTACCATGCTTAGTTAATAAACGGAAGAAGACGTGACCTTCGAGAGGTTTTTTCCCAAGACGGTGTCCAAGAAGGATTACCACCGCTAGCTTTCGCCAACGGGTCCAACGAAAAATCGAAGGCACGGGTCCAAACAAGGATCGTAAAGGGATCAATATTAGAAAAAAAAGTACTGAAAAGTACTGTTTTGAATTTTAGCACTGAAAAGTACTTTTTTTGTAGCACTGAAGAGTACTGTTTTATTGCTTTAGGTAGTTTTTAAGAAAACTTTCAAGAGCAGAGAGAATTCGTGTACGCACAGCACGAAGGTACGATGCGCACTGAATATTGAAAGACATTTAAATTGAATTGCAAATGACTATCATTTCCCGGTTATTTGGTGACATATTTCAACGAAACATTTCAATCAATCCGCCATACAAAAACCGAGTGTTCGGAATATGAGTCTGTTCGGAATTTGAGACAAAACGGTATTTTCTTTGGAATTTGGAATTACAATTGTGAATTCCTGTGCTATCGAGAAGCCTACAATGTTTAGGCCTCAACATAGTAAACAAAGTAAAACCAATTTCTACATTTTGGCATCTTTCGTCAAAAATCATGTACGCCTCTTTAAGAGACATCATCAATAGTCGCTCTTGAACTTGTTCTTTACTACCATTTCGGTACTCAGAAACGAAGTCATTGGCTTCTGACATAGGCCTACACAGAAAAAAATATTTAATTTTCAATGTGATGTAAACTGAAGTCTACTGTAAAAATAAATCAAATTCGTGTGTTATTACAGCATTATATAAATTTAAATGAATATCAATTTAATTTTCAACTAAAAATGATTGAGTATTACATGATCGTGTAAATTTAAAGTGAATTCGATTGAAAAATAATGGATTGGTCGTTGAAATTTAGGTTTATTTTGATGCTCCAAATATGTGCATGAAAATAAACTTAAATTTACAACATATTTTTAGCTGTGTACTAATATCATCACTATCAAAGAAATCAATAACAACCTGTTTATCTGTTTCACTAATTCCATGCCCACTTCGAGCTCTTGTGGTGCATAGAATGCCCTATTCATTCACAAGTTTTTTCACTAGTCTTACCATGTAAATTGGTGCCTCGAAAAAATTGCGTTGATCGACCACGACTTAGGAAGAACCGATAATATTTTCAACTGGTCATTTCTGGCAACACCACTGCCGTGAAACGCTAGGCAGTCCCATCTGTAAAAAGTAGGCTGAGAAGTTTTCAAACTCATTTTTCATACGAATATTCAAAAAATTCCAAAGGATTGTAACATGTTCCAATCTCAATGAAATTTTCACAACTTGCTTTTCACTACGATATCTTTCCGAGAAAAATATAAAGATGATCAAAACAAGTCACATTTTTGTGTTTCTCGGTGCGAAAGTCTATAGTGGGACTGATATGCGGTTACTTTTCATTATGGAACAATTTGACTTGCTGTTTTTTTATAATTTTTTCGAACAAATCATATTGTTTCATAGTGCAGCTGAAAGAGCATTGGAAGAGATGTTGAAAACTGAACTCAACTCAATTTTGACGAAAATGCAGATGTGACTGACTTGCGATTTACGGCAGACCAGGTGAGTTGAATTTTCCTTTCAATTGATTGATGATTTCCTCGAACACCTCCACCTTGACGACGTCCATTGCATCCATGCCAAGTATATTCTCAGAAAGCGAAGAAAATGATGCCCTTATTTCCCTGTTCTTCGTATGGCGTATGGCGAGTGCAATCAATGAAAACATCATTTTTGTACAACAAAGAAGCATGTTTTCAATCGGCAATGTTTTCTTCGAGTCGAGTGAAGAATAAGAGAATTAATAAAAGTGAATACATCAGGCGGCCATCTTGGATTTTAATTAGTATACACGGTAAAAAATCAGCACGTTCGATGGAATAGATTTATCACTTGACTCAATTCATAACACCAATCACCATGATTTGAAGAGTTTCAACTTTGGATTTGCTCTACTGGCTCTAGAACTAGACTCTGAAGTGAAAAGTCGTTGATTTTGAACATCATGTCTTTTGTATGAGAGCAATCATTGACAGCTCGTTGTAGAAAGTGATTGAGATCAATTCAATCCGTTTCAACAGATGCGAGTTAGTGTCGAGGTAAGACACTAGACTTGCACTCCGAAGGTTGGTGGTTCAAATCTGGGTCAGGCGGAAATGTTTATTTTAACTTTTTTTTTTATTTCAAATCAAAACATGCAACGTTGAATTCAAGTGATGTTACCTTGATTTTGTCAAGATTCAACAGTAGTGCAAATCCAAGTGCAGAACTATTGATAGCATGGTGCCTATTTTTTACCGTGTAGTATGAATTTTTCACCTTGTTAGCACTCAACATGTTGAATTTCGAGGCTACCAGTAAAACCGATTACGCATACTCTTATTCTTCTTATTCCTGGCGTTACGTCTCTACTGGAACCGATCCTGTTACTCAGCTTGATTAGCTATAAAAACAGGTTATTATATAGGAATTTTGTCCCACTGAGGCACTGCTGGAACCGATTTCGGGATTTTGGCATTATATATATGATGTTCAGGAGAAAAAAATATGAATTTTGAGTCGTCGCATGGTACTTTTCTTTAAGGTTCAGAAAATGTATTCTTTAGGTACATTTAGGAACCGGTGCCAGTTCACCGGGTACCAGAAATGATCAGAATCAATGAGAAACAATGTTATTCAAACTTCTGGCAGTTTTTACTTATAGAAAGTAGGTACACGATGAATAATTTTCTTACCGCTCTTTGAAAAATCTGCGTGAACCATCACTTCCGGAACGAGTATACCCAATTTAAATCCGGAATAACTCCGGAACCAAGTGGCCAATCTCATTTCTTCTGAAATTTAATAAATTTTGAAGAGTATGCGGTTTGTTTGAGACCAAAAAATTCAAAGCTATGATTTTTAAAGTTCATTTTTAATGGAAAGTCAGACGTTCGGGGGTTTGAGAGTTAATACAGTTTGATTCAATTAATATATTTGACAAAGCTGTGAATTTATTGCACCAAATTATTACAAATATGTTGAATTTATCTTATTTTCCGTTTTATTTTTTATTGTGATGGAGAGTGACAAAGGCTGTTTTAGATATGATTTGAGAATAAAACATATTGCGATAAATGATTAAATTAGAAACTCTATTATGATAAACTAAGAATTAATATCATACGGATAAAGCCATCTTCAGTCCAATTGGTCCTTCGTAGTTGTATTATTAAGATTGCTGATTAAGTCATTGTTGAATATGCGTTTGTAGATACATGTTTTATATGAGGCCGGGTCCATGTAATGAGTTAGATGGTTTTACGTTTGGACTGAACACTTGATAAGTCGTTAAACACTCGTGTTATGTTATTGATTCTATCATAAGCATCATTTCGTGCTGATGTATACCGGAGGCTGCTGGCTCTTTTCTTCAAAATCTCAATTATGCCGCTCAGCGCTTTTACAAAATTAAACTGAGAGCAGACTTCTTTTAGTTCTTCGCAACAGGTTAGGATGGCAGCTTCTTTAAGATGTAGAGCAATTTTTATTGCTGCCATATCATCATGCAATTCACTTATTTTATCATCCACTTCAACATTTCGCTGCATATAATGGTCATGCGAGGCTTTTATCTCATCAATGATATTTTCAATGGTTTTCATTTTTTTGACTGGTTTCATATGATCATGATAATGCTCATGATCAGGACAATGACATTTGTCACAGTAGTTTTCTCCAAGCACTGTGAGATAGCTCTTTGCTATTCCTTTAATATATTTTAACCAATCGTCCAATCTCTTAGTGAATCTTCCACGCAGTGAAGCTTTTGCTACCCAATCCTCGTAGCAAATTCGCGAGCATGATGCACAGATATGGCTTAGAAATTGCGATTCCTCTATTTCTGTATATGCTACTTCACGTGTTTGCTTGTAATTTGAATATTTTTTAATATCCTTCAAAATTCCCCGCTTACTTAATTCAGCATCGTCCAGCTCATTTTGTAGATTTTGTAAATTTCCTAAATGATTTAAGATATGATGGAGATTTGACATGATTTGATCCCTCTGCTGATGCATTTTTTCAAAAGCAGTCGTAGCTTGACAGCCTAAATGTTTGAGCCTATCAATCATTCGTCCAATGGTTTTCATTGATTCATTCCAATCCTCCTCTATATGTTTTTTCAAGTATGGGTCATTTATCCATGCTGACTCTGGCTTACTGAGAATGGAATTATTCATATGAAATTGGTTTTGTTGGATTACTTGCCAAGGTTTGAGCTGGGATATATCGAAATTTGCTGTAGCTCGATTGCAGTTTGTGAGTACAACAATGATGTTGCCCAAAAAACTATCTGGAATCATGTTTTTCATTTCATCTAACGCATGACGTAGGCAGGCTGTTGCTCTCGATTGTGTTCCATTCACCACGATCATTATTGCCACCAAAGTTCCTTTCTCTACTGCGGTTTGCATGATTTCCAGAATGTTTTTCTCATCGTTATTCGTCTCTTCAGTATCACAAAGTCCCGGGGTGTCAATGAAGCCAAACAATAGTTCATCTTTGTGAAAATTGTATTCAGTACATTTACTTGTTTGACTTTTTGAAGTATCGGCTACATTTTGTTCATAATGATTCAAACCTTCTGTTGCTTCGTAATGCTTTGAGGGAATAGAGAGTCTAAGTTGATTTAGGTTACCACCATGGAAAAAGTTTGTCAAATAATTGATCAACGTTGACTTTCCAGATCCTGTTTCACCTATTATTATAATATTGTACTCTTGTGTTTTTTCCTCCTGCCGTGAAAAATCCATTTTACATAAATAGTATATAAATATATTGGGATGCAAGCTGAAAATATAAGAAAAAAAAATGATAAAATAGTGATATCCTTTTGAAAATTTCATGTGGTAAATTTTAATTTGTCTTCATTACAACGAGCAAAAATGCATTTGGAGTGCGTCGGGGAAGTCAAAGCAGTCGTGTTTTTGTTTTGTCGTGGCGTCGATATTTTCTTTTCCGAATGCTCGCGTCCTGCTGGGTAGTGCGTCGTAGAAGCCAAAGCAATAGTGTTTTTGTCGTGGCATCGTGTGTGATTCATGTTGTGTGAGTGCGAGAAGATATACGTGTTCAGTCGAGGATAGATTACCAACTGGTGAGCTCGTTTCATGCTTATAAAAACGCATTATTTTTTTATCGTCACAACGTAACATTAGTGTAATTTTCAAACAAATTATTGACGGTTCGTCACTACAAGTGTCGGCATTAACTCTTATATTTGTTTTATATAGTTTTATTATACATAGCTTCTTTTCTCATTGATTACTAAAATAAACCTTTGAAGAGTTCGTGATGAATGTCGTATTTAAATGTATTTATTCAGACTTCTACTATTATATTTTCATCGCAAGACAAGACTGCAAAACTAGTTTTGAGTAAGAATCGTATTTTTCCTCCCTGTCCATGGACCGCATCACCGACCAAAGGTGACTCCCAGATCTTTTAGCTCTCTCACTAATAAACACCCTTCCCGTGGTGATTGTGGAGATGCAAAGGTATTCTCGGTCTCTAGAAGCAACAATCATTACACCCTAACATTCCTTCCCCATCCCAACTAACTGTAAGGACTTGGCCGGCGCCGTTATTGATCAATAATATAGGACCTGCTAAAATTGCGCTTCGAGAGTAAGCGGAAACTCCCATCCCTTATTCATTTGGATCCTAGTGCAATTCTTACCAGTTCCGATCAATCACGGAGTAGCAACCATTGACATGTACAGTCAGTCTATGCTATGCTATGCTATTACAACGAGCAAAAATGCATTTGGTACAAAATTTTGAACTTTCAGTACAGCAATTCCCCAAATTATTTTTATGATCCCTAATTTTCTGTTATATTGTTTCATCATGTTTCTTTTTCATATTTCATGATGTTACTCACAACTTTTAACTTATACAGAGAAGGTATTGACCGTGATTGTTTTTGTACAGCAAAAAAAAATCTTAAATGCACATGGCACGTAATGATTGTAATTAGTAATGATTGTCATGTAAAACGAATTATAACTGAACAGTGAATCAATTGTCAACCAACACGCAGCAACAAACAAAGACATTGTCCTCTCCTATTCTTGTTGCAGCAATTCCATTCCGCAATGACAGTTTATTACCTCTTGAACAGAGTATGTCAATGATCGGTCACCGCGGGCCTAGCAATTTTCTAAGCTTTGCATTGCAATTGTAGAGAACTTTCTCCGTGTTATCACATTATCAAACAGCATTTATAAAAAAAATCGAATTTATGTTTGAAACAACTGTGTAATCACGAGTTGAGAAGGTTGCAACAATGTTGCCTCCTTTAATTGTCATGGCAATTTTACTTATGATTGTATCATAATCCGTAAAAGTTGGGACAAACGGTTGCGAGCAAGCCTGCTTTGTTGTTCGTTTTTCGTCTGTTTTGATGACAATTTGATTCACTGTAACTAAATACTCTCGCGCATCGTACCTTCGTGCTGTTCTTCAACAAATTCTCTCTAAGTAGATGAAAAAACCGAATTTAGTACTATACCATTTAATTCCACTAGAGTTTGTATCCTTTGACAGATACGCGTATTTCGACCTCAACTGTAAGGCCATCTTCAGTGTCGTGTACTAGACTCGACAGACTCGAGTCGAGTCTAGTACACAACACTGAAGACGGCCTTACAGTTGAGGTCGAAATACGCGTATCTGTCAAAGGATACAAACTCTAGTGGAATTAAATGTTATAGTACTAAATTCGGGTTTTTCATCTACTTATAGGTATTCTACTAAACAGCTCGAAGATTTATTATCAAATTCTCTCTGCTCTTGGAAGTTTTTAAAAACTTAGAGACAGTTCTTGTCAACGCAAAAATAAAGAAACGGTACTCTTAAGTGCTAAAAAAATGTTTTCAGTACTATTTTTTCTACTATTGATCCCTTTACGATCCTTGTTTGGACCCATTCCTTCGATTTTTCTCGAAGGTCTCTTCTTCTTTCATATTTTGACTAAACATGGTTGCATCTACCAACGAAATGAAGAGTGAATCTCTGAAATTAAAACTTCCTTTAAAAAAGTAGGGTTCAAAACTGTCACTAAACGTGGCAAGAATGGAAGAAAGGACCTTTCTCCGGAATGCGAACTTTCTTCCAAAGGTGAAATGAATAATGTTGATAATTGCATCGAAATGAGCAATCAGTTCGATGCTCTAGACAAAATTCCCGACCACCTAATCGAAGCAGTCTCTCGCCTAGGCTCTTTGATTCAAGTGAGGAAGCAAAGAGTGCCGCCTATCGTGGTCAGTTGGTCCGAACTTGGGGTTTGAACTCCATTGGGGGAATAAAGGTTTCCTTCCAAATCGCAAAGAAAGGAGACTGTCGCGTATTACCAGAATTTCCGAAAGATCGCGAACTTCTTCTCAAACATCTTGAAGAGAAGAAGCACACAGTTTTTACTTATGACGACAAAACTGAACGTTTGTTCAAACTCTTGAAAGGTCTCTCAAAAGACTAAAAGTCACATGAAGAGATCAAAATGGAATTAAGGATTTACTTGGATTTTCCCCAGTACAAGTAATCTCTATGAAAAAGAAAACCCAATCTGGCATTCTTCGGAAAGAGATTTGTCAATAATATAACTAAGTTCACTTTAGCAAAAAAGGTGTAAATAATATTAAAGCTGTAGATAAAGCTAGACTTATGTTCGATGTCCGTGTGACATGGTAAAATTTCCAGAAACCTGGAGGAAATTACCAGAACCCACACTAAGTGCCGTCGGTGCCAAAAGTGAGGTCATGGTACAAAACATTGCCGCATGGATGCCAATTGCGGAGGTTCTTCTCACGCTAAGGACATCTGTCCTGGATGATATATTATACCACAATATTTGTGTGCGTGAATTGCGGGGGCCCTCATAAATCTAACTTTTGGGCTAGCCCTTCGCGTAGGCGAGTCGTCGAGGCTCATGCCAGACAGATGAACAGTAATATTCGTAACGATAACGGTCGTTTCCGGTATTTCGCTGGTAGACTATCGAACAATGCTCATTTTTCAGTTAACGATCGCTTGATTAGGGATCATACCCATCAGGAAGATAATAAACATGCTCATTCACAAACTAACTTTAATCCGTCGGGTAGCCGTTCGAATCTTTAAATTTTGAATAGATCTACCCAAGGAAAATCCTATGCCGGTATCCTAGCAGGTAATTTAAACTCCTCCCCTTTTCATACTACGTGTAACCGTTCTAATTGTTTCAAATCCAATGAAAAAAAATCCCTGCCGCCACAGGAAACTTCTATTCCGCCTCTTCGTCTACTGTCAATTATAACGGAAAATCATCAGATGATGTACCTACTTCAAGTAATATATCTCCCTCTAAATTTATTTTTCTATCTGAACAATTGAATCAAATCATTGATGCAATGTTCTAAACCACCACTATGACTGAAGCAGTCCAAGTTGGTGTGAAATTTACTATTCAAATTGTTATTGGATTACGTTTTTCTAATGGATCCAATAAATAATAATTTAAATATTTTAACTCGGAATGCTCGTTCTTTAAATGGTAAAGTACAGCTGTAAACATGTTGTAAATTTAAGTTAATTGTCATACACATTATTGGAGCATCAAAATAAACTTGAATTTCAACGATAAATGTCTTATTTTTCAATCGAATGCTCATTAAATTTACACGATCATGTAAAATTCAAGCATCTTTAGTTGAAAATTAAACATGATGCTGTAATAATAAATGAAATTTGTTTACTTTTGCCATATCCTCCAATTTACACTACAATGAAATATAAGTATTTTTATCCTTGAGGACGAGCTGTTTAATTTTCTATTGCAGTCATTACTGAAACTTATTTAAAACCTGGATCCAAACTAAAAAGTAAGAGGTTGATTCCGAGTACTACCGCCAAATTGACGTTGGATAACGTTAGCTTCTTTTATTTCTTGGTTTGAGACCGTCACGAACTTATGAAAGATTTGTACTGCTAAAAATGTAATCAATTTTCATACTATTTGTTGCATGTCAATTTTGACGTATCATAGAAGAGTGCATGGTGAAGTCACGATAAATTCTCCTTCTCTGTCCCTCTTCCATAACTGACTGTCCTGCTCTCTGCTGGAATTGTTAAGATTTTTCTATATGGAGTCGACATTCACTGCTGGAATTATTGACTTTTTTTATATAGAGTTTCAAGGTTAGGTCAGGCGTGCAACGATCTATGGACAGTATTGATAATACTCCTCAACATCATCAGAGCTCGGTGACATGCGCAGCAGAGACGCAACGAAAAATTGAGCGAGGAAGATGCAGCACAAAACACACCAGAGTAAAATTCCATCAAAAAAAGATTGCTATCGAAACTCCCCGAGGACTGTCTTGTTCGGGAGGGTCACTCAAGAGTTTTTTTGAAGCGTGAGTAAAGGTGAGCATCGCAACAAGAGAGAGAGAGAGTTCCAATTTAAATTCTGTATTGTAGATGCTACTGTAAACATCGAATTAATCAAAATCTTATCGTTAATTCGAATCGAAATATATCCTAAACAAAGATTCATGTCCTATTCTGCTTGCTAGATTGATAAGAACACTATAAAGACTTGTAAATCATAGTTCGAATTGCATGTAAGCATTAATAAAATCAACAAATTCAATGACTTGCATCTTAAAATTGAGACTTGCTGTAACATTACTGAAAGCGGTATCAGCTTCAAGAATTTACTACAAAACACAATTTTACTTTAAACTAGAAAACATAGAGCACATGATTTGATCCTTGAGACACGCAAACATTTTATTTTTGTTACGTTGTGTAGTTTATCATTATCTGCTGCACTAAAGGCTACCACATTGATACTGGTTGTATTGTAATGTAATAGTTGTATTGATGAGAATAAGTAAGTAATTTAAATTTTACATACCTACAGGTCAACAATATTTATAGTTAACTTCAACTTCTTCAAATGAACCTTTCTGGTTTATTCGAAATATTGTATTTTGGAAGTTTTCGGTACAACGGCCAGAATAAGACTGAGACATAAACAAGATGTTAGATGTATGCGATACGTTGCATCTTATCAACTAGCTACTATCAGCTTTAGATAGGGCAGCTGTTTTCATATCGTGCTCCGCGGATAGATATCGAGAGCGTATGATAAGTGCGAAATTTGATTTGGGTGTAGAGTGTTTTTTTTTTAAATTGTGTTACGGATTTGTCGTGCAATCAGTATACTTATGTGATACTCTATTGTGGTGGATGCAACACCATCCGAACACATTAATGAACGAGTGTTTTTTTATGTTACCGAACTTGAAAAAATGTGCAAAAATCGTACAATATTATGTCATCGTTTTTCCGTCGAACGGAGATGTTCTTCTAACCGGTAAGTCAATATGTTTATAAATATTATATTTCCAGTTTATGTGGCGGTCTCCCTTTGTATGATTTTACATCTACATTTGATGAACTCATATGAAATCTAACATCGATGATTATAATAGAGTCACTCCAAGTGAAGTAGATATCGTAATAGATCGTAGTAGATCGTAATAGCTGTTTGAAGTTACATATTTGGTCAGATTAAATTGGAATTCTATAAGAAGCAAATTCATTTCAGATAAAATTGATGTCTTCATTAACGATTTCAATCAATTGAATTTTCTAACGAAAATTTCACATTTATACAAATTGAAATAAACATCCTTATATGATCTCTGGTTTGCTGGGGAACCCAAACATTTGCACGGGAGTGTATATAGGGAAAGCAATTTATATCATCAGAATCATAAAACGAAAATGATTAGATAACGTATCGATTCGCAGAAAACTGTGTTCGCACAACTGCTGAATAAGAATGAACAGAAAAGATGTAGACTGTACGGGGATTCCCTATGATTTGAATTATTAGGGTACAAGAAAGCCCGTCTTAAAACTCAAATCATTTGAATCTCCGTAGGCGCATTCGGAAAATGAAGTATGATTTTGAAAAACTCGAATACTTATTGGAAAATTTTCTCATTGCCTGTAGAAACTGAATATTGTAGTATTATTTAGGACTCAAAAATCCGTCATTCAATAATCATCAATCATCATTATTTAAAAATCAGTTTTTTCGCTCACGAAATTTTATATCTGACGAGGAACCGAAGGCACGAAAAGGGCTTCCTTCTAATTCGTCGTATGCACTATTATTCGTCGTATCAAGCTTAAAATGTTCCACTGTGGCGGATATTCCAACTTACTTAATTTTGTGAAAGCTATTATGGTTCCTACACTTGTGCACCAAAAATGCAATACAACTATTGTATTTCGATAAATTACTTCAGTTCATTTTGCACATTTAGCAAGTTCATTTGCATATTTTTACCGAAATCGCATGGACGAACACGATTTCAAAGAAATGCTTAGCGATCGACATCAGTCACACCACTTTATGATACAAGTTTCTTTCCGCCCCACTGTGTGACTTCTTCACTGAAGCATTTAATTCCAACCGCACGCCGAAAAAGTTCTATAATTCTATAAATTTTATGAAATTTCCTCATCGACCGCGTAAATTTGAGAATATAAACAAAGTTCAATCCGCCGTAATGTGAAAAAAAAAGTTTGGCAAATCAATGTGAGCGCGATGCTCGGCGTAAAAAACGATTTTTTTGATTGTGTCGTTTTTCCTGCACTGGGAGCAAATATCATAATTGTTTGGTCAAAAGGAATTGGGTTCATATGTTTGGGCTGAATTTTGATGACGAGCAATGAATTTTAAAGGAAATTAATATATTTCATCATGCTGAAGGAATAGAGGGAGATACCCGTTGATCTATATATTCTAGTAAAACAGTTTAAAATAGCGCTTTTTTCTTGTACAATCACAACTGACCCTCAATTTTCTCCATTTTTTTAGAAGCCGCGAAAAGTAATTGTATCCAAGAAATTGTGTTCTGTCAACCATTTCAGGAACAGCAGGGCATTTTTTACAATTGCGGCAGAAATTGAAACTTTTTAAAGTAAATCATAATAAGCAACGTTTAAGTAGATACTTTGATCATCGCTTGCTCGTCTTAACGCTTTTCATAAAGCATATTTATGAAATCGGTGAACGCTTCAAGGCCTCCCGTGTTTCCTGAACCAAATGTGTTTTTTTTTATTGGGCTCCGATAAGTTTATCAATGTACGAAAAGTATTTCTAGGGAAAGCAGTTATGTTATCAAGGACGTGAAACGATAACAACCGATAAGATAATGGGTAGATTCGCAGAACACTCTGTCCGCATAACCGTCGAAATCAACCGAAAAGAAGAAAATTACTCAAAAGGCGCTGACAATCCCCTATAACATGCCTACTGAGCAGTGAACCTTATCTCCTAGATAGCGTTATTTGATAGTTCCTTGTTGGTAAGATACAAAGTCTCGTTTATTTATATTTCAGTCTTATTTTGGCCGTTGAACCGGAAACTTCAAAAATACTATATCTGGGATTAGTCAGCTGAAGCAGTAGAATCAAACACAACACTGTGAGCTTTTTTGAACTGTATAAGAGGTAGGTACAATTTTGATTGCTTGAATTTTATCATTGAAATATTATCAGTGCGCGTAGGGAAACTTTACTTTCAAAACATCAGTATCAGTGAAGAAGCATAGCAACATTATTATGATGATAAGTTCATCATTAGCAGGTTTCAGTGCTAAATTAGTATTTTCTATTATAATTCCATCAAACTCAATATAGATGAGTACATTTTTGATCAGAATAATGAATAAAAGGAAAGCAAGACGAAGTCGAGCTTTACTTTCTGGATAATTCCATACAATGTTTGTGTGCAAAGGCATTTTTGAATTTTCTTATAAATATTAGTTTGTCCAAGAGATTTTTTTTCGCAAGACGTTGTCCACGAAGTTTTATTTCCGCCAATGAGTCTAACCAGAAATCGAAAGCACGAATGTTAACAAGGTTCGAAAGTGGACCGAAAGGGATACATAAAAATAGTACTACAGCCAGGCTGTTAAATTTCATGAATATTACGTGACTTTGAAAATTAAATATTGCCAATATCATACTAATATATAATATGACATTTGAACGCACGAAGTTTGTTTTTGTTTTCCTCAACGAAACTTCCATTCCCTTTTCAGACTAATCAAAAATGCATATAAAAATATTACCCAATTTGAATTTTTTTACCCAGATTCTTGATGTTTTTGGAGACATAATTCATATTATTTTCCTCTGAGTATCACAAGTACATCTACACTAGGCCACCCGCGTCATTGAGCGTTATAACCACTATACATGGGGCTGTCATTTCCTTCGAAGAACTGTGTCAAAGTGCTTCAATATCAGTTTTTTTTTTAATTTTGAAACGTCTCGTGAAAAGGTCTATTGCATCAAATGAATTAGCAGTAATTTAGCAAAAATTGCGACACAAGCTTAGTATTTGCTGGCGATGGGTCTCCTTAAGTCCCCTGTTCGAGCCTGAGTGAAAACTTTTAGTATTTACATTAAACATCACAAATTTCTGATCCAGAAAGTCAGACTTTTTCTGACGGAGTGCGTCTACAAAGCAAAAAAAAAACATAGATTAATAGGTAACATAACTTAGCTTCAATCATGTACAGCCATTTCTAATATATTAAATAATGATAAAACTACAAACACTTCTATTGTATCCAACAATGCTAGCAAATTCCTTAATATTGAACGCGATTGTTCATTCAAAAACGATGCATATATATGGAACGGTGGCTCAAACATTACATTCTTTTCCTTATATCTAGGAGTTCTTATTAGACAACACTACCATCCTAATTTGGTAAAACAAATTTAAGATTGAATTAACATTTTGTTAACATCATATTACATTTCATTTACCGTAGCAGTTCAGATTTTTTACAGGTGAGTCGATTTCACCTGCTTATAAGAGAAAAAAACACGTTTTCTATTTACTTAACCTAACTTAACCTAAACATATAACGCATTAATCGTGGCAATAGAAGATTGCAACGATTTTTGCCTGAAGTTATTAATTATTTTATTTGACATTTGTTCCAATGTTTCAACATAGGATATTCTATGTAACTCATTGGTACTATACCAGGGAAGAAGCCTCAGAATCACTTTCAAAATTTTATTTTGAATTCATTGCGGAGCTTTCTACCTGGTATTACAACAGCTAGTCCATATTGGTACAGCATACAACATGGCTGGCCTGAAAATTTGTTTGAATATCAAAAGCTTGTTCTTAAGACAATGTTTTCATTTTCTATTAATAAGGGGATAGAGACATTTTACAAACTTGTTACATTTGGCTTGAATGCCCTCAATGTGATTTTTGAAAGTTAATTTCTTATCTAGCATGAGCAGGGTATATAGTCAATGACACTAGCCCTTCACAGCGCGACTGACAGTTTGTCAGTCGCGACCAGAGTTAAGAAGAAGAAGATCCAGCATGAGCCCTAGATACTCAACTTCATTTGACCAATTTATTGGAACCCCTCTCATCGTAACAACATGTCTACTTGAAGGTTTCAAATAAAGAGCTTTTGGTTTATGTGGGAATATTATTAGTTGAGTTTTGCAAACCTTAGGAGAAATCTTCTATTTAAGCAAGAATGAAGAAAAAATATCCAAACTTTTTTGCAATCGACTACAGATGACACGCAGGCTTCGTCCTTTGGCGGAGAGGCCTGTGTCATCCGCAAACAAGGATTTTTGACATCCCTGAGGTAGCTCAGGAAAGTCAGATGTGAAAATATTGTATAATATTGGTCGCAAAATGCTGCCTTGAGGAACACCAGCTCTTACAGGAAGTCTGTCAGACCTGGAGTTCTGATAATTAACCTGAAGTTTAAGATTGGACAGATAACTTTGAATTATTTTAACAATGTATGTTGGAAAATTAAAGTTTTTTCATTCCATACACTGTCGAATGCTTTTTCTATGTCTAGAAGAATAAAAGCCTTCAGATTTGTTGGAACGGATCAAATTTGTTACACATAAAAGTTGATGAGTGGTCGAATGTCCATGGCGGAATCCGAACTGTTCATTGGCAAAAATTGAATTTTCGTTGATGTGGGCCATCATTCTGTTCAAAATAACCTTTTCAAAAAGTTTACTGATGGAGGAAAGCAAACTGATTGGACGATAGCTAGAAGCTTCTGCAGGATTTTTGTCTGGTTTTAAAATTGGAACAACCTTAGCATTTTTCCATTTGTTAGGAAAATATGCTAATTGAAAACATTTGTTAAATATATCAACTAAACATGATAAGCTACTTTCTGGAAATTTTTTGATCAGGATGTAGAAAATTCCATCATTGCCAGGACCTTTCATATTTTTGAATTTCTTAATAATACTTCTCACTTCTTCCAAATCAGTCTCCCAGGCATTTTCGAAAACGTCCTCTTAGTTGAGAATATTTTCAATGTCCTGAGTAACTTGATTTTCAATTGGACTAGTAAGTCCTAAATTAAAATTGTGTGTGCTTTCAAACTGCACAGCAAATTTTTGAGCTTTATCGCAATTAGTTAGTAATAATTTGTTTTCCTCTTTCAATGCCGGTATTGGCTTCTGAGGGTTTTTTCAAAATTTTAGATAATTTCCAAAAGGGCTTAGAGCCAGGGTCCAATTGAGAAATCTTATGTTCAAAATTTTTGTTTCTGAAATATGCAAAACATTTCTTGATTTCTTTCTGCAAATCCTGCCATATAATTTTCATATCAGGATCGCGAGTGCGTCGAAATTGCCTTCTCCTTTAAGGCGGATCAAGAGTTTAAGATCATCGTCTATAATCACGGATTCAAAGTCGGCTCAAAAATAGTTGAAAGTGGAGCTGATAGGATTGAGAATCGCTTCATGGGATATTTGAAATGTAACAGGGACATGATCAGAATCAAAATCAGCATGAGTAATCCGTTGGCTACAAAGATGACTAGCGTCGGTTGAGACCAAATCAATCGTAGATGGATTTCTAGAAGAGGAAAAACATCTAGGGCTATGAGGGTATTGAAATGAAAAATATCCTGAAGAGTCAGTTTGGAGCAAATTAACTTGCTGTCCAGAGCATTGGAAAGGCAAATAGGCAGCTATGAAATTATATTAACCAAGCTGTGTTTTAACAGAATCACCTAAAGTTTCAAATGACGAAAACAGTTGATATTTTATACGCCTATGAATGATGATTGCAACTCCCCCACATGCCCCATCAAGTCGATCAGTACGATAAACAAAAAAAGTTATGATCATATTTTATTTTAGATCCAGGTTTTAAATATGCATCAATAATAACTGCTATATGCACTTTATTAGCTGCAAGAAAATGAAACAGCTTGTCCTCTTTACCATTCAAAGAACGAGCATTCCACACGCTCAAAAAAGAATTCTGAAAAACGTGAACTGTCAAAAATACACCGTGAACTACCACAAATGGTCACATAAACACGATCTAGTTCACGGTGTATTTTTGTTGTTGACGAGTTCACGTCTGCTGTTCACGGATACGAGAACGGATTTTTTTCTGTGCAATTTAAAATATTTTAATTATTATTTATTGGATCCATTAGAAAAACGTAATCATATTTTACACCGTCTTGGACTGCTTTAGCCATAGTGGTGGCTTTCACATTGCATCAATCATTAGATTCATTTGTTCAGTTAGAATATTAAAATTCGAGGCAGGCATATCACTTGATGTGGATACATTATCTGATGATTTCCCATTAGAATTTTCGGTAGACGAAGAGGCGGAGTAGAAGTTTCCTGCGGCGGCAAGGGTTTTTCCATTTGATTTGAAACAATTGGAATGGGTACTCATAGTATGAAAAAGGAGGAGTTCAAATTACCTGCTACGATATCGGCAAAGGATTTTCCTTGGGTAGATACATTCGTAATTAAAAGATTAGAACGGCTACCCAACGGATAAAAATTAGTTAGTGAATGGGCATGATCATAAACTTCCCGATGGGTATGATTCCTAATCAAGTGATCGTTAACTGAAAACTGAGAATTGTTCGAAAATCTACCAGGGAAATTCCGGAAACGACCTTTATCGTAACGAATATTATCTTTCATCTGCCTGGGACGAGCCTCGACGACTCGCCTACACGAAGGGCAAGCCCAAATATTTGACTTATGATTGCCCCCGCAATTCAAGCATATAAACTTGGTGGTATCTTCCTTCACTGGACAACTGTCCTTAGCGTGAAAAGAACCTCCGCAAATCATGCATTTAGCATCCATGCGGCATTGAAAACGTTTCAAAACATTTTTGTTAGAATTTTATGGGCACACAACATTGATCTTAAAAACTAAAAAACAATATTTAGTAAAATATGTGACTAACTTGGATGATAAGTGTTTCTAATTGGGATCATAATACAAACAAAAACTTTTGAAAATTCTATCTAGATTTTGATGTGTAATAATTTTTATGAAAAAGGCTCTTTTTGAAAATAAGTGGGGTGTTCAGGGATCGTATATTCCATTGTTACCATGTTACTAAATTTATCTGATGTGTGCCTGTTCCGTGAAGTAAAACTGCATTCTTAAGGTTAAAGGGTCTATTTTATTAGTCACAATATCAGCAAAAATTGCTTATCTCGTAATTTGGTAAAACTAATTGAAAAATCTTGTTTGGAAATAGGAATGATTGTTTTATTTGGAAATAGTGTTGAAACCATTAATCCTTTTAAGCACTAAATAGGTTAACATCAATAATATTATTATAAGGCTTACTGGTTAGGTGTTCAGTGTTGTCAGCAGTGAATAAATTGTCACCCAATCCGAAGCAACAAAGACATTGTCATCTCCTATTCTTGTTGCAACAATTTTATTCCACAACAAGAATTTATCACCACTTGAGCAGAATATGACAATCGAGATTTTCTACGTGCCCAGAGATTTTCTAGGCTTCGCATTTTCGTGTTGGTAAAAATTGGCACATTATGGAGCAGCATCTTTTTAACAAAATTGGTTTTGTGTTTAACATAACTGATTAATCGCGAGTTGAGAAGGTTGCAACAACAATGCGCTCTGTGATTGTCATGACAATTTTGTTTTTTATTGTATCCCAATCCGCACAAGTTAGGACAAACGGTTGTGATCGAGCTTGCTTTGTTGTTTGTTTTTCATTTGTTTTGATGTTAATTTGATTCACTGGTTGTCAGGCATCTAGCGAATTGTGCTATTCGTGATCAAACGTCAACATCCCACCGCAAAATCGCTAGTGTTTGGAGGTGATTTTAACCTCCAAATTGCGAAATGTGCGTTAGATTTCTGTGCCATACTAGAACACTTTTCGTTAAGATTTTTCCGACCATGTCACTGGGTGTTGCTGAGCATGCAATAAGTTGTTTAGTGTAGCACTTTATTTATAAGGCAAATTGGCTATTTCCCTTATTAAAACTTAAAGCTTGTTGAAGTTATCCTTACATATGACAGGTTATTCACAAGGTTGCTCTGCACACCTATTAAGATTCGTTAAATATATAGGTTATGATGTTTATACATATTAGTATAAAAATCATTGCGGAACAATTGTACAACGTATGATGGCTTCCAAATAAGATTAATAAGTATGAAAAATTTAGCAGGTAAAATAACACGGTTTGCGTTTGCAGCAGTATCAAATTGAATAATATTGATATGATATCAGCTTTAGATTACACAAAACCTATGGAATTGAATAAAAACATAAAAATTATTGACCAAAGAGATACATTTTTGTTGTTGGCAGAAAATGGTTTTATTTACCAAATTCAAATTCCGTATCACCCCATTCTGCATTTCCGTCAAAAATCACTCATTTCATGATTATCTAGGAAATCTATCATAGGATTCTCTTCATTACTATCGGCTTTTGATATACAGTCGAAGTTCGTTATAAAGATAACTTTTATTGCGACAAATCTCTCTATATCGACATTTCCAATAGTCTTTTCAAAATCCCATATTCAACTTTTATAGCGACATTTCTCTATTTCGACCGTTCTCTATTGCGACATTAGTGTTACATTCAATAGTCACTCAATATAACGACATTCGTTTAGCTGTTTTAGTACATATTATGATCGTTTTATTCCTCCATGCTCCATAACGACATCCAACCTCTTTATAACGACAATTTTATAGCGACATCTCCGTTTACCGACGGTCCATTGCGATGTCGCTATAACGAGCTTCGACTGTACATGACGGGAGAATTTTAGGGCTGTCTTTTGTTCATTCATTGGCATACTAGTAGTTGCTTGAAATTTGCGTTGATATTTGTTTCCATCCTTAACACCCCATTTTACGGTATTTAAATTTTGAGTTGCTCAATGTTTGCGTTTTATGAAGCTGGTCAAATGATAGGAGACCTGGGAGCAAAGTTTACCTCTTCAGTCATCGTTATCTGTTTTCGCGATGATGATGGTTGATGATCGTGCGCATTTCTAGCGTAGCTTTTACACAAGCGAAAACTTATATGGAGAATATTACGCGTTGCAAGAAAAATTTTGATTCCGGGAAAATCCACACTTGTTGATCGCTACTTATTTATGCTATTTTATTTATGTTGTTTCAGCTGTCAGAATAAATTTGATGGCTCGTTCATACATCATTTTCATGTGAGAATTGATTTTCACTGCGAAATAATTGAAAGTGTATCACTCTATACCCTAAAATCTCATAGGGTTGCCAACACAAATACACTCTATGAAAACCTCAGTTACCCATGATTTAGATGTCATGTCTTTGGACCCTACAGTCCATCGCCATCGGCTCAAAATAGAGTTGATGGAAAGGTTTGGGCCTGAAGATCAGAAGATTCATGGTTCAAGTACAAGGGATAATCTTTTTTTCTTTATTTTTACACCAAGCTAAGATTTGTAATTATTTGACCTGATTTGAAACATTTGCATGTTCAAATTTCACTCGCACGGGATGAAATCTTTTGTTCCTTAATACAGCACCATTCTTAAAAAGCACGTTACAGGAAGATCTACTTCTTAATATATAAAGGCAACTACAAGTGATGACTCAAGTTAAATCAGCGTAGCAACAGCCTTGAGAACTAGAGCTCTAATGAGTCTTCCAGTCTTTGAAGACTAAACCAACATCGTACTAAAAAACCTAAATAAAGCTAATAGTTATATTCTATCAAGCATCGCATCAATGATCGAATTGCACGGGCTTATTCACAAATTCCATGACGCTGAAAAGGGGGTCGTGGGTAACTTCTTGATATTACGGCTCATACAAAACTTGTAGAATATTCATACAAAAATCTTCACGATGGGAGGTGATGATAAGCTACGATTACTGTTGATTATGGAAAAAAGATTATTCCTTGCACTTGAACCGTGGATCTTCTGATCCTTAGACCCAAACCTTACCATCAACTCTATTTTGAGCCGATGGCGATAGACTGTAGGGTCCAAAGACATGACATCTAAATCATGGGTAACTGTGGTTTTCATAGAGTGTATTTGTGTTGACAACCCTATGGGATTTTAGGGTATAGAGTGATACACTTTCTGTTATTTCGAAGTGAAATTCAATTCTCACATGAAAATGATGTATGAACGATATGTTCGTACCACTTAGATCAAATAGATAGTCGAATTGGATACAAAATATAATAAGATTTTTTATCGGAATTTATATGGCAAACTGGAAAAATATATTGCTTTTCTCGAGATTTTTATACTAATTAAGTTAAAAGCATAATGAAGAAGCGGTCAAAACACCCTAGTGTCTTCGGCAAAGCGATAGACTATTGTGTTAGCAAAAGGCTAACGGTATTTTCGAATCATTTTCATTGATATTTCTGGGTTTCAGGAACGCATTTCGGAGAAAAAGTCCAAAAAACCACAAAATTGATTTGATACACCTCTAAAACTTTACCAAATCGGCTCATTTTTTGACAGATAACTTGTTTTGATAAATAAGTTCAGAATTTGATGTGGCAAGGGTACCTTAGAAAAAGTGAACAGGTCTAATGTATAATAAGGCGATTGCCAGTGAATCAAATTATCATCAAAGTAGACGAAAAACAAACAACAAAGCAAGCTTGCTCACAACCGTTTGTCACAACTGTTGCGGATAAGGACACAATTAAAAGCAGAATTGTCATGACAATCACAGAGCGCAATATTGTTGCAACCTTTTCAACTCGCGATTAATCAGTAATTTTAAACACAAAACCAAATTTGTTTTATGGATGCTGTTTGATAATGTGTCAATGTTTACCAACACGGAGAAAGTTCTCGAAAATTGCAAAGCGAAGCCCAGAAAATCGCCGCGCACGTGGTGATCGATCTTTGTCATATTCTGTTCAGGTGATGACAAACTCATGTTGCGGAATAAAATTGTTGCAACAAGAATAGGAGGTGACAATGTCTTTGTTGCTGCGTGTTGGGTGACAATTTATTCACTGGAGGTGACTGATACAATAACTGAGTAAAATGTTGCGAACATTTGTGGGTCTCTTTTTTGTCATATTCTCCATGTCCTCGTTTGGTAAGATGAGGCGTTGTTAAAAATCACGCTTGATTTTATCAAAACAAAATTTCAGGTCTCCTGTCAATTGACGCCGTTGTGACGATCAGCTGTTCCGAAACATCTCATAAAATGGCGTATTGCCTAGAACTTGACAATTATAATCAACAGTGCAAATTTTCGGGGAGATTTTGGGACATCCTAACCTTTCTGTACAAATCCTTGTCCTCTACTAAAACAATTTGAAATATTGGGATTCCAACATTCGATACAAAACGGATTGACTCATTGTATGTCGATTATCAAGTTTTTGAAATTATTTCGTAATAAATATGAAAAAGCCCTTTTATTGATTATTTTTACTTTTGCAGATCGAATATCATTCCAAACAACTTTCTACGCAACATGGATAAATCAATGTCAGCTGAAAATACCCCTGAGGGCAAATACAGCATTCTAGTAATTGGAGAAACCGGAACTGGAAAGTCAACTTTGATCAATTATTTGACCAATTTTTTCCATGGTGGAAAACCCGGTCAACTAAGACTCTCTATTCCTTCGAAGCATTACAATGCAACGGAGGGTTTAAACCATTCTGAAAAAAATGCAGCAGATACTTCGAAAAGCCAAACAAGTAAATGCATGGAATATGATTTCAAAAAGGATGGACTTGTGTTCAGCTTCATTGACACCCCGGGACTTTGTGATACTGAAGGCACACACAAGGATGAAGAGAACATCCTGAAAATTATGCAAGCTGCAGTAGACAAGGGGACTTTGGTGGCAATAATGATCGTAATAAATGGAACGCAACCGAGAGCTACAACGAACCTACAATACACTTTAAATCAGATGCACAATTTTGTACCAGATAGTTTTTTAGACAACATTGTAGTTGTTCTCACAAACTGCAATCGATTCAGTGCAAATTTCGATCTATCCCATCTGAAACCATGGAAAGTACTTGACAGTAACTCATTCTACATGGACAATTTTGCTCTCAGTAAGCCGGAGAAGGCATGGAAAAATGACAAAGAACATGAAAAATACGTTGAAAACGGTTGGAAAGATTCGATGGAAACTATCAGAAAAATGATTAATCAACTCAAAGAAATGGGTAGTCAAGCGACTAGGACGTTTAAAGAAATGTATAAGAAAAGGAACGATATCAATTCAAATATCAAAAATATCTTGATAGATCTAGAAAAACTTCAAAACTTACAAAATATACTTGAAGAAACCAAATCAAATCAGCAGGGGATTTCAGACGATATTGAAAAGTATTCCAATTACAAGCAAACACAGGAAGTAGAATGCAAGGAATATGTAAAATCTGATTTTATGAGTAGAATATGTGAGACTTGCTCCAATGTTTGCTATAAGGATTGGGTTCAATCCAGTTCAATACTTGGGATTTATACTAGTTCAATCTATAAAATTTATAAATGGACAACTGATCCTCTCCATAAAATTGTTGGCAGAGACTACTGTTACAAGTGTAATTGTTCGCTATCCGCACATTATGATACAGATGAGGTAGCAGTTATTAAAATGAAAACCGTTGAAAAAGTGCTGCATGAGATAAAAGCCTTACACGAGTACCATCTGCAAAGAAATGTCGATGTTGAAAACAAAATCAGCGGGTTGCATGATGACATCGCAACAGTGCAAGGTGCTTTAAGAGCGAAAGAACAGGCTATCCGCACGTGTTGCGAGGACCTCAAAAAGGTTTGCTCTCATTTCAATTTTGTGAATGAGTTGGGTAGTATCATTGATGTAATGCAGAAAACAGCCAGCAATTTGAGGTCAATTGAAGCGAAACGAAATGCTAATAAAATGATCGATGATTTGAGATATTTTGTCGACAAACTTACGGTTGGGCAAAAAACGGATGACTCTTGTTTTCTCGACTAACAAATAATATAAATTTACTAGGGTGGCTGCTCCAGTGACAGTGTGTGTCCAGTTAATGTTGGTGCATTTGAAGCATGGCACCTATAAAAATAAAATGTGTGTGTGAAAACATATTGATATTTGTTTGGAAAATAGTAGTAGACAATTAAAAACCTTCACTTTGTTAATCTTTTGCGCCAGTAATAATGGAGAACAGAAGTGAGCAAATACTACTATTACCAGAACATGGTCCAGTGAACCACGTATCGTATAAGAATGTGCATCCAAAATCACATATTCGTACATTAAGATCATAAATCAATCCGGAAAGCATCATGTGAAATCGCAATAACTTAGCGAAATTTGTCACCAAAACTTGGTATCTGCTGACCTGAGCAATATCATAACCAATATTATTTAATGTTAGTATCGTTTCCAATTAAAGACTGTTAGTCTCAATAGTAAAGGTTACGAATAAAGGACATACAAAACACCCAACAGACCAATGGAGAGTGCTCCAATTGACGAAAAGCTTCTTCTGAGTGGAAAGGGAAGGATGGTTTACTGCGTTACACTTACAATGCGTGTAAATAACTGCCGCCTCTGGCGCACGGTTATGAGGCCCACAGTAGAACACATTTTCCTATGGGAAGCGTGCGGGTGATCACCGGTTCTGTCTCCTAAACGGTAAAAGATACCACTTTGGCGTCCATGGACGAAAGTTAGAGTACGGATTGATGAAACAAAAAATATTTTTTTGAATACTTTTCATGATACAGACGATAGTTTTTCTGCTATTTTTCCGATAGCTTTCTCCACGACAAAACATTTTCCGGGAAATGTTTTTCTTTTTATATTTTAAATAGATTGCTGAGGAAATTTCCTTTCGATTTCTCTTAAAAACTTCTGCTCTACGATGCATAGTACAGGAGATATGAATTTTTAAAGTTTGAGGTATATAGGGAAATCGTGAAAATACAACTAGAGTTTTCCAGGAAAATAGGCCACTATAATTTGTTTGAATTTCAATTTTGGACATGTATCCACAAGCTCTACCTCTGGTGAAATTTCATACTAATCGGAGAAACTCCGGCCCAAATCTGTTCGATAATTTGAACAAATATCCAGTAGAGTAAAGTGGGGCAAAAGTTCGAGTGGGGTAGGAGTTTCTTTTTAAGATTTCTAGCTCAATTCAAAACAAATCTTATAAATGTCATGGTGGTTTGAATGCTATTCAAGTAAGAGACTTTCAATCCAAATATCATAAAAATCGATTGAGATTTGGAAAAGTTATGGCTATTTGTTGTTTTTCAACGTGAATATTGTAATTTTTGGTCAAACTTTCGTTGTATGGAACGAATTGAAGATAAAATCTTTTTCAATATTTTATGTAAGGGCGTTTCTAGGCCTATCATAAGGTTGCTTTGAAGTGTATGAGTTTTTGCATAAATGCTTGAAAACAATTTTTGGCTCATAGTGGGGCAAAAGTTCGAATCAGCGGGGCAAAAGTTCGACCCATGTATAAATTCACGGAAAAATTTGCAAATTGCCTTCAATCCCCATATTATCTTCAAATTTAGTTAAATTTGTTTGATCGTGTGAAAACTGTCACCAAAATTTTACATTTTCACTTTGTTTTGCGAAAAACTGCTATTTTTGAGTATATTACAATCAACCCGGTTTTGAGCAATTTTTTGATGAAAATTTAGTGTGTATTTTTCGTCAAACTTAAGTTTACGGCTGGTGTAAAGTATGTCTGTCATAAAAGGATCGATATTTTGTGTTTTAGTCAGTGAACTTTTGCCCCACACTAGATTCGAACTCTTGCCCCACCGGTGGGGCAAAAGTTCGAATAAGACAATCAATTTTGAAACTGTTATAACTAAAAATGGGTAAATATTTTGACACAAGTTTGTTCAGCAAAATTATAGCCAATATGTTGAAGGTTCACTGTATGGTATTTGTTTTGTTTTAACTGCTATTGTTTTCCTGGAAACTTTGATTATACCACTAAGGTCGAACTTTTGCCCCACCTTACTCTAAACGTAAAATTTTCTGAACTTTCAAGAAAAAATTAGAACAGCAATAGACTTTTTGTTCAAAACACGAAAATCCGGAAATTTTTGTTTTTGTTTTTCATGTTAAAAACAATTCTTGTGAAATTTCATATTTTTTCTGAAAAGTCAAAATCTTTTGCTTTCATTTCGTTCAAGAAAATTGAAAATCGGTCAAGCGGTTCCAAATTTAAGATTTTTTTAAAAATAAAAATTTTGTGAAGTCGCGATTTTTCTGGTCACCCTAGTTTGTAAATGGTCACCCTAATCAAAAAATCCAAAAACACGGGTATCCTTATTTCAGATAAGGAACAAACTAGTAACGCATTTTCACGGAATTCGGTGGTCCACTGGATCGGTCATATGTTATACGCTAATCCCTTTTCTAATTCCTTGCCCGCTTTTTTTTACCTCAGCAATATGTTCTTTGAATCTTATTTCTAGTGTTCGTTTTGTTTGTCCTATATAGATTTTATTACAATGTCAGCAGAGCAGTTTTTCCAAAGATGCTGATAAATCTAAACACAAGAGATTTACAATGTCTGCTATGTTTGCTGGTATGAAATTTCACTCAAAATGCCATTTATGCTTCGGTGTGATGCAAACGCAATAGTTTTTTGATGAGATGGTCATGTGAGAGCTTGAACGGCTTGCGCAAAATTGATGTACACATTGATTGGAATTAGAAAAAAACAACTCAGCAATCGCAGAAAAAGAAGTCCAGGGTTTTTCATGGAATGGCTCTATAATAATATTCTCAACCAAACCGACCGACTAGTGGTCTAAGATAAAGTTTCATTGTGGAAACATTTTGGAAAAAGTTGCGTGTTAATTAGTTCTAAGAATAAATATTGATCGGTTTGGAAAGTTTAGGATTTTTGCTAAAATAAATACGTTTCAATGGTAACGTTATAAAAATGCGTGTCTCAAGGATCATATTAAGTATCTTTAGTAAATTTGGGGTGGCTTTTTGTGACATGTTGAAACATTTTTGAGGTCGGCATTAAGACCTCAAAAATGTTTCAACATGTCACAATTTTGTGCAACTAGTCGTCAAAGTTGTATGAAACACTGTTTAATCAATGGTTATATGAAATTTAAACTATTTCAATAAATAGTTAACAGCCTCTCCATGAAAAACCAATCTAGTGGGTCACCGAATTTCGTGAAAATTTGCTATTCTATTCCTTATCCAAAATAAGGATACACGTGTTTTTGGACTTTTTGGATAGGGTGACCGTTTCCAAAATAGGGTGACCAGAAAAATCGCGGCTTTGCAAAATTTTTAATTTTTTGAAAATTATAACTTTTCGGTCAAGCGGTTGATTTTCAATTTCCTTGAATGGAATAAAAGCTTAAGATTTTGACTTTTCATAAAATATATAAAATTTTACAAAAAAATTCAATAATTTCCGTTTTTTTTGTATTTTGAAGACCAAAGAGGCTATTGCTGTTCTCATGTTTTCTTGGAAGTGCAGTAAATTTTACGTTTACAGTCAAATTTTCAGCGATGAATATGTTTTTTAGTTATTGAGATATATTTTTTTGAAAATAAAAAATCAGTCATTTTTCATCGGCACACACTGTAGGTCTCAGCGCATTAGATTTTTTTTTATTAAAAAAAAAGTCATAACTTTTGATAAGGTCAACCGATTTCCAATCTTTTTTATGAAATGAAAGCTTAAAATTTCAATTTTTAAGAAAAAAAAATGTAAAACTCTGAAATTTTTTAAAATATAAACGAAAAACCCTTGAAAAAATATAAAAATTTCCTTAAAAAAACAGTGCACCTTACACTGTTATTGAGATTCTCTTTATTAGCCGTTATAAGCATCCAAAGGTGCGGCGAATTTGCTTCCTGAAATGCTTCAGTGCTTCTTCTCTGGTCAGAAATGGATGTGAAATTGTGATTTAACTGATTCTTTCTGCTCCATGCCAACTTTGATGAACGCCGTTCGCATCGCAACCATTTCTTCTCTTAGCAACGCTAGTACTAAAAACCTTCGCTAGAAAAATAACTGCTTTCGATCTTTGCAAGCTTTGAATCTTTGAAAAAAAAAAAAAGTTCAGGCCGGCCAAGTTATGTGCCATATTGGTAGATGGACAAGCATTTTCTATACATTGGACTACAGATAATCGAAAATAGTATTAATACTTCTAAAATGTCATAGTAATTATGAGTTATACAGGATATCCATGGATCAACATCAACATTGCAATGTTGAAACACTGGAGCAAATATCTAAAAATTCTAGTTAGAAATCGTTGCAATCTTCTTTTGCCACAAAAGGTGTTCTATATATCTAGGTTAGGCTAGGGCTTACAATAATCATAATCAACGAGAGAATACGAACCGGGACAATCGGCCGAAGACCACAGCGACGTAAAGGGATTAGCGATTGGAAGCTCGGTACGTGGAACTGTAAATCTCTCAACTTCATCGAGAGCACACGCATACTCGCCGACGTGCTGAAGGACCGAGGATTCGGCATCGTAGCGTTGCAGGAAGTGTGTTGGAAGGGATCAATGGTGCGAACGTTTAGAGGTAACCATACCATCTACCAGAGCTCTGGCAATACACATGAGCTGGGAACAGCTTTTATAGTGATGGGTGATATGCAGAGGCGCGTGATCGGGTGGTGGCCGATCAACGAAAGAATGTGCAAGTTGAGGCTCAAAGGCCGGTTCTTCAACTTCAGCATAATAAGCCCTCACTCCGGAAGCACTGATGATGATAAAGACGCTTTTTACGCGCAGCTCGAACGCGAGTACGACAGCTGCCCATGCCACGACGTCAAAATCATCATAGGAGATCTAAACGCTCAGGTTGGCCAGGAGGAGGAATTCAGACCGACGATTGGAAAGTTCAGCGCCCACCGGCTGACGAACGAAAACGGCCTACGACTAATTGATTATGCCGCCTCCAAGAATATGGCCATTCGTAGCCCCTACTTCCAGCACAGCCTTCCGTACCGATACACCTGGAGATCACCACAGCAGACAGAATCGCAAATCGACCACGTTCTGATTGACGGTCAGCACTTGTCCAACATTATCGATGTCAGGACCAATCGTGGCGCTAACATCGACTCTGACCACTATCTGGTGATGGTCAAATTGCGCCCAAAACTCTCCGTCGTTAACAACGTACGGTACCGACGGCCGCCCCGGTATAACCTAGAGCGGCTTAAGCAACTGGATGTCGCAGCGGCATACGCACAGCACCTCGAGGCTGCATTACCGGAAGTGGGTGAGTTGGATGGAGCCCCTCTTGATGACTGCTGGAGAACAGTAAAAGCAGCCATCAACGATGTAGCTGAGAGCAACGTCGGGTACGTGGGTCGGAGTCTACGGAACGATTGGTTCGACGAGGAGTGCCAGGAGGTTTTGGAGAAGAACGCAGCGCGGGCGGTCATGCTGCAGCAAGGGACCCGGCAGAACGTGGAACGCTATAAACGGAAACGGCAACAGCAGACCCGCCTCTTTCGGGAGAAAAAACGCCGCCTGGAGGAGACGGAGTGCGAGGAGATGGAACAGCTGTGCCGGTTTCAAGAAACGCGTGAGTTCTATCAGAAGCTCAACGCATCCCGAAACGGCTTCATGCCGCGAGCCGAGATGTGCAGGGACCCAGTGAACCACGTATCGTATAAGGATGTGCATCAAAAATCACATATTCATGCATCCAAAATCAGAATCGCGCAAGATGCCAGACAAAGCGTTCTCAATGTTAATACAAGTTGTATATAAATCCCCAATACGATTAATAAACGACAATCTGTGTTGACAACAAAACATGTCGTAAATAGTGCAACATAGAATCGCGTTATGTTATATAAACTGACAGATCATATATCAATCCAGAAAGCATCGTATGAAATCGCAATAACTTAGCAAAAACTGCCACCCAAACTTTGTATCTGCTGACGATAGGCCTCAAAGAACAACAAAGTATGTGTCGCTGTTTCATGTACAGCGATTAATATTGGCAAATAATGACTTGTTCATCATGAAACCCTTGGTGGTACAGTGATAAGGTATTCGATTCCCAATGTAAAAGTCCCGCGTTCGAGGCTTGCTGGGAACTTTTTATTTATTTTCATCCAAATTTTGTGGCATCGTATATCTGATCGCAGAAAGTCTGAAAAAGTCGTGCCAAGTACGCATATAGCCTCCACTTTGGTAGGTATATAGCCTTTTCATGCATTCTATACGATTCAATTGGTTCATATAGCATGATGTATAACAAAAGTTATACCAACCAAAATGTTGACTGGGGATAAGCATGGGAGCATTCTGACGGACGAGCGTGAGGTGATCGAAAGGTGGAAGCAGCACATCGACGAGCACCTGAATGGCGCTGAGAGCACAGGCAATGAAGGACGGGACAACGGGGGAAATGCCTTCGTCAGTACTGCGGGCGATGGAAACCTACCAGCCCCCACTTTGAGGGAGGCTAAGGATGCCATTCACCAGCTCAAGAACAATAAAGCTGCTGGTAAGGATGGTATCGGAGCTAACAAGACAAATCTGTACTTTGAACCTGTAAATACATTTTATATTAGCATCTATGTATCTTCAAATGATCATATATTTCAATGACATTAACTAGTAATCACCCTTTGAGTCAATTTATACATTCTACTTTTATCAATTTAAAAAATTATGCTCATATTTCGAGCTTCAGTGCTCTACTGGTTTTGTTCTAAGCTCATTCTAATTATTCCAACTAATTGATAAGATTTCTTTATTTCAGACATCAAATACTGTTCCAATCGTCCATTTGCGCAAAATGGCGTCGTCGATGTCAGCTCAACACACACCCGAGGACAAGTATAACGTTCTGATGATTGGAGAAACCGGCGTTGGAAAGTCAACTTTGATCAATTATCTGACAAACTTTTTCCAAGGTGGAAAGCTTGGTCAACTAAGACTGTCTATTCCTTCGAAGCATTACAATGCAACAGAGGGCTTAGAACATTTTGAAACGAATGTATTGGATTTGTCAAAAAGTCAAACCAGTGAATGCATGGAGTACAATTTCAGCAAAGATGGACTTATTTTTGGTTTCATAGACACCCCAGGTCTTAACGATACTGAAGGGATGCTTGAGGACCAGAAACACATCTCGGAAATTATTTCTGCTACAGAAGAAAAGGGAACTTTGGCGGCAATAATGATCGTAGTAAATGGAACGCAATCGAGAGCTACAACGAACCTACGTTACACTTTAAATGAGATGAAAAATGTCATACCAGATCGCTTTATGGATAACATCATACTTGTTCTCACGAACTGCAATCGGGTTTCCGCAAATTTCGATACATCTCAACTAAAACCATGGAATATACTCGACGAGAACTTGTTTCATATGAACAATTCTGCTCTGAATAAACCCGAGAAAGCATGGAAGAACGAGGAAATATTGAAGAAATATGTTGAAAATGAATGGAATGAATCGATGGAAACCATCGCGAAAATGATTGATCGGCTAAAACAAATGGGTAGTCAGTCGACGATGGTATTTAAAGAAATGCGTCTGAAGAGAAACACAATCAAGTCGAACCTCTATCATATTATGCAAAACATAGATAACCTTCAAACCCTGCAAAACAAGCTAGAAGAGCTGACTTATCAGAAAATATCCGACGACCCTAAAAAGTATTCCGATTACAAGCAAACACAGGAAACAGAATATACGTTATATTTTAAATCTCAATTTTACAGCACAATCTGTTTATTATGCTCAAAGGTGTGCTATGAAGATAAGACAGCAGCTTCTTCAGTAGCTGGATATCCGGTGCCGAATTTTGTCTATAATGCTATAAACTTTGCCGTTAAGTGCGTCAAGGTAGCATTAGGCGGAAACAGCACCTGTGAAAAATGTAATTGCTCCCAATTTGCGCATTATGACGATACAATGAAGCCAATCAAAAAAATGGTAACTGTTGAAAAACTACTGAATGAGATTAAAAACTCTTACGATCATCGGAACGATCAGGTGGAGAATAAAATCAGCGGGTTGAAGGACGATATCGCAGCAATAAGTAATGCTCTAGACGCAAATGAATCGGCCATTCGAACGTGTTGCAAAGATCTTATGAAAATTTGTTCACAGCTTAATCTTGCAAGGGAGTTTGAGAGCTTTAGTGAGATAATTCAGAGGAAAGCTTGCGATCTACGTTCTAAATCATTGAAAAATAATGCTTATGACAGGATCGGCAGTATAACAGAAGTGATTGACGAGATATCGGGAGATCGCTCTTAGACATGGCATCGTTCTACACACCAGGAAATCATAGATTTATACGTAACATACTTTTAGCTTTCAGCATGTAAAGCCATTTCTAATGTACTATTCTATGATAAAATACAAACTAATGATACAAACATATCTATTATATCCATTAGGGTGCCAATGGAATGTATGGGAAAAATTTTGCCATCGAATTTCAAAAAATGGTAGTGCTCAAAAGTTTTGTCTCCTCGAAAAAAGTCCCCATGCAAAATTTGAGCTCAATCGGACTTCATTAAGTGGACCCCCAAAGCGGTCAAAGTTTGGCTTTTTTGACCCATGAAAAATTTCCGAAATCGAAATTTTTTTTTTTGATGCCAGATGTCTTAGAAATGCATGAAACGTCGAGATCTGGTGTTATTTAGAAAAATTTTTTTTTTGAAAAAATCGACCTTCTGGGACTTAGTAAATTTTTAAGTTGGGGGAGTGAATTGAATTTGAAATGAAAGATTTGAATTCAATTGCTGAGAAATTCAAGGCAATAGTATTGAAACATATCCTATATCATTGTTGGCCACTAAAAGCATATTATATGTGATATTTCATTAGGGTGGTTCATTTACTTTCCATTAGGGTGGTCCTTTTTGTTAAAAAAAAAAAATAGAATTTTAATTGAATATTGAAGACAATAGTATTGGAACATCTCTCACATTATCGTAAGCCATTTTCTACATTAAATATGTGGTATTTTATTAGGGTGGTTCACTTATTTTCCATTACGGTGGGCCTTTCCGTCGAAAAATCATAATTTGAATGGGATATTAAAAACAATAGTAAATTATCACCTCTTCCATCATCGTAGGCCATTTCCTTCATTAGATTCATGATATTTCATTGGGAAGGCTCACTTATATTCCATTACGGTGGTCCTTTAAAAAAAATGAGAATTTGAATGGAATAGAAAATATAAGAGTAATTAAACATCTCCTTTGTCATCGTAGGCCACTGTTAACATATAATATGTGATATTTCATTGGGGCTATTGTCCTCAGGTTTGCATAAGGGTGATCATTTAATTTGTAAATTAAAAAAAAAATATTCTCAACAGATCTAAAAAATCAACTTTGTTTGTATAGTTTTGAATCACGATTCTTCATTGGCATGCAACTCTTCGTTAAGATATTTTCATTAAGGTTTTCTTTTGAATAGTTAAAATAAAACGTTCCAATAACAATAATCAGTGAATTCAGTGATGCACAACTCTAACTGCCATAATCAAAATACAGATAAAAAAGGAATGAAATAATTTTTGACATATTCAAATTATGACAATAGCTTGATGGGCGACGATGAAGGGCAACAAAAGTGTTTAGTTTATATTTTCAAAAGAGATTCTCCGCCTTGGGCTCCTTCATTCCCGAAACAAAAGTACGTTGCCTTCTGCTTGCTATAGTACACGTGATTCGGTTGTGACAACGTAGGCAATTCCAGTTTTAGCAATCATTTCTCGTTTGTTCTTCAAAGATGTAACAAAGTTCCTTATAGAAATTTCGTTGGAATTTCATATGGATTTTTTCGTTGGAGTTTTTAACGGAATTTTCTTTGGAGTTTCCTTTGGAATTTTAATCGGAATTTCCTTCGAAATTCCTTTTAAAATTTTTTATTGGACTTTTCTACGAAATTTCCTTTGAAATTTTCTACGGAATTTTCATCAAAATTGGAAATTTATCCTGAATTTGCTTCGGAATATCCTGTGGAATTTTCTTCGGTATCTTTAGAAGTGCCCTTTTGAATTTTCTGTGGTATTTTCTTCGAAATTTCCTATGAAGTGTCCTTCGGAATTTCATTCTGAACTTTTCATTGGAATTTTATTCGGAGTTTCTTTTTGAGTTTCCATTGAAATTTGCTTTGGAATTTTCTTTGAAGTTTCCTTCCGAATTTCTTCTAGAGTTTGTTTCGGAATTTCCTGTGTAATTATCTTTGGAGCTTCCTTCAGAATTGTATTCGAAATATTATTTGGAATTTCTTTCGAAGCATTGGAATTTACTTTGGAATTTCCTTCGATATTTTCTTTGGAGCTTTCTTCGGAATTTCATTTGGGATTTCTTTTGGACCTTTGAAATTTTGTGCGGAATATTCTTAGAAATTTCCTTTAAAATTTTCTTTGGAAATCCTACAGAGTTTTCTTGAGAATTTCCTTACAAATTTGCTTTGGGTATTCCATAGAAAATTCCTTAGAAATTTTCTACGAAATTTCCTTTTAACTTCCTTTTTTCATTGCAATTTGCTTCGGGATTTGCTTTGGAATTTTGTTTGGAATTTCCTTAGAAATTCCCTTTTAGAATTGTCGTTGGAATGCCCTTTGGAATGTGCTTCAGAATTTCTTTTAGAATTTTATTCAGTTAGTTATTATTTTTATTTTTCGGGATTTTCCTTATATTTTGAAAGTTTCCATCGAAGTTTCCATTGGAATTTCTTTTGGAGCTGTGATTTTTTCTTCGAAATTTCCTTTTCGGAATTTGTTTTAAATTTTTTTATGAAATTTCCTATGGAGTTTTCGGAATTTCCTTTGGAATTTTCCACGGAATTTTCTTCGGAATTTCCATTGGATTTTTTTCGGAATTTTCTTTCGAATTTTCTACGCAATTTTCGTCAGAATTGCGAAATTTCTGAAATTTGCTTCGGAAATTTCGTTGGATTTTTTTTAGCTTCCTTCGGAATTAATTTTGGAATTTCCGTATCCTTTAAAATTCCTTTGCAGTTTTCTTTGAGGCTACTTATCAAATTTTCTTCAGAATTTCTTTTGGAATTCCTTCATTGCTTCCTTCAAAGTTCTCTTTGAAATTTCTTTTGAAGTTTACTTCCAAATTTGTTATAGAGTTTCCTCGGAATTTCCTTTGGAATAACCTTTGAAATTTCCTATGGAGATTTCGGAATTTTATTTAGAGGTTTTGATTGGAATTTTTTACGGAATTTTCCTTTGGACTGTTTTACGTAATTTTCATCGGAATTTCCGTTGAATTTTCTCGGAATTTACTTTGGAAATTCCTTCGAATCGCTTTTTCGGAATTTTCTTAGGAGTATCCTTTAAACTTCCTTTGTATTCTTCGGAACTTCATATCTCATTTACTTCAGAATTTCTTTCAGTAAGTTGCTTCAGGAAGTTATTTTGGATTTCTTTGGAATTACTTTCGGAATTTTCTTCTTCAGTTTTTCAAAATTTTCTTCGGCTTTTCCTTTGGAATTTCTTTTGCAATTTCTTCTGGAATTGCCTTCGGAATTTCCTTTGCAATTCGCTTCGGAAGTTCCTTTGAAATTTCTTATGGAATTTCCTTTGCAATTTCTTTTAGAGCTGGCTTCGGAATTATATTTGGAATTTTCTGCGCAATTTTCGTCCGAGTTTTCTTTGGAATTTGCTTCGGAACATCCTTCAAAATCCATTCGGATTTATTTTTATGGAATTTCCTTTTGAATTTGCTTTGGAATTTCTTTCGGGATTTGCTTTGGAATTTCTTTTGGAGCTACCTTCGGGATTGGATTTGGAACTTTCTACGTTATTTTCGTCGAAATTTACTTTGCTATTTGCTTCGGAATTCTTTCTGGAGTTTCCTTCGGAATTGCTTTTGGAGCTTCATGCTAAATTTGATTCGAAATTTCATTTGGAATTTCTTTTGAAGCTTTGAAATTATTTCGGAATTTTCTTCGGAAGTACCTCTATAATTTTTGTTTCCTCTGGAATTTCCTTCGGTATTTCCTTCGGAATTTTCTCTGGAATTTCCTTCGGAATTTTCTCTGGAATTTCCTTCGGAACTTCCTCTGGAATTTCATTCGGAATTTCCTTTGGAATTTCCTTCCGTATTTCCCCTAGAATTTTATTCGAAATTTCCTTTGGAATTTCCTCTGGAATTTCTTTCGGGATTTTCTCTGGAATCTCCTTCCGAATTTTCTCTGGAATTTCCTTCAGAATTTTCTCTAGAATTTCCTCTGGAATTTCCTTCGGAATTTCCTCTAGAATTTCCTGTGAAATTTCCTCTGGAATTTCCTGAGAAATTTCGTCTGGAATTTCCTTCGGAATTTTCTCTGGAATTTCTTTCGGAATTTCCACTGGAATTTCCACTGGAATTTCCTTCGTAATTCCCTCTGGAATTTCCTTTGGAATTTCCTTCGGTATTTCCTCTAGAATTTCCTTCAGAATTTTCTCTGCAATTTCCTTCGGAATTTGCAAAACTAAATTGGAAAGGTCACTGAGGCTCAATGCAAGATCTCTGAGATGAGTGCATCTGAAATCACGAAGTAGCAAGCGGATTTTGTATGAGACGAGGACTCCGAACTGGTTCAGCTTAGTGAAGTGAATTCCGAATGAAAATCACGCAAAACTTTTCAAAAGGACCTTTCTAACATTGAGAGGCTTTCTAGAAAACTCTTTTGTTGTTAACTAAGTTACCTTTACATTTTTCGTCGAACACCATAATCTTTCGGTCTGTAGATATTAAGGTTGAAATTTTTACAATGACACCATAATTAAGGAAAGTGGACGAGACTTTTGCGAGAAATCATGGTTTCAAACTATACAAAAAATGATGCACCCTCATGGAAAATGAGAGAAACTCCCTAATGAAATATGTTAACAGTGTTCAAATGGAACTAGAGGCGCATGAATTCGGAGGAATTTAAAGCCTCTCAAAACAAAAATGAAGACAATGGCCTACGATTATAAAAGAGGTGTTAAAATACTATTGTGCGAAAAATAAAGGATCAAATTCGAAATTTCTTGATTTTTTTTAATTTTCGGCAAACACCAATGAAAAATAAGTGAGCCACCCTAATAAAATAAATGTTATGAAGGAAATGCCCTACGATGATGAAAGAGGTGATAAAATACTATGATTTTGAATATCCCATTCAAATTATGATTTTTCGACAGAAAGGCCCACCGTAATGGAAAATAAGTGAACCACCCTAATAAAGTACCACATATTTAATGTAGAAAATGGCTAACGATAATGTGAGAGATGTTCCAATACTATTGTCTTCAATATTCAATTAAAATTCTATTTTTTATTTTTTAACAAAAAGGACCACCCTAATGGAAAGTAAATGAACCACCCTAATGAAATATCACATATAATATGCTTTCAGTGGCCAACAATGATATAGGATATGTTTCAATACTATTGCCTTGAATTTCTCAGCAATTGAATTCAAATCGTTCATTTCAAATTCAATTCACTCCCCCAACTCAAAAATCAAGTCCCAAAAGGTCGATTTTTTCAAAAAAAAAAAAAAATTCCAAATAACACCAGATCTCGACGTTTCATGCATTTCTAAGACATCTGGCATCAAAAAAAAAAAATTTCGATTTCGGAAATTTCATGTACACCCCCCCCCCCCACCATGGAGATTTTTCATGGGTCAAAAAAGCCAAACTTTGACCGCTTTGGGGGTCCACTTAATGAAGTCCGATTAAGCTCAAATTTTGCATGGGGACTTTTTTCGAGGAGACAAAACTTTTGAGCACTACCATTTTTTGAAATTCGAAAAATCGATTTTCATTGGCACCCTAATATCCATCATTGTTGGCATAATCATTAATATTCAACGTGAAACGTCTTCTCTCGAAGAATGTTGCAAGCAAAACGGTTCGGGATGCATGATTTTACTCTGAAAACTCAATCATAATTAATCCACATGAAATGACTGATACGTCAATTCCTTCATATGCATTATTTTTGACAAAATATGCAGCGTATAATCGTGTAAACCGAAGTAATTTCGCTTAAAAGATGCAAAAATGCATCCAATGTAGGATGCAAGATCGTGAAATGTTTCAGTTTCACTCAAGATAGCAAGCATTCCTGAATACAATTAGGCAGTTCACATTATTTACAAACTCCGAAAAAAACATGTGATTTTACGTCTCTTGGATGCACATGAAAAATGCTAGCCGTATGACGTGAATTTATGTCACATTTCAAATACCACAGCGTCTGATTCTCGGGAAATGCCGATCATAGTGACATCATTTTCGTGCCCTTAAACGTGTAAAATTACATTTTTTGTTCAATACATGTGCAAGGACACATTTTTGTGTCGTTTTATCATTTACATCATGTGTCATTCAGTCATACTATGAATTACGTCTACAGTAATTTCCATTATTTTTTAAAGTGTATTGTAGAATGTTTAGTTAAAACTTGTTTCACAAGAGAATCACAAAAGTTCATGTGCCATGTGAGTTTATGATTTTTTTGCTGTGTATAAATGGAAAACACTTTTTCTACCATACTGAAAAATTATGTAAAATTTAATCCAAAGAAGATTTCGACTCTTGTGTTCTGGATGTAATTTGTCTTGAGTGGATACTCAAACAAACAAAAAAGGGGAAAACAATAGTTCATTTATAACGCTAAGAGTTTTCTACATTTCCAAATCAATTGATGAGAAAAGAAATCCCACTTTGCTCTTCCATCATGTGTATCATTGATGGCCATAACCTATTGTGAAACGCAGGCAGAACAATAAATCAATGTCAATGGTGTCACACTTAAACCAAACATTGAAAAAAAAAAACTGTAAAAAAAAAATCCAAACCCAGTCCATCAAACCCGGAAGCCATAAAAGACAAACGCGAGTGCCACTTTCACACTTCGTTGCAGTTTGCTTCCCAGATCCGGAATGCAGGCTACGAGTACGTACGGTCGGTGTCACAAGCCATGCCTGCAGCAGGTATCGCACGGAAATCCCCATCCTCGACGACGGCCACTCGACGGAGAATCATCAACAATGATTGATATAACAAAATATTTAAATTTATATTTCACACCGAGTGAAATGCATATTTCACAGAATTTATTCTCCGCATTATGGGTTAGCTGAAGGCGGAGAGGGAGACACACTGTGCACACCTCGGCGAAAAAGTTGGACAACCAACTCGGCGATGCACAGTGGCACCGTTTTAATGCAAAGGTCGGACATAACCTCAAAAGTGATCTAACTCGATTACAAACGGTTTATTTGCTATATAATGTAAAGTGGCGTCAATCTCGGATCAACAGTTAAGTTAATAATAGAGTGATGTGCTAGTATCCATCGTATTAAGCTTTGATCAGAGAAAACCTAGTATTGCAGTGAATTATGCTGATACTAACCAATGCCAAACAATTCTTTCCCAAAACGGCCTTCGCATTGTGTGAAGGGATTTTGATAAATCATGAACGTTTATTGGAAATTATGCAATGAAATTATTATTTGCCGTTTTCTTTATTCGTCGAATTATTCTCATTCTGTCGCAATTAGTTTTCAGATTTGTCTCATAACAAACGACTCACAACATATCAATACTGTAATAAAATGTTTTACAATAATATCTCTCTCCATTCCTTCAGCATGATGGAATATATATTTTTTAAATTCATTGCTAACCATAAACATAGGGCGATATTCAATACTGAAAAGGTAATAGATGGCTCTATTTCAGTGGTAGTAAAAACGGAGTCCTGCAGCAAAGAAGGCACCAAGGAAAATGAACTAAACACAAAAAGCTATATTCACATTACGCTTCTAATCACTACTTTTTTTATCCCGTTCGTAATTGGAAGTAGTTCACGTTTTTCATTATTTTCCTTACGTTTTGGCAGTTCTCGACTACCATTCTTCCATGCGCTTGTGTTGGAAGTTTGAGATATTTGAGAATCCAGCGTAGCGCGATCAGTGAGTGGAATAGCAACATTAGTGTCGCAACTCGGAGGTCAGTGAGAGAAATGTTCGAAAGGTTGTTGCACAGAGGAAAATCCGTTCTCGTATCCGTGAACAGCAGTCATGAACTCGTGAACAAGCAAAAATACACCGTGAACTAGATCATGTTTATGTGAAGGCGTTGCCTAGTTCCGAGAACGTTCATGTGAACATGATGGTTGTTCACGGTGTATTTTTGACAGTTCACGTTTTCCAGAACTCTTTTTTGAGCGTGTGTGTACTTTTTTCCGCTGTTTCCAACTGTTAGCGTTTAAGGACGATGTGAACAGTCGTTACCCTATTCATAAACATATAAACACATTTTGAATTTGTTTACCGGCATATCGGTCTATTTTGCTCGAAGTAAGAGGGAGCATGGAGAAGAAACCAATGAATACTAGATGAATAGGTACCGTAAGGGAACGGCGAGAGAAATTGGATTAGATGTTGAAGAGGGGATGATGTTGTGATGAGGTGAGTGCCAAATGAGTGACCTTCAATGATCCATTCAATTCCATTTCCCCGAACACATGCGAATTTAAGGAACGGGCGGAGAGAAGGCAACCGTTATACGATGGTCTACAGGTTGAACTTTCTCGGGGATACGACAGTGATGATTATGTTTTAGATTATGGCCTTCAGTGTATAATGCTCAAAAACGGATTTTAAGTTTTCATCCGACGTTTCGGACACATTTATTGTGCCTTTTTCAAGGAATTAACTGTGTTTCGTTTTCTCGTTAACATGCCCACAGCATAGGCAGCATAAGTCAACATATAGAATTTTGCCCGTTCTGGTCTAAACCATTCGTGGATGAGACGTTGGACCGAACAGTCAAGTTTACCAATTGCTCTCGTTATTTTTTTGCTTTTCACGGCTTTGCCGTAGTAGTGTTAGTAATAGTTGTAGCGGAATCTATTGAACAATAAATAAAAATGGAATCGAGTGTACGAAAGAACACGCTGAAACTGTGCTTCGAATCGGGAGTTAAAGTGCCTTCCCACCTGGAAGTTCTCAGGTTTATCACTGGTAATCTGAAACTAAGCGCAGCAGACCTGCATTCAGTCTACAAAGATGAGAATGATGGACATTTCTACATCAAGTTCATGGACGAAGGTAGATTCAACGAGTTCTGCAACCACGTGGAAGAGGTTTATGCCTTCAAGTATGATGATGGATCAACGACACCAGTATGCCTGGACATGGCAAGCCGCATTTTTCGCTACGTGCGAATTTTCAACTTGCCCCCCGAAATCGAAGATAGGCTCATTGCGCAAGTGATGGGTCAGTTTGGAACCGTGAGACAACAGGTGAGAGAGCGCTACCCTGTTGAATACAACTTGAGTGTCTTCAGTGGCGTCCGTGGCGTTCATATGGAGATAGCCAAGGAAATCCCAGCAAACATTTTCATCGGACATTTCCGTGCTCGTATTTACTACGACGGTTTGAAAAACCGTTGTTTTTATTGTAAGGAGGAGGGTCACCAGAAAGCTAACTGTCCCAAGCTGGCTGCCGCATCAGCTTCAAACGGTGGAGGCGCGCGGTCGTACAGCACAGTGGCGGCCCATGGTAGACCAGTCATTGTGCCAAGCCTCACGGTTCCTGTAATGGCGCCCAACATGCAGATTCTGAGCAGAAAGAAGGACGAGAATTCAAACCAAGCAGAACCCAGCGAACAAGCAACAAGAGTCACGAAGGAGTCCAGCAAACCTGAACACAGCCGGCAAGAAACCAGCATAGATTCCGGCAGCGAATCGTTGGAATTAACTAACTTGAAGCGAGCGAAGACGGAAGAGAAAATGCAGCCTATGGATGCGGATTCGAAGCAAGGACAGAAACGCGTAGCAACATCCACACCATCATCGCAGCTGGTGGATTCATCACCATCGGAGGAAGGTGATGTGACCGATGCGGAAGGTTCCTTCCGTACCATGAAAAGTAAGCGAAACAAAGGACAGCAGAAGGTACAGTGGTCACACTTTTATGGGTCACCCACTATTATGGGTCATTTCCATTTGAATTGCATGCAAAACAGAGTGACTAATAATTGTGACAAGGTGACCCATAATACTGTGACCACTGTAATCGAAACAATAAGCAACCGTAAACAGTCGAAAAAGAATAAGTGATGAGTGAATGAGTGACTATATGTTTGTATGTATCAGTTTCAGAGAGTGAGTGATTCTGAGTATGGTTTTCTTGCGTACAGTATGCACTGTTAATATCAATGCTATCAACACACACGTGAAGAAATCTCTTCTGAGAGATTTCGTGTGGAATAACGACATAGATGTCGTTTTTCTCCAAGAAGTAGCATTTGAAGATTTTGGTTTTCTCTCTTCTCATGCTGCTATCGTCAATATTGGAACTGAGCATAAGAGCACAGCCATTCTAGTGAGAAAAACACTGAAATTCGATAACGTTATTATGAGTCCAAATGGACGTATAACATCGGTGTCAGTTGACCATATAAATTTTGTTACTATTTATGCAGCTTCAGGTTCAGGCCACAAAAATGAAAGAAACGTTATGTTTACCTCTGATATCGTTCCACATATATCAACTGTTCAACAAAATGTACTGGTAGGAGACTTCAATTGTGTGCTGCTGAAAACAGATTCAAACAGTAAAAGCACAAATGAGCAATTCTCGCTGAAACCAGGCCGCCATCGGCACCCATCGTTAAAATTCCAATTTTATGTCTCTCATCGCTAGCTTTCGATAAAACTTAAGGGTGGTCCTTTTTGTTTTCTCAAATTGGTGGACCCCTCGTACGCCAGCTAGCTAAACAGTTTGCAAAAAAGCCCATTTTTTGATAAATCTTGGGTATTTCTTCACGTGATATGTCTCATATTTCCCTTGGAACACATACCAAACTTAATGGCATCGTATAGAGAAAGGATATAGCTTTCATTTGAAGTTAAAAAAAATCCGGCGGCCATTTTGAATTTGGCCGCCATCTTGAATTTTGTTAGAAAAATCGTTTTTTCACCATTAGCGCACCGCTCGTTTTGAATTCTGAGATCACCATCAGAAAGCTGAGGAAAAATTGCGTAAGATAGGCTACAGAAACTAGGTGTGCAATGGTATTTACCCTATGAAATGAACGATTTTCTAAAACATGCTCCACGATTTTGACGTATATGGCGAGTGCAATCAATGCAAACATCATTTTTTGTGCAACAAAGATACAAGTTTTCAATAGTTGGTGTATTTTTCGAGTCAGATGAAGAATAGGAGTATTATTTTGAGTGAAAAATCTGGCGGCCATCTTGGATTTTGACGCCATCTTGGTTTTAAGTAGTAGAATGAGTTTTCACCTTGATAACACTCAACATGTTGAATTTTAATGCCACCGTTACACTTACTATTCTTCTTGTTCTTCTTTTTCCTGACGTTACGTCCCTACTGGAATAGAGCCAGCCCCTAAGCTTCAAAAATAAATTAACAAGTAGAATTTTTTAACGCTTATTTGCCACCTGAATGATTGTTCTGCATATCTGCGAGTTGAAAAATAGCATTAATTCTTTCATTTATTTGGTCTTAAACCATTGATAGAAATGAACAATCTGTTGAACAGCTAAAATAAGATAAGAAATAAAGAATCTGTTTGTTTTTTAACGGAGATCTTTAATTAATTAAACATGAAGAGCGCTGAGATGGTAAAAAATCATTCTACTGCTAAAAACTAAGATGGCGTCGAAATCCAAGATGGCCACCAGATTTTCCAAACTCAAAATGATTCACCTGAGTTTCGGCATTACGTCCACATTAGAACAAAGCCTGCTTCTCACCTTTCAATTTCGCTATTTTTCACATGCATGTTGGGTGTTAGTAAAAATAATACTTTATGATTCAGAAAATCAAGGATTTTTTTGCTTAAAAATTTAAGATTTCCATTCTAAATTAATGCACTTTTGGAAATGTTTTACGTTAAAACTACAGATATTACCACAAAACTTACTAATGTCCCAACGCACAATTTATAAACTTCATTCGATAACAAAAAAAGCATATGGTAAAAAAAAAATTTGTTTATTTCAATCAATGTTTTTGGACGGTTTTTATTCATTAAATTTATTTATTCATAATAACTGAATTCAAAGATATGTCGAAGAAATATTCTGTTATTAAAAATCGTATTATAAAAGAAAATTCCTATTTAATAACCTGTATTTATAACTAATAAAGCTGAGTATCAGGCTCGGTTCCACTAGGGACGTAAGGTCAGGAAAATGAAGCATTATAAGAAGAAGAGTATACGAAACCTTGTTTTTAATGGTAACCTCTAAATTCGACATGCTGAGTGCTATCAAGGTGAAAAATTCATTCTACTAGTCAAAATCAAGATGGCGTCAAAATCCAAGATGGCCGCCAGATTTTATCACTCTAAATAATACTCCTATTCTTCATCTGACTCGAAAAATACACCAACTATTGGAAACTTGTATCTTTGTTGTACAAAAAATGATGTTTGCATTGATTGCACTCGCCATATACGTCAAAATCGTGGAGCATGTTTTAGAAAATCGTTCATTTCATAGGGTAAATACCATTGCACACCTAGTTTCTGTAGCCTATCTTACGCAATTTTTCCTCAGCTTTCTGATGGTGATCTCAGAATTCAAAACGAGCGGTGCGCTAATGGTGAAAAAACGATTTTTCCAACAAAATTCAAGATGGCGGCCAAATTCAAAATGGCCGCCGGATTTTTTTTAACTTCAAATGAAAGCTATATCCTTTCTCTATACGATGCGATTAAGTTTGGTATGTGTTCCAAGGGAAATATGAGACATATCACGTGAAGAAATACCCAAGATTTATCAAAAAATGGGCTTTTTTGCAAACTGTTTAGCTAGCTGGCGTACGAGGGGTCCACCAATTTGAGAAAACAAAAGGGACCACCCTTAAGTTTTATCGAAAGCTAGCGATCAGTGACATAAAATTGGAATTCTAACGATGGGTGCCGATGGCGGCCTGGTTTCAGCGAGAATTGCTCAAATAATTGCGTTGGCCTGGAAACGTTGGTGAACACACTTCAGCTCTGTGATATAGAAAAGAAGAAAAATGTTCGAACGAATTTCACGTTCAGAGACGAACCAGCCTCGGGCTGAAAGTCTCTCTAATAAAGAAAAAAAAAAAATCACGTTTATTCGTGGCGACTCAAAATCACGTTTACATCGCTACTATGCATCATTGCACTATGGGCCAGGGATGCAATCTGGCGGGACATAATTAATAACTCGGTAACGAAACGTTTCCGGTATTTGGTGTCTTCGGCAAAGTTTTTTGTAACAATGAGGACCATCTACTGACATAAATGGATAGTTCGTAAATCGTCCGCATAGGTGGCGCTAACTTTTTACTGTGACGTTCTAGAGACTTGACATGTTCGGCAGAGTTCTTCATTTTAATAGAATAAACAACTCTCTCGAAGACGTCAAAATTCCACAGCCTACTGTTTTTGAGTTATTGGCAAAATTAGAGAAAATTAGTGAAAAAACGATTTTTTTCACAGAATTTGACATTTTTCCTAAGAATCATGTCATATAATATTTTTTGCTGATAAATATACAACAAACGCAATCTTTGGTGGAAAAATTTAAAAAATACGACGCATAAAACTTAGGAAATCATGGAAAAACTTGAAAAATAGAGCAATTTTTGAACCATCTCCAAAAGCGCAAAAAAACGCAAGCTCAAATTTTCAGGTAACATAGAGCAATACTTGATGAAACCGATGTCAAAATTCCAGAGAGGTATATTTTGGTGTTTTCGAGATTTTTGATTTTTTTTACGGTTTTCTTTTCATTATGCGATTAATATTTTTGTGGCAAATATTTAAGTGTAATTTAAAATTAGCGGAAAAATATGTTTTATTATTTCATGAAATTATGATATCTGCTCATAGTTCAAGCTGGCTTTGGATTTCATCTCGAATTCGTTGTTACAATTTTTCGGAAGCTCAAAATTTAAGCAAATGCGTTGATTAAACACATATTTAAGGTTAAACAACCTAACAGTTCTCAAAATCGAAGGAATCTCCAAATTAATACCTTTGATCTGTATTCTCTGTTTCGAAACATCCAAGGAACAACGCTCTTTCCGCTTTGAAACAAATATACAAGCTCCGGAAAAGAGATCGTGCGCTCTAAAATTTTAGTATTTAGAGATATCGACATGAATATGCTTTAAAATTTGATTTTCCGTGTTAAAAGTAACACATTCACAAAATAAATTACTCACCTCGAACCATGATGACAACAATTAACTGATACATGATCAAGTTTATCATGGCATACTATACCATTTGAATTATTGAAGAAGAAAAAATATGTACCCAGTTTTAATCTACACTTTCATCTACATTACTCGATATCAACTCAAGGAACTGCTCTTAAACTGAATTTCATGGCTACTATGATGGCTTGCTTTTTTAAACAGTTTTTCGAAAGTTTTTGTTCCACGACTCGTCTCTTCAGATTCCTCATGGAAACTAACTGTATTGGAGTAATATAATCATTGTAAAAAAACGAAATATCTCAAAAACACCAAAATATACCTCTCTGGAATTTTGACATCCGTTTCATCAAGTATTGCTCTATGTTGCCTGAAAATTTGAGCTTGCGATTTTTTGCGCTTTTGGAGATATTAATGTTAAAAAATTGCTCTATTTTTAAAGTTTTTTCATAGTTTCTAAATTTTTGTGCGTCGTATTATTAAAATTTTTCCACCAGAGCTTGCGTTTGTTATATATTCATCAGCAAAAAATATTATATGACATGTTTCTTAGGAAAAATGTCAAATTCGGTGAAAAAAATCGTTTTTTCACTAATTTTCTCTAATTTTTCCAATAACTCGAAAACAGTAGGCTGTGGAATTTTGACGTCTTCGAGAGAGTTGTTTATTTTATCAAAATGAACAACTTTGCCGAACATGCCAAGTCTCTAGAACGTCACAGTAAAAAGTTAGATTGTGGCGCCACCTATGCGGACGATTTACGAACTATCCATTTATGTCAGTAGATGGTCCTCGTTATTACAAAAAACTTTGCCGAAGACACCAAATACCGGAAACGCTTCGTTACCGAGTTATTAATTTTGTCCCGCCAGATTGCGTCCCTGGCCCATAGTGCATTGAAGTTCATTGGCACAGTTCAAACGATTACAACTAAAGCTGTTGCTTTTTCCGATCATCACGCTGTAGAGTTGAAATATCAAGTCCCTGAAAATGTGGTGAACCAAGTCCGCGGACGAGGTTATTGGAAAATCAATCCAAGTATCCTTTTGAATGAAAATGTTTGCGATTCATTGGTACAAACCTACCAAGATTGTAAAGCCAACATGATGTATCGTAATGACATCAATGTATGGTGGAATGATTTCGTTAAGAACAGAATCTCCAAGTTTTTCAAAAGGCAAAGTTTCCTTCTCAACCAGCAAAATCATCGAGAAAAAAATTTCTTTTATGCGTGTCTGAATGAAATAATTGAAAAACAAGCGAATGGTGAAAACATTTACAATGAAATGTGTTTCGTTAAGTCCAAACTAATGGAAATTGAACATAGTAGGTAATTTGATATTAGGAATGAAAATCCACTCAAACTCACTTTTACAAGATGAAAAACTTAGTTTATTTCAATTGTCCTCCAGAATCAAAAGACAAACAGAGAATTCAGGATTTAGTTTGAATATTGAAGGCGTGGCAACCACTGAGAATGCTAAACTGAAAAAAATCTTGTTTGACCATTTTAGTAAGGTTTTCAAAAAAGAATGCAATGAAAACAATTCTGGACCATCTTCATGCAAGACTTTCAGCTGAAGATGGAGTTTCTCTAATTAGACCTATCGAAAGAGAAGAACTGGAATCCGTTTTGAAAGAGGCAGCCAAAAAAAAAAGACCCCCGGTCCAGACGGTCTAACTTACGAGTTTTATTTACGTTTTTCCGATCTCTGTATCGATGATTTGCTCAAGCTTTTCAACAAATATCTGATTGACGGCGTGCGCCCGTCAAAAAATTTTGCAAAAGGAATTATATGCCTAATTCCTAAAAAGGGTGATCCACATGACATAGCCAACAAACGACCAATCAGTATGTTAAATGCAGATTATAAACTGTTTACCAAAGTTTTAGCAAACCGGTTGCATCCATTACTTGAAAAATTAATAGGAACTGGACAAACAGCGTGTAATATGAAATACTCCTGTGTTGATAATTTGAAGGCTTTGCGGAATATAACTATTCGCGCGAGACAAACGAAAAGACTAAAAGGACTTCTCCTGAGTTTAGACTTGGAAAAAGCCTTTGACAAGGTTGATCATTCATTTCTTTGGGCTGTGCTAGAAAAGTTTTCATTTCCAGCTCAGTTCATCAGCTGTTTGAAAAACATGTACCATGGTGCCAGTTCAAAAGTTATCTTCAATGGATTTCTCACGAATGATATTCCTATCCATTCTTCAGTACGTCAGGGATGTCCGATCAGCATGGCACTGTTTGTCCTGTACATAGAACCGCTCATACGAATGATTAGTGATAATATTCGGGGTTGTTTTATAGCTAACACTTTCATAAAGGTATTAGCCTATGCAGACGATCTCTATATTTTTATCCTCAATGATCATGAGTTCAACACGGTTCTGGAGATCATCAACTATTTTAGTATATATTCTAAAATAAAATTGAATTTCCATAAATCGCATTATAGGCGGTTTAACAACTGCAAATCCAGGCCGCAACAAATTCAAGAAAAGGAACATCTGAAAATATTGGGAGTTATCTTTAATGCAAAGTTCCAAGCAACAGTTTCAAAAAATTATGATGCAGTAATTCAAGCAATGAAGCACTGTCTAAAGACCCATTCTGATAGAAATTTGAATTTGGTGCAGAAAGTCTGGATTTTGAATACCTTTGTTTTATCAAAGATATGGTATTTGGCACAGGTGTTTCCACCTAATAAAAGCCACTTTGCACAAATAAATGCAAGTTGTTGGATGTTTTTATGGAACCGACAGATCTTTAAGGTTTCCCGTAATCAATTGTACCTGGATGAGAGTAAAGGAGGACTCTCTCTCATTGACCCTGTCCTCAAATGCAAAGCATTATTCGTAAAAAACGTTCTGTTTTCTGTCCGTGATGAGGATCCAATCGATCATTTCATGAAATCATCAGAATCACAACAATTCTTTAACGGCCAACGCAAGAGAATGGTTATCTTACGCATTAGAGATAACCTCAAATCCTTTATTGACTTCCACAAAGTCCATTTATAATGCTCTACTTGCAGAGCAAAGTTGCATTGTAAAGATAGAGAAGGAAATGCCTGACCTTCAATGGGATATAGTCTGGGAAAACTTTAGCAAATCGTTCCTATCATCTAACGCTAAAGAAGGACTTTTCATGTGTTTGAATGATATTGTTAGTACTAAAGTTAAGCAGTTTAGAAACCAGCTAAGAGGAATAAGTTCTGATAGTTTTGAGTTTTGTGGACAGCTAGACACAACAGAGCACCGTGTTAAACAATGCATAGGATCAGAAGAAATATGGAGTTGGATACATGAATTGATTGTGAAGAGACTAAAATTAAGTTTTGATGATCCTGAAGAAATTATTGGTGTTTCTATGAATACGACAGCCTGCCAAGAAAAAGCAGCACTCTGGTTTGTTTGTGAAGCAATTGCGTTCAACTTGAAAAATTTTGGAAGGAATAATAGAATGCATAAGTTTCAACAATATCTTCGACAACAATGTATGTATTTTAAAAGATGTGTTAAATAAATAGTGGTTGCGTGCCACAAAAAAAAACACGGGCGAAGAATCCGAAAAACGATTCGAACGAAACGAAAACAAACACCACTCTCATGGCGTAGTGGTAACGCGCCCTAACTAGAGATCAGGGAGTCGTGAGTTCGATTCTCACTGAGAAGACTTTTTAACTTTTTCGCAAAACTTGACATCAATTTGTCTATTTAATCCAATTGCAGAGTATATGTAATATTTAGCTTTCGGTAGTTGTTAAACTTCCACTCGGCTGGTTAGCCGTAAACCACGATTCACAATTAAAAACAAGTAACTCGCACTAAACCTGAGTGGATGTGTTGCCAGATTGGCTTATTATTTAATAAATAATTGGCGTTATCGAATACATTTAAAAATAACAAGAGCTCCTAATTTATTTCAGGCTAGTTCAACTATAATAGGTTATCTGGCAACACTGTTGTGTTTTTTAATTATTACTTTTATTGCTTCTTAATCAGCCCAAAACGCCTTAATTACCCGACTGTATATCAGCGTATGTTATTATGATATGAAGATTTTATCAAACATAGATTGTTACAATTTTTATGCAGGATGTTGTTAAAATAACTAAATTTATAACAAAAAGTTCTATGAATTGTAACATAAAAATAATAAAATGTGTTTTTAATCAATCAAAAACCTATCAAGTCCAGTTATAATGTTTGATACAAAGTATCAAAATTATAATACTATTCAATATACGAGGTAAATCATTAAGTTACGAGCTTTTTGATCAATTATGTGAAAATTCTAACAAAACATGATATTCCGTGCAAGAGACAGAATCATATATGGTTATAACCATACATTTTATAGTTTGAAATAAAATAAGGAATTTGAAGTCGCAAAAAATCACTTTTTAATTACTTGCAATAAGTCAATAATTAAATTAAGATCATAACATTTTGTTACCGTTTGGCAGGTTTTACAAACCTAAGAGACTTTTATTTCATTTTTCTCAAATAAAAAATAGATGTTTCACTTGAATCAAAAACTCAATTTGATTAAAATGCACAGATGAGTATTCAATTTTATTATAAAATTGTTAAAAATAAACAAAATGAAATAAATTCAAAATAAATACAACACAATATGATATATTTTTGTTTCAATATTTTCTGTAGATAACGGTGTGTAACAAAATTATATCATAATAAGATATGCATATCATATTCTGATAAAATTTTATTATATTTTTGTTATGTACCTCTAATCGGGTATGCATTGAGCAATTTATTTTGTGTCGAAATCGAAGATTGCTTGGAATTTATATGGAAAATTAAGACTTTTTAATTTACTGGCACAATTTCTCAAGATTGGCTCAAAACCAGGGAAGACAATCTTCACCAAGGATGGAAATCTAGTGATCATGACAAAATCCATGATGCATCGCGATTGTTCTTTATCCTGCGAACATAGCAACAACGATTAACCTTTTGTCGTCAAGTTATCATAACAAACTACGCTCCGCAAATAATGCATCATCCTGCATGTGTGCTAACGTTGTTCGCAATGTGTGTTAATGTGTGTTCGCAAGCCAAAGTCATAATTTTTTTTATGGATTTTTAAGCTTTTGCTCCGAGGTTCGGCTCCTGGTATACAATTCTTGATCCGGAAGTTTATCTGGCATGGTTTGGGCAAAAATTAATGCCGTGGATGTGTTTCGATTTAAATTAATCGCAACATGTTACATTATCCGACAATCGGTTTGTCCCGCGACAAACAGTGCATCAGATGTTCCATATATTTGAACAAAGCGCGCGTAATGAGGTGTTGCAATCATGCTTTTGCAAGAACAACGGCCCTCTTAGACCGTTCAAATACGGTGTTGATAGTTGCTAGAGACGATTTTTTTTCCATCCATGATCTTCACTGACAAACAGAAAAAGTCGACGATGAAACTGAAATGATAATCGTATTCGTCACTCAACCAGCGTCCGATGACTATTTGTTGCAGTGATCCGTCACATCGGCTTTCCTTCGTTATGGTCGAATCGGAGCTCTGAGTCCTCTAAAAATATTGATGACATATTATGAGCTTTTTTTTCAAACAAAACGGGTCCGGTATCGAACAAACGATCTCTCAATCGTCAGCTCCACGCGCTTTCTCAGAGAGCTATTATACAGTTAACTGTCCCTTACTCGATATTCCGTATCTCGATATCGAGTTAGAGAACCATAATAAAAGTTATTTTCATGGCTACCTCGATGGTCCCTTGGAACGCATTTGCACTGGTTTTGTGTTCTATAACTCGATACCTCTCTAACTCGATGGTCCCTTCAATATCGAGTAAGGGAGAGTTGACTGTATAACAATAAGGAGAGCGGCTTCAATTGCCAATTCAAGCAATTCTGTAATGGAATTCGTCGTTTTGTGCGTAGCAAGCGAATATGGACCAATGCAAGGGTTCATCCGTTGACGTTTGAACGGTGCCGTGTTATTTACGTGACCATGGAAACTAGTGAATTCAGCACCGCTCAAACGTCAAATTAGTGAACTCGTGCATTGGTTCATTCACGTAACCATGGCATCGAGTGAATTCGGCACCGCTCAAACGTCAAATTAGTGAACTCGTGCGTTGGTTCATTGGTGACAAAATGAACAGGGGTAATAAAATGAACACCGTGCCTTTTATCGAGAAAAAACAAATTTGATAGAATTTTTTTCACGCATGGGCGATTTAGAGCATAAATCAGAGTGTTCAGATTGATACGGAGGTGAATTGAAGTGAAAATGTCAACAAAAACTAAGAAACCACGTTTGAAAATTAGAACTGGCGTAACTTTTAGCTCGGGAGTATTGAGGTTTTTCAGTGAGGTCCATATCGTTATGATATGATGTCAAATCTGATACATTTAGATTTCTTTTTGAATGGGTTACAATCATCAATGGATATATTTTCAGGAATGCAATGAAATTTTCGAAAATATTTGTTTTGCTCAAGTTTTCTGCATGATGTTCATTTTACCCACATAGTGCAGGTAAAATGAACATTTTCATCGTTTTTTTCTAGCGATAAATATATGTAAAATTTTAACTATTTCAGTCTGAATTTGTGTCGCTGCTATAGATAACATCCCTATTTTTGATATTGTGCGATAGAACTATTTAATTTCCATGTTTTTCTATCAGAAACAGCATGATATCTTTAAAGGGTTAATTTTTCCACCCTTTCCCCTGGAACAAACGCCTTCTTCTCCAGAAAAGGGGAGCAAAGGGAAAGACGAAAAAAAGTCGTTGACTTTTTAGCAAAGTTGCTTGAAATTCAATGGTCTACAACTTTGCCAAAGCACGTATACTGTAATTTATACAAATAAAAAAATTGACTTCTTCATTTCTATGAAAATGTGGACCATCCTTATTTCGAATTCCACCAAACAGAAGACTTTACCAATATGAACAATTTTGTTGAAGATCGTCTTAAGTTTCACTCTTCCCGCATAAATCTGCTTTTTGGACCACTGTGAGACGGTTACTGGAATGGCGAACTAGGTGAGGCTAGGACGGGACAGGACCCAGCTGTTCTCCGATGCGAGCAACTTACACTAACTCGGTGAAAGCCGAAGAAAGCCAGGAAATGGCTGCAGCCAAAGTCTCCGGAAATATGGTTCCCTCAGTGTGCCACCGAACCCAAACTGGCAGAAAGTGAAACGCAAACTCTGTGGGCAGGAAAAGTGCAGCAGCGCCATTGGTCGGTTGGCGGTTGCGAAAAAAAAATGGAAAGTTGCACTAGCTACTATCCCGCAGTATGACGACAACGGTTCTGAACCAACCACCCACCAGAAAGGCACGATATGATTCTATATGACAGGACAACGCGGGAAAATAACTTCTAACTTTTCACATTGCTCAAGTGCTAAATTATTCATCAGCGAAAGTTTAATAACTCATCTGGTATGTTTGCTCAATTTATTATGCGCTGGGTTTTTCGAGCCACTCGTCAGCTTACTAGCTCGCGATGACTTTTCCGTGTTGCCCGGCTAGCTTATCACATTGTTAGGGGAGGATTTTTTTTGTTCGGATGTTGCACTGTGTTTCGACTGTAACTAATATTTATTCACTTTTTAAGATACTTATATACAATCATATATCGCACTTTCATCCTAACAATCTTTCCATTGGAACTCAATTATTGAGTATCAGAAGGCCGCCTGCTCTTTCTTTGAATGGTAAAGAAGACGAGTTGTTTAATTTTCTAACAGCTAATAACTATAATAGTAATAAACAGTTCGTACTAAAACTTATTTAAAACCTGGATAAAAACTCAAAAGAGATCCAAACTTTTTTGTTAATCGCATGTGGTGGAGTTGCTATCATCATTTATAGGCATATAAAACATCAACACTTTTCGTGTTTTGAGACCGAAGCTTTTGAAACTTTGGGTGTTTCCGTTGAAACACAGATTGGTAAATATACTATCATAGCTGCCTTTTTGCCTTTCCAATGCACTGGGCAGCAAGTAAATTTGCTTCATAGTGATTTGCGGAAATTAAATCGAAATAAGCCAATTTTTTGTCATTGGTGACTTTAATGCCAAGCATCGTACGTAGAACTATTTTCAAAGCAATTAAATTGGCAGGATTGTAAAAAAATGGTATCTGATCAATTGTGATAGTTTTCATAAAATATATATACAAGGAAATTAACGCATTTGGAGTACGTGTGCTTCTTATATATTTAAAAAATATGTTCTCTTAGGCTGGTGAAAATCGGTGCTTCTATCCTAATAAAGAAAAAGAAGATTGTAGAAGATTACAATATTTATTTATTTTCAAGAAAGCTTATCTAGAATAATATCTCGCACTTTCCTCCTAACAACCTTTCCATTGGACGTCATTGGGAGTTGTTCCACGAAAAAGACACCTCCTCGCAAATGCTTGGGATCACTTAAATTCTTCGCTACATGTTGCATCACTTCCTCTGCTGTTAACTGGTAACTCGAATCTTTCACAATAACTGCCGTCACCAAATCGGACGTTCCGGTTGTATTTGGAACTCCCGTCACGCAAACCAGTTGTACTCCCGCCATTTGTTGAATTACTGCTTCGACCTCAGATGGAGACACCTGGTTGCCCATGTACTTCAGAATGTCTTTCTTCCGATCAACCAAATAGAGATAACCTTCCTCGTCGAAGTATCCAATATCGCCAGTGCGGAACCACCCTTCCTTGTCTAGGGCTTCTCGGGACGCTTCTTCATTTTTGTAGTAACCCTACGAAAGATTCGTTCATTCACTCATGTCTTTGAACAACTTCACCCAACTCACCAAAAATGGAATACCAATCGACTTTATCACCAGTTCCCCGATCTCGCCCACCTGAAGCGGTTGCCCATCCTCGTCAACTATTCGCACCTGCATGTTGGTTGCCACTTGTCCGACAGCATTTGCTTTCCGTCTCATGAAATCGGCTGCCAGAAATCCACTCTCGGACGTCCCGTAGAAATTGTAGGATCGCCCACCCGACGGTTTCAACAGCTCATCCACCGCGTCGCGAATACTCTCGGAAACATTCGAAGCTCCCAGAGCCCAAACTTTAATACTGGAAAGATTCGACTGTTTGGCCCGTGGATCACTCGTTATGCCCAATGCGTACGAGGCCGGAGTGTAAAGGAATTTGATGGGATACTTTGCGATCAGTTCGTAGAATAAATCCACCGAAAACGGTCGTCGCGTTATGAGCCGGGTGGTGTTGTTCATGACCGACATGTTCAGCACGTAGACTCCGGTGCCCCAGTAGAGGGTGCTGAAGTTCAGGCATATTTCGTCGGAAAGGTTACTGCAATGAAATAGGCGATGACTACAGATTGCTGGGAATACGAATCGTAGTTCGAAAACTTACACAACTTTGCAAAAACAGGATATCGTTTGAGCATGAGAGTTGCAGACGCCCTTCGGAAGACCGGTTGTTCCCGATGAACACGTAATGTTAGCGATCAATTTGTACGAATCTCCAAGATATCGAGGGCTGGAATGAGATAATAAGAATAAACCGGGTAAAACCGTTGTGTTTCCCTAAGCTTTTCCCTAAGATTAGGAAATATATGTTGAAATGAAGACCAAACAATTAGTATGAAGTGTTTCAATACACAAAGTATTTGTGTTCACCTTACAATGGGAAAATGTTCCATGTACACCTAATGGGCCGCATAAAGTGTATAGATCATCGCGATAAATTTCAAGCAATAGTTAGAAATGTATTTTCTCTATATTCTACAGTTTTGTGAATAAACTATAGTTCCTTAAATGGCTAATAATCAAAAACTAAATGCTAATTGTTTGATTATATCCATACGAATATCATACTAGTAAAAAATCTATAGGTTATCGCAATAAACTTCAAGTTGTGTGCGTAAAATCGCTAAACTTCATTTATTAGGTTTTGTTCCGGTGTTTTCAGTACTACAAATCAAACAAAATATTCTAAAATAATTTCGAATATTTCACATGAATTTGGAAGTCTATTAATGCCTATTATATACATTTGTGTAGGTGCCAAAATTTTGTAAATCGGGTTTAGGGTAGCTGCGATATTGTGGGTTGAATTAACCGTTCCAACTGTTTTTGAGGCTCAGTCCTCGGTGTGTTAAAAAAACATTATGTATTAACGCCTAAACCAAAACATGTACATTAACGCCTTAACCGTCCTAGATCATTGTGGTCAGTTTTGGGCAGTTTCATATATGATAGGAATTATGGGCGATATTTTTCCCACGCACTTGAAGGGCGAATCACATCTTCTGCAGGAATCCTAGAAACAGTTCAGAAGGGATAGGGGCAATGGGGGCAATATGAACATACGGGGCAATATGAGTCACCCCGGTTTTGACCTTAAAAACAGTGTTTTAATGTCTAGTGTCATTATGATCTGCTAAAGGATGCCGCAAATAGCCACCACAATAAAAACCGTAAGAATATTCGTTTGAACACTCAAGATATTTACAAAAATGTACAAATTTGTCCTTCGTCATGAAAAGCTTATAATTTTGGCAGTTTTTAGTTAAGCCTATAAGACAATTATATTTATAATTCTGATAAATTTTACCAATCCATTGATACTTCTGATCATAATGAACAGTTCGTGAGCAAAATTAGATTTGTTCGTAAACAAAATTATTGAAAAACAATATATTATTTTTAAGATTTAGGGGCGGGGCAAAATGAGCCACCTAGATTTAAGAAAAACAAACGATGTTTTGAACATAAAAATGCATTACCTAAATATACCAGATTATTTTTTTACTGCATAGTCATCTTTATGCACCATTACAAGTGGAATACTTTGCTAGAAAATACGTTGAACCAAGTATAGCAATTTAGTACTAGTATAACATGGTCTATTTACTGTGTATTATGTATCCTTGAAAATAAGCCGCTATAATCAATTATTTCAAGCAAAGCTAATACAATTTCCTTTGCAATAATGTACTCTTTACCACTAACTCTTCTCTATACTGTTTTAAATAAAAACCATTCGATTGAATGAGGTGGCTCATACTGCCCCGTAGGGTGGCTCATAATGCCCCTAATGGTTGATGACCACGTAGAAAAACATTGTTTTCCAAAAAGTTCCTGAAATAATTTGCAAGTTGATGGTAATATTAATTATCGACGTAACATGGAAGATAACATTTTATAGTACAAGTCACTTGCATTTAAATCATAATTTTTGCTGTTTTTCCATGCATTCCATGCCGTTTTCCTTAGGCGGCCGATATTGTCCCGATCACCCCTACTAGAAAAACAGCTCCTAGAATAATTCAGAGTAAATTTCTTTAAAGTGATTTTCTAAAAGTTTCTTGGAATAAGTCCTGTAGAGTACTCAGAAGTATCTCCATAAGATTAACCCAAGTAACCAAAAGTTTAAATATAAGGGCATGTTTTGGCTTAGGCAGCTCACTTTTTAAGTGATAAACCGAACATCATTTCACATAAAGTTCATTTGAGTTGGTGATATAGAATAATGTCTATCATAGAAATGTTCGATACGAACTTGTTCTGAACTTTTTAGTCGTTTATAAGTATATGAGTTGGTTGGTAAATGGCTGGGCATGGCGTACCATTGGTACCTCGCGTACCTGAAGGAATAAAATAGACCCCTTTGTGCGGTCCTTAGCCTCTTGCCCAGCAACTCCTATCCCTACCTCCTCGCGGTACTGGCCGGGGTACGAGTAACCTTAGGGAAGATCGGGTAACCAACCCCCGGTGGGAACTTTGGTCGTATGCTGACAGGGAAGGGGGGGTTTGCTTTTGCTTCTGCAAACCTTGAGCGTCTGTACTCCATGTTAGGAGCGGCTCACAACAGCGTCTGTTCCCCATGTCAGGGGCGGCTGATCATCGTCCGAGTGCCAGAGAAGGACTCTAAGCTAAACTGCGCACTATGGTCCTCCGAACATTTAGGGGGAATGGTCCTCCGGAAATCTAGGGGGTTGGTGTCAGGCCCTGCAAGCCAGCCGTAAAAAAATCAAGCAACGAATAATCAACGAGAGAATACGAACCGGGACAATCGGCGAAGACCACAGCGACGTAAAGGGACTAGCGATTGGAAGCTCGGTACGTGGAACTGTAAATCTCTCAACTTCATCGGGAGCACACGCATACTCGCCGACGTGCTGAAAGACCGTGGATTCGGCATCGTAGCGTTGCAGGAAGTGTGTTGGAAGGGATCAATGGTGCGAACGTTTAGAGGTAACCATACCATCTACCAGAGCTGCGGCAATACACATGAGCTGGGAACAGCTTTTATAGTGATGGGTGATATGCAGAGGCGCGTGATCGGGTGGTGGCCGATCAATGAGAGAATGTGCAAGTTGAGGATCAAAGGCCGGTTCTTCAACTTCAGCATAATAAACGTGCACAGCCCTCACTCCGGAAGCACTGATGATGATAAAGACGCTTTTTACGCGCAGTTCGAACGCGAGTACGACAGCTGCCCAAGCGACGACGTCAAAATCATCATAGGAGATCTAAACGCTCAGGTTGGCCAGGAGGAGGAATTCAGACCGACGATTGGAAAGTTCAGCGCCCACCGGCTGACGAACGAAAACGGCCTACGACTAGTTGATTTTGCCGCCTCCAAAAATATGGCCATTCGTAGCACCTACTTCCAGCACAGCCTTCCGTACCGATACACCTGGAGATCACCACAGCAGACAGAATCGCAAATCGACCACGTTCTGATTGATGGTCGGCACTTCTCCGACATTATCGACGTCAGGACCTATCGTGGCGCTAACATCGACTCTGACCACTATCTGGTGATGGTCAAACTGCGCCCAAAACTCTCCGTCGTTAACAACGTACGGTACCGACGGCCGCCCCGGTATGACCTAGAGCGGCTCAAGCAACCGGATGTCGCAGCGGCATACGCGCAGCAACTCGAGGCTGCATTACCGGAAGAGGGTGAGCTGGACAAAGCCCCTCTTGAGGACTGCTGGAGAACAGTAAAAGCAGCCATCAACGATGCAGCTGAGAGCAACGTCGGGTACGTAGGACGGAGTCGACGGAACGATTGGTTCGACGAGGAGTGCCAGGAGGTTTTGAAGGAGAAGAATGCAGCGCGGGCGGTCATGCTGCAGCAAGGGACCCGGCAGAACGTGGAACGCTATAAACGGAAACGGCAACAGCAGACCCGCCTCTTTCGGGAGAAAAAACGCCGCCTGGAGGAGACGGAGTGCGAGGAGATGGAACAGCTGTTCCGGTCTCAGGAAACGCGTAGGTTCTATCAGAAGCTCAACGCATCCCGCAACGGCTTCGTGCCGCGAGCCGAGATGTGCAGGGATAAGGATGGGAGCATTCTGACGGACGAGCGTGAGGTGATCGAAAGGTGGAAGCAGCACTTCGACGAGCATCTGAATGGTGCTGAGAGCACAGGCAATGAAGGACGGGACAACGGAGGAAATGCCTTCGTCAGTACTGCGGAAGATGGAAACCAACCAGCCCCCACTTTGAGGGAGGTTAAGGATGCCATTCACCAGCTCAAGAACAATAAAGCTGCTGGTAAGGATGGTATCGGAGCTGAACTCATAAAGATGGGCCCGGAGAGGCTGGCCATTTGTTTGCACCGGATGATAGGCACAATTTGGGAAACAGAACAGCTACCGGAGGAGTGGAAGGAAGGGGTAATCTGCCCTATCTACAAGAAAGGCGACAAGTTAGATTGTGAGAACTTTCGAGCGATCACCATTCTAAATGCGGCCTACAAAGTATTATCCCAGATCATCTTCCGTCGTCTGTCACCTGTAGTAAACGAGTTCGTGGGAAGTTATCAAGCCGGCTTCGTTGACGGCCGATCGACAACGGACCAGATCTTTACTGTACGGCAAATCCTCCAAAAATGTCGTGAATACCAGGTCCCAACGCATCACCTTTTCATCGATTTCAAGGCGGCATACGACAGTATCGACCGCGTAGAGCTATGGAAAATCATGGACGAGAACAGCTTTTCCGGGAAGCTCACGAGACTGATAAGAGCGACGATGGAAGGTGTGCAAAATTATGTGAAGGTTTCAGGCGAACACTCTAGTTTGTTTGGATCCCACCGGGGACTACGGCAAGGTGATGGACTTTCGTGCCCGTTTTTCAATATTGCGCTAGAAGGTGTTATGCGGAGAGCCGGGCTTAACAGCCGGGGTACGATTTTTACGAGATCCAGTCAATTTGTTTGCTTCGCGGATGATATGGACATCGTCGGCCGAACATTTGAAAAGGTGGCAGACCTGTACACCCGCCTGAAACGCGAGGCAGCAAAAGTTGGACTGGTGGTGAATGCGGCCAAGACAAAGTACATGCTAGCTGGTGGGGCCGAGCGCGAAAGGGCTCGCCTAGGTAGCAGTGTTACGATAGACGGGGATACGTTCGAGGTGGTCGACGAGTTCGTCTACCTTGGATCCTTGCTGACGGCTGACAATAACGTTAGCCGTGAAATACGGAGGCGCATCATCAGTGGAAGTCGGGCCTACTATGGCCTCCAGAAGAAGCTGCGGTCAAAAAAGATTCACGCCCGCACCAAATGTACCATGTACAAAACGCTCATAAGGCCGATAGTCCTCTACGGGCATGAAACGTGGACGATGCTCGAGGAGGACCTGCAAGCACTTGGAGTCTTCGAACGTCGGGTGCTTAGGACGATCTTCGGCGGTGTGCAGGAGAACGGTGTGTGGCGGCGAAGGATGACCCGACTAAGGGTACATAACAAAATTATATCAGCATATGTTATTATGTTATAAGTTTTTTTCGAACATAGGTTGTTACAAACTTGATGCAGGATGTTGTAAAAAAAAAAATTATAACAAAAAGTGTATGAATAGTAACATAAATATAACAAAATATGTTTTAATTCTATCAAAAACATATCAAACCAAGTTATAATGTTTGATACAAAGTATCAAAATTATAATACTGTTCGATATACGATAATATTGTATATTATTGAAATGCATAACTATCTATTTATTTTGTTATAAAGTTGTTAAAAATGAATAAAAAAAATATCTTAAAGGGAAATAAAACACATTATGTTATATTTCTGTTTTATTATGTTCTATGGAGAACGGAGCCTAACAAAATTATATCATAATATGATATGCATATCATATTCTGATAAAATTTTATTATATTTTTGTTATAAGCCTCTAGTCGGGAATGGACTTATTAATAAAAATCCTTAGCTTAAGCACGGTGCCTTTGTAAAAACATTCACAAAAGGAATATGTAGATCATAGTTTCCCAAACTGTGGGTCGCTACACCCCCCGGGGGTTGTTAGCTGGCCTCTGGTTGGTCGTTAAAAAAAATTAGTTTTAAATTATTTTTAACGTTCAACGAAAGTCTACCATATCAAACTGTTCTTAGTTATTATTTTCATGAATTTATTCTGGTGAACAAGCCTTGGATCAGTCTTGGCTTTAATGATTGATACTTTTAAATTGTTAATTTTAAAGTTGCTTGAAATTATCTAAATCTAAAACATCCGAAAGAATATTATGAAAAATGGTCAATTATTGGACCAATAACTGCCAAAGACAATTGTTAGAAACTAATCACACTTATGAAATCCAAATTGAATTGCTATAATATGATCAATTATTTCACGTTGATGCTACTGCAGATGGAATATTAAAGTAAAAATAAATTCCTGTTTCAAATACCGCTAATTTTTACTGAAATTTTGGAGATTATTTCAATGATATTTTACAAAAAGCATTATGTTTAGTGGATTTTTACTAACTGACACTTTTTTGCTAAAATTTGAAACATGGCAAAATATAATTTATTGTTTTTGACGAAAAAATCTAACTGCGTTAATTTCTAACAAAAGTTGTGGTATGAAGAGATTTATTTTTATATTTAGAAACCTAGGCAGTTCGATTTTGTTTGTAGTATAAAAATATTTGCCTTAGGTTCAAATAGTTATGGTTTTTATCTAAAATCCATTTACCGTCATTTCAAAAATAGTTTATTCTGATTTCACCCTCAGAATGATTATTTTGACGTTTATAATATTCAGAAAAATAAAAACTAATGACTTTGAACTGTTAAAATTTTCGCGAATTTTGTCGTTTCAAACAAATTTGGGGCACGTGTTTCAAAATATCGGACAACATTCTCGTACAGTAACGAATTGCCACTAAAATTTTAATGAAAAATTCATAACTCACATTTTCCCTGGTAGGTCGCAAGGAATATTTCTGATCGCTAGGTGTATTGTGTATCCGAAAAAGTTTGGGAAACTATGATGTAGATTATGTCAACTGGTACCTAGTTAAAATAGTAGCATTTAACATAATTGTGAAATGGAACTCGGAACATAATTCAAAAGAAGTGGGCAGACTAATAATGCATAACTCATATCATATAAGAGTACTAGGCGTGTCCCGGACAGAGTTCAGCTCAGATTTGCAATCTTAACGAAATTTTTGATTCAAACCAGCGCGCAATTATCACAGAATCCGGACAAGGATTATCAGAAAATTTGTATAATATTGAAATTAAAGCAAGAGTGGGAAACAATGGAATATTTTTTGTAACAACAGAAAAATTGTTTTGTTTCTCCAAAACAATTATCTGAACTGACCGATAAAGTTTAAATCCGTACAGAACTTTTCGTAACATTGATTGTATTGACTGACAATATATGCTATTTAATTCTTTTTTTGTCGTTTATTTACCCGTAAAGGCCTGAGTTAAAGTCAAGCTTAAGCTAAGTATGCTATTTTGCCCAAGAAAAGCTAAACTTTTTTTGAAAGAAATGGTCAAGAAGTTTTCTACAAATGACATTTATTTTTAACTGCATATTGCAATAAAAGAAAATTAATTTTCTTGACCATTTCTTGCAAGCAATTTCCAACGCATCGAGATAGGCGATTACTTTTCTTTTCAGATATATACGTATTCTCCTTTATAGAGAAATGATGAAATCAACAATGTCTACAATTAACTTTACAGGAGTATGAATGTTACTGAATTTTCAACAAATGCACATTCTAGACCAGTAGTTTCTTCAAATTAGTCTCTGGCCATATAAGCAGTAAATTCATTTGTTTTTTTTTTTTATCTCCAAGGACCTCCGGCAATTCAGACAGTTTACATCTAAAAGAGTTTTGAAACATTTTGTATGGTAATTTGTAGCTAATGTTTTAGTATTACTTGTGCTTTATCATGGCACTTTTTTATTTTGAAGGATAATTCTTACAGAAATTCCTGAACTCTTGAAAATTTCATGACATTTCACGTAAACCTGAAAAACAAAAGCTTTGAATAAGGGGCGCTCAAAGGGCAGTTCGCCAAGGGCGCCAGGAGGCCACGCTACGGCTCTGCATGTCAGAAATTGCGCCATTTGGCAGCAGCTCTAAATGCAGGGGAATGAGGAATGTCGTATTTCCGATGATTTTATACAATTTATCTGTAATTCGGATACAAATATGATGTACTACAATAATGTTCAGAAATGACAAAGGAATAATACTACGGTTGAATTTTTATGATTAGGTATGAGGTTAAGAATCTCGTAGAACAAAAACTGTAGAGAAATGTATGTTTTACAGGTACTTTAATGAAAAGAAATCAATTTAATGAGGTCAAAACCATCTCTAATCGGCATACAGTGTTCTCAAAAGTTGTAAAGTAGTAATAATACGTTCAACTAGTTGTATTTATTTTGATTTTCGTTTTGACGTTGGATAACGTCTTACGGCAACATACTGGGGTACAATTTCGAAAAACGAAAAATCGCTCGCGTCACGAAAAGTGGTTAGATTTTGACTGTTAATAACTTACTAACGCCCGCATTAATTTTCAAGATTCTTGCACCAATAGATTGGAAATTTTTCTACGAATCTACTCAAATAATGAAAACTATTGATTTTCATGATTAAACTATTGAAAAATTGGTAAATATCGAGGCATGTCTTATTTTTCATATAAAAGCACATTTTTCTTGCTGTTATAAGGTTTTGACGTTTTGAAGTTTACATGTACCGTAAAACGGGGTAACTTTGATAGTTTTTTCGAAGAAAACTTGAATATTTATGCATGCTGTTTCAAAGAATTATAATTTATATTTTTAAAACAAGTACTGGCATCCTAGCTATCGATTGCAGTCGATAGATTGCCGAAAGATTTATTCTGAATGGATATATAATTTTTCATATAATCGAAAGTCGGTTTTCTGTTTTGGGGTAACTTTGATAATGGAGTATGAATCGAACAAAATTGAATGATTTACGAACATTTGTAGGGCATTGCATACATATAGGCGTTTAACGTTATATGGAAATTTCTGACTTAGATTACAAAAATGGTCCCAGTTTGTGAAAATGCTTTTCGCTAAGAGATTTGAGACCGTATTCAAGTTCTATGATAACTAGGCTGCCAAATATGAGTGGCCAACTATTCAAAACTACATCAAATAGTGATCGTAGAACAGATTGTTTGTAAGCCCTTCGAAAATGCGAAAATTGTGTCAATTTTTAATATTCGTATAAAAAGCTTCAAATGTTTTTGATTCAAATGAAAACCGCTCGTACATGAAGTGTCATACCAATATTCTTTAGTTTTGCATTCGTTTTGCTTAACTGATTAACAGAAATTATGATATTTCGTTTAGTATGTGGTGGGTTACGCACTATCAAAGTTACCCGCATTATCAAAGATACCCCGTTTTACGGTACCGTAATGTCGGGTGAAATTGATAATTTTTCATGTTTTTTCTTGTCTGTTTTCAACCATGTTGAAAATGCCAAACAACTGAATACAAGTACGACGGTCAGCCTCTTTGGCTCATGTGCCAAAATTTTATAACAAATGTGGCTTTAGTGCTAAAAATCATCCAGTAAACAGAAAATCGGGGAATCCCATTTCGGGGTGAAATCGATCACTTGTCAATGCGATTATTGTTATTTTTTTAAACAACTCTACATAATGAATATGAGCTCCCTGAATCCGAATATGCTGGCAAAATTCTTAATAATGCAATATGTAAAGAAATAATGAATAGTTAATTTCAAGAATTGTGATAAAAACGCCTAAATGTAGGCAATTTTTTAAGGAAATACCTGATATCTAACAGAAATTTAATTATTTCAACCGTATGAGCTAATTGGTACGAGTTTAGAAGATGAAATCGGGATCGGGGATATATTTTAAGCATCCTTTCAAACTTTCCTTACTTTGAATAATTCCGTTGTCGTCGTCGCTACCTACATGCAAATGCATGCTAGAGCGATCAGAGTATCAATTTGTCAAACAAAGAGCTAAAACTAATCAGCAACAGCTAACTAGAAAACTAATCAACCAAAACTATTATTGATAAACATTTTAATTTATCAATTATTAGCTATAGATGAAGTGTCTCTGGTTGTAACTCTTTTACATCGAATGCATAGTTGTGACCCGTTTTGTTTGAAATTGTGCTGCAATTCAATTTAAGCGCGTTCTCCACGGATACGACGAGTCAGTTGGATGTCCTTCGGTATGATGCTGACACGCTTGGCGTGGATCGCGCACAGGTTGGTATCCTTAAACAAACCGATCAGATATGCCACTCGCTTCCTGCAGGACCATGACGGCTGAGCTCTGGAATCGCAGATTTGCCTCTACATTTCCCCGGATACCACGACGAAGCAGATGAAGTTCTTCATGGTGTGGAACTTCTTCGAGTATCAAAAGGAGATCATGTCAATCATCGTGACTGGCAACTTTAACATCGATTTGAGCAAAAAGGAGAACATGGAGCTCGCGAACTTCATGGAGAAGTACCTCAACCTCAAACCGGATTCGGAACCTACTAAAGCAACCAATCTTAGTGGATCATGCGTGGACCTAACGTTCGACCGGAATATTTGTTTGGGAAGCAAGAGTTACCGCTTATGCTTCTTCTTCCATCTACCGAGTGTATCGGTTTTGAAGTGTTAACCGAACCAAACTTACACCACAGATTTTGTGTGCTAACACACAATGTCCATAATAGGTCATAATTGACATGCAACAAATAATATGAACATTGATTGGATTTTTATCAGTAGAAATATTTCATGAGTTTATGCCGGTCTCAAGCCAGGAAATAGATGAAGCTTACGTTATACAACGTCAACTTGGCGGTTGTATCTCGGAAAAAACATGTACCGTAAAACGGGGTAACTTTTTCAAAATTCTTGTAAGAATTTTTTGAATGTTAAAAATAGCCAATAAACACAAATTCGATTTGAGGCACCTCCAAATCTTCTCCAAATTGGATGAAAATTTGCCTGGTAGTTTGTTTTAGTATTGCAACTAGGACTAGGGGGTGACTGGTTGAATCCCAGACATTTTGATTTTTGTGAAACTGTCCAATGCAGAATGATTTATTTGATATGCTTTGATGAGTAATGCTTCACTGAGGCCTTAAGGCCTGTGTCCGTAAAATGAATCAAAACGGTAGTTCTGTTCTGTGTTGAAATCGTAATCTTGGAGAAGAATTTATAAGCCTTAATTCCAATTGCTATGAAAAATACTTTTCTCTTTTGAATGAATAGCCTACGATCAAAAGAAGCAAAAATCTTATGAAAATTTAGCAAATGTAATGCATATAATCATTAGTTTATCAGTACAACTACAAAGAACTGCCGATGATTTAAAGAAGGTAAAATTCCCATTTAAATATAAGCTAAAGTGTTGCCGATAATAATGAAACCAGTATAACTCGAAAAACTAGCTTATGTTTGAAAGAAGAAAAAAATTCTGATGAAATCACAATCGTTGGTAACCCAGAGACGAACCAATCATCAGATTAGAGACTTGACGCGATGTGTGGAGTTCACAAATTCGTCCTGAATTAACGGGTCTATTTTATCATTTTTTCATCATCAGCTCTTATATAGTGACAAACATTACGTACCGTCACATCATTAAAATCAACCAATTGATTAGCCGATCAACATTGGGCCACATTTATGAATCCTACACATTAGCGTTGTAGCTATTTTTTTTTTGTTCGTAGTTCGACTACATGGCATTCAGCCAAACGACCCGTTCGGCCAGATGGCATTCGGTCAAATGGCGTTCGGCCAAATGGCCGGACATCATCTTCTAAGTATGAATAAACTTGATTTTAATAGTCGTTAAAACGGGTTTAAGTACAATCAACTTTTTTATGTTTATTAACGAGATTTTTAGCTCAGGGCTAGTTCATCTCGGGACTAACGGCTTTATTTCCCTTTCGAAGGAAGTCTTCTCTATAACCTTTTTGTCATAAGTAACTATCTCGGGAATTGGATTGAATCCGAGGTCCTCGCCATGTGTTTTAACCGCTATACCAGGTCCATCCGCTTCTAACTTTTTCTTCAGGATTTTCTTCTAGCTTAGCTTAGCTTAGCTTAGACTGACTACACATATCAATGGTTGCTATTCCGTGATTGACCGAAGTCAGTGAAAATGCACAAAGAATCAACTAGAAGTTCGGCTGGGATTGGCCATAATCTTCTTCAGTGTGCATAATTCAGTGCCTCTATTTATACAGGGTCAATAACGGCGCCGGCCACGTCCTTGCAGTCAGGTGGGATTGGGGGAAGGAATGTTAGTGTGTAACCTTTGCTTTTTGGAGACCGTGTTTGCCTCTGCATCTCCACAAAGGTTACTGGGAGGGATGTTTGTTAATGGGGAGGATCGTTGGGTCATAGGATTCACTTTGATAAGCGATTAGACCATGATAAACAATGATTTGTGAGATATATACATGCTTATACGTAAATATAATATTTTCATTTGATATGAACAATTTCTATGTAAAGGAAAATTATGCCGACACTTGAGGTGACGAACCATTCAAAGTTTGTTGAACAAATACCTAAATGTAACATTCTCACAGCTGTCAGGACGAAAGCATTTATTATATTTTACTCATTTGAAAAGAAACAAAAAACTCGATTGGTTGGGACATCATAGAACACTCTTATGCCGACACTTACAGTGGCGAACCATCCAAAGTTTGTTGAATAAAGTGAACCTTTCGCAAGTCTACACTTGTAGTGTCGAACCATTCAAAGTTTTTTTAATTACAAAAATAAAGGTATATAAGAGGTGTTCTGAAAAAAAAAGTTAAACATAAATAAATCATGAATCAGAGTCTGTGTCGACACTCACAGTGACGAACCATCCATAGTTTATTGAAAAATCATATTTACATCCCACCAATGTAACGATTGAATGTGCAGTCATACATAGTTTATAGATTAGAAATAGTAGCATGAAACGAGCTCACCAATTGATCCGTTATCCTTGACTGAGCAGCCACAATCCACTTTCGGCTTCACTCGTTTGCTCGGCTATAAAAAAGCACTCAGGAAAAAAAAAAAATAAGCGCGCGACCCAAAAAGAATTAAAAAAAAACTGTTCAGGCTTTCTTGACGCACTGCCCAGGAGCAAGCGTCAAGGTCGAAGGATCAAACAGAACTAACCGATCGCGGCACTTTTTCACTTACTAGACCAACGCGCGACATGTTTGATCCTGCCCTCGTCGCTCGCCACGGCAAAAGCAAGTGTCAAGGTCGAAAGATCAAACAGAACTAACCGATCGCGGCACTTTTTCACTTTCTTCAACCGAACTCACCGATCACGCCACTTTTTCATTTACGAGACCGACGCGCGACATGTTTGATCCCGCCCTCGTTGCTCGCCCCGGCAAAAGCAAGTGTCAAGGTCGAAAGATCAAACAGAACTCTTTTTCTTCAGGATTTTCTTCTAAGTACTTACTCTGAGTTTCGTTCTCTGATAAACCTGTTCTGTGAATATATTCCTGGATTTTCTGAGAATCCACCCTGGGATTCAGTGAGATTGTGCTTGAAAAAAATATCTGTTACACAATAACTTTCGCTGATGCTCAATGATGTAAAACTATAATCCTCATAAGTTTATACAGTTTATATAAAACTTGTATAAGCATAACCAGTTTTACCAGCTATTGAAAATACAAGAAAGATTACTTACTTAAAGATTTAGTATGTAACTATACAAACTCTGAAGTTAAATTTTGAAATTAATCTATGGAAATCATCCAAAATATAAAATAATCTTAGGAATTGTTTTGATTATTACAATAAAGAATTTCTGTCGAAAATATTAAAAAGAGTAAGTGATCCAATTGTTGAAGGTGTTCCTAGGTGTTCACAATTTGACGTTTGAGCGGTGCCGTGTTATTTATGGAACCATGGCAACCAGTGAATTCGGCACCGCTCAAACGTCATATTAATGAACTCGTGCATTGGTCCATAGTTGCGGTAATGACTTTTATGCTGGTTTCATTGAATTTGATACAGAACCGGCGCTGCATGGGCACTGTCAATCGATATGTTAGCTTGTTGATACCTGAAACAGTTTGAAAATCTCGTTGATATTCCTTCGAAATTAATGAAATACCAGCAAAAGTGCTTACCCTTTTCTTCGCTTGTACCAATAGTTGCGGCAAAGTGTTCCTATAATGGAGGATCCCGTAAGAAAACAACGAATACCGCAACTATAGGAACACAAATTAAAAATATACCGCAACTAAAAGAACAGTGAACCAAAGATGGAGGCATCATTTTTCACCAAAATGCCTTTGTTTACTAAGATGAAATGATTTTTCTCGTTAAGCAAATGTCCTTTACTTCCCGTTACAACAAAAATATATGCATTCATTGAGCTTCTTGGGTTGTAAGCGGTTAAACGAAGTTGAATCGTGCTTAGTACCTCCACTATTGGAACATCTACCCTACGAGACGTCCTTATTTATTTATGTTTTTAAATTTACCAAATGCGAAATGCATTTTGGCGCCCTTGGCAAGTGCCAACATGGCCAACCGCACGCTACGGCTCTGGATATCATTACCAACTACAATGATTATGTTCCCATTTTTGAAAAGCAATATAGAGGAAATTTGTGCATTTTTACGATTTATTAACTCCATATACGACTGTTTCCATCCTGTTCTCGTATATACGAGTTCCGTTGATAGGTTTGATATATATACACCACTCTTAACTTTATATACGATTAGTTTGATTTCAATTGCAATAAAAATCATAATCAATCATATCATAATAGAACATCGAATAATAGAATAAAACTTTTTTTTCTTATGTTGAAGTAGTCCCCTGATGAAACCTTATTCTACCTATGATCCTACCGATATGATCAAGTGCGAGTTATGTTAACAGTACCATAGGTCTTGTACTTTTAACACAATCCGCACTTGATCATATCGTTGACCCTGTTGTTTTTCCTTGTTTGCTTTGGGCTCAGAATATATCACATTGAGGCCCAAGTAAAAATGGAACAAATTTCAAGAGTGAAAAAGCAGTTTTCGCCATTAAAATCGTCAAATCGAAGAAAAACACAGCTGTTTTATTTGTAAAATTAAAAGGCTGTATGTGTTTATTATTTTCGATTTGTCGATTTTGACGACGAAAACTGCTTTTGACATTTGCTCTATTTTTACTTGGGCCTTAACTCGAACACGAAAAGAAATGAAAAACGAACATTATAACTCCACCCGTCGCTACCTCAAACTCACTAGAACATGCGCTCCGTTCCCGTCGGTTGAAACAGCTGATCGACCGCCAGCGTAGCTTCCCGAGCGCCTTCCATCACGTAGATCCGATAATCGCCTTGGAGCGCCTTGCTGGCGGCGACCTTCACCGTGTCGTAATTATCGGCGTCACAAAACACCAATTTGCTCTGGGTTTGCCGCATCATGTGTGCCATTTCTTCTGCGTCGAAAGTCGGTGCCAGAGCGTTGAAACCCACGCCGATGACTTGCAGCGCTAGGACCAGGGGCGCCAAATTTTCACTGTTCACCGCCACTACCGAAGCAATATCCCCAACTCCGTAGCCTAACTTCTGTAGATGCTGGGCAGCCCGCACAACCCGTAGGCGCATCTCGGCCCGGGTCATCTCCCGACCCGTATCGGCATCGATCTGGATCACTTTATCGGACGATCGATCCAACAGATTCAACACTATCTGGCCAAAGTTACACTCCGGGTTGAAAATGCACGGTTGACGCGAACCGCTCCAAATACGTCGAACGGAATCGTATGAAGCCATCGTGAAGACTGACCGACCGACTGATAGCGAGAGCGATGCAAGACAACAACTTGAGCGACGACGACGACGACGACGACGACGAGGAAAGCGACGTCATCCACGCTCGTCAATCACTTAGCGGAATTTGGGGCAAGTGTGCCACCAAGCAACGAATTATTCGTTCACTAAATTTGTCCAAAGCTTATCACACCCATAAATTTAGTTATTTTGGAGAATTTGTTGAAAAATTTCCAAAAAAAATTATCATTTACTTTCCAGCAAATGGTGTTCAATAATTGCAATTTGATTCTTTGGTTCGACGTCAGTGAAACTAACTCCATCAAATCTCGCATAACTTATGATCTCGCCCTAAAAGCCATTGGTAACCATGTGTGTAGCTCATTGTTTCTGAGCATTTGAATGGATTTACACGTTGTTTAACAACTCTATGGTGAAGAAAAGATCATTATCTACCTACCAGTGATGTTGGTTTGGATGTTTATTCCTTCACTTGCTCAGAAACAACGAGCTACACACATGGTTACCAATGGCTTTTAGGGCGTTATCTCAGAGTATGCGAGAAATGTATTTACGGAATTATTCATTTGAATAATAATAATTCATGCTGCTTGGAATATGAATCAAGGTATTTGTAGATCCCACCAGAACCTGCATTTTGGTAGCATTTAAGGCGCATACACGGCTTGTTAGCATTCAATTACCTGCAGTAAAGGTGCATATATTGCTAAATAAATGCTTTTTTACATGCTTTCTAGTTACCTTACTCCAAACTCCACTATTCGTCGTTCGGAACAAGTTTGCGGCACAACAGTTCAGTTCGACGTGTCTGAGTTAGGTAGTATAGTAATTTATTTTGAATAGGTACACAAAAGCCGCGTGTGGACGACAGTTTCGAAGGCCTGCGGGTGGACGACATGCGGAATACAAATGACTGGCGAAAAAACGATCGCGCCGTCGTTCGTTGGTCGTGGAGAGACGCGCGCGCAGCTCAATGCGACGACGACGGAGATATGATGATTGTTTACTTTCGGTAATCGAACTTGCTGCGGTGCGGTAACAGAGCGAGAGAGGTTCCCAAACGCATTGAGGCTTTATGGTTAAGTCGGATTGAACACGCACACGATGTTTTTGACGTATTGTATAATTCAGACATTCATGAATCAGATTTGGAATGATTTTGATTTTTTCTTACGAATAAGAGTGCAAATCAGTTTGAGGGGAGTTCCATAAATTTCTTATGGTTTAAATTTAGGTGTTCCTATTTTCATCCATTTAAGTATTACACTCCCGTGCAAAAATTTGGGTTGATCCCCTAAAGGCATACAAAAGTGATTTGTCCTTATCGCTATGACTACAAGTCTAATAAACACTCTCAATGGCGCTTGTTTCGCAATAAGTTAATTTACTTTCATAGGTAACACTGAGGAACACGTTTTTGTCTCAAGCATCAAAATACCGCTATTTACTAAATTAAGGGCTGCGTAATCCATTGCCGTTTTCAAAATTATCATAGCACGTCCAGTTTTTGAGATATTGAATGTTGAAAATGCAAAATTTGACTATTTCAGCAAACTTGCATGCAAGGCTTGTATGGTAATTTGTTCGCTCAATTTGCCACAGAACCCAAACTTCATGTAAATGACAATTATTATCAGCAAAGTTCATAATACTTCCGATGCTTAAAAATTATTTTATGATGGTTTCGAAAACTTTTGTATTTTGCCATATAAGAGAAACGATGAATTTTGTATGGAGAATGCAAGCATGTTGGAAAAATCGATTTAATCTAAATCAAAGTCATATATTGCATGCTTGGTGGATTAGATCACAAAAAGTTTGATAAATCATTCTTAAAAGTGCATATAGTGCGACCTGTATAAAAATTATGACGTGCTGTAACATTTCGGAGAACGCCATCAGATACAGCAACCCCAAATTTTCTGGAGACACATAATTTGATTCTTGAGACACGCAAAAATGTCATTTTTGTAAAGCTGTATAATTTGACAAAAACATGTTTTCAGTTCTTCAGTTTTTACTACTTCGAAGAGCACTTACGAAATTTTTGGCGGGAAATCTAAAACCTCTTTAATTATAATAAAATAGTAGTTCAAGTCATCGTGCAAAAGTTTGGGGTCACTAGAACTCTGTAAAAAAAAAGCAAAGTCTGTAAAAATCATTTACGTCTTATTATTTACATTTCAATGTTCCATACACTATTGAAATTGGTCAAAACACGGCAGAGATAGTAGCAAAAATGATTTGCATGCGTCGTACGTGAACCCAAATTGATGCACGATAACTGGAATGACTGTTTTATAAATATTAACCCTCTAATACCCAATTTTTTTTTCGATTTAAGTATTATTTTTCGTTATCTAAAATCGTTCTAAACACGTTTTGGGCATTTATTTATTTTTATTCGCTAATTTTTAAATTTTGGTTTTTGATTTTATAATTTTTATTTCTGAACATTCCTAGCTTTTTTCATTTTTTCTTGAAGCCTTTTCTAGTTGTTGTTTTTTGGCAATAATAAAAATTCAAATTGTTACGGCATTTTTAAAAATATTAAATTTTAATTTTTTTTTTCGGAGCTTATTTCATTTTCCGTGTAATTAACGGAAAAACAGGTTTGAAATGATTTTAATACCACCAGGCTCTTCTTTTGTGATAGGTTAATCGTAGAAATATATAAAAGGTACGATTTTTTATATTACACGTTAAATGAAGCCCAGGCATTTGTAGGTTATATAAGAATGCAATTTTTCAAACAATTTCTAAAAATACAAAAAAGTTTCAAAAGTCATAAAAAACTTCTCTTATATGCGTGTTATGAGTCAAGGTATAAGCCAAAAATAAAATCATTTTGATTTCCGAGCTACGAAAAAATACACAAAATTCCAAAGTGTACCCCGTCTAAAGGCGGGGTTGGGTATCAGGGGTTAAAAAATAATTTTCAGATTTTTCTGCCAAAACTATGCATATGTTCCAACGGTTCTAATGACGCAATAATTTTAAATTTTGATCGATCCAATGCAGAAAAAAATAGCCAGGTTTTAAAGAAATGTCACAACTCACAACAATTAAAAAAAATGTTCATGTCAAAATACCTACGCATAATTAACTTAAATTAACCTAAAAATAATTAAAAAAATAATTAACTAATTGTCTTACGCCATAGAGAGTTTCAATTAAAAATGCAATCACAGAACCCAAAATTTGTATCGGATTACTATATCTGATATACGTAAACATTTCAGATATACAGTCATCTCTCCCTTACTCGATATTGAAGGGACCATCGAGTTAGGGAGGTATCGAGATACAGAACACAATTTTTTCAATTTATGAAATTTTGATTATTTCGACAAAGTACATTCAAAATAGTAAATTCAATGTGAAAAATAGTAAATTTTAACTACATTTAGCAACGTGACACTTTTAGCATAGTCTTCAAAAAATCAATTTTTGATCACCCTGAAATGACATGCCAACCTTCATTTTACTGTCACTATTACCATAATTATCAAATTTATGAAATTTATTAACATTTGGAGAATGTTTGGGAGTGTTCCAAGCTACTGCAGCAGTTGTCCTATCGTAATAAGGTTAATCTATATTGGGTTCCTGGCCATTGCGGAATAGAAGGAAATGAAAAAGCTGATCAGTTAGCAAAACAAGGTTCTTCCATGCAATTTATAGGGCCTCAACCGTTCTTCGGAATGGCCTCTTGTGCTCTGAAAATGCAATTAAAGAGCTGGATGAAGGCAAAAATTAAACTAAACTGGAAGAACGCAATGGACTCTCGTCAGTCCAAACGATTCATTGAACCAGATGCCTATCAAACACAGAGGTTGTTAAACCTCAATAAACACGATCTAAGTACTTATACTGGCTTATTAACAGGCCACTGCCCCAGCAAACGTTACCTTAAAATTATAGGTAAATTACCAGAAGATATGTGTCGTTTCTGTAAATTAGAAAGCGAAAGCACTGAACATTTGTTGTGCAAGTGTGTTGCACTATACCACAAGCGTTGTAGATATTTAGATAAAGGCTTGCTAGAGCCTAATGAAATTCAGTTCTATCATCCAAAACAGGTACTACATTTTATCCGAAACGTAGTACCTGATTGGGATGCACGCCAATAGCTGTGGAGATAGTTACTTCATATAGAAACATATTTCTACAGTACGGCAAAAACAAAGAGGATAACACTACAATAGATCAACTTAATGGTCGCAGTGGTATCATGTCCCCACAGAGGAAAAAAAAAAAAAAACATTTGGAGAATATTTGAAAATTTTCTTGGAAATATCGAGTTAGAGAGGTAAACTTGTATAGGAAACTGAAACAGATCGCATCGAGTTAGGGAACATCGAGTTAGAGAGGTATTGACTTACAAAGGAATCAAAGTATGCTATATTGCGCATTCCATCGAGTTAGGGGAAATATCGAGATACAGAATATCGAGTAAGGGAGAGTTAACTGTATTGATTTTCGGTAAAAAAAAACAAACGGATTTTTCGAGCATTTTGAAAAAAGTTAGTTAAACATGATTTTCCAAAATGTAATCAACAAAATAATGTTGCTCTCTTACAAAATTGGTCCCTTTGACATCGAGTTATGGAGAGTCGACTGTAATCAACTTGAAACCCTGTCGGAAAATAGTACTGGGTGAATCCTCCAAATAAAGCCGACTTTTTGCTTAATGATAGCGGACTTTGGGGCAAGTGTGCCATAGGGGCAAGTATGCCACCCCTGCATTTTATAAAAACTACAATATATTTTTTTTCTTTGAGTTTAACAATATGTTCCTTCATAGTTCACAATATAATAATCAATATATGATGAACATTGCTCTATTTTACACGTATTTACATCGATTTTTGCAAAGACAACCAAATTTGAGTGGATTTTTATAAGATTTCGTTGTTTCCAAATAGCATGGTAAAAGGTAAATTATTAACAGATTTTTCTAACGTACTGTACATCGTGAAACTATTCAAATGTTTAAGTTATTGTGGCATTTGAACGAAAAAAGTATTTAGTTTTATATACAAAATCCAGTTTGGTTGAAATGTATAGTTATCTGAGCAAGTGTGCCACCTATTTGATAAACAAAAATTGTTGAAATTAAATTTATAAAAATGTAAACATCATCAACAAAATCATAATAATAAACTAAAATGAGGCACCGGTAGTGGTTTCTGAAGTATAGTAGGGGAATTACTAACATGTTTGCCCCCCAAAGTGATTTTATCTCAAAATATTCAATAATAACATGTTTTTCGGCTTATTAAGTACCGTTTTACATATGTACATCAATATTTTACCGTTATTTAGTGCTGACCTAGTGTAATATTATACATATTTGCCGTAATAGAAGGGTACTACTTATATTGTATTGAATGGAGACAAAAATAACCATTTTAGTTATTCGAATGAGCAGCCCTGTCGTCGTAAAATTTGAGCTTCTTAGCCATCCCCTTTTGAGGAGGGCGTTGCTATAGCCCAGAGGGCAGTTGTACTCACAGGTGAGACTCCCTCATTAACAGTTTCACAAGAAAATTGTATCAAATTAATATATATTCCAAACTCATGAGAACTAATATGCATTTGCACGTGTTAAGTTAATCAAATTAAAATGTGAAACGGAGAAACACCTATAAATTAAAAAAAAATATATATGTATAATGTCGAGCCCTTTAGATACATCGGAATATCTTCAAAACCAGGGACAAACGATCAAAATTCACACAGATTAACAAAATGGAAAGTATTTGCTTAAACTCAATGTTTATTTCATTTCAACATGATAAATATCAGGGCCCAGATAGCCGTAGCGGTAAACGCGCAGCTATTCAGGAAAACCAAGCTGAGGGTCGTGGGTTCAAATCCCACCGGTCGAGGATCTTTTCGGGTTGAAAATTTTCTCGACTTCATAGGGCATAGAGTATCTACGTACCTGCCACACGATATCAAATTTCGGGACATCCAACCCCCCTTTGTCATGCTTTTTCCAATACCTAATACATGTACTGTCACACTTTCGTAGACCACCCCCCTTCCTCAAATGATGAGTGTCATTTTTAGGTGACCCCTTAGTTAGCTTTTTGATGGTGACCACAAAATTTAAAACGAATGGTGCACTTATGGTGTAATTCGAGATTTTTCTGATAAAATTCAAGATGACCAAATATATTGCATATGAAAACTACATACCGTCGATGGGGGTGACAATGGGTCTGGGGGGTGAGATTGGGTCAAAACGGAAAAATATGATTTATGAAATATTTTAGCTAATAATGCTGATATTACCAAAATTAATAATTCATATGTTAGGGAACATATTATTACACGTAATTTATCACAATATACATTTTTAGAAATAATAGTTTTTGTTTACTATATCAATAAAATTGTATGTTGAAACTAGATAAAATTTACAACATTAAATTTCTCCTGTGCAAAGTATCACGCATGTACTTTAACCTCTATCGTTATATTGGTAGAAGGTTGATAGTCTTTTCATTACACTTCACATGTATTTTCCGTAATCTATTTGATTTTTCCACAAAAATTTCATTTTTTCCGGTACGGTGTCTAAAACTTCAAAAATGGGGGTGAGATTGGGTCAAGCAAGAACGATAGTAAATGAAATTGCAAGTCCACGTTTTTGATATTTTACGGTGCCGGATGTTCTCTTTTTCATTAATATGTGTTTATTCTTTCTAAATACAGCATCTGTGAAACATCAAACAAGTCTACTTGAGTATTTCATGCATTGAATAACAATACAACGCATTTTGACAACTTCTCAAGCCAGAAACTGTGTTTCGTGCGCAGCAACATCGTAAAATTTTATCAAGTGTTTTTTTTTAAATTTAATTATTTATCAGTGTTTTCATAGTATAGAAACATCTCACGGAAGTACAAAAGAGTTGGATCGCTGAAATACTGGGATTATGAAGTCAACATTTGCCTGAAATGTATTGATCGTGGAATGTCGCATCGAAATTTTACTATTTGCGAAGGTTTAAAATAAAAATAATCACTGTTTCAGTGCACCTTTAGGGAAACTGAATAGGCTTTATGGTAATGGGGATGAGACTTTGAAGACAATTTGAGGGGAAAACAAGAAAATGTATGTAAACTTAATGATAAATGTTGGGTTTACATATTTTTCTCATAGTTCTTCAATTTTTCGGTATATTCGTTCTTTTAAGTGGGTTTATCATACTTGTGAAAGTTCTTAGATGTTTTTTAGTCTTGTTTGCATCGTATTTCATCAATATTTTTCAGCTATGAATGGTTTTGCAATCATATTCTCAAAAACAAGTTATTTCAATTACAGTGACCCAATGTCACCCCCTCTATGGGGTGAGATTGGGCCATTTTTCATTCACTTATAGCGCCGCAGTGAATAAATATTTTTCTATAATATTTTGGACAGTTGTTAAAGTACCATCAAAGTACATATACACCATATTTGAAGTTTATTGGAGTTAAATTGCGATAGTTATTCAATAAACAAATCGTACATATCCCTTTTTGACCCATTGTCACCCCCAACGACGGTACTTTCTTAGTTTGATTTGTGTTTAAGGATATATGAAAAGAAAGATACGTGAAGAAATACCTGAAATGTATCCAAAAATGAGCTGCTCTTCAAACTGCTAGCTAGCATTAGAGGGATCCACTAATATGCTTGCTTCCCCCTGACGAGATTTCCGAACAAACAATTTCGCCAGAGATGTCATTGGTTGAAATAAATATGCCTCAAAATGCGGCTTATGTGAAATTGCCGAACAGATTCACGAATAAATGCTCAAGGTTTATTAAAGCAGGACGTCTAGAAAGTTTGAACCTTATTTTTGGCTTAAACATGAGGTTCGAACTTCAACCAAATATATCACTTAATTTTAAAATAAAATGTCGCTTTAAAGTGATATCAAAGTGCAAAAAATTGACAATTGCCCTGGATTTCAAAATATTACGCTATTGTTTATTATAGTAGTTTGGCGTTGGATTTATAAGTATATTTGAGAATTGTTGATTATTCATTACATCAGTTTTTCAAACTCATTTCAGCAAATACCGTTTTTGATGCGTACTTGATCATGTATTTTCAACACTATTACTTTAAAACTATTGGCCCAAAATGATCAAGAATACGAACTGATTGTCTTTAGATATGACAAGTTTTTTTTTCTGCTTCAAAATTTCATGTATCTCATAAAACTTCAAAAGTAACTTGAGTTGATTCGATCGTTATTGTTTTATGCTGAAGTTATGTTGCAATTTCAACATAATTTTTCTTTTCACACAAAAAAGTGATTTATATACCAAAGGAATATCAGAATTTCAGAATTCAGTGGTGACAAGAGGTCGCACAGCTCGGACATTTCAATTGATTTTCTACAGGATGTTAATTTCGATTGGTGTCCTACAGAGCGTAGAGATGTATCTGATCTATGTGGATTAAGTTCAAATTTCTGCAGGGCGTTGATAAAGCTTTGAATTTTAAATTATTTTTCTACAAAGAATTAAGATGAGACAATATTAAATTAATCAAATAACAGCTTAACAATTTTCATTAATACTATACAGAGCGTTGATGTGCATATGATCTACGTGGAATCAGGTCAATATACTTCAGGGCGTTGATCAAGTTTGAAATTTTTAATTGATACCCAACAGGACGATGAGATGCAGCCGATCTACATAGAATAAAGTCAAAATACTCCAGAACGTTGATACTGCTTGGAATTTTCAGCTTATGTCCTACAGGTCTGACCTTAATGAGACATGGTCAAACTCCATGATGTTAATGAAGCTTAACCAATTTGATTGATGCCATAAAGGGCGTTAATATGCAGCTGATCTATGTACGATAAGATCACATTACTCCAGGGCCTTGATACAGCTTGAAATTTTCAAATGATACAGAGTGTTAAGATGCAAATGATCTACATAAGACAATGTCAGATCACTCAAAAACGCATGAGCGTTTTAGAAGCTTGTATTTTACAATTGATATCGTTCAGGGCGTTAAGATGCACCTTATCTTCTTGAAATAAGGTCAAATTACTCCAGGGCGTCGATACAGCTTGGATTTTCAATTCATTTGAGGCATTAAGGCGCACTTTATCTACATAGGATAAGCTCAATTTTTTCGTAGGTACCGCTTAGAATTTGCAATTGATCTCAATCAGGGCATTAAGATGCAGCTGGTCCACATAACACAAGGTCAAATAATTTCAGTGTGTTGAAGCAGCATGTAAATTTCAATTGATTTTCCATAGGGGTTTTAAGATCCTTCAGATCTTGCAAAGATATAGGTGAAATAAAGTCAAATTACTCCAGGGCGTTGATATAGCTTACTAATTTTAATTGATGTAGAATTTTAATTTGATACAGAACGTTCAAAGACACCTGATCTATTTGGAATACATTCAAATTTCTCCTGGGTGTTGATACATCCTGTAATTTACAATTGACGTTCTACAGGCCATTCAGATGCACCTAATCGACTAAGGATAAGAACAAATTACTCCAGGGCGTTGATACAGCAATGAATTTATTAAATGATGTCCTACAGGGCGTTAAGATACAGGTCATCTATTTGAGAAGAAATCAAATTACTCCAGAGCGTTGTTACAGCTTGACAATCTCGATTGATGTTATACAGGGCTATAAGGAGCGCATGATTTACATAGGATAGTCAAATGACTGTAGGGGTTTGATACAGCAAGAAAAATCGATTGATTTGCTATAGGGCGTAAAGATGTTTCAGATTTCGCCATGATTTTTGTGGACTCTTACTCCAGGGCGTTGATACAACTTAGAATTATCAAATTAAGTCCTAAACGGCAATCACATGCACCTGATCTACATGGAAAAAGGTCAATTTATGCCAGGGCGTTGATCCAGCTTAGAGTATACAATTAATGTCTTACAGTTGTATCTGATACATGGAATAAGCTCAAATTACTCTAAGGTGTATCAACGATTGATTTTCTACAAAGCGTTCAGATGCTTTAGATCTCGCAAAGATCTGTGTGGAATAAAGCATTTTTTTCCAGGGCGTTGACAAAGCTAGGAATTTTTAATTGATGTCCTACAGAGCGTCAAAATGCACCTGATCTACATGGAATAAAGTCATTTTACTCTAGGACGTTAATAGAGCATGGAAATTTCGATTGATTTTCTTCAGGGCGTTGAGATGTTCCAGATCTCGCAAAGATCTATGTGGAATAAAGCCAAGTCATTCCAGAGCGTCGACACAGATGGATCGATTTATGTCATACAGGGAGTTACGATGCATCTGATCTACGTGAAGCAATATCAAATTACTGCACAGCATTGATAAAGCTTAAAATTTTCAATTGATGTTCTACAGAGAGTTGAGATGAATCTGATCTACATTGAGCAAAGTCAAAACACTCCAAGGCGTTTATACAGCTCGGGAATGTTGATGGATTTTCTACAAGGCGTAAAGATGCTCCAGATCTCGCAAAGATATGTGTGGAATGTAGTCAAATTTGTCTAGGGCGTTGAAACAATTTGAAAATTTCGATTGATGTCCTACAGAGCGTCTATATGTGCCGGATACTCATAATAAGGTCAAATAACTACAGGGCGTTGATACAGATAAGAAATTTTGATTGATTTTCTACAGGGCATAAAGATGCTCCCGATCTCGCAAAGATCTGTGTGGAATAACGTCAAACTATTCCAGGGCGTTGATACAGCTTGATCGATTGATGTCATACAGGGCGTTGAGTTACACCTGATCTACATAGAGAAAAGTCTTAATACTCCAGGACGTTGATAAAACTAGGAATTGATGTCTTCGGACCATTAATATATACTCGATCTACATAGAATAAAGTCAAACTACTCCAGGGCGCTAATATAGCTTGAAATTATTAAATGATATCCTACAGGGCGTTAAATGCAACTGATCCAATTAAGACAAGGTCAAATTACTCCAGGGCGTTGATACAGCTTGACAATTTCGATTGATGTTACACAGGGCGTTTAGTTGCACTTGATATACATGCAACAAAGCTAAATTAATTCAGGTAGATGATACACAGCTTGAATTTTCAACTGATTTCCCAAAAAGCGTTAGAAAAATATCTGAGCAAAGCTTCTTAGTCGTCGACTAAGCGCGACTAAGCAGGACGACATGGCTGCGAATGAGTAATAGAGAGTTACGCATGTTTTGAACCTTGTTATAAAGCACCACCTTATTACGGTAAACTTAAAATTATTTTTTAAACTATCGATTAGCGTCTGCTTTTTAAGTAATATTAATATGAAATAAAGAAAATTTCATTACAAGTAGAATTACATGCGATGTTCATTCGGTGGCTGTCTTGCCCCATATGGGTGGCACACTTGCCCCATAGTGTCGAAAAATGGGTTATTTTGGATGATATTTTAGAAGCTCCAAAACTAATACTTTTTGAAATTATTTTCATTTAAAATAGCACAGTGGTTATGAAAAGATGTGAAACTATCATCATGAGGCTAAATTGGTAGTTTTTATAAGCCTTGGGCAAAGTTAGAGAACAGTTTGCTTAAGGTGGCACACTTGCCCCAAATTCCGCTATGTTATGTGGTGAAATACTTCCAGGCAATGCACAAACTCCACTGGAAGTGTAAATCAATTCCCCTGAGAAGGATGAGGAATGTGGAGTAAGGAATAAGGAGTGAGGAATGAGAACTGAGAAATGGGAGTAAGCACTGAGAGTGAGGAGTGAGGAATGAGGAATAAGAACCAAGGAATTAGGAATGAGGGGTGAGGATTGAGATATGAGGAATTAGGAACGAGGAATGAGTAGTGATAAGTGAGAAATGATGAGTGAGGAATGAGGAGCGACAAATGAAAAGTGAGGAATGAGGAGTAAAGAATGAGAGATGAGAAATGAGGAGCGACAAATGAGAGAAGAGGATTGCGAAATGAGGAACGCGGAATGAGAAATAAGGAGTGAGAAGTAAGGAATGAGAAATAAAGAATAAGAAGTAAGGAATGAATAATGGCGAACGATAAATGAGGAATGAGGAGTGAGAAATGGGAGTTAAGGAATGAGGAATGAGAAGTGATGGGTGAGAAGGCAGAAATGAAGAGTAAAGAATGAGGAATGAGGAATGAGATATTAGGAATGAGAAGTGAGGAATGGGTAATGAGGAGTGATAAATGAGGAGTGTGACATAAGGAGTGAGAAATGAGAAGTAAGGATGAGGAATGATAAGTGAAAAATGAGGAATAAGGAGCGATATATGAAGAATGAGGAGTGATGAATGAGAAGTGAGGAGTGAGATGTGAACGAGTGAGGAATACGGAGTAATGAAAAAGGACTGAGGAACGAGGAGTGAGGAATGAGGAATGAAGAGTACGAAGAGAAGATTTAGGAGTGAGGAAAGAGGAACAAAGAGTGAGGAATGAAGAGTGATGAGAAAGAGTGAGAAGTGAGGGATGAGGAATGAGGTATGATGATGATGTTGAGGAGTGAGGAACGAGGAATGAAGAGCGAGGAATGATATATGACAAGTAAGGAGATAGTAGTGAGGAATGTGGAATGAGGAATGGAGAGTGAGGGATGGTGATGATGGTCATGATGTTGGAACTACGGACGTTCCGATATTTCCAATTTATCGCAATATCGATATTTTGCGTCCGATGTTTGATATATGTGTATCGATATTTTCTATTGGACATATCGGTGATATCGATATTTCTCTCTGACAAGTATATCGCACAGTGGCCAGTTTTTTGGGTTTTCTCCAATAATAACCTATTATTTCTTATAACACATTTTCTCTACCATGCTTTATATATGACGTGGAACCTAAATAAGTAATTCCATGAAGGCGTACGTTATTTTCCATATAAAGACTGTATCAGTAATTCCATCAAGATGTTCTTTAAACCTGGAAATTTCATTCTTTTCAGTCCCCTTCAAATTTAAAATATTTTTCTTCAAAAAAATCCATTCAAATTTATTTATGATATCTGGAAAATTGTTGCTCTAAAAATAAGTTAACTTATTCATAATACCCTGTTTGAAAATAAAAAATGTAGATTGTCAATTTTTTTCAATCTGTTTTGATAACCTTCAAAAAGCGACAGTTCTAAACGTTTTTATCTGCCATTGATAAAATAAAAATATAGCAAGCACAAAGCGTACACTTTATAAAATTAACATAGGCATTTTGCTCAATTAAATTATTTGTATATAGGGAGACTAACAGCTTCGGCACTATTCGACTATTATCGGCAAACGCCAAGTACCCAGTATTTTTCTATCGAAACACACCAATGAAAATATTCAGATGATACTTTGCTCTGCCAGCTTCCCGCTGTCGAGATTTCCGAGACGGAACAAACAATATTGCTAGAGATGTATTCAATTCAGATGAACAAGCCTCAAAATGCGACTTTATTGGAGCTGCCGAACAAATTCACCTGCAGCGCTTATGGGATAATTGCCGAAGAGAATGAAGCTGCCGACAATAGTCACACTGACAAGAGATGTTCGCAGCGTTGAAAAGCGATTCCAGAGAGATTTCAACAAATCTGTCGGTGTGAATCGATAGATGATTGAGCAGCGCATGAATGTAAACAAACAAACACGTAATTTGGCTGCTGATGTCCGAGAAAATTACAAAAAAAACACGACATCGGCTTAGACTGCCGAGAATACGTAAGTTCCTCTATATATATTTTTGTTTATTGACGCTTGCACGTCAAAAAACCTAGTAGACGGTTTGGCTTGTGAAGGAAGCACAACATAATACAACGAAGTATAGCATGTAACGTCCAGTGGCACAGTCGAAATACGTTCCTGACGAAAAAATAAATCCGCACTGAAACGGGAATCGAGCCCACACTCCTTGATTCGATGCGGCTAAGTGCTTGGACACACTAACCGCATGGCTACGTAGCCCACATTCGTCTTCTTCTTTTTGACTTTTACGTCCCCGTTGGGACAGAGGCTGCCCCTCATCCTGTCCCTTCTTATGAATACTTCCATTGATGTAGCTACACTGAAGCAAAAATACTTAGGTTTTCCATAAATCAAGACTTATGAACCAACCAAATTATGGTTTCATTACACGCTTAAACATTTCGAAAATGGGATCATAAGTTTCATAAGTGAGAGCTTTGAATTCTTTAACAACAATTACTTGAAATAATTATCATAGCAATCGCTAGAAGAACAACTTCGCTTTCGATGTTGGCTACAAGTTAATCGAAAACAGATCACACGCTTTCAAAACATTTCAATTTTTGAGCACGCCTGAAGTAAAAGGCGAATAATATCATCGATTAATAATTCGAATTAAGTTATTATCATTGCGTTTATTACCGAATTTCATTGATTGACTTATGAAATTTATTACTGGAATTCTTCACCAAAATCATAAGTAAAACTTAAAAATTTCAACAATAATCGTTGTGGCGCCAAATCATAATTATTCCTTAAGAAATTATTAAGTTTTTTTGCCTCAGTGTAGGATTTTTTTCTGGAGGGGACCTAGAAGAGCCTACCCGAGCAGGTGGAAAAAGCTGACCAAGATCATAATTTGTTGTTCTAAAGTATTTACTGACAACCATAATCAGCTATTGGTTTTTTGGAGGTAAGAGATAAAAGATCAAACATAATATCAGAACAATATCTGGCAAGTTTATTGAAAAAAAAGGCCGGCATTCAGGATCAAACCCTCGACCTTCAGATCTATACTCAGATGTGCTACTCATTCGGATATGTCTATCATTTTTTCGCTTTCTGAGACTACTTTTAGCTCCAAGAGGTTGTCCTGACGTCACACTGTTCAATCCCGCCATTTTGCTGTTGAATGTGTTTTGTTTCATGTCAAAGAACTAATTTTGATCTTGTTTATATATTTTCAGATGTTGAGCTCTAGCGCTGAGATTTATAAAATTTTCGAACATCTTTTCAATATCAAATTGAGATATGCGATCATGAATTGTTCGTTTCGAGATATGATTTTTATTTTTCCGATTGCCCGGGAAGATCCGTCATTGATTTGAGAATTTTCAAAACAGTTTTTCGTACAAAATCAAAAAACTTTTCATGAAAATTTGTTCACTGTATTCTATTTTTAAGCTAAATTACAGTGAACACATTTTCATAGCACAATTTTTAGTTTTGAAGAAAAAACTGTTTTTAAAGTTTCGATGGCGGATGACGTGTTCTTGAACGTTAATGATAGTCCAGATAAATTTTGAAAGAAAACTGAATATGCAAAGTGGATCATTTCATCAAAGTCTATAGGGAATCGATGCCGATTATGGACCCTTTGCGTATTATGGACCCCTACAGAAAAACATAAAATTAACACTCAAAGCAACTTTATTCCTATGAAAATCCACCGGGGGAACTTCGATTACATTGTTAGTCAGCAGTTTCAGGCAAACTATTTGGTTTGAGACGCATAAATACAGATATTTGAACAGTTTTGTAAATGAAATCACACAAGAGGGTCCATAATACGCATTTTCAGGTGGGTCCATAATAGGCTCGTCGGCAGCGAGCCGGATTACATGGGAATCAAATGGAGGGTCCATAATACGCAACGTCAAATTTGTAAACAATCCTATTATGGACCCCGGGAGGGTCCATAATAGGCATTCGGACAACAGATTTTCAATTGCATATTTCGCTGAAAAAACGAATGATTTTGTATGTTTCATAGACGTACTATGAAGTAAAGACATTGAATTTGTTGTTAGACTCCACAAAACGTATATGCGCCTGAGATATCATTGCGGAAAAGCGTCTAGTATGAATTTCAGCTACTAAGGGGTCCTTACTAGCATTGAAACCCTACATCCAGAAAATTTCATTGCAAGCTGATAGGGTGCTGCCAACATCTATTTGATTTGGCACGCAATTCGCGCCTTGTTTACCTTGTTTTGAAAAATATTTTTGATTAAAAAAGGACAAACACAAACCTTCGGTTTGAACAAAACAACCCTCAACTGATTCACACCCATTGATTTAAGTTTGAGAGAATGTAATTTACGATTTACGTTATTTCAAATACTTCTTTCCACTCGAAGTATATGAAGTTCAAATAAAGAATGAATGTAATATCGGTTTCTGTCCATTATACAATTCATATCGTCGTTAATTGAGCATGAGTGAAAATTTGGAAAATATGTTAAAATATGATAATAAACGGTAAGAAAAAGTGTTTAAGTTTATTAAGAAAATTGAATCGTAGTATAAGATTTTGCTGTCAATAGAAAGGTAATTAATCTCATAACGAACAATTCAGTACCATTTATATAATTTTTTTTTATTTATATAAAAGAAATACAAATGTTGTAGGGTGCTAGCGTCTCTAGAAACAAAACAAAAAACGTTGGCGAATCACAATTCTGAGGTTAGGGACAGAGCACCACCAACAAACTTTTTCATCCAAACACTAATAATATTACGGTCGATGTACCAATAGCCGCATAGCTTAGAATAAATATTCGTATAAAATCGAAAAATAACGCTAGCGTCATTATTCTTACATCATCTGAAAGCTTTTTATCTTGGTTTTGTGGGAAAAATATGAAAACTACGAAAACTCATATGATTGTATTTTTATCGCTTGTGCCACCATAGGAACACATGTGCATATAGAAGCACTATTTCTAATTTCTGTCCCTATAGTAGCATTAGCATCATATTTTTTCTTCAAAGTGTGGATCAAAAGCTTTCGTTTGATGTAAACAAAGTACTTAATTCACTATTTTTTTCGAATAATAAAAAATAATTTCTCTCAGTAGTGGTACTATATAGGAACAATATGTTTACTATAGGCGCAAGGGAGCTCAAGTTTTAAGCAAAACTAATTATTTCGATCATTTTTTGAACAAATTCAAGCTGTGTGTCAATGGTACTTAGATAAATAGCTCCTGACATTCATGTCAAAAATAAATTTGAAAAGATTCATAGCGAAACGGCCGTTAAAAGCCACTAGTGCGATTGTCCATTACGGGAACACTGACCCTATATTTCTTTTCCAGAATGATTCACTCATTAGTCAACAGCAAAAAATGCATTAATGGTAGATTAGGTACGTTTGTATAATTATCAGCTTAAGTTGTTTCTTTTTACAGCTCTCGATATCGCAACGTAATCATGATACATTTTTATATTTGGCCAAAATGCGAAAAGTCACGATAAAAAAACAGAAAGATACGCCGTCCACAGTTGTGACTGCATTTATAGAACTGATATCTGGTCCTCAATAAAGTTCGCTCATGTCACGCTTGGCAAATTCCTGGGAGAGTGAGCCTTATATTGCGTGCTATGGTAGAGGCGGAGGCGCATTTGACTAAAGTGCACCAATAACCGCCAAGATAAGATTGGAACAATTGCAGTGGTGCCGGGAAAGATCGGTATGATGGAAATCGATCAGCACGAGAGAAAGTTTGAATGATAAGTAAACAATGGTGTTGGGGGTTTTTATCAATTTTATCTTACTGTAATGAGGCATAAGCTTAGCTCAGTTGTTGATTAGATTTGTTTGTGATTGTTTTATGAATCAAGAGCATGCATTCCAACGAACCACTATCAGTAGGTTTGAGTTTAGCGAGAGGCGATAAGTTCAGGGTTGTCAACGTAAAACAAACGATGAACGTTATTTTTTTTAACTATCAGGCTCAATGAGATTGTGATTAAGTATTCATAATGCAGTTTACTGAAAACGTGCTAGTAATATTGCACTCGATATTATTCTGAATAAATCGTTCTTAAGGTGCTACGTATGTGAATCCGAAAAACTGATAAGAGATAACCCGAGCAAAGTTTAGTTAAAATAAGCTTCACGTCTAGTTATCAAATCGCAAATTGCAAATAAATGAATTCATGATTAAACTTGTTATTGCTATGTTATGCGGTTGTTATTCCACTTTTCTCGGGAATCTCGTTGCAGATTAGGATGTTAACCAGTTCCCAACTCCGTTTCGTAAATCAAATGCTCTCAAAACGATTTTCAATGTTTATTCAAATTATACATCTAATCCAAAACATTTCCAACGTTATTAGTAGGTTACTTGCTCATCTGAGCTGCGTCCTTCTTGTAGCTTTGTATTCGCTGTACAAGACGAATGGATGGTTGGATACCATTTCCCACAAGGACGCAGAACACAACTGGTCCATACAGTGAAACTATCGTATGCACTTCTGTGGCGTTGATTTCATTAACATGACTTAATTCGTGTTCGCTTATCTACGGATGGCTAAGTGCTGGAAGCGCCTTGTTTATATGATATACCACCGTCTCGAGAGGGATCGATCGGCATTCCTTCACTCGCTGTCGCCGTCACAGCCGATGAAAGCTGATTATAATTCCACAGCGGGAATGACGAGCGTCACTATACATTCCATCTACTCAATCGGAACGTACGGAAGCAGTGCTTTTATGGTGAGCAGTGTGGTGGGTATATTGTTCGGATTGACGTAATTGTTTCTTAAGAGGTTGTTAACTGCTTCGGGAACGATGGTCGACAACGAGTGTATGAAAAATTCAAGAATTCAATGTTTCAAGTATTTGGGATAGGACATATCTGAATGAGGAAAGTTAATCACCTGACAGTTTAAGCATTCCAATGTAGCGGCACCAATTGGGGCTATCTATAAATAACGTGACACCAATTTCAGGGTATTCAATCGTCCCTCTCCCTCATGGTAAGATATTTTCATCATCATCATCATCATCATCATTATCATCGTCATGATTTTTTATTATATTGAGGTATCAAAAAGTTTTAAAAACCTGGCCTGTAGATAATTTGCAATGTGTGGGATTCAATTGCGTGCCTATCCACTAAACACTAGTCCTCACTTTCGGTGGTAACCTGGATCCCCCCGGAATCCACTAGATGCAACTTCTTCGGAGGTCTGTACATCTGCACATCTATTACCAACGCTCTTGACGTGTTCCCGCTCTGTGCTCTTGCACTCTACGCAGTCTGCCAGTGGTTTGCTCTTGCATGTTGAGCAGACTGCCTTTTCATCTTCCTCCGCTTCTATGTCTCCTCGTCGTTCATCCTCTTCTTCCATTCTCACTTCCTTCTCCTGGTGCCCCAACCATCGACGGCTATCGCGGAGGACATCTTCGTTTTCTTTCTTCGTCAGGCTGACTCGGTCATATGATTCCGGTTGGGAGATGACTTCCGGTTCATTAGCGCCTCGTCGACTCGATGTCAGGCACTGCTCTCTGCCTCTTGTTTACCTGCTCTCCCCAACAGTTTCTCTGCACGCTGGACGTTATCTCCACAACCATATTGTTCGCCAGATTCCAAAGGTTATAGGATCGATCACCATTGTGCTTACCATTTTGTCTGCATTGAAGTCCTGTCCAAAAGCAGCCTCCACCGCGCTTTGTTCCATCTTCCATCAATCGTAGACAACATGTTCCGGCAATGAGAATATATACCAAGGTGTGGAAGAAGAAGCAATCGTTATGTATTAGTGAAGTAAAAAACGTAAACAAAAATAACTACGTCACCAATTTACATGGCTTCTTATGGGAGCTCACTCGCTTGTAGTTGTGAAACATTTTGCACCGTACACGGATGTCACGCACACTAAATGTCTTTTCCACACCTCGGCATATATTCTCATTGATGTTCCGGCGTTTCATCTCTTTCACTACACACGGGACAGAACGGTGACAGCACGTGGCCGAACCGATGCAAATACTGTTTGAAGCAACCGTGGCCTGACAGGAACTGTTTCAGGTGGAAGTTCACTGCACCGTGCTCCCTGTTTACCCAAGTCGACACATTCGGGATGAGTCTGTGGGTGCACCTACCTTTTTCAGAGGTATTCCATTCTTGCTGCCACTTGATCAGCGATCCTCGCCACTTTCCTCACCTGCCTAGTGCCGCTCCGCTGATAGCACTCGGTGTCTTCTTCCAGGGTGATGCAAATCGGAATCATCCCGGTGTTCACACATACTGCAGGCATGTCTCCGACGATATTGTTCTCTATGCGCTTGCTACTGTCATGACCATGAGTCGAAACGTGCTGTTAAGCTTGACCCGATTGCGCTTGGTTTGCAGTGCTGCACCCCAGGCCAGAACTCTGTATCTCAGTATTGACGATGACGCTAACCTGAAGACGCCTCCTACTGCTTCTCGGACCATAAGCGTTCGGCACGATCCTTGTAAGTGCGTTGGTAGCCAATCGATGCTATGACATGTCCCCCCACGGCAATCTCAGCGTGTTGAACCGCTTTCAATTGCTGACTAGTAGCACCTCCGTTTTGGGGTGGGCTATCTTCAGCATGACTCCATTCATCCAGTTCTCTCATCCAGTTCTCGACCGTGCCCGTCGTTTCCGTGGCAAGCACTTCCACTTCCTCCAGCATTCTCCTATTAATGTTACGACGACGTCATCAGCAAAGCCGACAATTTCGACACCCATGGGTAACTCCAGTGATAGGACCCCGTCGTACATCCCATTCCACAGTGTCGGACCCAGTATGGACCCTTGCGGAACTCCCACAGCTACTCTTAACTCCTTTCGGCCGGTATCGGTTGCTAACATCAACACCCGATTCTCAAAGTAGCTCTGCAGATTCCAGCAGAAACCCGCATTATATACAGTGCTGTGGTGATGCCATGGCCTCCCAACTGGTGCGTTTTTAACGTCTATCGAAACTACGGTCAGTAGCGATTTCCTCTTCGTTTTAGCTTCGATGCCTTCTCGGCCTTCTCCAGTACCGTCCGAATTGCGTCTACCGTCGACTGTCCCTCCCAGAAACCAAAATTCCTTTCTGGTAATCCGTTCTCTCTCTCTCCGTACATTTAGCCACCCTGTTTAGGATGACCCGTTCCAAGAGTTTGACCAGTGTATCCAGCAAGCATTTAGGCCTGTATGATGATGGATTTTTCTGTCTTCGGTAGCAGCACCAGCCGAATCGTCGTCATGTCCGCCTCGTTCGTCAAAGATTTTGCGACTAACTCCTGATAGGCCGAGCTCTTGATCACTGGGTCACTCTTCAGCTCAAACAGCATCTCCCCTTTCTGAGTGCGCCGCGTTCTAACCACGTTTTCTCCCAGATCCTTCAGGTTCGGATAGTTCTTAACTTTTCAAATGATATCTGCGTGCGTTGTTTGGTCGTTTGCCTTGACAAGTATGACATCTGCTTTCGGCCGCTCACGCTGCGGGCGTCCCTTCGATGTCTTCTTCCCGCCATTTTTCTTCTTCACCTTCTCTTTATGTTCCTTTTTTATATTGCGCGTTGACGACGGTTTGCGATTATCTTGGTGACTCTCTGTATTGCTTCTTCGTAGATTTGTCACTTCGTACCTTCGGGGTCCTAAGCTTGTCGGCTACTGCTTGCTCCGTAACCTTCTTCAGTGCCTTTTGGGCAAGTTCTGCTCTCATCCAGAGCGCTATCTACTCGTCCATGCAGTGTTACTAGACTCACACTCAAATCTCAATCAATACGCTCTCCCGTGAGAGCAAACTCATTAGAGATCTGCTTCGCAAATCTCACGCTTGAGATGTTGATGCAAAATCACTCAATCAGCTCAAACCGTAAAAAATGATTGTTGTGGCCAACAACAAGCCACCGGGGTGCATCATGCCGCACCACACCGGTGGACGAACATGCCTCATGTTGAGGCCACAAACACTTTATAAATTCCCTGCCATTCTGGCAACACTCTACTCACCTGTACCGATGTATACACGCATAGAATATACCTGAAACAAAACAAACCATTAGAAGACAATCAATATTAATTAGAACATTTACTCACCATCCAGATCATTCCAGATCCAAACATTGAATTTGCATTGTTATTGTTTATCTATCTTGCATTGTGTCATTGTCTGACAGTTCGAGAATATTCAATCCGTCAATAGGGTCCTAAAGCCCTGTCCCAATTTTAGTGCCAAACGCTTAAGTTTAGGCCAAAAACACATGTTTACTCAATTTTCTAATGTTTTCCGTTGGTTTAAGCCCAAAAAAATTTTTTTTAGATTTTGTCACATCCTTTGGCTTAAACTCAAATTTTGGGTGTATTTTGTTTTCCGTGTCCCTTACGAAATGTCAGATAGGAACAACCCCAGTGGTCGAACTAAAACCCCTGTGGTGTTTTTGTCGACTAAGCGAACGTCAAACATGATCAAAAGTGTCAAGGTTCATTTATGGACCAAATTTTTAAATTAAAGTTTAAACATGATATAGCCATTATTTGAGCGGGAAAAATTGCTAAAGTAGTTACAGTAACATGCTTTTTCGTGTTATTAAATAAAAACAAGATTTCATTAAAAATTTTAGGACCCAATTGTATAACAGTTTAGACCAGGCATTGCATTTAATCTCATCTTTCGATCTTCTGAGCAAGATATGGATCAAATATTAGGATATTATCTTGGAGCTCTTTGATCGAATTTTTAACTTCATCTTTGATTCTCTTGTTTCAAGATGAACTCTTATCATCTGAGCAATCCGTACATCAGAAAGCCATAACAGAAAAGTTCGAAAAAGACCGGCTGTCACGTCCGGGTTTTTTCTGACCTAAGTAATAGAAATAGAAGTAAATATTATCTGATGATATCAACCTACGGAAGTAAGTAGATAGATAATTCCTTCCTTGAGGAAATCAAGTTCCATTTTTTATATTTTTATAGGATGGATTCTATTGAGACCACGCACATAATGTGCTCGTGTTTTCTTCGAAGACCACAAAGGCAACTTCAAGCATTAGGGTCAGGGAATGGAGTGCTTGGGCTGAAATCTTTCTGGAGTAATGAAGAAAATAGTATAGGATGAGTCTGGATTGCGAAAATTAAAATCATTCATATAAAATGAAATAAAAGTTCGTGATACATTCATAATAAAATGAATTTCTCATTGCTTTGCCCTTCATACTTGCACCTTAGCAGATAAACTTTATCATTAAATCACGCCACAAGTTATAAAATTTTAAATATAAAACTGATATTTTCCACAGCAACTGCACGCATTTCTTGTTCAAGAGGAATTTAGGAATTTCTTATGAATCTTCTGGCCCAAGCAATAGCAGATACGGTGGTGGCGGGAGAAGGTTTAATTTCATTTGGCATAAGTTTCCGAGTTACTAATTGTTCTGTAATACAATTTTCCACCAGGGACTTGTTTTTGTAATACTATTTTGTTCCAACCACACCTTGTAGGTAGAAAAATCCCGACTTTGCAAAATGCAAGGGCTCATTAGAATTATTTATAATCAGAATTCAATCAAAGTTCAGTCAGTTTCAGCACTATTTTTCGTACTTTTTCACTTCCAAACTCAGCGGTTCATCAACGGATCTAACTTATTCAGCATGTAGCATTGAAAACAAAAGGAAATGCTCACCATGTAGAATCCACTAATACCAGACATCTCAACTGAGTAAAATATCCGTACAATAGCCATAACAGTATAGTAGTATAATGAAATTTAAAACAGAAATATACCCATATGTCACCGAACAAGCTTCAAGATCATCATCTGATAGAGAGATGGAATCATATCAAAGCGCTCTTGGATTTGCTGATAATATCTTTCACCATCCGAAGATGATCAAAGTGATCAGATGAGATTGTAATGCCTGGTTTAGACACAGCTCATTATTGTATACAACAATACACATCGAGAATATTCTATGCAAGTACAATAGGGTAGAGGACTATATATAGGGCAAAATTCTATGTATCAAGTTAGTCTGAAATAAATCGTGAACTAGATCGTATCTCTTTCGTAGTAATTATTCCCTACCGGATCGTATCAGCGGGAACAATGATTTAGTCGCAAAACCCGTCAAAAACTCGTAAAACCCGAATGTTGTTGTTTACGTTAGAAAGGATTACTATATTTTTACCAGACTAACAAGAAATTATTGCCGTGTTTGATTAAACTGTGGAAATACGAGACAATGGGTCAAAAAGGTGAGCCAACTCATCCATGATTTTTTGACTGCTGAGTTGCGTGATTGACAACTCACGCATGAAAAATCTCAAGCGTGAGTTATGAGAAATTGAGTTTTTCACAACACTGCGTCCATGGCAGCGTTGGCATAGGATTTGATGCTCGTCAGCTTGCTCTTGATCGCGGTATGCACATTGTGCCGATCCTTGACGAACTGGATGAGTACGCCGACTTAGTTATTCACCTCCGTCAACCTCGAGTTTTCAGGTTGTGGCCCTCCTTGAGCAGCATTGTTGCACAATTTCGGTGTGTACACTGGACACTGAATCCCTAATCCTCCTTGTAGTCTTTGTGTCTCACATTGGTTCGAGCTACTGTTATACGTCGGTAGATTCTCCGTGGTTTGGACCGTCGATCGTGCCACCGCTTTTCTTGAACGCGCTCGCGTTCTCGACATATGTTTTGTTGAACTCCATCACGCTAAGCCTGCTCCACGCAGCGCATGTGTTAAAACTACCCAAGTAACCATCAAGCATTTAAAACTGCATATTTTCAGCATTATATTCGCTTCAACGGCAAGGCAATAAAAGCTTATAATGCTGTCGCAATGCAGGTTTTGGCGAAATAACGGGCTATCTTAGTGCTATACCTTCAGGAACGTTACCCTAGCTGTCATAGGTAACGTTCCGTAACGCTCAGTACTGAACAAACCAAAATAAATATATTGTCTTCATACTCTCTTTTTCTCTCACTACCGCTTCTCGTCCTTCTCCTTTTTTCTCGTCTGGTTGTGATTTTTTTGCCTCATACTCCATAATTGCGACTCGTACCTGCACAGCCTGACGATGTCATGACTTTGCTCTGTCGCGCTCCAGAATGTGCTAAAGGTGATTTGGTAAGCAGCACTGATTATTTGCTGTATTTAAACCACTGTTCATACACAGTCAACGCGGTAGGTCCTGTTATAAACATCATAATAACATAATAACATAGCTTGCCAGCCATTTCTAGTTCCCTTCTAGATTTCTCTAGATTGACCCTGCAATAAGGGTTATTTTTGACAATTAAACGGGGCTCATTTAGAAGTCGGAACGAAAAAAAAACATTGTTTGCCTGCATCCCAGCATTTCTCTGCGACATTCTTGAGGGTGGTGAAAAGAGAATGGCATAGGGAAGAGAGAAGGGTATAGCAAGTACGATACCACGAGGACGCGGACAATGTGTTCGATAGAGAAAGAAGATGTCAAATTTATAACGTATCACCTGCGCTCTTCTCTCCTGCTGCTTAGGAGCAGTAGAAAAGCATTTGAATTGCTTCTAAACAAATACTGCTCGTGCAGGAGAAGTGCTGGTTAGTAGCCAACAGATATTGAACAGCAGTGCAGATTCTGCTTCAAGACAGCTAAGCAATCAATTTTCTTCTATAAGACATGAAGCATATCAAATGTTGTATACAGTCCGTTCTGCGGCTTATTTAAATGCTTCTTGGTTACCTGGGTACACAGAATGAGGCAACCAATGCAGAACTGGCTGGCTGAGTGAAAATTCTGTGTAGGTCGCACTCATTCTGTGAGTAGCCAACGTGTTGGCCTTCGGCTGTGCGGGGATCGATGGAAACGGAACTGTCAATCATCTCCCGCGCGGCAGCAAACAGCTGGCCGTTGGTAAGATGGGGAGTTTTCTGGGATTTTTTAAGCGAAAAGCTGGAAGGTGGTCGCAAATGCGGAAGTATTTTTCCGCATTTGCTTCCGCTTCGGCTATTCGAATGAAAAAATCTCTGAAAACTTTAAAATTTGAATGTTTTTTCAATGTTTTCAGAAGCAAAACAAAAATGGAAGCGAATTCCGCATTCCAAGCGTTCCTCCTCTGTGCGCATTTCACTCATTCGGTTTGTTTATCACCGTTTGCACAAAACTTGCCATACAAAACTGCCATACTTGCTGATGATGCTTGATGCTGATGCTTATGATGATGAATCCCGAACATCCTATAGCAGTACAGTAATGAACCGATTCTGTCAGCCCCTGATTTTGTCACCATTTTTGAACCCCGATTTTAGCACCCTTTTTGCCTATCCCAATTTTGCCTACGCCAGATCATCCTTTTTTACCCGATTTTGTCTGCCTAAAATTCATATATATTTCAATTATACTAAACACGTCTATATTGGCAATATTAGGTGTATGAGGTCAAATATGACCTTGGCCACGTCTATACAATCATCTAAAGATCGAAATTTTGAAATTTGAAATTCTTAATAATTATCCAAGAAACCTATCAATGTTTGCTTGGATTACGGTACATAGAAAATGAAAGTAAAAAAAAAAACGTTTATATGTATTTACAACATCATAAAACTAATCAGTGCTGTAGCAGTAGGCGACAAACAGACTCTGATGATATGTTGCGGATTATGATTGTTACAGAGAGCGATAAGGACTGTTCGTTTTATAAAGTGGACACCTTGTGCATGCTGTATCTTTTAAATTTGTCATTGACATTTCGATCGGTTTTCTAGTTCGACTAGTATTGTACAATGTTGTTATAATAAAATATTCTCCAAAATAATTTAATTGCACACGAATATGGAACAATGTTTAGTACGGTAAATTTTTTGAAGTTATCAAAATCAATGATTGTTAGAAATTGGCTGGAAAATTCGACAATCTATATTTTTGATTTTCGAAAAAGGCTTATTCTTCGAAAGTAACATCAATCAGAAGCCTGATGGAAAAAATCAAGTTATTTTTGGAGCAACAATTTACCAGATATAATAAAATAATTTTTCCCCGATATTTTTGGACAAAAATATTTTAAATTTGAAAGGAACTGATATGAGTAGATTTTTTTGGTTTAAAGTACGTTCTGACGGAAGTGCTAATATAGTATTAATATTAAAAATCACTTACGCCTTCAAAGAGTCTCTTAATTAGTCCCCACCTCACATTGAAAGAACAATAGAAAAACAATTACTTTATTTTTAGAAGACGCTTCAAAACACAATGACATTCATCAAAATTGGCAACACTGCAGTAATAAAATCGATTTTATTTTTCACATATTATTTTCATAATATGGTATTCTCAGATTACCAATTGAAATATTCGGAGAAAAACGTTTACAATTTGCTGTAGATCGATAAATATACGTACATGATTTTAAAAGTATGAGGTTTTTTAGTTTAACGACCATAAAGAATACAATTTATACTTAAGACTGCGGTTTAAACTCGCGATTTAGCTCTCGTTTATACAAATATAGTTTGTTGAGTAATCTAAACTAGTTTTGAACATGTTTTTTTCTTTTCTCTTTTACTGGGAGTGAAAGGATGGTCTATCAACAAATTTGGGCATAAATGGATAAATCACTAATGTTAACTAATGTCAGTGAATGGTGGAATATAATTTTTTTTTTTCAAAGCTACACCATTAGTAGAATAGTAAAGGATACAAACATACAATTTGTTCACAAAAAAGAGGTTTTTTGTTTTGCGAAAAATAATGTTAAACTTTGACAATCAACTTTTCTTAGGAGTTTTTGGAAAAACCATTTAGCTCTTCAACCAAAAGTATTTTCTAATATCTTATATTTTCATAGCATTGTAGAATAATAGTTGAATGATGCACAGAAAACCGATTACGATGTTATCAATAAATAAAAAAGATATAGCATGAGCATGAGCATTGATGACCGTACAATTCGTAGTTGCTACTCCGTGATTGACAAGAATCATCGAAATTGTACAGGGAACCAACAGATGTAGCTTGGGAGTAGCATACCATCTTCAATGTACATTTTCGAGGACTCTGAAATTAGTAATGTCAATGACGGCGCCGGCCACGTCCTTACGGTCATCGGGGAAGGGAAGGAATGTTAGTGTGACATCCATTGTTACTAAAAACCGAGTATACCTCTGCATCTTCATGGTTGCCACGAGAAGGAGTTTTGTTAGTGGGAGGGCTTCAAGCCTACATGATCAGGATTCACCTCGGTAAGTGATGCGATTCATGTAACCTCTGTTTAACCTCTATCAATGCGTCGACATCTTGACATCGAACTATTTTAAGGTTTGAATCTCGAAATTTTATAAAACATGAATAAGCGCTTATGTCAACACTTAAAGTGACGAACTATTCATAGTTTGTTCAACAAATTCATAAAAATTTTATGTTATGATACAAATGTGTTATTACAAGCATGAAACGAGCTCACCAATTGGTAATCCATCCTCGACTGAACAGTTACAATCGTAGCGTCAACACGTATAAGCAGGAATATAAAATAATTCCGATGGCGCGCGAATGAAGTGCTAACTGAAAAAAAAACACTCCGAGCGAGCAAAAAATGAATCGGACAGCTTGGGTCTTCGCAAAGTACTGGGCAGACGAACGAAGCCAGCCAAAAAACACTCCGAGCGCGCGAAAATGAATTGGACTGCATGAGGCTTCGCAAAGCACTCAATAAATAAAAAAGATATAGCATAAACAAAGTGTCCACTTTATAAAATGAACAGTCCTTAAGTGAGTGGTATTCTCAATTTTCTCACAATTCATCACCTGATAGCAATTGCACTGGTTTTCGTGTTCTGCACGCTGTGAACTAGACTATCGAAATTCATACATTTTGCCTTATGAAAGGTGGAACGATTATTGCAATACGAACGCATTATGTATCGTTTAAGCATCACCTCACATCAATGCGTTAATAGGCGCGTGGTGAACGCACGATTCCAGTTTGTTTTAAAATTTTGGTTTCATAAGGCAAAGCTATGAATTTCAACCCGATTTATTGAGGCGAATTTTCATAAGTGGTTCCTATGTATTTCGATAGTTCATTTGCCTGAGTGTATAACTCGATACCTCTCTACCTGGCCCTTTTATATCAACTGTATATCGTGGTGAAAAACATTCAGAAACATTTCGTTTTAAACTTGGAACACATGGTGTCAGACTAAAAGCTTGAAAAGATGTCTGAAATAGCTTATGAAAGTGGACTCCAACGTCGATTATAGTATAAATTTGTTTATTTTGTTGAAATATGTGATTTTTTATGAAAGTTTTGAAAATTGTATACAAAAAAGCCTACATTTAGACGTTTTATTCTTAAACTCTAATCCCTAAATATTGAAATAAGGTAATCAATTGTCAACGAACACGCAACAACAAATTTATTGTCCTCGCATATTCTTGTTGCAACAATTATATTCCGCAACAACAGTTTATCATCACCTAAACAGAATATGACAATGATCGCTCACCGCGTGTTCAACGCGATTTTAAGGGCTTTCCATTACAATTTTCAAGAACTTTCTACGTGTTGGTAAACATTGCCACATTATCGAATTTTTCGTCTGTTTTGATGACAATTTGATTTATTGAAAAAAAAAAATGAATCGACAAGCATCGGATTCAGGAATTCCAGGGAGCTAACAGATTTGGATTCACAAACAGATGGTTGAATTCACCGGAATATGAGTTTTTTTTAATAGTAGGTATATTTGTGTATACCGGCTTGCCGGCCTGTCAAGTTGATAGATGTACTTATTCTTCTGCATTTGATTTGTTGAAATTGATTGTTGAGAGATGCAAACCATGCCTGCAGGCGAGAAATGTTGAAAAACTGTTTCATTGTTCTACTGTTGAATTTAATTACACTTTCTACTCACTAGCAGATGGAAAACATGATCGAAAAAAGAAACCATTTTCGTCACTATGTTTTTTTACGTCTTCCAATCTGCCTACTATATCAGGCATTTCTTTCAATTGGAGAATGAAATTTACTCGTCCATCTTTCGGTGGTGAAGTGCCTGGAACTATGATTCCATTTTGCAATTTTTTTTCCCATTTCCTGACGGTGGACGAACACCAACGCTCTGGATATTCCAATTTATTTAATGAATCACTTTCCTCGGATGGGACGAAGGGAAGAGATTCCGTGGCGAATTGTGAATAGTTTCCGTTTCGGCAAATAGTCAGTTGGTTCGGTTTGACGCTGGGAGTTATAGGAGAGATGCGGGCGGAATAATGTTTTCCTGGCCATTCATGGGGAACAAACTGAAAAAATCTGTTCATAATTTATGGACCGGGTTCATGACGGGGAAGTGAAATGGAAATTATGTTCTCCGCCCGCGGCTATGAGTTGATTAGTGTTAAGATCCATTACATTCAATGAAATGATAAAAAAAGAGTAATTAGAGAGCTCTCAATTGTTTCCACGGAAATATGGAAACATAGTTGGTCGTTAGGAAACTTGATGGAAAAATATCTAGATTGAAATTGAAGCAGAAAAATTTCTCACATTAGCATTGTCAACGTGCATTCAAGCAAATAGGGTCGAGTTCAGCTTTGAATCAATCAATCTTCACACTTTTTCAGACTTGAAACGAAAGGGGTGTGTATCGAACTGAAATAGCTTCACATGAACCAGTCGCACTCTCGTTATCGGTGCAATTTTTTGTATACATCCTGTATGGATTGTTTGCAGTTTTGATTTGAGCTCGATTCGTGTGTAGCTGATAATCGCTTATCAATCAACAGATGATTTCGGGGAATTCCTTCGAGTTTACGGTGTCATTTTATGTAGAACATGTGTTATGAATAGCATGCTATGGATGTTCGAGGAAAGTAATAACGATTTTCTATAGACATTTATTAGCAATGACACAAATATATTTGAGACGTATGAAGTTGACCAAAACAAACCACACAGATATTTTTTATGAAGCAATTGATGCCAGTTCGACTAATCGGTGTGATGACTTCTTTCTGTCTTTTCTTACATACAGTTCAGAATAATAGCAGTGAAAGCCGTTTTCATACATAATGAACAACTTTAGCATGCTTTAACTTTATTTCTACCGTTTTGATTCATATTACGGACAGCTTCAAATTCCGGACACTCTACTTTGTATGGGAAACATTTCACACGAAATGTGGGGTAGTGCTTTGTGAAGCCCAAGCAGGACAGTTCGGTTTTGCGTCGTCCGATTGATTTAGCTGACGGATTCGCGCGTTTTCGTTGCCGGAGAATTTTTTTCCCCCTGTTTTGGAGCGTCTTGCTGGGTAGTGCTTTGTGAAGCCCAAGCAGGACAGTTCGGTTTTGCGTCGTCCGATTGATTTAGCTGACGGATTCGCGCGTTTTCGTTGCCGGAGAATTTTTTCCCCCTGTTTTGGAGCGTCTTGCTGGGTAGTGCTTCGAGAAGCCCAAGCAGGACGGTTCGGTTTTGCGTCGTCCGATAGAGTTTGTTGACGGTTTCGCGCGTGTTTTCGTCGCCGGAGATTTTTTTTTTTTTTTTTCCCTTTGTTTTGGAGCGTCTTGCTGGGTACGTATTTGGGAAGGCCCAAGCAAGACGGTTTATTTTCGGGACGCCAAGAAGTTTTGCTGTCAGTGTCAGTTTTGTGTTCAGTCGAGAATGGATGGCCAACTGGTGAGTTCGTTTCATGCTTGTGATAACACATATTTTCTTGAAAGCGTAACTTTTATGTAATATTAAAACAAACTTTGTATGGTTTGTCACTATAGGTGTCGGCATTATGCTTTTTTCTTATACAATTTGAATATACATATATTTTTCTCTTTTTGACATTATTAAAAATTATCCTTTGAATTGTTCGACATTGTGAATGTTGACGTATTTTCTAAAACTTCTACCATATCGAGACAAAATGCACAGTAATACTCATATGTAATTTTCAAACAAACTATGTATGGTTCGTCACTACAAGTGTCGGCATTATTCCTGTTTCATATAAGTTAAAATATATACATGTAATTTTCAGTTTTCGTCATTAATAAAAACGTCTTTTGAATTGTTCGACATTATAGATGTTGACGTAATTTTTCCAAAAACTTCTCGAGACAAAAATACAAAACTAGCTTTAAATACAAGTCGTATATTTCCCCCTTGTCCATGGATCGCATCACCGACCAGAGGTGACTCCCAGATCTTTTCCTTCCTCACTAATAAACACCCTTCCCGTGGTGATTGTGGAGATGCAGAGGTATTCTCGGTCTCTAGAAGCAACAATCATTACACCCTAACATTCCTTCCCCATCCCAACTGACTGTAAGGACTTGGCCGGCGCCGTTATTGATCAATAATATTAGATCTGCTAAAATTGCACTTCGAGAGTAAGCGGAAACTCCCATCCCTTATTCATTTGGATCGTAGTGTAATTCTTACCAGTTCCGATCAATCACGGAGTAGCAACCATTGACATGTACAGTCAGTTTATGCTATGCTATGCTATGCTATGCAAAACACCCCTTTCTTTTTACCTTTATTTTTGTAATAAAAAAAACTTTGAATGGTTGGACACTACAAGTGTAGACTTCCGAAAGGTTCACTTTATTCAACAAACTTTGGATGGTTCGTCACTGTAAGTGTCGGCATAAGAATAGGAGTGTTAGGAATGTTTCATTTAGGTATTTGTTCAACAAACTTTGAATGGTTCGTCACCCCAAGTGTCGGCATAATCATGTTTATATCTCACAAATAATTATTTATCATGGTCTAATTGCTTATCAAAGTGAATCCTGTGACCCAACGATCCTCCCCATTAACAAACATCCCTCCCAGTAACCTTTGTGGAGATGCAGAGGCAAACACGGTCTCCAAATAGCAAAGGTTACACACTAACATTCCTTCCCTCAATCCCACCTGACTGCAAGGACGTGGCCGGCGCCGTTATTGACCCTGTATAAATAGAGGCACTGAATTATGCACACTGAAGAAGATTATGGCCAATCCCAGTCAAACTTCTAGTTGATTCTTTGTGCATTTTCACTGACTTCGGTCAATCACGGAATAGCAACCATTGATATGTGTAGTCAGTCTAAGCTAAGCTAAGCTAAGAAACATTTCACACGAAATGTTTCAATTTTTGCCGCTCAAAAGTTCTCTATTTCAAGACTTGTTTTAGTAAGCTTTTTCAATAAATATCTTTGAAAATTTATAATGTCCAACTACCTTAGATGTCTCTTCAGTGGTTTGACGATTCCAATTGATGATTTGACTTTTCCATTAATGATTATCATGAGCAGTCCGGAATTCGAATCAAAGTGTCCGGAATATAAGGCAAAAGTGAGTAAGCGTCCGGAATAAGAATCATGAAAAGGCCACACATTTTGATTTATTTAAAATTATTCATGTTGCGGAAGTGTATTCTTTACCCACCATTCGAAAGTTAAGGGTTTCTGACGCTTGATAATGCTAAAGAATCATACAGAATGATTTATTTTGTATGCTCTTTGCTGGGTTATACTTCACTGAGGCCTTAAGTGTCCGTAATATGAATCAAAACGGTACATGAAAAGTCGATTCTAGTGCACGACACTGAAAACGGCCTTACAGTTGAGGTCGTAATATGCGTATCTGTCAAAGGATACAAACTTTAGCGGAAATAAATGGTATAATACTAAATTCGGTTTTTCGTTTATTTGATTATTACAAGTTCTTCATGAGCTCTGGTTCGGGAACGAACAAATACTTCTTCTATTGAATACACACTCTTCTTACTAGCACATCATTCAATCATTGAAAACTCCTCTTGCACTTAAGAAAAATTGCAGTTTCCGGGAAATGGATTATTCGGAGAAAATTAACATTCGGGGTACTGGCATTCAATGAAATGACATTTAAGGAAACGAATTTCGTAGAAAATTTGCAGAGTCGTTTCTGAAATAGCATAAACTTGCACAATGGCCGTCAGTGACTAATCACAAACCACAGAATGTTCGGAAATCAGCGAAACACCACAGTTGTACCGAAATATAATGAATCATTCATGTTGAACAAGATTAAATGGAACTGTGCTTTCCCGAAAATGTTCTATTGCAATGCATTTGTTTATCGCTTCGTTCTAAATTCGGATGCCTCACGTAGGCTGAATTCTGATATGGCAGCAAATGAACGATTGCCGTGCACTTTTGCTTTATGAATCTAAAACTCGCCCAGCGAGGCGTATAATTGATTTTGCCATTAATTTATAGGTGCGAAATATCTATTTTGCATTTGCATTGGGTGTTTGGCGCTCTGAGCTTTGCATTCGAAGCATTCGGATCTCGCAGAGGTCGCACAAACGTTAATACAATTTTCGCAAATGAACTACGCTTTAAATCCTTCTTTGGTAGCATTAAAACCGATGACATGGGAGGCTCTGCGATGGCGCTCGAAACACGCATTTAGCAACCATGTCGTCCGATTAGGGAAATCACGTACCTTTTGGGAAAATGCGACTATTGGCTGGGCTTCGCGCAGAGGCACCGAACTAGAAGCCCATTAGCGTTGATGATCATTGTCCATCGACAGCCACTCATTATCTTGGTCGCGGCGGTGTGTGGTGGTTCAACCTCATCATGTTTCAAGCGATATCGGAGTGAAATGACCATCGAAGCGACATTCCCGCTATGCGCTGACTAAATTGTCATCGCACTCAATTAGAGAGCAAGCTCTCTCTGGCACAGGGTTTCCCAAACGGTGGTCCGCGGGCCTCTACCCAGTGAACCACGTATCGTATAAGAGTGTGGGTCCAAAATCTAATATTCGTACGTCAAAAATCAGAATCGCGCAATATGGCAAATTAAACGCAATGATTCTCAAGACAACTTGTATATAATTCCCCACTACGATTCATTAAGGTGAAGATTAGGGCGGTTCAGAATTTAAAAATGTTTGAGAATCCAATCTCCCATATGTTTCTTACAATCCTTACCATAAAAATAGTGTTCTGTCATATTTTCAGCTTTCTAGGTGGTGATTTAAAGGTGGCCCAAAGACAATGTAGGTTTATATGGAAATTATTATGGAGAAATTTTGAGATATGTTCCAAACACGCTAGTACTGTAATGTAAGTGCAAACTTATTATCCCATAGTAAAAACCCATTCTTCAAACCATAATAAAGAAATTTGCTGAAGAGAGAAATTCAATCCGACGGATAGCAGAAGAGATATTCATGATTTTGTTTGCTATTTTTTAGCTTAATATGTGATTATAGCCCTGCAAATATGTTCAAAAAACCCAAACAAAATGAGCTCAAAAAGGATTTGTTTCTTCAGCAACATCCTTCATTAAGGTTTGAAGAATGAGTTTTCAATATGGGATGATAAGTTTCCACTTACATTACAGTACTAGCGTGTTTGGAACCTATTTCAAAACTTCTCCATAGTAATTTTCATATAAACCTACATTGTATTTCGGCCACCTTTAAATCACCACCTAGTAAGCTGAACATTTCACAGAACACTATTTTTATGGTAAGGATTTTAAGAAACATATGGGATCATCCATTCGGATTGTAGCCCATCAAGTAAGTAACGTAAGAAACACATGGGAGATTGGATTTTCAAACATAATTAAAATTTGAATTGCCCTAGTGAAGATGCATCGAAACCAAATGTCAAATTTTCAAGAGCCCAAATCTAGAGATGCAGATAACTATTCGCGCTAATAATTTGATCGATTTGTCATTCGCTGGTGGGGTCCAATCGATCAAATTTTTGATGTTGGACGGTGTTTGATTCTTCAGTTTGGTATGTGCTCTTAAAAATTTGCGTTGTGACTTCGACTCATCTTCACCTTAAAGGCAATCTTTGTTGACAACAAAACATGACGAAAATAGTGCAATCTAAAATCACCTCAAGTTGTATAAACTGACAGATCACGATAAAAAGAAACAAGGTTTTGTATTCCGAAAATGACATTTGGTAGTGACGTCATTCCTATCGCAATCTATAACGAGTACAAGAGAAAGCAAAGCCTGCTCTCTTTTACTATCCTTCTAGCCCCATGCTAGGCGATAGGAATGACGACACATGTTTTTATTGAAAATCGTTGTTTACACGTGGGAATAGCTTAGGGTAAAAGCACTATATTTCGACCCATGAAACCAGCATATGAGTGGAAAACTCCTAAAAACCATACAAAAAAGCATAAACTAATATTCAAATTTGGCAATGGAATAAAAAACATATTATTCATCCATGTAGAACTTCTATCAGATGATATTTCATTGTATTTTTTGTATTTTTATAGATAAATGACTTTACCTTTTTGTGCTATTTTTCGACCCACTGTTTTATTTTTTGACCCATACATGTGCTAATTTTCGATCTGTACCAAATTGAAACAATATAATCGGTATGAGGAAAACACTATATTACTGAATCAAGTGTGTGCTTATCTGAAGGGATTGAGCTTTTTTTTTCATTTTGAGAGCGTAAAGGGAACGTGGGAAGTTTTAAGCATTAATATGTGTGTGAAAATTATCAATTTATTATCGAATTTTCTTCGATTATTTTTGCTTTTTAGAATTATATTTCAATGGGAACAATGTCCCATTTCAGTAACGAACTTTATGACAAGCAGTTCAACAGTTGATAGATATAAGGAAGACTCCTGAACAGTGTTGTAAGCAAACACGGTTGTCGACGCGTTTTCGGTGATATTCGGCAGCGCTTCGCTTAAACATGCACAACAAGAGCGATCAAACGAATGTCGAAAAGAAAAATGTCAATTGAATGCCACTGACTACGAAAGCTTCACTAGGAAACATTACGGTTTTGTTTGTTTCTGTTCTGCTTTCACTGTATGTGTGCCACATTCGACATAACAGGCAAGATCAAACTATTCATGTTGTTTATGATCCGATGTCTGAATTATTTGCAAAACGTTTGATTTATACAAAAGTCATCGTGTCAGACGACATTCAATTGACACTTTTTGTGTATGTTGACGTTCATTCTAAAGCTCGTGCTGTGACTGCTGACCATGGCAACGAAACGAACGTCGCGAAAAGTGTCGAATGTTTACAGCACTGCTCCTGAATACCATAAATACTGCTTTTGTATCCCTGTCACATCCTTTGAAGATCTTAATGAGGGTTACATGATAAATTTTACAATTCGTTTATTGCGAAACATATTCAATGTAAAACGTTTCGTCATTCATCTCATTTTTTGTGGAATCTTTGAATTTGAACGAAACAACTGGTTTTTCTTTTTTGATGATTGCTGATGATTGAATGATGGATTCTTGAGCCTTAAGTACAACTTGTGTGACCAAGAGAAAGCGACATTCATGAACACTAATCGATTTTTGTACCAATGAAACGGTTTTACGTGGAACAAACTACATTACATTCTACTGTTGCGATAGAATGTAGTACAGCAATGGGATATTTTCATTTAAACATGTAACACCATTTTGTTTAAAACATTTATTTCATTTCATTATTTAGAAGTTCAAGTAAAAAACTATTATTCTTCGTTTAGCTCTCGCTTTTGAATGCTTTTTAGGCTTCGACTTTTATTTTATGAGCTATTTTGGTACAGTTCTTCTTTTCATTTCGGATTTTTTCTTCCGCTCCGTTCTAAGAATATCGCGATTTTATTTATTTTACTCTATCAATTCACCTGGATTGTTGTCTTTAAAATAGTTGGACCTTTTCAGTAGCATCTAGAAACACTTCAACAGACTCCGACATTAAGTCACGTTGCACTTGCCATCCCCGTCGCTGACTGCCGAATATCACCACTTCAAATTCTGTCATCTCCTCAATTGTGGTCGGTCCAGGACAAATAACGGACTGATAGGTATTGTTTCGCCAATCTTGAAATGAATACATGAAACTTCAAAATTCTATTATCAAGTTCTTATTGACTACTTTTGATGCTATTTGCTGGATGTTTCTGCGAAGACTTGTCTGTACTTTTCTTTGCGCTATATCCATATAATTTTGATGAAATTGAAGCAAGATCAGTATATTTCTCACCGTGTTGGTTAAAAACAGTTGAAGCAAGAAATTTAACTCCACGAAAGAGGCACCAATTATGAACAATGTTTACTTTTGATGAAGGGTCGAAAACTAAAACACATCACCTTCTGGAATCATGGCATGCTTTTTCGACCGGTCGAAACCAGGTTTCAATGGTGTTTCAATTTTCGAACAATTTCAAACGCGTAATTAAATTTATTTTCGCTTATAGATGCATATAATTCAATATAATATGCTTAAATTTTTTCTGTTTTCATCGAACTTTATCGATTAGGTACCACTTCAATCAGTTTTTATACTGATTTGAGCCTTTTTCATATGTGATTATTCATTATTCATCAATGGAAGAAGAAAGGACTGATTCAGACACCGAAAAATCAAGATCAACCAATTTAGGATTAAAACTCCGTTATGTAAAGGCTATTTTTATTGAATCATGACAGGTATAACAGCAATGACATATTCTAGTGATTTATAAATGTTTCAGAATTTCAAATAGTAGTTTAAATAACGTTTGTTCTACCAATGGGTCGAAAATAAGCACTGGGTCGAAAATTAGATCCCTTACCCTACCTTGTTGTGTATACCGTGCTGACAGATCATGTATGGACCAATGCACGAGTTCATTATTTGACGTTTTAGCGGTGCCGTGTTGTTTATGTGGCCATGGAAACCAGTGAATTCGGCATTGGTCCATTAATCCAGAATGGATCAATGCACGAGTTCATTAATTTGACGTTTGAGCGGTGCTGAATTCACTCGTTTCCATGGTCACGTAAATAACACGGCACGCTCAAACGTCATCGAGTGAACGCGTGCATTGGTCCATAGATCGATGCACAAGTTCACTAACTTGACGTTTGAGCGGTGCCGAATTCACTGGTTTCCATAGTCACATAAATAAGCAGCTGTACATCGGGTCAAAACCTGCATTTTGGTAGCATTTGAGGCAAATATACGGATTGCTAGCATTAAATGTCCTGCAGTAAAGGCGCCTATACTGCTAAATAAATTCTTTTTAAGTGCTTATTGGTCATCTGGGTATACACGTCATCGTGCCACACTACTGACCCCACGTGCTAGCATTAAAGGTCCCAACTGCCAGCCGGGTTGGAAGGGAGTTGCTCCGTCAACATAACACTCCGGAGAGAGCTAGATTTCCGCCAACTTTATCCAAATTTTTTAACGCTGACGGCGGATTCGCCAATCGTTCATGGGTGATACCTTTGTTCACTGGGGTGAACCAGCATTGCCTGAGCGACGCGACGATGGAGACGAAGAAGAGTCGGTAAAGCAGTAAAACCGTGAGTAGAAACCTGACAAATGCGATTGCCATGCATGCGAAAGCTTTTTGGAAGTTCGGAAGTTTGGTAGCACAAGACTAGGAGAGGTAAAGAAAAAATCCGCACAGTTAGAATTAGGCACTTCACAGTGAAATTCTCTCTCTTTCGCTCTTTACACGCAAAGCCTGCTGAACGCAGCGCATGTGTTGAAACTACACAGAATGAGGCAACCAATGCAGGACTCTCTGGCTAAGTGAAAATTCTGTGTAAGTCGCACTCATGCTATGTGTAACCGATGTGTTGGCCATTGGCTGTGCGCGGATCGATGGAAATGCAACTGTCAGTCATCTCCCGCGCGGCAGCAAACAGTTGGCCATTGGTAGGATGCGAAGTTTTCCTGGATTTTTTCAGGCGAAAAATCGAAAAATGGTCGCAAATGTGAAAGTTTTTTCCCCATTTGCTTCCGCTTCGGCTATTCGCATAGCATAGCATAGCATAGCATAGCATAGACTGACTGTACATGTCAATGGTTGCTACTCCGTGATTGATCAGAACTGGTAATAATTGCACTGCGATCCAAATGAATAAGGGATGGGAGTTTCCGCTTATTCTCGGAGTGCAATTTTAGCAGATCTAATATTATTGATAAATAACGGCGCCGGCCAAGTCCTTACAGTCAGTTGGGATAGGAAAGGAATGTTAAGGTGTAATGATTGTTGCTTCTAGAGACCGAGAATACCTCTGCATCTCCACAATCACCACGGGAAGGGTGTTTATTAGTGGAAATGGAAAAATCTGGGAGTCACCTTTGGTCGGTGATGCGATCCATGGATAAGGAGGAAAAATACGATTTATACTTTAAGCTAGTTGTTAGTTTTGTCTCAAAAAGTTTTTGGTAGAAGATTTAAAATGAACGTCAACATCTATAATGTCGAACCATTCAAAAGAAGTTTTTATTAATGGCGAAAAGAGAAAAATATATGCGTTTATTTTAAATTATATGAAACAGGAATAATGCCGACACTTGAAATGACGAACCATACACAATACGCAATGTGTCAAAAATCTTGTAGTATAATGATAAAATTAATAATAAGTGCATTCTATTTATACGAAGAGATGGATATTTTGTATTTGAATATCTCAAATATTTCAAAATATACATCTGGAAAACATTGACATTTTGTAGATAAAATATAGCGTATTTAGGAACATTGATAAGTTTTTGCAAAAACTTGCAACTTTTTGAGTAAGATTATGTTAAAAATTATGATATTTTTACAATAATTTGTTCAAAAATTCAAATATTTCTATAAAACTTAGATTTTTTTTCATACAGTACATACATGTGATCGAAATTAAGTGACGCATGCTTTTTAAAATGAAACATTTTACGATTTTGACGTAAAAAGTAGAAAAAACGTAAAATTTAAGTGATTTACACATTTTTTACCATAACTTTGTTATTTAAAGTCCTAGAACTTCGGTGTCTTCGACAACTTCTCGTATTTTTACACGTTCTAAAACATTGCCGAAGACGCGAAAGCTCTAGGACGCAAAACAAAAAAGTTTGCATCGCAGCGCCACCTATGCGGCGAAATTTCCAACTAACTGTTATCATCAAATTGAAGAGCAAACAAATTCAAGATAAGTCTCCTTTGACACCAACCCGAAAAAATGCACCCCTAAAGCGCTAGAGGTTTTGTCTGGCTAAATTCTGCTCCTGGCCCAGTGTGCATTGATGGCAGCACAGTTGGCTTCATTTTCAGCATCATCCAGGTCAGGCAGTAATGTTTGTATACAAAACGGCCAACAAGTTAAAGATGGCTTCCCAGCCACTTTCGCCAAGTAATTTCACCTTACTCTTGCTACAGCTTACACACTTAAATTATTTCACCGACCGCAGTAAAACTTTTCGCCGAGAACCCAACAGCTGAGAATTCGGTAATTTTCAACGCCGAATCTCGGTACTTATTTCACCGAGATTTCGGCAATCCGATTTTTTTGCCGAGATCTCGGCGATCGTTACCGAGATTCGGTAAGCGTTTACCGAGATCTCGGTAAAAGTTTTACCGATAATCGTCAAATTATTACCGAGATATCAGCTGTTGGGTTCTCGGCGAAACCGTTTAAGTGTGTACGATGCCCACACCTTGGTTGAGAGGAGAGATAAATGGCATAGGAAAGGAAATAGGGTACCCGATTAAAGAAATGTTCGAATATATGTTGAAATTTGAATGAACTGTGTTAGTTGTTTAATTACATCAAAGATGTCCCGATAAGTTCTCCCATTCATTGTTGCACTGGTTTGAAAAGTCTTCTTACGTTTCGGTCGTTTGTTGTTGTTGTACTCCAAGTGTGGACTGCTTGAGAATATCTATTTTCATCCAAATTTTGTGGCATCGTATATCTGATCACAGAAAGTCTGAAAAACTCGTGCCAAGTACCCATATAGTCTCCACTTTTGTAGGTATATAGCCTTTTCATGCATTCTATACGATTGAATTGATTCATATAGATTGATGTATAATAAAAGTTATACCAACCAAAATGTTGACTGGGAGATAGGTCTATACGCCGACGGGTCACCTCGCCTTTGGTAGCAGCTCCAATTTCTGTCGCTTCCATATATCCGGGAAGATTCCTTGATCTATGCAGCGTTAAGGGGACACGGGAGACCGTGTTATTTTCCCTATCTTTTGTCTCGCTCTAACAATTATCATCAAAACTTTGCCGAAGCAAATCTCGAGTTTTAGTGAACCGATGAAGCTGAAAATTTAATCGATTGTGCACCACATATATAGAATATAGTGATAAATTTTTCATATCCATATATGGAGTGGTACTTGAGATCTGCTTCTTCAAATGGATAGGATGATTATAATGACGTCCCGTGCGGCCTTAACTGCCCTTTTAAGGCAATATTCGGGATACGTACCATCGGGTCCCGGAGCCTTTTTTGATGCGAAAGATTTCACGACTTCTGCCAGCGCTTCGTTCGTCACCCTCGCCACTTCTTCTCCATCATCTGGCGCATACGGCGCTGGGGCCATGGACTTGTGGGATGATGCGAGAAGTGTACATCAATTACACAGCGTTACAAAAACGACATTTTTGCGTGTCGCAAGGATCAAATTATGTGTCTCTAGTAGATATGGGATTGCTGAATCTGGTGCCATTCTCAGAAATGTTCCAGCACATCACAATTTTTAGCTACAGGTCGCCAAAGTTGTATAAAACACTGGTTTTATTAATGTTTACATGAAATTTAAAGTACAATTTATCAAACTTTTTTGTAATCTAATCCTCTAAACATGCAAAATAGAACTTGAACTTTCATTTCAGACATAATTTGATTGAAATTGCGCGATTAAATTTCGATTAAACCGATTTTTTCAACATGCTTGCAGTCTCCATACAAAATTCTTCGTTTTGTCTATATGGCAAAATACAACAATTCTATAAACCATAACAAAATAACTTTTCCGCATCGAAAGTATTACAAACTTTGATGATGAGTATTGTTATACACATAAAGTTTGGATTCTGTGGCAAATTAAGCCAATATATTACCTTACAAGCTGGCAAACTTGCATACAAGTTGGCTGAAATAGTCATTTTTTGCATTTTCAACAGCCAATATCTCAAAAACTAGACTTGCTATGATATTTATGAAAACGCAACCCTTAATAAGGTGAATAGCAGTATTTTGGTGCTGGAGACAAAAACGTGTTCCGCAGTGTTATCGATCGCAGCAACTCGGGCGACTTCTTTTGGGGCGAACCTTTGGTCTTAGCCATTACCACTCTGTAGGCGTCACCCCAATATGTTATCCTACAATTAGTCGGATGACTAGTCAAAAGTATGATTGGTTGAATGGACATTTTATCGAAGAGACATTTTTTTTTCGAATGGACATTAAATTGAGAATAAATTAAACCAGAATTAAATGTGGAATTCGGTCTAACTACATCGAGACGAAAATGGTTTTCCATCGAAAGTTCAATGGATGTATATAAAATAGACCTGTTGACTTAATGAAAAAAGTTTCCTGACTCTCTGTGCCACAGCAAATCCTGAACTTCAATGAAGTTTCAGAGGTGTATCAAATCGATTACCTTGTTATGTTGAAATTTATTCCAAAATACCACTAGCCTTTTGCTGACACAATGGCATAGCACTCTTCCGAAGACACTAGGGTGTTTTGACCGCATCTTCATTACGTTTCTAACGTAATTAGTCAAAAATACTTGAAAAAGTTTGCCATACAAATTCCGATAAAAATCTTAGTATTTTTTGTATACAATTCAACCATCTATTTCATCTGAATGTTACAAACATATATATATATATATGTATCATGTTCATGTGAGAATTGATTTTCACTGTGAAATAATTGAAAGTGTATCATTCTATACCCTAAAATCTTATAGGTTTGCTAACACGAATAATAATAATAATAATAAGATTTTTATCGGAATTTATATGGCAAATTGGAAATATATATTGCTTTTTTTATTGATTTTTTGACTAATTACTAGTGGTATTTTCGAATCATATTCAATGATATTTTGGGTTTCAAGAACGCATTTCGGTGAAAAACTCCAAAACACCACAAAATTGATTTGATACACCTCCAAAACTTAACCAAATTAGTTCATTTTTAGACAGATAACTTGTTATGATAAATGAGTTCGAAATTTGATGTGGCAAGGGTACCTTAGTAAACGTGAACAGGTCTATATTATAGAACTACAATTGTGGTCGCAGTTTTGAAACGTTTGGGCATCACTGCTCTGGCTGATATCATATGCTGTGTGAGGCATGTCACCGATGGAGTTCCTAACAAATTTGGATAATTAAGAGTATATTGCTGAGTGCCATATAGGTTGCCGAAGCCCCCTGCCTTAGATGGACTATACGAAAACAGATTATGTTGGTTCCATATAGGTCGCGCGTTCGAAAAATGTGACCACTTCCTGAAGCTCGTTACCCGGCAATGGTCACCACTACCACTAATGACCGAACCGCGCGGACAGGGATATCGATGTTAATCAAATTCTAAAATGACTCCACTAAGCATACATTAAGTTAATGATTGATACGAGTGATTAGCCCGATCTGATGACGCGCCAGGACAGAGCGAGAATCCTATGGTGATGCTGTCGTCCGATGGACATTCATGCGAAGGCCCCCATAAGACATAGTGGTTCGATCTAGAACAAATGGTGTCAAAAAGACCATTTGAATGGCAAATAATATTTGCTTTATTTGAATGGCAAATTTATTGTTGTATTTTTGCTTAACTTGTGCATTGGATGTGTTTTTAGCATTTATTTTCAAACGTTTCTTATATTGAACTGATAATTAGGATGTACAAAGTGTATTACACATAGTAGACCAGTTCAAAGGTACCCTTGCCACATCAAACTTCGAGCTTATTGATCAAAACAAGTTATCTGTCCAAAAATAAGCCAATTTGGTAAAGTTTCAGAGGTGTTCAAAAACGATTTTGTGGTTTTTTGGACCATTTCACCGAAATACGTACCTGAAACCCAAAAATAACCTGTCGTGAATTCGGCTTCCGGGATAACTTTGCAACAATTATCGAACAAAACATTTTAGTATGCTATGACATACTGAAAAACCTTTTGTTTATCTTTGTCAGAAATTTTAGAGTTAACCGAGTTGACAGTGTTTTATAATCTTCATAAAATACAAATATTCACAATTATCTGCAATAATTTTATTTTTGTCATTGAAATATATTCTCAAATAGCTCCTCGCAGAAAGGTCATACCAAAGACAAATTAAAGACCTCCATGTCTCCTGCAGTTGCCCAAAATTTTATTACTCACAGGGTAATCTAGAATGCCGTGAAAAGTGTACTGCGATCTGTCAAAGTTGGGTACCTTTTGCACTACCGAGGGACCAAATGCAGTACTAGAAGTGGTACCCAATCTGAGTCCGAGTGGGACGGACCTGGTCATACCGTACTGAATTAAGTGCAATAAACGCAAGCCATCCTATTAGCAGTAACATCAAAAAATTCTCTAAATTTTCCTCAAATCATTTCAAATAATATAATCCAATAAACTACAAATCGATCACTCTGATTTTAGTCATGCTATTCTGGATCAAGCTTACCAGGCTCGAAGCATCTTATTAGCAGTAAAATCAGAAAATGTTTAACAATTTCTTCAAATCATCTCAATTTACATGTTCTAAAACATTCAAACTAGCTCACTGGATGATTTTAGTCATAGTCTTACCGATAGAGCTTACCAGGCTCAAAGCAGTTCATTAGCCACAAATCAGAAAATGGTCAGAAATTTCCTCAAATTTTCTAAATTTACATATTCTAATACATTTAAAAAAAAAAAGCTCACTCTGATTTTAGTCATGCTATTACGGATTGAGCTTACCAGGCTCGAAGCATCCCATTAGCAGCAAAATCATAAAATGTCTATTATGGATAGCTCACTCTGATTCTAGTCATGCTATTCTGAATTGAGCTTACAAGGCTCGAAGCATCCCTTTAGCAGCAAAATCAGAAAATGTCCAACAATTTCCTCAAATCATCTAATTTTACATCTCTTTAATGAATGTTCGAACCCTCTGAGCAGAATCTCAAATAGAGAAACTTAAAAGTACACACCAAAAAAATCTTAGATTTACACGTAACGTTATTTTAGTTTCAATCATGTAAAGCCATCTCTCATGTATTATTCAATGATAAAACCTATAAACACATCTATTATATACAACATTGTTACCAAATTCCTTAATATTGAACGCGAAACGCCTTCTCTCAAAGAATGTTGCTTGCAAAACGGCTCGATTTACATGATTTTCCCGCTGAAAATTCAATCATAAATAATGCACATGGAATGACACGCCGTCGATCCATCCATGTGCATTATTTTTGGCAGAATATTCAACGTGGAATCATGTAAACTGAGCGATTTTGTTTTCAATTTCACTTTCATGGTGCAAGAAAGCATGCAACATTGGCGAATGTTGGATGCAAGATCATGAAATGTTTCAGTTTCACTCAAGTTTGCAAGCATTTCTGAATGCAATGAGGCGGTTTACATTATTTATCGTTTAATATCAAATGATAATTCGATTCACATGACAATCATAAAAGTTTACGTGCCATGTAAATTTAAGATTTTTTTGCTGTGTAGATGGAGTACCGTGTACCTTTTAATTCCGCTCCTAAATGCTTATCTTTGACAGATACGCGTATTTCGACTACCACTTGCAGTCTTCTTCAGTGTCAGTTACTCGTATCCACTATCGTATCCACAGGGGATACGAGTAACTGACACTGAAGAAGACTGCAAGTGGTAGTCGAAATACGCGTATCTGTCAAAGATAAGCATTTAGGAGCGGAATTAAAAGGTACACGGTACTCCATCTACTTTTAAGTTTCTCTAATTTTACATGTTCTGTACACTACAAATAGCTCACTCTGATAACAGTCATGCTTTTCTAGATTGAGCTTACCAGGCTCGAAGCATCCCTTTAGCAGCTAAATCAGAAAATTTTCAACAACTTCCTAAAATCATTTCGTTCTAAATATTCTAACGCACTACAAATAACTCACTCTGATTCTAGTCATGCTATTCTAGATTGAGCTCATTCAACAATTTCCTACAATCATTTCGTTCTACATATTCTAACGCACTACAAATAGCTCACTCTGATTCTAGTCATGCTATTCCGGATTGAGCTTATTAGACTCGAAGCATCCCTTTAGCAGCAAAATCAGAAAATATCCAACAATTTATCTCATTTTACATATTCTAACGCACTAAAAATAGCTCACTCTGATTACAGTCATGCTATTCTAGATTGAGCTTATTCAACAATCCGAAAATGGTCAACATTTTCCTCAAATTATCTTAATTTACATGCTCTAACATAAACAAATAACTCACTCGGATTTTAGTCAAGCTATTATGGATAGAGCTTGCCAGTTTCGAAGCATCCCATCAGCCGCAAAATCTGAAAACCTTATCGAAGCAGCTCAATTTACATGTTCTAATACAGCGTGGTTTTTTTTTTTGTAAAAAATACCATTATTTTTTAATGTAAAATTGCTACACAGCAAAAAAATCTTAAATTTACATGTCACGTAAACTTTCATGATTGTCATGTGAATCGAATTATCATTTGACATTAAACGATAAATAATGTAAACTGCCTCATTGCATTCAGGAATGCTTGCAAACTTGAGTGAAACTGAAACATTTCATGATCTTCCATCCAACATTCGCCAATGTTGCATGCTTTCTTGCATCTTGAAAGTAAAATTGCAAACAATAATTCTCGGTTTACATGATTCTACGATGAATATTCTGTCAAAAATAATGCACATTGTGGATCGACGGCTTGTCATTTGATGTGCATTATTTATGATTGAATTTTCAGCGTAAAAATCATGTAAACCGTGCCGTTTTGCATGCAACATTCTTTGAGAGAAGGCGTTTCGCGTTCAATATTAAGGAATTTGGTAACAATGTTGTATATAATAGATGTGTTTATAGGTTTTATCATTGAATAATACATGAGAGATGGCTTTACATGATTGAAACTAAAATAACGTTACGTGTAAATCTAAAATTTTTTTGGTGTGTACAATTAGCAGCTTTCTAAATTAATGAAAGCCTTTACTTTCAGTTTAAAATTAATTATCTTTAAATAACAACTAGGAGTTATTAAAAAAAATCTAGGCGTTTGGAAAACCATGGATTTCAAACAAAGATGCGATAATAATCAGATGTTCGCGGAGCAATTTAATGTTGGAGGTGAATTTTCGTTTGACCCAACTAGGTCCGATGGTCCGAAAGAGAAATATTCGGAAATAACACAGCAAAAAAATCTCAAATTTACATGGCACGTAATTCTTTATGATAATCATGTAAAACGAGTTGCACCTGAACATTCAACGATAATTAATATAAACTGTCTCATTGCATTCGATAATGCTTGCAAACTTGAGTGAAACTGAAACATTTCATGATCTTCCATCCAACATTCGCCAATGTTGCATGCTTTCTTGCATCTTGAAAGTAAAATTGCAAACAAGAATTCTCGGTTTACATGATTCTACGATGAATATTCTGTCAAAAATAATGCACATGGAGGGATCGACGGCTTGTCATTTGATGTGCATTATTTATGATTGAATTTTCAGCGTAAAAATCATGTAAACCGAGCCGTTTTGCATGCAACATTCTTCGAGAGAAGACGTTTCGCGTTCAATATTAAGGATTTTGGTAACAATGTTGTATATAATGGATGTGTTTATAGGTTTTATCATTGAATAATACATGAGAAATGGCTTTGCATGATTGAGGCTAAAATTACGTTACGTGTAAATCTAAGATTTTTTGGCGTGCAGTAATCCTAAGAAGTGCCTATCTTTTCATTCAATTCTCAGTTTATTGTTTGTTTTCACCCAATTGTGCAAAGTAAAAAGGCCAAACTTTGCCCCTGAGATGAACCAGCCACGGACTGAAAGTCACGGACATAATGTTAACGAAAATAACTATTCAGAACAAATTCCACGTTTCCGAAGTCGCTGAACCTATAGTAAAATAACTCGTGTAATATCGAGATATCTTCTCAGTTCTCCACAAGGGCACATAGTTTCAGCTTGAAGTAAAGCTCTCATTGGCCAGTGAATTTGCAACCGTTTTGCAACTTATAGTTCTGGTTCCTAGTGCAAATTCGTCTTGCATCCGGCTTTTCCGTATCCAGTCTAAGAAAATAAATTATTGACATTTGTCAGATTAACAAAGCGTTCTTGGATTGATAAGCCGTTAAATGTGACAATCCGAAATGTTTCATTTGCAGTTTTTCGCAATGTCATGAAATATTTAGTTAATCATTTAAGCATGACTTACGCATTGTTTTACGCTGTTAAGAGGAAAATAACCATCATCGTTTCACAAATTTTAAAAACCAGTTTTTTTGGTCAAAATTTAAGTAATGTTCAAGAAAATCTATTATTCCATTACCCTTGCTATTAAGATTGCATTGATAGATTTACTTTAAATTTGAACGGTAAAACTGGGTTTTCATTTTTGATGATTGCTGATGATTGAATGATGGATTCTTGAGCCTTAAGTGAATACCCCTACTAATGTGTTCAGAAAACGTTAAACTACCATGTGGCATCCAAATGTTGACAACTGTTGCAAAAAATCAAAACCCCAATTGCAAACAACAATTTTCGGAGATATCGGGTGCCTTCGTACCACTGTGGAATGGCGTTCTAATGGGACTCTATGCGAATGCACAACCGTAATTCAATCCGCACACATTAATAATGGACCACTACGTGGGCAAAGTCCACTCGATGATTAATGGATTGAATTTGTATCTGGTCGACTGATGACCCGTTGAGGTTCGATCCTATTTTCAAAGTTTGCCATAGTGTTACCTGGCGGATCATCGAGCTTTTCATATTCATCATGGGGCCTTCCTTAGCCGAGTGGTTAGAGTCCGCGGCTTCAAAGCAATGCCGTGCTGAAGGTGTTTGGGTTCAATTCCCGGTCGGTCGGATGGAAATTTCCTTGACTTCCCTGGACATAGAGTATAATCGTACCTGCCACACGATATACGAATGCGAAAATGGCAACTTTGACAAAGAAAGCTCTCAGTTAATAACTGTGGAAGTGCTCATAAGAACTCTAAGCCGATGAAGCAGGCTCTGTCCCAGTGAGGACGTAACGCCAAGTAGAAGAAGAAGAAGAATGTCCTTCAATCATGGTTCTCTTGGTTATAAACAAGAAGGACTGATTCAGCAATGGTAGCGTCCCTTTATTAGAATGCGATCTATCATTTTCCAACACCCAGGAAAAAACTAAAACACAACTTTTTTATCACTGCAATAAAAATCTTTCCCCCCCTTTCAACACATTTTAATCAAAATCGAGCCGTAAAAGCCAAACAACCTGACCGCATAAATCACATTATCACGGATGATTCTTTATTTCTGGAATCCATCAACATACTTCTCCAAATGCCTACCTACATCAAACAGTGGCAAAATCGGATTAACCCAATACTTCCAGGCTGGACTATCTGGATGGAAACCACCACCACGTCTGTTCCACGGTCGGCCCGTTACCAGTTTTGGTCGAAATTGAATTCCATCAAATGCTTATAAATGGAAATAAACGAGCCAATAGCGTTTCGCTGCTTCTCAGAATGTGTTGGGAAAAACTCGGGATCTAATCAATCATACGATAAATGCAAATGAGGAGCATGCGAGTTGAAGAAATGTCGGTAGCCTTACGGAGATGCGGTTGCTCTCGAGCTTCCAAGTATTTCTGTGAAAATTGTGAAAATGTGGGAAAGCAAATGATTCATCGGTCGTTATACAGATTCAGATTATGGGAATGGCATTATTCTGCGTCTCACATCTATTTTTGGTACAGTAATGATACTTTCTCTGGAAGGGTAACGATTTAAAGGATGACGAATGGAGAGCTGGCAGAAATCGTGAAATCATTCGCGTCAAATAAGGCTCCGGGATCCGATGGTATCCCGAATGTTGCCTTAAAAGCGGCAGTGAATGCGGATCCGAACAGGTTTAGAATCACGATGCAACGCTGCATAGATCAAGGAATCTTCCCGGATGTACGGAAGCGACAGAAATTGGTGCTACTACCAAAGGTGGGGAAACCACCAGGTGACCCGTCGGCGTATAGACCTATCTGTCTACTAGATACGACGGGCAATTTGGCAAATACCGGCCTTTCCAAGTCCAACTACTAGTTTAGATTCAGGAAAGGTAAATCTACTCTGGACGCTATCCAGTTGGTTGTTCAGTCAGTTGAGGTGGCAATCGACCATAAAAGGCATCCTTTACTGCGCGGTTGTCACTCTGGATGTGAAGAATACGTTCAACAGCGCGAGCTGGGAAGCAATAGCACACGAACTTCACCGCCTCAAGGCACCGGAGCAGTTGAGTAAGCGAAAAGTGCAAGCCTGTAAGAAGTATACCTCTTAAACCAGACTCATCTGTGTCGCAGCCGGATGTCATGCAGGAAGCGACCTCGCTCTGCATGATCACAGAAGTCTGGGATTGAGACGTTAACTTCCGGCTTGAGGTGCGTCTCCGTGATCGGCAATATCGATGCCTTCCTGATCCAGGAAGGCGGACAGCTCTCGGTTTTTGCTCCGGAGGGAGCAAGCGTTCTAAGTGATGGCCTCACGGGCCATATGTTGCAAGGAAGGCGAATACCACCGAGTTGGCGGCTTTGATTTGCTCCGACTTGGAACGGCAGGCTCGCAGCCGTTGGAACAAGTTCCTGGTGTACTCCAACATTTGCTCCGGTGTGTACAGGAAGCCGTCGTCGGAGGGAGGAGTGCCGGGGGCACTGCGTCCAGGATTCCCACATCCAGGAGGGTGCGCATTTTGCATCGGTGGAGCGGCGGCCGCGAGACGATGAACGGAAGGGGCCGGCTGCCGGTGGGTTGGTGGTAGCGGTGGCAGATTGGGCACCTGGTAGCGGGGCGTCCGAAAGTGCTCCTCAGTCAGCGGTGGGGGTGGTTGGCGATGGCGTTGCCGTCCCAGCTTCTTGGTGGATTGCCAGAAACTCCGCTCGTTTGGGGCAATTGCGGCTGCTGCCCTCGTGGTTTGCACCGCAGTTGGCACACTTCGGTTCGGCTGGCATGTCGTAGTGACGTGCGAATCGGTACATTTGCCACAGCGGGGATTCATGTGGCAGCTTCGAGTCCCGTGCCACACTGCGTCACGTCTCTCTTCTTCGAGCGGTAGCGCTCTCATTCAACGACGATGTTGAAGAGCGCTCTCACTCTCGTCAGGCCCGCCATGGTAGGACCCCTTCTCCAGATGGACCAGGTAGAGTTGGTCTCGATCTCTTCCTCCTTGCGCTCGTCGGCTTGAGTCCAGCTGCCTTCTGCCGCCGTTGCTCTGCTGCTACTTGCTGCAGGGAGGTTTTTTGGCTAGCCACACCAAGCAGGTATGCTAGCGCCGGCGAGCAGTTGCGGGAGCGCGGAATAGCGGAGGAAACGGAAGGTGCACTTTGCACACGAAAAATGACTAACTTCGAAGCAAGCGAATCGAAAACACGTCCGAACTTCACGGCAGTCCTACACAGAATGATGAGTTAGTCAAAGCGAGGGTTGCGCGTTAAATAGCTGCCAACGTCTGAACTGCAACCAATAAGAATGAACGAAGGCGAAAATAAGATTGGGATGCAACGGAAATAAACAACCAGAACAAGAAGCAGTGCTACAAATTAGCTTCACCCTTTCCAATTCCAAATGGAAATGCTAATTATTATTTTTTTCTCATCTCTTTACTATTCGCACCGCTATCTTATGCTACAATCTGGTAACTCTTTGGTTAAAGCATTGAAAATATTCCTTCATGATCCCATCGGGCTGGGAGTGGATTTGGATTTCTAAATGGGTTCGTTTGGGAATTTCCAAATGAATTCCTCCAAGGATGAAATACACGGACTAACTTCTGGAATTGGTTCAGGTGAAATTCCTAAAAGAATCCTTGAATCAATTTCTGAATGAACCCTTAAAGGACTTTTTGGAAAAGTCCTTGGAAGATTTCTTGAATGAATCTCTAAAGAGTTTTGGGAGGAATCTTCAAAGAAATTCATGAGGTAATTGCTGATGCAAAATTCTGGAAAAATCCTTCGAAGAATTCCGGGAGCAAGCAATCAAATTCGCATTCCTTCAGAGTTTCTTATAAAAATTTGTTCTGGGTTTCTTGCAGAATAGGGTAATTTGCCCATTATTGCGGTATTCCCTATTATTGCGGTATAAGAATTAAACCCTCATTATTAATCAAAAACTTTATTTTCTATTATTAATGATGATGAAAGCTTATAGAATTCCCAAGCTGTACCAGATAAATACTTTGAAAATTAAAAGATTTTTATCGTTGGAAGAACAGTGTTAAATGATGCATCAAGAAAAGCCTATATTTTTAACCAGTCCCTCTATCCACGGACGGGTTTTCATAAGCGTGATTTTTTAAGTTTAGAACCAAAACAATTATATGTAGCGGGTATATCAGTTCAGTATGGATGTAGTTACATGATAGATATTGAATTTTGAATAAAAGTTCTATATATTTGAGAAAAAGCATATTCCGCAATAATAGGGCAATAAAAATAGCTTTTTGCCTATTATTACGGTATCTGTAAATCCCATTCAAAAATTCGATATTTCAATAGTCATTTTGAATGTAATTGCTGGAAACATCAATTATATTATTAGGATACTATTTTGTCACATAATTTTGTGCAATTCATACATTTATTTAGTCAAACGAAAGATTTATCTTTATGTTTATCCTGTAGTTGCTCTTATTTACAAATATATTGCAAATAAACACAATGTTTTACCAAAAAATCACGTAAACTAACTGGAAATCGGAACACATGCCAGAATGCGTTGAAAAACTAAGATAGAAGATGCTCGCAATGAAGCAATCTTCTAAAATTGCATTGGATTGATGAAAACTAGTGAAAAAACCATTTAAAACCACCAACATTGTGGTTATACTTAAGTCAAAAAAATAATTTCTTATATAGCGACTAGTGGTCTCAGATGGAAGAACCTTGTCTTTTTACATTAACATTGTCCAGCTACGACGGAAGAGGAGACGAAACCGGCAGAAAATCATTCGATTCTGATGATTTGTTTTCGAATCGTGACATAAAGTAATGAATTAGCTTTCTTTATAGATATGTCCCAAGTCACACAAACTGACAGTACCGTGCAATTTCATTAACATGGATTTAATTATAATTACGCTGATATAATTTCAATGCTAGAATATACTGAATTTAATAAAATCTATGATTTTTGGTATACCGCAATAATAGGACGAAATACAGCAATAATAGGACATAGGAAGCACTTCAGATTTATGTTTAAAAAATATACGCTTGATTCCAAAATTTACTTTTTTACTTCACTATACACCACTTCACATTGCAAAATATTGTAATATTTAGGTTTTGGACACTGAAATACGATTTCAATTTCAACACCGTGCTTAACTCCTCCATAATAGGACGGATACCCTACCTTCAGAGTTCTTCCAGAAACTTTTATAAGGAATTCTTTTTCAAACTCCTCAAGGGATTCCTCCATGATTTTTTTTTCAAGGACTACTCCATCAGCAGAACTTGCAGAGATTTCTACACGAATGGTCCTTTGAGTTTCTTCAGGAATTTCTCGAAAAATCCCTCTAGAAGCTTCTTCAATGGTTTTTGCAGGTATTCCTTTAGGGATTTCTCCAGGATCTTGTTCAAGAAAACCTTTAGAACAATTTAGAGCGGACTGCACGCTCGTTCAGATCTACTCATAAGAGAGTAACACTTACTCACTTTTATACCTTTGCTTTTATAGCGAAAATTGAGTGACATTTATTTATCGTAGTGAGTAACTTTCTGCTCTGTTGTTCTAGATTTTAGTTTTACTCACTTTTGAGTAAATGTGTATTTCGATTTGAAATCACTGTCAAACGAAAATTCCTGAGATCAAGGATCAACTATGTTTCTGTCTGCTGTGTGTTGTATTGCGTTACATCGAGGAAAATGGAACAAGTGGCTAATGCTGTGGACTCGGATACATTCCGGAAATTGAAAGGTGATCGAATTTAAGTCTGAATTATTGTGGAACGATAAATATTACCATGCCCTAACATTTTTCGACTTATGGGACCAAAGGCAAAATAATTCTGTCGAATCTGCTACGAGACACGAGATGAAATTCATCGTGGATGTCCAGAGGGCTTATTGTCTTGGCGAACACCAGAAAGTATCAGATCTGATCAGGAAGCTATTTGAAATAAGTTGAAGCAACCGTCCAATTTAGGTATAATAGGCAACTGTGCGTTACATAATTTGAAATATTTTAATACTAGCATACCCTACGTGGCTAGCCACGTTATCACAAAACTTGAAAGCGAAAAGCTATGTACCGTAAAACGGGGTATCTTTGATAATGCGGGTAACTTCGATAGTGCGTTACCCTCCACATACTAAACGAAATATCATAATTTCGGTTAATCGGTTAAGCAAAACGAATGCAAAACTAAAGAATATTAGTATGACACTTCATGTAAGGGCTGTTTTCATTTGAATCGTGAGCATTTGAAGCTTTTTATACGAATATTGAAAATTGACACGATTTTAGCATTTTCGAAACGCTTACAAACAATCAGTTCTACGATCAATATTTGATGTAGTTTTGAATAGTTGGTCACTTATCCTTGACAGCCTAGTTATCAAAGAACTTGAAAATGGTCTCAAATTTCTTAGCGAAGAGCATTTTCACAAACTGGGACCATTTTTGTAATCTAAGTCAGAAATTTCCATATAACGTTAAACGCCTAAAGATATGCAACGCCCTACAAATGTTACGTATTCACTCAATTTTGTTCGATTTCTACTCTATTATCAAAGTTACCTCAAAATAGAAAACCGACTTTCGATTTTATGAAAAATTATATATCCATACAAAATAAATCTTTTGGCAATCTATCAACTGTAAACGATAGCTAGGATGATAGTACTTGTTTTAAAAAAATAAATTGTAGTTCTTTGAAACCGAATGCATAAATATTCAAGTTTTCTTCGAGAAATCTATCAAAGTTACCCCGTTTTACGGTACTTCTAACATCACATCTCGACTAGAACGGAGTCTGCTTCACGGCTTACTATTCATACAGCACTTTCACAGTAAATTGTCTTTGTCTATGTTGCAAGTTCACCTCCCGGAACATATTCGGCCAATAGAACTGCTGGCGAATCTTTCCCAGAGTTTTATCGACTCCTATATGCATCTGACCGAATATGTTCCGGGAGGTGAGAGAATATGTTCGGAAATGTTCCGAATGCAGACAAATTAAACCCCCAAATGTGTCAACCACGCCGCTAATGGGAGACATGCGTCAAGCCTTTCGTCCCTGGCAAATTATTGCCCTCGACTATATTGGTCCCCTTCCACGCACTACGTGCGGAAAGCAGTACATTTTAGTGACAATGGACCTTTTTAGTAAGTGGGTGCAATTACGTGCGTTCCCCCAGATTTCGGCGAAATCTCTTTGCACCGATTTAGTGGATCACTGGTTTTTCCGTAATTCGGTACCGTAAAACGGGGTAACTTTGATAATGCGGGTAACTTTGATAGTGCGAGACCCACAATATACTAGACGAAATAACAAAGTTTCTGTTGATCAGTTAAGCAAAACGAATGCAAAAGTAAAGAGAATTAGTATGACACTTCATGTCAAAGCTTTTTTCGTTGGAATCAAGTACATTTGAGGATTTATACGCAAATATTAAAAAAAATCAAGATTTTAGCACTTTTGAAACGCTCACAAACAATCTGTTCTACGATCACTATTTGATGAAGTCATAATGAGTTCGTCACTTTTTATTGACAGCCTAGTTTTAGTAGAACATAAATTCGACCTCAAATCTCTTAGCGAAAACCATTTTTACAAACTGGGACCATTTTTGTAATCTAAGTCAGAAATTTCCATATAGCGTTAAACGCCTAGAGGTATGCAACGCCCTATAAATGTTCCGTAATTCATTCAATTTTGTTCGATTTGTACTCCATTATCAAAGTTACCCCAGAACAGAAAACCGACTTTCGATTGTACGAAAAATTATATATCCATTCAGAATAAATCGTTTGGCAATCTGTCAACTGCAATCGTTAGATAGGATGCCAGTACTTGTTTTAAAAATATAAATTATAATTCTTTGAAGCAGCATGCATAAATATTCAAGTTTTCCTCTAAAAAACTATCAAAGTTACCCCGTTTTACGGTACCAGCTATTGTACTAACGGATAATGCTACTACCTTCACGTCCCGAGAATTCCGCAATCTGCTGGTTCATATTTAAGGTTGAACATTTTTGCTCATTCGTTTAACGAACTCGCCGACAGTATTCGGTCTGACGTCTGTCAGCTTTGACCAACGGTCATAAGCCACAGCCCTCATTCTTGAGGGAAGGGACCCATGGTAGTAACGGGAGATGTACATGTACCAGTCGAGGGCATCTCGACTGGTCGGTTCTCCCTCCACGACTCCTCCCAACTCAGATACACTGTCAAGGTCGTCCAGATTTCCCCCTCCCCCTCCGCTTACAGATGAATCCGGAGTGCTAGCTCGGGAAGGTTCCTCTTCTTCTTCACCAGACTCTGGATTTTGGTTCTCTTCTTCCTTGAAGTCCTGCAACCTCTTCCTCATCTCCTCCATATATTGTCGAGATTCTTCCTCTACCTTCTTGACGGTTGCAACCTCCGACGCTCTAAAGAATTGCATCTGGAGAGATCCAGTGCATGAGTGGGCGTAAATAAAGAGTATTGCGTTATCAATAATGGATTGGAGGCCAGACGGCTGGAAATAGATAGCATTAACCGATCTAGCCATGGGCACAGCACACCCAACCATGTGGGTGAACATATGGAGTCCGCAATTTAGTGCAGCAGAGTACGGACTTTTGTCAACAATTCCCAGACCCGACAAGTAGGGGCTATAAGAATACGGGATACAGATTTCCTGTCCCGGGATTGTCATCCGATTCATGTCAGATCTCAGAACCGGTGTCATCAACCACCGGGAGAATACGCGTGTGGTGTGGTGCATCAATTCACACCCTGCAGTTATGGCAGAGAGACCAGTACAGTCTTTGTGTGCCATGATTAAAGTACCGAATCTGAGTTTCGCTCTGTTATGTTGGGGAAAAACAGCAAAGAACATGTCTATTCCACAGGTTAATTTTACGAACTCGGGATCAGAATAAAGCTGAGCAAAATTAGTTACCGCCACTTCGGGCCCCACGTTGGGCGCCATTGAAACGAGTTGACCCCGGGAGAAGATGCTCAGTCCCAGAAGGGGACTGGCCTAAGCCCCAAGCAGCTGGTCTTGAGCCAACGGCCGCTTCCGGGGTGGGCACCAAAGGCCGTCTTCTGTCTCCCGTTTCCCAGGGCGTGTTTAGTAGGGGAGAGTTTCGGATGTGGGAGTCCTAAAAGAAAAACTTTAATTCAACTTACGTATATATATTGATCGTAGCCGATGGTGGGTGGTGAGGGCAAGGGAGGCAGAGGTTGATGGTGCCGGAGTGAGCTTGAGGTAGGCAGCGGGGTGTCCGATCACTACGAGTGGTTGATGCGAGGGAGCCAAGGGGCGGCCGACAAGAGTACACCGAGTAACTGCCGACGGCAAGGCCAGCTTGTTGTTGTTGATCCGCCCAGTAGTATTGCCGGTCGGAAAACTGGTAGTTGCGGGAGCGAACCACTAAATTCTCGAGGGAAATCCAGCGATCGTTGTGGAAATCTTGAGGGCCGTGCTAGACCGGCCGTAGCTATGCTCACCGGGCCTCCTCGTGGTAGCTAGGTTGGATGTGTCGCCGATCGGAGAGCTTGATGGCTGGTGAGTCCCCAAATTGATGAGATGGTTCCAGCGGTCGCAGAAGAAATTGGGCTAGACCAGGGAGTCGTCCACTGGACCTTGACAGGGCACCCGTCTCCACGTGGATGCCAGGCCGGATTTGGCGATGGCCGAGGAATCGATCTGCTCCGTTCTCGATACTTCGGGAGCCGAATCAATGGGCAAAATAGTTGTGATCGTTCGCCGAGATTAGTGGGTGAAACCTCACCCCGAACGTAATAAACGCCTAAGGACCGGAACAACTCGTTGTGGTCACCGTAGTTAGCCTTCGACACGAGATTACACTTCTTCCATCAATTCGTGCTCGGGATACAGCAACCCATCATTACGCGCGAATAGCTCATATTGAATTAGCTCTCTTCTGCATAATTAACACCGTTAAATATCAGCCGCTTGTGGCCAAACGATAGACGTTACGTGAATCTACGCCGACATAGTAAAGTTATTGTGAAATCTAATGCCACCGAAGTGATTTTTACAATAAACTGTTGGTGTACATATCACGCGGTTGCGTCGCAGTGCATTGATTTATCCACACACACGCCGTCGCTGTATAGTGAAAACAAAGCACAATATACCGAGTGATAGGTGATAACGGAGAAGAATCAAATTCAGTTTCGTTGAAAAAGTTTTGTCGATAAGAAAAGTGGAATAAGTAGTACCGTAAAACGGGGTAACTTTGATAATGCGGGTAACTTTGATAGTGCGAGACCCACAACATAATAAACGAAAAATCGAAGTTTCTGTTAATCAGTTAAGCAAAACGAATGCAAAAGTAAAGAGTATTAGTATGACACTTCATGTCAAAGCTATTTTCTTTGGAATCAAGTGCATTTGAGGCTTTTTATACGAATATTAAAAATTGACACAATTTTAGCATTTTCGAAACGCTTACAAACAATCTGTTCTACGATCACTATTTGATGTAGTTTTGAATAGTTGGCCACTTATCTTTGACAGCCTAGTTATCATAGAACTTGAATACGGTCTCAAATCTCTTAGCGAATAGCATTTTCACAAACTGGGGCCATTTTTGTAATCTAAGTCAGAAATTTCCATATAACGTTAAACTCCTAGAGGTATGCAATGCCCTACAAATGTTCGTTATTCGTTCAATTTTGTTCGATTCATACTCCATTATCAAAGTTACCCCTAAACAGAAAACCAACTTTCGATTAGATGAAAAATTATATATCCATTCATAATAAATCTTTTGGAAATCTATCGACTGCAATCGATAGCTAGGATGCCAGTACTTGTTTTAAAAATATAAATTATTATTCTTTGAAACAGCATGCATAAATATTCAAGTTTTCTTCGAAAAAACTATTAAAGTTACCCCGTTTTACGGTACTTAACAATCCGGACTAATGTCCGGCGCATCTCCTGGCCCCTCTGGGGGCACAGAGAGAACGATATGCCGCAGTAATGTGCCAGAATGGATGCTTGGTCCAGATGACTTGGGACAAACGATGGTGCTTGTTTTGCGTCGCAAACTAAAGGAAAATGACGCTGGTGATCAAACGCAAGATAAAGCAACTTTGCCAGACTCAATAATTGTGGGAGCTTCCATAGAGCTGAAAATAGGAGTGAAAGAAGCCAGATCAACGAATGCAACTCGTGAAGGTCGCGGAACACGCTACATCCTTCGAACTAACTCTCGAAGCATACTCGAAAAGCTCACCAAAATCACCCATCTAACTGACGGCACTGTGATCGAAATCGCTCCCCATCCTACACTCAACACTGTTCAAGGTGTAGTCTATGACTTGGACACCGTCAACAAAGATGAAAATCTGATACTGGACTACCTTAAGCCACAGGGCGTACAATCAGTAAGACGCATTAAAAAGCGCACCCTCAAAAATACACCACTGTTGGTCTTTTCGTTCAACGGCACAGTAGTACCCGACTACGTCTACTTTGGCTTACTTCGGATCGCAGTCCGTCCCTACTACCCCTCCCCTATGATTTGCTTTAACTGCGGATCCTATGGACATTCCAGAAAATTCTGCCAGCAGCCCAGCATCTGCCTTCGATGTTCAGTACAACACGACACGCCTGAAGGGGAACAATGCACCAATCCTCCAAGCTGTCTTCATTGCAAAGCTGAACACCAAGCAACTTCGCGCGATTGTCCAAAATACCAACAGGAGGAAAAAATTGTCCGTCTTAAAGTGGACAGAAACGTTTCTATCACTGAAGCAAGACGCATCTTCGCAGAAGAAAATAAACAGGAAACATTCGCAGGGGTTGTCCAGGAACAAATCCAACAACAACTGGCGGCCAAAGATGTCCTGATAGTCACATTGCAGAAACAGGTGGCAGCACTGACGAAAGAAGTCGCCGTATTGAGGAACGTTTTAAAATCCAGCACTCAGAGTCAATCAACATCGCAACGTGATCAACAAATAGCAACCACCCGTCAAAGATCGTCGTCTAAAAACCCATCGAACACTACGACGCCACAAAACCAACCAACACAGCGCGACCGTTTATCTAGAAAAGATCATTGTTTCATCACCCCGCAAACTGACCAACTAGAAAACCTCAGAAACAATAGGGAGCAATACAATGTACAAACGCGCAGGAGAAGTAGCAAGCGGCATATGGAAATATCGCCTACCGAAACCGTAAACAACCGGGGAAAGCGAATATCAGCACAGTCGAATACAAGCAGCGCATCCACCAACGCCGAGACAAATAATGGGCCAGGATCATCCTAAGGCAATTCACCAGACCACCAACAAGAACGACCCCGCCACAAAACATGACAAGACTCTAAATAAACGACTTCCACCCCCGACCTTCGGCAATCTCGACAATTGCAAAAACTCGGACAATGACTCAGATCAACAAAAAAGGACCTCCGCAGACTCAACAACCACAAATATTGGAAAAGTTACCACTACAACTGCTGTACCGAAACATTCCGCCCTAACAGCGGCCGAATACGATAGAATTCATCACCTCAATAGCATCCCATCAACCAGCAAGACAATGAGTGCCTTACAACATGATTCGCCACGCGCGAGGCCCCCCACGTCGACCCTGACCAGAGATGTTCCGGATTCCTCCGACGAGCCTCTGGCGGCTGTTGGCGTGGGCAGCCCACTCCACCGGGCAAGTATTTTCTCAAGTTTTTCATCTCAAGAACAGACAACTGCCAGCCTTTTCCCCTCTAATTCAGGACGTTCCTGCATAAAATCATCGGTTGAAGTCTTCCAATGCTCTGATTCGCCAAGCGCGAGGCCCCCCATGTCAACCCTGACCAGGAATGTTCCGGATTATTCCGACGAGCTCCTGGCGGCAGTTGACGTGGGCCGCCCGTATTCCCGGGCAAGTATCCTTACACCACTATTCTATCGAGAACAGTCAAATCCCGCCTTTTTCCATACCAACGCAGAAAAGCACAGGACCAACATCAACTTTACTCAGAACACACCCTTGTCGTCTTCAGCACCAACCGACAGACCTAGCAGCATCACATCTCCACAACGTGTGACATCAACCCCACCACACCCTGATTCGTCAAGCGCGAGGCTTCCCACGTCGACCCTGACCAGGGATGTTCCGGAGCTCTCCGATGAGCCCCTGGCGGCAGTTGGCGTGGGCTGGCCCTATACCCGGGCAAGTATCACAACACACTTTCAATACAAAAATCCGTCCACTTCCGCATTTTTCCTCGCTAATGCAGGATCCAGTACAGAAGTCATCCCCGGTGCCGAGGCAATCAACCAACCTGCTAGCACACATCATCAAAGGAACGACAAAGTAGTAACTTCAACATCGCACTCAACAACCTTCTGGAAAGATACAGGCGAGGTCATCAGCGAAAGCAATACACCCGACCGACGTTCCGTGCAACCCCCAACGACGAATACCAATCACAACACTACTAGCAGACCCATCTCACCCTCATCATCTCAAGCATCGACTGACTCCGAATCGTTTCCCTCTGGTGGCTGCTCCATCCTTTGCCGTTCAGTGGAACATTAGTGGCCTTCGCTCGCACTTAGCCGAACTCCAGCTCTTGATTGGCAAGTATCGGCCTATCATCATTGGCCTGCAAGAAACAAACGCTGATAGCAAACGATTAGACCAAAATAGTCTTGGGAAGAATTACAAACTCTTCTTGAGCCACTGCTCCCCGCACGGTAGGCAAGGTGCTGGAATGGCCATCAAGATTGGAACTCCCTTCCAGTTAATCAATCTGAAAACCAAAATTCAAGCGGTTGCTGTGAAACTTTACACACCGATACCAATTACGGTTGCCTCAATATACCTCCCACCGAAGGATAAAAATGCCGTCGAAGCGCTGGACGAGCTTTTGAATGAGCTGCCCAAACCAACTCTCATACTTGGTGACGTAAACGCTCACCATACTGCATGGGGAAGTAGGATGTCTAATTCAGCATCTGAATGCAAGAAAAGGGGTGAAACCATACTGGAGATGATAGTGCAGCACGATATGGTCATTCTAAACAACGGTTCTCACACACGTATTGACCCATCCACTGGAGCATCGCAAGCCCTCGATGTATCCTTTTGCTCTGCAACACATGCAGCTAAATTCAAATGGAACACTCTTCTAGAATACTCTGGTAGCGACCACCTCCCAATTCTAATTGATACCCATAGCAATAGAGTTGAAACACAACACAGACCCAAATGGATATTTGGTAAAGCCAACTGGGAGCTCTATGAGCAAATCATCACAAATAGTATTTGTTCGGGGGCTATTCTGACGGTGGACGAATTCACCAATAAAATTATATCTGCCGCGGAATCCAGCATTCCAAAAACTACAGGGAACATCGGACGGAAATATGTACCATGGTGGAACAGTGAAGTGGAGGCAACAATCAAAGCTAGACGAAAATGCCTACGAGCCCTCCGTCGTCTCGAAGACAATGACCCACGGAAAATCGCCGCTTTAAAGCAACTTCAAGAGGCTCGTTCCATTTGTCGCAAAACTATCAACGATGCGAAACTCAAAAGCTGGGAGAGCTTTGTAGAAAGCATTAACCCTGACACACCAACTTCCCAAGTGTGGAATAACATCAACAGACTTCAAGGCAAAAGAAAAAACAGTACTATAGCGTTGAACTTGCCAACTGGGCACACCAACGACGGTGAGAAAGTAGCAAACGCTCTGGCTGACGAATATCAGAAAAAATCTTCGGATGAACACTACTCTGAACAGTTTAGAAGAAAACACAAAGCAGATAACTGTGAAATCTTCAAAAATCAGCGGTCCAACCTCCACAAGCACTACAACACAGATTTCACAATAGAAGAACTGATTTGGGCACTTAACCGACGAGGTGGCAGCTCGACTGGCGCAGACAACGTGAGCTACACCTTCCTGCAACGCCTTCCCTTTTCTGCAAAAGTAGCCCTTCTCAACTTGTACAACAGAATATGGGACAGCGGAATTTTCCCATCGCAGTGGAAAGTTGGTACAGTAATACCAAACCCAAAACATGATGCAGATCGTAGTAAACCTGAAGGGTTTCGGCCTATAACCCTTTTAAGTTGCCTTGGTAAGCTGTTCGAGAGAATGGTGAACCGTAGGCTTATCACCGAGCTGGAAACCAGTGGCAAACTCGATGGACGCCAACATGCCTTCAGATCTGGGAAAGGTGTCGACTCTCATCTGGCCACACTAGAATCACACATTGACCTCAAACCGGATGAGCACGTTGAAATCGTCTCTCTTGATGTCTCAAAAGCCTATGACACCACATACAGACCAGCGATTCTACGTACACTATCCAGATGGCGTATTTCAGGAAGAATGATGAACATTGTTTCCAGTTTTCTCTGCGACAGGTACTTTCGAGTTGCTGCAAATGGCTCGTTGTCTTCACTCAGGAAAGCACACAACGGTGTGCCCCAAGGCTCGATTCTTTCCGTGACACTTTTTCTTGTGGCTATGCAGCCTATTTTTGACGTTATCGCATCCGGTACAGAAATCCTTCTCTACGCAGACGATGTGCTCCTTATTGTGAAGGGGAAAAATCACGGAGATATTCGTAGAATTATGAAAAAATCTGTCAAAGCGGCTGTCGGTTGGGCCACTGATGTGGGATTTGCTATAGCTCCTACAAAGTCCAAGTTAATGCATGTCTGCTCCTTACGCCACCGCAAATGTGGTCGAGCAATCAAAATAGACAATATTCCCAAGAGTACGAAGTTTGAAAGTTCTGGGCGTAGTAATTGACTCCAAATTAAATTTTATAAAACACTTTTCGTCTATAAAGCAAAGTTGTCAAAGACGAACTCAAATTCTTCGAATACTTGGATATCGCCTCAAAAGAAGCAGTAGAGCAACACTCTTGAAAATAGGATGCGCACTCGTCCACTCAAAGCTGTACTTCGGCATAGGGCTAACAAGTGGCAACATTGCAGACATGAAAAGAATTTTAGGTCCAACATACAACGATGTTATTCGGCAAGCAACAGGGGTATTCGCAACAAGCCCAATCATTTCAATTATGGCCGAAGCTGGCTGACTTTCACTTTGCGGGGAGACTTTCACTTTGCGATAATCCAACGCTTAACTCAACTAGCAGTTCGACTACTTGAAAAAAACTGAAGATGTAGCCGGGCTTCCCTTAATTCAAAGGGTCAGAACACTGTTGATGGACCTAACTGGATGGTGCCTTCCCGATATCTGTAAAACGTTGAGAACCGCAGACAGAGCATGGCACTCGCCATCCCCAACTATTGATCTTAGTCTTAAACGTAATATCAAGGCCGGTGAAAACAAGATCACTGCACTGCCTAAGTTCAATGATTTTATCACGACTCGCTACAGTAGACATGAAAAATTGTATACGGATGGCTCCAAAGATAACGAACATATCGGCGCCGGTGTAGTCACGTGTAGTAGCAATCTGAGCTTCCGCCTCCCAGATTCATGCGGAATATTTTCTGCCGAAGCCTTCGCTTTAAAAATAGCTGTCTCTAATGTACAAAGGTCAAAAACGATTATTTTGACTGATTCGGCGAGTTGCATTGACGCGCTAGGTGGAGGTCGATCCAAACACCCATGGATCCAATCTATCGAGGAGATGGTTGTGGGAAAAGATATCACTTTTAGCTGGATTCCTGGACACGCCGGCATTGCTGGCAATGAAAAAGCGGACGAGCTAGCGAAGCAAGGAAGGACTCTAACGCCTATGGACATTCCCATACCAGCCCAAGACGTGATTCGTACTATGAAAAGTAAATTATGGGAAGTTTGGGAGTTGGAATGGCATCGAAGTCAAGTGCATCTACGACAAATCATACCAACACCCAGTAGGTATCCAGACCGGAAGTCTCCTTGCGAACAACGAGTTTTGTCACGAATGCGGATAGGGCACACACGCATCACCCACGCTCATCTGATGAGTTCCAACCCCCCACCAACATGCAATTTCTGCGGAGTGCATATAACAGTTCATCATCTTCTGGTTGACTGCAAAGGATTGGAGCCAAGTAGAAAACGCTGTGGTATTACCGGATCGCTCACTGAAATATTAGCCTACAACAAAGACAGAGAGGAAGCAGTAATACGATTTTTGATAGAATGTAATTTATTTAAAGAAATTTAATAACTCATTTATAGTAGGAATGTAACTAACTATTACAAATAATTAATCTGACACGAATGCCACGCTGGTGGTAAAGTGTCACAAATAAACTAATAAATAAATAAATTACACTTCTTCGAACAAACGATCCTGTGCTTGCTCTTTGCTAGTAGCTTTCTAACTGCCCGCTCCTAGATTTGTCAAACTTCATCAGCCCCCACTAGCACTCATTTCTCCGGCGTGGGTGCTGCGTTTTGCCACCTCCGTTCCAAAGAGTGGCGATCATCATGGTGCCACCCAGGATTGCTTTTGGAGCGTTTGCTCTCCCAGCCGCCCGTTCTATTTGAAACGATCGTTATCTAGCTTACATTATTACGTGACCTACCGCCCACATCAAAATTGTGTAACTTGTTACCGTACGGTAACATTATGATATTTCGTTTAGTATGTGGAGGGTAACGCACTATCAAAGTTACCCGCATTATCAAAGATACCCCGTTTTACGGTACCGTAAATTCGGGTGAAATTGATCACTGTGTCACTCGATTTTATTTCTTCTTGATGGAGCACAAATATCAATGTAACCTGCAGTGAATGAACGTTGTTTGTCGTAATTATCTCCAAATTGTGTGTTGTAAAGTTTTTTGCGTTCAAAAATGTTCATTTCTTTTAAAATAATGTAAAATTTCAAAATCTTGTACGGTGCAGTGTTGACAAACATCAATAAACTTCTAGTTCTAGACAAGGATTTAGACATGGTATAATCCTGAAAGTTTGTGAGGATGCTTAAGATATATCCCCAAACTAGATTTCATAACCAAAACTCGTACCAATTCGTTGATTTGGTTGATATAATTGAATTTCTGGTATATATCAGGAAATTCCAAAGGAAATTGCATACATTTAGGCGTTTTCTGCGTTATTCTTGAAATTTAAACATTCATTATTTCTATCAATATTGTATTGTTAAGAATTTGGCAAGCATATTCGGATTCAGGAAGCTCAAATTTACTATGTAAAGTTGTTTTGAAAATTGACAATAATGGCATTGATAAGTGATCAATTTCACCCCGAAATGAGACCTCCCGATTTTTTTTATTTTAGACATATTTTTTAGCACTAATAATACATTTGTTAGAAAATTTCGATACTTGAGTCGATGAGCCTCACCTTCATACTTGTTTTCCTGCATTCAGTTGTTTGGCATTCTGAACTTTATAGAAATCAGACAAGAAAAACCGTGAAAAGTGATCAATTTCACCCGAAATTACGGTAGTGGATTATGGTTACCGTAAAACGGGGTAACTTTGATAATGCGGGTAACTTTGATAGTGCGAGACCCACAACATATTAAACGAAATAACGAAGTTTCTGTTAATCAGTTAAGCAAAAAAAAAATGCAAAAGTAAAGAGTATTAGTATGACACTTCATGTCAAAGCTGTTTTCATTGGAATCAAGTGCATTTGAGGCTTTTTATACGAATATCAAAAATTGACACAATTTTAGCATTTTCGAAACGCTTACAAACAATCTGTTCTACGATCACTATTTGATGTAGTTTTGAATAATTGGCCACTTATCTTTGACAGCCTAGTTATCATTGAACTTGAATACGGTCTCAAATCTCTTGGGACCATTTTTGTAATCTAAGTCAGAAATTTCCATATAACGTTAAACGCCTAGAGGTATGCAATGCCCTACAAATATTCGTTATTCATTCAATTTTGTTCGATTCATACTCCATTATCAAAGTTACCCCAAAACCAGGGTTGCCATTATGCCAGATTAATCTTGCACTGCCAGACTTTTCGTCGAGAAAAAGGCAAAAAGACAAACTGCTCATTTTGCAAGACTTTTTCAAATCCAGCCAGACTTTACAGCACTGCATTACATGTTTAAGGATACTCTAATAAACATTATTATGGTGCTTAAAAAACTCATATTGCGGCGTAGAAACCAGGCATCGGAATCACTCGTATTGCAGACGCAACATCATTATTCAAAAAGTCTTCAAATTAGTGAGTTAGATTACTTCACAATGGTATTTTGGCATTGAAATCTCATTTTTCCTAAACAGTCCCACTCATTGAAAAATTGATTATAGTTTGAATTATGTCCAGATCAACTTTAGTAGAGCCTCAGTAATGAAACTGGCAAAATAGACGTTGAAAGCGAAACTTTCTAATATCTTTATGGTTTTGGATATTGTTTTACAATCTTAAGGTGAAACATCTCAGAATCCAAAGATGGCCGGCACAATGACCGACATGAGCCGCTACTCACGTTTTCAAAGGCACTAAACTGGCGAAATAGTTGGCAAACTTTTCTGATCTTCTTATTTTAAGCTTTCTGCTAGTGCACAAAGTCAAAATAAAGAGTGCATTGCTGTTGAATGCTTTCTTCGCGAGATTGGTTCCTTTGAAGTTTAAGTACAATTTAGAAGTTGATACCAAACTGTTTCACCTTAAAAAGTTAAGTGACGATAACTGAAATACTACAATGTTTTCCAATAAAGCCTTATTGAGAAGTATGAACTTCAACAGAAAAGTTATCGCCTATCTTGATGCGTTGAAAATTTCCTCCCGAAAACGTCAAGAAAAGCACTTTTCTTTGATCGCAGTACGAATTTCAAATGGAGCTCGTTGTAAAAAATAAAATGTTGGCCATTTCTTGCGAAGACATTTTTATTTTTCTTGGGCGTAACAACATACTTAGCTTATGCAGTTAATAAGGCCATCTTAAGTTTCAGTATTTTTCATAATGAAATTTGGATTGAAGAGAATTTCGATCATTTTTTCTATATTATATTATTCGGAATCGAGATTCGGATCTAATTGCTTTCCTATACTTTGGTGACTGCCAGATTTTGCAAGACTTTTTATTTTGAACTCGCAAGACATCTTCCAAAATGTACTGGCAACCCTGCCCAAAACAGAAAACCAACTTTCGATTATCTGAAAAATTATATATCCATTCATAATAAATCTTTTGGAAATCTATCGACTGCAATCGATAGCTAGGATGCCAGTACTTGTTTTAAAAATATAAATTATTATTCTTTGGAACAGCATGCATAAATATTCAAGTTTTCTTCGAAAAAACTATCAAAGTTACCCCGTTTTACGGTATACCTTCATCGACACGCATGACGTATAACCGCAAAATCGCCTTAATGTATGCTCTGATCATATTACATTACAGCACGTTGACTTAATGCTTTTGTAATGTTCTGTTCTGAAATAATGACAATCCTGTTGTAGTGTTTCTTTTGTTGTGAATGATAAAGAGAATACTACCGAAAATTCTCGGATACTGAGCTGCTGTTGCAGCGTTTTATAATTTATTGTCATCTTTCGAAATCACAGTTGTAATGAAGGAACCATGGAAATATCGACTCATGGAACAGGAAAGCTTTAGAAAGTTTGTTTTAGGGGTTTTCAGTGTGCGTTCATGGGTCAATATGGCGCACATTCATCTCATACACGTTTACCTCTCTAGCTTTTGCAAATGTCGTATTCGTTTTTGAGCCCAGGTTGGAACTGACGAAACACGTTGTGAATCACATGATCAAACCCGACTCGATTCAAGTCCGATTAAACTACAATTTACTTGAATTTTTTTTTAGGTTCAATTACCAACCAATGTCTTAAAAATGAAAACGACAATGATGAAAAGTTCGAGAATGTTCTAAGAACTGGGAGAAAACAGTTTCAGAAAATTCTGTCAATTAGCTGTTGTAGTGCTCTACAATTTGTAAATGTACTGCTGTAACATTCAAATTGATAGTTGTAGACTACAACTTGTTGTGCTTTTCAATTGCTGCTGTAGCGCTCAATGAAACTTTTCGATGAAACATTTCAAATCGTTACTGACAGACAGACAACTGGGATTTTATGTACATGATGGGAAAAAAGTGAATGTGAGTTAAATGTCAAAACATGGAATAGGCCTCGACCGTTAAATCCGACATAAGAAGCAATGTTTTTTAAAGTGAGCTCAAAAAACTCAAGAGGGATTACCGATTTTGCCCAAATCATTCTCATCCCTTAGGATATTCAGGGTGTCTACTACCTGGAAAAATTTGTGGAATTTTCAGGGAATTTTTTTCAACCTGGAAAAACCTGGAATTCTCAGGAAATTTCGGCCATAATCAGGAAAATTTAGTTGAATCAGTGATACAAGGTAGAATATATCCTTTTTGTGACAGAAAATCTTTTCAACCATAAAAATTTTCGGCTGCGCCGCTGTCAAGAAGCTACTAGATATGTTAAGTCCTCAAATTTTGTTTAACGATTTTTATTTATCCGACATAAGGGCAACCGGTGGTCCATTTTTTGGTCCAAATTTATACCAAAAATAGACCTGTCAAAATTAGATAGACCAGTGAAAATAGACCAAACCGCATGCGTGCTCGGAGTATCTCTGGAAGAATTCCCGGCAGAACTTTGGAATTTGGAAGAAATTCACGAAGAAATTTCTGAAGAAACTACTTACCCGAAGGGATTCCTGGAGCTAATCCCTGGCGTAATACTTGCAGCAAATCCCGGACGAATATCTGGAAGAAAACCCCAGAGGAATTCCTTCTTAATCACTTTTTTTCACTTCGTAGACTATTCGCGACGACGATGAAGGAAAAAGAGATTCCACATATGCTTTGCAAAGCACACGCACCAACGGAAAACCTCGTAAGGAACTGTCATCGCGTGCGTAAAAAAAGCAAAAATATCTCTCTCCTTGTTCTTCTGTGTCAATTCAGATTTGGAACAGCTCAAATCTTGTTCCAAATCCGACCAAAAATGGACCAGGCAGTTAGCCTGTTCCAAAAAAATAGACCAGAAAACTGGTATAAAATAAAATTGGAACATAATTTGCAACACCGGTGCAAGCTCCAATTTTGAAAATGGTCCAAAAATGTGGAACCAACCGGTGATTTGGACCACCGGTGAAGTTGCCCTAAAACGTGTGTAGATAATTGCATCCTTATCTTAACTGCTTGCCTAACTCTAATCCTAACTTAAGATTAGAAAGTTGGGAAAGGCAAGTACTGTTCCCATTTGGGTGTCCTTCATGAGCATATGAAACTTGTTTGAAAACAATCTAAATTTGTTCAGAAAAATGTTTTTCGACTATTCCACAAATTCTGAAGTAAATTTCCAGGAATGCTTCAGGTATTCTAGTGTTTCTTTATGGAATATATTTATAAACTTCTCGAGGGATGCTATCAGCAATTTTTTAAGGGATGCTCAAATGAATTTCCTCAAAAATTTTGTCAAGAAAATTTAAGAGCTTTGCAACATTATTACCTCTAGTAATTTTCACATAGATCACTCTGAAAAAAATAAAATAATAACAGTGATTATCTCAGGACTTCTTCCAAATATTTTTCCACGGATTCATTCAGCGATTTTTTCAGTTGTTACTTCTATGTTCTAGTTTATCACATATCCTAATGAAGTTCTTCTACAAAGGTTTTTTTTTTCATAGTTTCGATAACGCCGTTTTTTTCATTTTTCATATGTATTCTGTACAATTGCTTAGAATTGTTTCTTTCAGACATTATTCGATGAAATATTTTATGATTTTTTTCCAAGAATTCCTCAAAAAATTGACCTGGAATTCCTTATTAAGTTCCTCCAGAACTTTCTCTCAGCATTTCTACAAACTATTATTGATGTGGTTCAAACATTTGTCTAATATTTTTTTAAATAATATTTCCAATCTCCATGGATTCTTCAAAACTTCATTCAAGGTTCCGCATCAGAAAATCCTAAGAATGATTTCATCAAGAATACAGTAGTATTTTCAGAGATCCTCGTGAGAATTCATCAAGGCATACTTAGAACACAAACAAAAATTTTCTTTAGAAATTCCACGCGGATTTTTCTCAAAATTTCTTCCAAACAAATCTGAATAAAACCCTTGACATTTTCCTAGAGAAATTTCTGGAAGACAGACTAGATTTTTTTTTGATTTCTTTGGGAAATAAAAAAAATAACAGGAATTACTGAATGAATTTTGAATTTTGAAGATGCTCTAAACGGGAATGTTGAAGAGAGTCCTAAGGAAATCAATGGATACATTTCTTGAGAACCTGAGATTTCCTTTGAAAATTTCTCCAACGGTCTTTGGAGGGAGTCCTGATGGAATCTCCGAAGTAGTTTCTATGGTTATTCCCAGAAAAACTCCAGATTGAGTTCTTGAAGGTATCCAAAACTAAATTCTAGGAAGAGCTTCTTAAAAATTTCTTGGAAAACCACAAAACAAACTCGTGAGATTGTTGGAGTGAAATGTGGAAGAAATCCACAGTAAATCAAGCAGGATAACTTGTCGTAACGTCAAAGGACTCCAAAAAAAAAATATTGAAATCATTCTTAGAGGACTGTCCGTTCAAATGAGGAATTAAAATCTCATGACGTGGTTCATGTTGGGTTTCTTTTCGTATTCATGATTCATGACTGTTTTATATTCTTTTTGGTTCATGTCTGGTTTTTTTCAGGCAAGAGGTATTTAAAATTCTATTTCCAAGACGATCAAACGCTACCAGACCCAATTTCCCCAAGACAAAATCTTTAAAAAAAAACAAAACGCCCTCTAGAGAAATCTTGTGGGTGTATCGCTGATGTCCATTATTCAAAATCCCATTTCAAGGGAAAGATTTTTTCCCTTAAGTTCGGTTAGACTATTTTCTTCATCCCTGATTTTGAGGTATTTTTAGATTATTTGATAAAAATAATTGTTTTTTGTGAAAATAAAAAAAAAATCATTGAATTTTATTTTGTTTTTCTGATGCTATTTATACGTTTAGAACAAACCGAAAGTAAAAATTTTGTTTATTAAAATGAAAAATACTTTTAAAAATAAATTTTAGCATGTAAAATGAACTATTCGTTAATTATTTATGCATTTTGGAGAATTTATACAACCTGGATTTTTTTTGACCTGGAAAAACCTGGAAATCTCAGGGAATTTCATTTCTGTAAATGAGTAGACACCCTGATATTTTTTTGTTTGCTGTTTTCAAAGTTCACCAAATACAAAGTTTTCGTTCAAAATCAAATACTATAAAGGTTTTGAAACAGTTTGTGGGTTTAAAACTTAAAACGATTTTGGCCATTTTAAATTGTTGTCGTGAAACGACAATTATATTAGATATTTAAATTGCATCGTCTGAAAAAAAAAAACATAATTTTGCACGGGTTTAGAACTGGCACCATTGTTTGGTTTAGACAGCTCATAAAAAATAAACAGAACAAAACAATTTAGAAATTCTAGTGTTTGGATTCGTTAAAATTGTTCTTTTCGCATTCAATAACAATTTTACTACATTTGCAGATGTAACCCGTCGTTCAATTTATAGAGATTCAAAATTCAAGGCGTTGTACGCCCGCTCAGTCCCAAGGACTCCCAGCCCTCTACGGGTCGGCACAATTCTCCGAGGATTCGATGAAATGTAGTATTACAGCCCTATCTAGAACCTACTGAACGGGTTCACTTACGGCTATATTGTGTGTGGTGTTAGTGTGGGGCCCTGATGACGCCCAGTGAACATTTTGGTTGGTATAACTTTTGCTGTACATCATTCTATACGAATCAATTCAATCGTATAGAATGCACGAAAAGGCTATTTACCTACCAAAGTGGAGGCTATATGCGTACTTGGCACGACTTTTTCGGACTTTCTGCGATCAGATATACGATGCCACAAAATTTGTAAGAAAATAAAAAAAAAACTCCCAGGGAGTCTCGAACACGGGACATCGGGGTCTGGAATCGTGTACTTTACCACTGTACCACCAAGGGTTGCTTGTTTAAAGAGCGATTATTTGCGAATGTTAATACATGTTTCATGTACAGCGACACATACTTTGTTGTTCTTTGCGGCCCATCGTCAGCAGATAGACAAAGTTTGGGTGGCAATTTTTGCTAAGTTATTGCGATTTCATACGATGCTAACTGGATTGATATATGATCTGTCAAATTATATAACATAACGTGATTCTATGTTGCACTATTTACGACATGTTTTGTTGTCAACACAGATTGTTGTTTATGAATCATATTGGGGATTTATATACAACTTGTAATGACATTGAGAACACTTAATATGGCATCTTGTGCAATTCTGATTTTGGACGCATGAATATGTGATTTTGGATGCACATTCTTATACGATACGTGGTTCACTGGGCGCTGCCTGGTGCCGACCTGCCTCCTGGGGTTCGTCCTAGCCGAGGTAGATCGTCACCTCTACGCAGCCTGGTTGTGTGGTTCAGCACGCTGCAGTGGTTTCCGTGACCAGGTTCCCGTCCCAAGCCTGGAGCTTTTATTGAGTCCGTAGTCGCACCCGAGATAAGCTCTATACGAGCCGGACGATATCCTGGTCTGGTCCGCCTCACTATGGCCTTGCCTAATGGTTGGGTTGGGGTTCAAAGTGGTTCAGCACCACCATGTGGTCACAAATCGTTCAATGTCGACCGCCACTGGAGTTGGTTTGTGGGTATGATCGTCACAAGGATCCGCCACTCAGTAGATGTAGTCAGATAGATCATATTCTAAGTCCAACGATGACTGATTTCAAAATAAAATACATCAGGGGAAATTGGACACAATTGAATACTGATCACAAATCAATAACGATAGGAATAAAATTTGAGAAGATAGTGAGAAATACAAATGAAAGAAATGAGCCAACTAAAATAAACCTAGAGTTACTTAAGGATAATAAAATAAAAGAGGAGTATCAAGAGCAATGCACATTGGTCCCAGAGCCATATCTAGGAAGACAAAAATGATTGCGCCTAAACCGTCAATTTTAGATATATGGTGTCTTCGGCAAAGTTTCTCCATATTTTTCAGACATTTTTTTCAGATATGTGAAATTAGGGTGGTCCACATGGTTTACGAGATCAGCACATAAACTTTTTTGCTGACGCATTTAGGACTACACAATGTTCTACAATGTTTTAGAACAACCGATTTGGAGCAACTTTGCCGAAGAACCCAAATTTCTATTTCTTATGGTTCGCGAGTTATGATTTTTTTTAACATAAAAGATAGGGTGGTACTGAAAAATCAGTTTTTTCTTGATAACTTTTTATACGATAATTTCTCGCAAAAACTTTGTTCCGAGCACTTTTAGAACTTTTGATTGCGCAACTTTTTGCCGAAGAAACTACTGTTCTATCTCTTATGGTTACAGAGTTATCAGAAATTTTCTTAGAAAAAATGGTTGTTTTCAAATGCCGATATGTCAGAAAGGCGCAAACGGATTTTCAATCTTTTGTCGGCATTAGAAAGATTATTTCTTTCTCTGTTTATGGTGAAAAAACTGTGAGGACGTTTTTTGTTTGAAAAGATTGAAAGAATTTTGAAAATGATATGTTTTCAACCGAAAATTGTCCATAACTTGATAAATATTCGAGATAGCTCTTTGGTGCCTTCAGCAAAAATGTGCAAATTGAAAGTTCTGATTGTGCTTCATACAAGGTATTCATGAAAAATCAACGCTTACACATATATTCACCATAAACCAAATTTTATATGGTAAAGAAAGCGAAAAAAGAGATATTTGCTAGAACAATCGAAATAACTGTATGTATGTCATTTAAAAATGAATACACATGTATTGATATCGATCATAGTAAGCGGAATCTAAGGAGTTCAAGAAAGTAAAATTATTTGCTGAAGCAAGTGATCAAGGCCCACTTTCTGGTTCGTTACCTTAGACAGATATTTGGGATTTATATCTGGCTTTTGTTCAAGATTCATGCATTCTTCAACAGGCGAATGCTGCCCTTACTAATTCGTTGTAGCAGATTTATTGGATTTGAATGAATTGAATGGGATAAGTTGGATGCCCAGATAGAATAATTGCAGATACTTCTATATTTCTATGGGAGAATATCATGGGAAGTAAGGTTTTGGTAATTTGAAGGAATTCTTCAAAGTATACGTTTTGTTATCGTTTGGGGTTGATAATATAATGAACGGAACCGGTATTGAATGCATGACCTTCTGCTCAGTAATCCGAAGCGGTAGCAATTTATAACCAACCACGGCATAGGTTAGCTGGACAAACATTATGTCGCGTGAAATAACAAGACACCGTTTATGGATTAATGTTCCATGGATCACTGTTGAAACTGCTTCAGCAACTAACTTTCCCTAACTCCAAACATTTCCCTTACTGTGATCGATCTTATTTCATTACATATATTTTCAATTTAAAATGACTTCACATACAGTTATTCCAATTGTTCCAGCAAATATCTCTTTTTTCGCTTTTTTTACCATACAAAATTCGGTTTATGGTGAATATATCATAAAACAATGATTTTTTTATGAATACTTTGTATGAAGCACTTTCAGAACTTTCAATTTTGCTCATTTTTGCTGAAGGCACCAAAGAGCTATCTCGAATATTTTTCAAGTTATGGACAATTTTCGGTTAAAAACATATCATTTTCAAAATTCTATCAATCTTTTCAAACAAAAAACGTCCTCACAGTTTTTTCACCATAAACAGAGAAAGAAATAATCTTTCTAATGCCGACAAAAGATTGAAAATCCGTTTGCGCCTTTCAGAGATATCGGCATTTGAAAACAACCATTTTTTCGAAGAAAATTTTCGATAACTCTGTAACCATAGGAGATAGAACAGTAGTTTCTTCGGCAAAAAGTTGCGCAATCAAAAGTTCTAAAAGTGCTCGGAACAAAGTTTTTGCGAGAAATTATCGTATAAAAAGTTATCAAGAAAAAACTGATTTTCAGTACCACCCTAACTTTTATGTTAAAAAAAATCATAACTCGCGAACCATAAGAGATAGAAATTTGGGTTCTTCGGCAAAGTTGCTCCAAATCGGTTGTTCTAAAACATTGTAGGACATTGTGTAGTCCTAAATGCGTCAGCAAAAAAGTTTATGTGCTGATCTCGTAAACCATGTGGGCCACCCTAATTTCACATCTCTGAAAAAAATGTCTGAAAAATATGGAGAAACTTTGCCGAAGACACCATATATCTAAAATTGACGGTTTAGGCGCAATCATTTTTGTCTTCCTAGATATGGCTTTGGGACCAATGTGCAATGTAAACTCAACAAAAGTCAAAAAGAAATTGAGGAAAACACAATTGAAGAATGTTACAAAGAACTATCGAGCAGAATGAAAAGAGCAGCTAACAAAACAATTAGATTATCCACGATTCCGTCTACCCCTAAAAGAAGAAAAGCATTTGATAGATTAAAAGATGCAATAAGAATTTCTATAAAACACCCAGATATGATAAACAATAAATATAAGTTAAAAAACAGGAGACAAGAGTTCACTCAAGCAGTAAAGGACCATAAAGAAAAAGAAATTAAACATTTCTTTAAAAACCTAAATGATTTTGATGTAGGACAACGAATCAGGAAAACACATAATTATTTGAAAAGATACGTAAAACAAAAACAAAAGAGAATAGTTAATATAAGTACGAGGGTACGGGATCAAATGCTTAGAGGGAGTGAGGGGCCAACAATAGAGTTCTGTGATACGCATGATTACACACCAATGATACAACCTCCAACATCCGAAGAAATTATGGATATTATCAGAAATTCAAGCAATGGAAAAGCAGCAGGGCCAGATCTTATTTTTACGGAATATATTAAAAATGCAGACAAGGAAACCCAGGATTACCTTGTGAAAGTTATACATAGAAAACATTTATCCGAGTTATTGGTTAAAATCAACTCAAATACTAATTCCAATAAAAGTAAAGGCAACAGAGGCAGAACATTTTAGAAGAATCTCTTTATGTAGCGTAGTTTGTAAAGTATATGCAAAGTGGATAGCTTATCAAATAACTAAATATGCAGGGCAACCAGATTTATATCAAGCAGCATTCACAAACAATCGATCTATAGATGACTACATATTTGTAACTAGAAGGGTACCGTAATTCGATGACCGATCGATGGGTACCGTTTGATGAACTGTTGAAGGGTTCTTCTCCAAACAATCGACTATTGACAAGGCTATATAAAGACACCATTTAAATAAACTATTACTTACATTGCAGATATGTTCTGTTAATACAGTTTTAAATTTGCATTGTGGATAAACAATCATTTTCTGAGTGAAAATGTATTTTTTGTGCGCCAGTTTCTAATTTCAAGGAAAATTGCATACCTTTAGGCGTTTAATGTGGTGTGTTCTGAAATTTCCAACATTAAAATTCAAAATTAACCGATATATCGTTAAGTTGTAAGATTTTTGGGACTTGTTTCAGATTCAGTGACCCCAAATTTAGTGAATAGCATATCTCTTTATTACAGGAAACTTATCGCAATAATTGATCAACTTCACCCCGGAATCAAAAACTTTACTTTTTGATTTAAAATAGATGTTTTTGTAATTAAGTGAACATTTCGTCAAAATTTCGTTTGTATAATTCCATAGATGACCAACCAGTACATGTTTAAAAAATATTTGGATAATAATACATGAATTCTACTAGGAGTTATAGAACAGAATCGCTCAAAAGTGATCAACTTCACTCCATTTTATGGTAATGGAGGAAAATTGGAATGCCGGAAAAGATTTACATATATTAGCACTAGATATTAGAAAAGCTTTTGACACAATTAAGGTACACAATATTAAAGATATACTGCTAGGTTTGAATGTGCCAACGACGTTAGTAGATAGAGTAATAGCTTGTATGAAAGACGAAATGACAAGAGTGTTATGGAATGGTCAATTTTCTGAGGAGATAAAAAGAGGCAAGGGCATAAAGCAAGGATGTCCATTGTCTCCAATTTTATTCAATTATATTATGCAGGATGTTATAAGAAAAGTAGCCTCAAAAATTCCAGAATTGAAATTGATGGATGTGAATAGCCTCATAATACCCTTGCTTTTAGCCTTTGTCGATGACTTGCTAATTATTGTAAGGAACAATTGGAAAAAATAGTTAAAGAATTAGTGAAACAGCTAGAAGAGGTAGGACTGGAATTAAACTATGACAAGTGTCAACTATTATTAAGGTTTCCGAATTACAAAGGACAAATTCCCAACGAAATTATGTTAAATGGTAGGCCTTATAAAGTGTGTGATAGCATAAAATATTTAGAAGTGTGTCTAACGGCAACTTTAGATCGAAAAGCAACAAATAGGCAAAGATGCGTAAACGCATATAGAACAGGTAGATCAGTTATAAAGTTTTGTAAGAGTTTCAAACCCTCATGGGAATTAGGGAAGTTAATTTATAAAACAGTTTTAGTCCCTGCAATAACTTACGGAACAAAAGTCGCGGTGTTGACGAAAAAAAAGCAGAATAGGAATGGCAAACTATGAAAAACTTATTCTTAGGAGTATATATAATCATTGTAGGAGACCACAAAACATAAGACTATAAACTATAAACAGAAGAGTCAGAGTAGGAAGAATTAGTTACTACGGACATATACTTAGAAGAGAGAAAAATCACCCCATCAGATTAGCATGTAGACTAAACTTCAAAAAGAAAAAAGAAGGAAGACCAAGTTTCTAGTGGAAAGACTCCTTAGAAAAAGATCTGAACAGATATAGCGAGGTAGATAGAGAAGAATGGAAACAATTGGCTGAAGATAGAGATAAACTGAAGAAAAAAGCAGAAGAAATATATAAAGAAACTTTCAGTGAAATTTCAGAAGGCGAATCATCAGAAGAAGAAGGTAGAAGTAAACAGTACAAGCATTGGAAGAGAAAAATGAAGAGATGAAGAAACTAGTGATGAGATTAGATAGATAATTGAAAGTAAAAATAAGTAGGAAAGAAACATACAATTCGATAGTACTGATTAAAACTAATGACCTGTGTACCACCTTTAATAATAAATAGCTGTAACGGGACACGTAATCGAATAAAATGTTTAGGTTAAGGTGAAGATGAATCGAGGCCAGGGTTCAGATGTTCGAGAGCACGGATCTGGAGAGCCGGACATCCGTTTTAGCTGAACGCCTGATCGATGGGTCACCACCAGCTGGTGACCAATCGATTAGGTTTTCAGCTTGAACGGATGCTTGGTTCACCGGATCCGTGCTCTTGAGGATTTGAGGTTTGGCTTCGATTCATCTCCACCTTAATTAAAGCAAATTTATTAGTAGCAGTAATTGCAGTGGTAAATTTCAATATAATCAATGTAGCCATGGAGGGTTCAGTTTAGTTAATGTCAGCTAAATGTTACCCACAAAGAAAAGCGGCCAAAATAACGTCGGTTTTACGCAAAAATATACTATTAATTGATAAACACGGCAACACGTCAATGAACTACAAAGGACAAATAGGGATTAAATGTATAGAGATACATTAATAGGAATAGCTACTGTAGAACACAATAAAGGGTGAATACTGATTAAAAAATCGTACCGTAAAACGGGGTAACTTAGATAATGCGGGTAACTTTGATAATTCGAGACTCTCAACATACTAAACGAAATAACAAAGTTCCTGTTAATCTGTTAATCAAAACGAATGCAAAAGTAAAGAGTATTAGTATGACACTTCATGTTAAAGCTATTTTCGTTGGAATCAAGTACATTTGAGGATTTATATGCATATATGGAAAATTTATAAGATCTTAGCAATTTTGAAATGCTCTCAAACAATCTGTTCTACGATCACTATTTGATGAAGTCATAATGAATTCGTCACTTATACTTGATAGCCTAGTTATAGTAGAACTCAAATTCGGTCTCAAAACTCTTAGCGAGTACTATTTTTACAAACTGGGACCATTTTTGTAATCTAAGTCAGAAATTTCCATATAGCGTTAAACGCCTAAAGATATGCAACGCCCTACAAATGTTCTGTAATTCATTCAATTTTGTTCGCGTGATGCTCCATTATCAAAGTTACCCCAAAACAGAAAACCGACTTTCGATTATATGAAAAATTATATATCCATTAAGAATAAATCTTTTGGAAATCTATCAACTGGAATTGATAGTTAGGATACCAGTACTTGTTTTAAAAATATGAATTAAAATTCTTTGAAACAGCATGCATAAATATTCAAGTTTTCTTCGAAAAAACTATCAAAGTTACCCCGTTTTACGGTACTTAAATACACACAAATAAAGGTAAGATGAATTGTAACCGATTGTATATTACATAAACATACTACTAAAATAACGGGGTACGGGAGGGACCAACAGGGCACCCGATTGAAGCGATCTGGACAGGGAGCCTGGGACTGCCTCCTCCCTGTTGTTAACATTTCGTGGATTGAGGGCGGGCTCTTCGACCCCATCTATTGGGAGTATTCTGTCAATCGACGGCTTGATTTTACAGTTGTTCATGAAAACTTTCTTCTGGAAGGAGATTCTTTTCCCCTGCCGCGGGTTTCGTGCAAGTGTCTATGCTTGTGGGTCCGCACATCCATTTTTGGCCCTTCATACAGAAGACTGGCTGCTCACAAACAAAAGTACAATCTTGATCAAATCGCTTTTCAGATTATTCCAGTGCTATAGGCAGATGCCTTGCTACAATAGATGGTAGAACCATATCATCATCATCATCATCATGATCGTCGCTAGGATCCGCCACTTGAGGGACGATTCTCCGCATTTCAGTTGAATATTATAACTTGAAATGGAACTATAACTTGCTGGGGTTGTGGTCTACCAGTAAGTGGTAGAGTCAAGTCCACCAAGCTCACTCGGAACCAGTGAATAGCCTTTTTTCCGTAGTTGGCAACTGGTTTTGCCAGATTGCATTGGCTACCAAGCACAGTCAGCGTTGGGTGTTTTGTGGGAGTAGAGTGTTGTATGTCTGTTTTAACAAATTGTGTTCTGTGTTTTGCATTTACCTTAATTCGACCGTTGTGCCGTCCTTCTATCTAAATCATTTGATTTTTGCATGAATTATGTTCTTATTGTTAGTGGTTTTATATGATTTTTATGCATGTACATGTATTAATTTATTTTTTATGGTTTTTAGTTTTATGGTAAATGTGTGTATTCTTCCCTACTAGCTAGCTAAGTTTTATTCATCGCTTTTCCTCTTATAAATATTTTTTTTTACCTATAAAGGCTGAAAGTCTATGAGAAAGAGTGACATCGCAAAGCGCCTGGTCACAGTGTGATGTCTGTTCCCACAAAATGGGTCGATAAAAACTGCTGGTTGTGGCTAAGAGTTGCAAATGCTAAAATTGAGTGATTACGGCTCTCTGGATATGCTTTCGAAGGACCCACGAAGATAATCCCGGCAATTGTGTGCAGCCGCTTTAAGGAATTCAGAAAGTGGTAGATGAACTATTCAAGCGAGAAGTTTAAAATGTAGACGACAAGAAAAAGCGGCTCAAGCCAGCCAAGAAACCGAGGGCATCGGCGAAGAAAAACTATGATGTTTGAAGGTGAATTAATTTGTCTTCACGACAATTCAAAATTGATCAGCAAAATAACTCTGCCCTTGTTATACCTCCTGTTTATTTTGTTTTCCAGCAGAAGTCAAACATTTTATTTATTTTATTACAGCATGCAACCGCCAACCTCTAACTGAACTTTGCTAAACAGTACAACAGCAAAGGTGAGAGTCATCAATGCCGGCACTCCTGCGAATGCCCTCTCTTTATTCTTATTCAAAGGAAGCCTGCAATGACACAACTAGCATTGCCCCAAAAAGTCCTTTATATGGCGAAATCAGAAAAACAGTGGCTTCATCATCAGGCAATAGCTACGATTCAGAGATTGAATGTTAGAATCTTATCACTAATTTTGTGGAATCATGCAGATGCGCATGGATGATTCGAAGACATCTCTAAAATAGTGATTTTCCAAGTTAGTAGTTTTTTGACAAATATCTAACTTGATAGCAGGAATATGTATAACGATCCCGTCCGACCTGATGCTAAGTGCTCTTATATGGATAACTAAGGGTTGGTGTGGCCAATATGGCCTTTTGGTTAACGCAAATAGAACATCTATTGTTCTTTTACGGAAGACGAAACTGCGAAGGAATTCGACTCTTGCGTCAATTATGTAAACCTTGTATGGGTACCTGGCCATTGACTAACAATTGTTATACCCCTTGAATGTTAGGTTTCCCTCCAAAAACATACGATTATGATAACGTGCAAAATTCAGTTTCAGTGTTGTTAATTTTTCTGGAAAAGAGCCCCCAGAAAAGGTATATGTCTCTGGTAATGATGACCTCAGCGATGAATTTCGTTGTCTACCATGGACAAATGCACGAGTTCATTATTTGACGTTTGAGCGGTGCCGTGTTATTTATGTGACCATGGTAACGAGTGAATTCGGCACCGCTCAAACGTCAAATTAGTGAACTCGTGCATCGGCCCATGGACCGATGCACGAGTTCACTAATTTGACGTTTGAGCGGTGCCGAATTCACTCGTTGCCATGGTCGCGTAAATAACTCGGCACCGCTCAAACGTCAGATAGTGAACTCGTGCATCGGTCCATTGTGTGGAATTTCTATTACCATCAGAACCAGCGGGTTCCCATAGCTACAGAGCACTTGGCTCCACAAAAGAACCACGGAAGCCGAAGCAAAAATGAAAACACTTCAAGCATGATTGTCCATCGTACCCGTCAGACGAGACCATGTACCGGGAAAAAAAAAGAGCTGAGTGCCTAACTATACGGACGAGGAAAAAGCGTTACAACCGACCGACCGCAGATGGTGGCACAACCTATCAATGTTCCGACGCCGAGCTGGATCGATGAACTGTGCATGATCTGGTTCTGGAACAGCACAGCACACGGTGATTTCCAGCAGAATGAATGGGTGATGGATCTACAGAATATGGAAATCATCAATCTCGGACTAATGCATGTGCTCACTTCATTTACACTTCCTCAGACGGGAGCGCTTCCATTCCACGTCGGCGTCATCATTTGCTGGCTTGTGTGTTAGGTCTCCCCTGCTCGACGACGAAACCGTGATAACAAAGTGTGATTTATTCTGGTTCTCGTGCATCCGCCACCGGTGCCAAAGACTGTGGGAGGTTTCTTCTACGGGAGCACGAGAAGATGGAAAAATGAAACCTCCAACGTATTGTGTGTTGAGTGTGGATAGATGCGATATAAGTATCTACACGTGGTATTCGGGACTACGAAGCTGCTGATGTTTTCTTCGGTTTTCTGTTAGAAAAACAAGGAGAGATATATTTTTTGCTTTTTTTTCACGCACACGATGACAGTTCCTTACGAGGTTTTCCATAAGTGCGAGTGCTTTGTAAATCTCTTTTTGTTTCGTAGTCGCGAATTGGAGGCAATGCGGGTGGATGAATGAAAATTATCATATTCTATCTATTTGGGCAGTGAGAAACATCTAAATTTTATTCTTACCACTCTAACTTGTTCTAAACTTTTAGTTTCTAAGAATGCTCAATGAAACAATTAAGGTTTTGAATAAAATTCCTCACAGATACTCTGAAACCTCAATTTCTGTAATGGTTTGGGGGTACTTGAACATAATTTCACGTAAATAGAATCATTACGTAAAAAGGGACTTTTTTGTTACATATCTGGAGTATTAGCATATAGCTGAAAAGCTATGTCAACAATATGCTAATATATTTTGGTGTTGTAGGTCAGCAACGAACTCCGTAGAAGCCTGGCCTTCAGATCTATTAGCCGTGGTTACGCATTGGTACGGCCTTCCTTAGCCGAGTGGTTAGAGTCCGCGTCTACATAGCAAAGCCATGCTGAAGGTGTCTAAGTTCGATTCCCGGTTGGTCCAGGATCTTTTCGTAATGGAAATTTCCTTGACTTCCCTGGGAATCGTTCCTGCCACACGATATACGAATACGCAAATGGCAAACTTTAGCAAAGAAAGCTCTCAGTTAATAACTGTGGAAATGCTCATAAGAACACTAAGCCGATGAAGCAGGCTCTGTCCCAGTGAGGACGGTAATGCCATGAAGAAAAAGACGTTTTGGTATCCACCAAATAATTACAGTCAATCCCCCATTACTCTTAACTTGAGATGTCTCAAAATTGAGCCGTGTTTAGTGTTACAGAGCATATACACTACCCACCATAAGTATGCAATCGTTGCAATACTGAGTATTGCAGCACTTTTAAGTTTAGCATCACCCAAAATCCAGTGATTAAAGTTTTTTTCAACAAAAATAAAAAAAATCGCAGATGCTCAAAGAAGTATTTTTTGAGATGACCTCAAAAATAAATTGATCTAGCAATTCAGAATCACGAAATAATATTCACTTTAAGTGATGTTAAACTTTTCAAGGTGCTGCAATATTCAGTATGAGTGTTGCAATACGCGATTCCATACTTATGGCGGGTAGTGTACATGTCATGCATATTAGCTTCGAAAACCATTATTGTATAACTACCAACCAACAGCCTGTTAACAGGACCTCGAGAATATAGCATAAGTTTCGTGGAGCTCCCGATTGCTAACAATGATTGTGAAATGCACAGTTTTGAGCTAGTCCCCAGCGGTACATAGAAAAAGAAAGATCCGTTTACCTGAAGATTATGGACTATTTTTTCGATCGCTAGTTCCTACTGAAATGCTCGTGGACCGGAACTGGGCGAATCAATTAACTGAACATGAACAATTGTCGAGGAAGATGCCATTCATTAAGTTTGAGGGTGAGATCAAACAGTTCTATCGGACTGTTCTTCAATCCGACCCTGAATTTTAATTGGATGAATGTTTTTGCATCGATAGTTACACAATGATCAGCAACAATTTGAAGAACAAGGTGAAACGTTTGATGGATGGAATCACATCAAAGTGCTCTTGGATTGAGGATAATATCTCTCCACCATCAAAAGATGATCTTAGTGATCAGATGAGTTTGTAAGGCCTGCTGCAAACTGCATAAGCAAGGACAATGTGGTTCTTACTAAAAATGGCATAGTCGAAAACGATTCCGTTGTCAAAACTTTTATAAGTATGCTCAATTAGGTAACATTACCGAATTACTGTTAAGGTGAAGATGCATCGAAGCCAAAGTTCAAATTTTCAAGAGCACGGATCTGGAGAACCAAACATCCGTTTGAGCTGAAAACCTAATCGATTGGTCACCACCAGCTAGTGACCAATCGATTAAGTTTTCAGCTTAAATGAATGTTTGGTTCTCCAGATCCGTGCTCTTGAAAATTTGAGGTTTGGCTTCGATTTATCTTCACCTTAAGAATGTAAAATTCCCTTGGAAAATTGCCTACCTTAAGGCGTATTTCGTGGTTCGAGGTATTTTTAATTTTAAAATAACCCAAAAAAATAATGACTTGTAAGCGTTTGGTCTCCATATTCGGCTTCAGGGGCCATGATTTAAGTAAGTAACGACATTTTCAATATTACCGAACGTTGTTTACATAGGTGATCAATGTTGCCCCAGGTTCCGGGTCATTTGGCCGAACTCCATTTGGCCGAAAGGGTCATTTGGCCGAATGCCATTTGCCCGAAATTGAAAACAATAGATGATAGATAACACTGCGTAACAAAAATGACATTTTTGCGTGTCTCAAGAATCAAATTATGTGTCTCGAGTAGATTTAGGGTTGCTGAATCTGATGCGATTTTCCGAAATGTTCCAGCACGTCACAATTTTTAGCAACAGGTCGCCAAAGTTGTATAAAACACTGGTTTTATTGATGTTTACATAAAATTTAGAGTATAATTTATCAAACTTTTTTGTGATCTAATCCACTAAGCATGCTATTTTGCATTTGAACTTTCATTTTGGATTAAATTGGATTGAAATTGCGCGAATTAATTTGGATTTAACCGATTTTTTCGGCATGTTTGCTGTCTTCATACGTTTCTCTTATATAGGAAAATACAATACCTTTTTAAACCATCAAAAAATATATTTTCGGCATCGAAAGTATTATAAACATTGCCGATAAGTATTGTTATACACTTAAAGTTTGAATTCTGTGGCAAATTAAGCAAATAAATTGGCTTACAAGCTGGCAAACTTGCATGCAAGTTGGCTAAAATATCTATTTTTTGCATATTCAACAGCCAATATCTCAAAAATTAGACGTGCTATGATATTTTCGAAAACGGCAATGGACTCAGCAACCCTTAAGGACATTATAAAAGGACGCCACATAAAAAATGCATGAGTGTTGGTAAAGTAAACTTTTTCCCATATAGTGATTGTATTTGTTAGAACAAGAATCATGTTACAGATACCACCATAAGAACAAACTGTCAAAGTTTGTTTTGATTAGCTAGCTAAATGGCAGTGTTGCGGTAAGCTGATACTGAATGTTCTCAATTATTTGAAAGTTATTCAAACTTGATTTTTATCTGGATTTATTCCTATATATTGAAATGGAAAAAAAATCATTCTTCACATTGTTTGAATTTTTGAAGCACAATGTCTCGGAAATACGGCAAAAATGTGTGATTTGTATAAATTATTTAGAAACAATTCCGGCCCCACTGCTGAAAAAGTCACTAATACTACCACACAACATGACTGCTTATAGTCACCGTCGCGAGTGTTTACTCTCCGTAAAGTGAAATTGGAATTGGAAAAATAAAGCCAGTTCAACGCGATTTGCAAGGTTTTTTCGGTATTTTAATCAAAGTTATAGAAAATTTAGATGTGCGCGGTTGAAATGATTACATTTGTATTGATTTTTACGATTTATATGCGTAAAAATGCAGTGAGAGCTTTGCTGCTAAATTGATGCCATCAAGAATGGAGGAAGAAGCTGAAAGAAACGGAAAATGTGCATGGTTTGAAAAATGCACGAGCTACGTCTCCTGACTACAATTGTGCAATAAATTTAGTTTCAGTGAGTAGAATATAGCCATGTGTGCCAGCTATAGCAGTTTCGCATCACAATCTAAAGGTAAGAACCGTAAACTTCGATTCACAAGTTTGCATATTCCTCTCACGCCGAGGACCTGGGATCGGATCCCATCCCCGACATAGTCACTTATGACGTAAAAAGTTATAGTGATGACTTCCTTCGGAAGGGAAGTAAAGCCGTTGGTCCCGAGATGAACTAGCCCAGGGCTAAAAATCTCGTTAATAAAGATAGAAAAAAAAAAAAAGTTTGCATATTTTTGTCCAAACCATATGTATGGCAAGAGGGGTGGAAAGGAGGGGAAGTGCGATAGGTGCCATGTTAGACGCCATTTCTGGCCTTGCTTTATAATGTCCTTAATTTATTAAATAGCGGTATTTTGGTGCTTGAGACAAAAACGTGTTCCGCAGTGTAATAGTTAGCATGATTTTTTAATGAATTTCAAAGAACAATTTATTCTTAAAGAAGGATGAATCATCATTTATGCTCTTTAGTATTAGTTCAAGAAATAGCCAATGCTGAAAGAAGAACATCCTAAATGAAAGCAATTATTAATTTCTCTGCTAGCGGTAATAGTAGCCAGCAGAGGTTCTCGCATTGCGTTTGTAGTAAGCTTTTGACAGTAACTAAAAGACAGTTTATGACTTATTCGTCCTTCTGTAGCATCGGTTTGCTTCAATTCTTCGAATCGTATGAGGCAATTTTATTCGAAGTTCTAGCAAACACGAGTTTTGGCTTCTTCTTTCCACGACGGAGAAACAGTGAGCCTTTTTGACGTTCACTGAACCGCTCGATTTATTGATATACGAAAGTAACAGTGCAGAGTTAATCTTGGAGGAAAATGAAATCTTACCTAAGTTAACCCTTGTGCTAAAAATATGTTTTTAATAAGACTCTTTATGAGCGTATTATAAGCCATAATACATATAAACTTAGAAAAATATTCAAATATGAAAGAACAGCCTATTATCAAAAGAAGGAAAAATCTCTTATAAAAATTAAAAAAAAGTGATGCAAATAATTATTATATCAGTATAACTACAAAGAACTGCCAATAATGGCCGAATCACGAAAAAAAATGCTACAATGCTGATAAGTAGGAGTCATAAGTGTGGCCCATTTACTAATCAGGTAATTTATTTGTTGATTTTGATAATGTGGCCGCACGTCATATTTGTCGCTATATTAGTGCTCCAAGAAAATAACTAAAACGATCCTTTAATTCAGGACGAAGTTTTGAACTCGCGTCAAGACTCTAAGCTGATGGTTGGTTCATTTCTGGATTACCAACGGTGTGCTAGGTTTACTCCTGAATGATTTTCATCCGATTTTTTTTCTTCTTTTAAACATATCTTATAACTGCAAAATCACAAGAATTACAAACTTGCGATATTCAGCAAAAATGTGTATCTTTACTTCCTCTGCAATTCTTCTAAAGATCACATTCACGTTAAACTGAAAATAAAAAAGTTAGACCACAATAATTGATTTTTTGGTCCACCCTACACGGGTAGAAATCAGAATCCAAAAACAAGATTATGACTCATGATATCATGATTCCAGCGTGTTTTCGTCTTATGAAAATACACCATGATTTGGACTCATGATATCATGAGTCAGATTGCCGTAACGCAACACACGCGTTAGGTTTTTGTAGCTGATTGCTCGGAATCATGATTCAAATTCCAAAAATGCTGAGCCGCGCATCCGTTTATGATCGAGAAAAATAAAAAAATGTAAAAATAGCATACATCGAGATTCGATCCAAGAACCTTCCGATTGTGAGTCACGTACTCTACCACTCAACCGCTTCGTCATTTTGAATTGTGAGTGATCGATACGAATGTGATGAGGCAAAGTGCGCCGCTTAGTGTTTTCACACTGGAGGTTACGCTTACGAGGAATCATGATTATGACTCCAGAAATCATGATTTGTGATCCTGATATCATGACCTAACCAATTTATGAATTTCATGATTTGTAAATCATGGTGTGGGGATCAGATTTTTATCCGTGTAAGTTAATACTTTCAAAATCAATTTACTTAGCTCAAATGAAGAGTTAGATCAAAAGTATTTTCGACAAAGTTGTTCAAAATAACATTTTCTGAAAGTTTGCAGAAGAGCCCATCCACAAATTTCATCAAACAAAAAAGTTTGAGTCAAATTTTTAACTTAAATTAACTATTCAACTTATTTCTTAAAAGATGCAAAACTCAATTACGAATAACTTCTCTGAAGATATCGAACGTCTAAAATCGACGAGAACAGAGAAGCAAAGTTGTTCAGGGGATCAAGGACATCCGGAGAGCAAATAGTTTAGTTCGCGATGTTGCCGCTAGGTGGCGCTAGAGAGTATGTAAAATTGAGCAATTTAAACTAGTTCTAGCGTGCGATCCACAAGAGATAGAAAGTTCGAGTTTTCGGCAAAATTGTTCAGAAGGTCAAGGACACCGGAATAGCAAACCGTTTGGATCCCAATTTTGCCACTAGGTTGCACTAGTACGCGTTTTTAATTAAATATTTGAAACAAATTCTATCCTTTGAGTCAAATGAGATAGAAAGTTTGAGTTTTCGGCAAAGTTGTTCGGAAAATCAAGGGCATTCAGGAAACAGTTTACTCTGGTTCTGGAGGGATGACTGTCTCCAAACCTTATTAATTTGATAAGATAGAATCTCCAGAATGCTGTTCAGAAAGCCTCTGGCAAATCAAATTATTCAAGTCAGAATTTCTTCATATACAAGTGGTTCAAGTTTGATTGACTCCATATCCAAGTGTTCGATGTTTGATTCTCTTTATATTCATGTCTTTCGGGTTTGATTCATTCTATATTCAAGTAATTCAGGTTTGATTAATTTAATTAATTTTATATTCAAAAGATTAATGTTTTGTTCGATCCATGCCCGCAAGTGTTTCACGTCAGATTCACTTTATTATTAAATGATTCAGAATTGATTCATTTCATATTCAAGTGATTCAGTTCTCTACATATCCTAGTGATTTTTATCTGATTCACTCATATTCGACTGTTTCAGGTTTGATTCACTTAATGTTCAAATGATTTTAGGTGATTCATGCTTGATTCACTTCATTTTCAAATGTTTCAAGTTTGATTCACTTTATGTTTTATTCGCTTCATATCCAAGTGATTCATGTCGGATTCGCTCCATATTCAAGTGTTTCAGATTTGATTAGCTCCATATTCAAGTGACTCATTTCCAATTTACTTCATATTCAAGTGTTTTAGGTGAGATTCACTTCGAGTGAATCATGTCTGATTCACTTAATAGTCCAGTGTTTAAGATAATATTCACTTCATATACAAGTAATTCAGGACCGATTAACTTCTTGTTCAATTTATTCATATATGATTCGCTTTATATCCAAATAATTCATGTCATGTTCATTTTTAAAAAACTATAAGGGTACATCCCTATGGGGTTGTACGAACTGGTGACGTAGGACCACGATGGTTAATGTAACTGAATTTTATGTCATTCTTGTTGCTCGTTTTGACTTCATACTGTTTTCAGTGCTCGAAACTTTCGTAAATATTAATGCATATAACGATTTGCAGTTTGGTCAATCATTCGGCATATTTATCTATGAACATGTGAAATTTCACTTTAGGATGTATGATCATTTTGAAATTATATTAATAACATCCTCTGAAATATACAGTGGCATTGGAAAGAACAGTAGTGATTCAGTAGTAGATCCAGTCATCGCTTTGTAGTTCTTATGGTTTGAGAGAAATATTATTCATTGCTTGGCAATGTAATAAATTAAGTCGGAAATATTACTCCGATAACTCTTTTACGGTGGTCCTAAAAAGAGCCAAAGGCTTTGTTAGTACGAATGCTGAATGGCATGGCACTACAGGATATTATCAGTTGATTGCCATGGTTAAACGAAAAATCCTCAATGCAATGCAATGAACAAGTTCTCTGCTTATACGACGAACCAGCTGAATATTTCGTCGTGTGGATGGCACACATCAGCAACAGGTATTGGACCACACGGCTGAAGTCGAAATCTTAAAATGTAGCTCAAGTTTGAAATCTTGAGCAATTTCACAAGCCGGACGCTTGATTTGCCTAATAATAGTGGTAATGGTGCCTAACAGGCTTGATTCTTGACTGCACCACAGATGATGAGTTTATCATGAGCCGAAATCTGGAAGCGCAGGTCAATCTTTAGCGATTTCACAAACCAAACGCTGATCACAGCTCAGCAGGCTTGTGGCTGCGAGGTGCTCCTCGGTAAGCAGGTTCGAATGAGCTCGAAAGCAAAAATGGAATGAAACCGAATCCGGCGAAGGAAGCATGTTTTAAACCCTTAGACTAGCAGATGATGCTCCTCCCTTTCGTGCTCTTCTCTTTCTAGTCGACCAATCTGGGAAATGGGTATGTGCCAATAATGAGTTGGGATTAGAATTGCTTGAAAATTGCGGAAAATGATAATGCGTGAGAAATGGATCGAACATGAATTGTTGGAAGGTTTAACATTTACTCAATATTCACTACTTAACTATTGATAATCATTAGTTTTCTTCATCATGAAGGTAAATATCTGATCCATTGGTGACAAAATGATGAAAATTATTAAATGAGAATTTCTTTTCAAAAGCATTCGAAATATGTCGCAATTTTGTTACATGTGATCATTTTCGTAATTGGAGCGTTTCCATAAAATATGGAAAATCAAAGACGCTGTTGGAAACCACTCTATTTTACAATCGTTGTGAAATGTTGAGCTCTCACCTCGACGGCACTGCAGCAGCGTCCGCGAATTCAATCTCAAATTGTTGTGTCATCAATTATTCATGACAAATTAAATTTTGTACGAATCTGTGAGATTGATTGAAGAATATAAGATGTTATAAGGTCGGAAACATTACTCTTTCAACTCTTTTCCACAAATTTGATGGCCCTGACAAGAGCCGATGGCTCTCTTAGCCTCGATGCGGTCACAGATAAATAGCACTGCGGGATGTTATCAGTTGATTGCCATGATCAAACGGCGTTGATGGCGCACAACAGCAACGGGTAGTGGATCACCGGGCGTAAGTCGAAATCTGGAAACGTTGCTCATTCTTGAAATCTTGAGCGATTTCACAAGTCCGACGCTCGATTTGCAGCTCCTCGGATCAGCAACTCAAGGGGCTTCTGGTATTTTGTTCCTAACGGGCTTGCTTCTTTACTGCACTACCGACGCACGATCACGAGTCGAAATCTGGAAGCGCGGGCCAAAAGCTCCGCCAGCGATGAAAATTGCGGCGGTGATGACGATGGCTGGGGTGCTTCACTGAGCGGCGAACTGCTCCGCTCGAAAGCGAAAAGGGAGTGAAACCGAATCCGGCGAAGGAAGCATGTTTTAAACCCTTAGATTAGCAGATTATGCTCCTCCCTTTCAGTGCGCTTCTCTTTCTAGTCGACCAATCTGGGAAATGGGTATGTGCCAATAATGAGTTAGGCTTAGAATTGCTTGAAAATTGCGGAAAATGATAATGCGTGAGAAATGGATCGAACATGAATAGTTGGAAAGGTTGACAATAACTGAATATTCTATAGTTAGCTATTAATAATCAATAGTTTTCTTTAGTATGGAGGTAAATTTCTGATTAATGGGTGCTAAAATGATAAAAATTGTTCAATGAGAATTTCTTTTCAAAAGCATTCGAAATATGTCGCAATTTTGTTACATGTGATAATTTTCGTAATTGAAGTGTTTCCATAAAATATGAAAAATCAAAGACGCTGTTGGAAATACCACTCTATTTTACAATCGTTGTGAAATGTTGAGCTTCCACCCCGACGGCACTGTGGACGTGGACGCTGCCACGAATAGTCAATTATTCATGACAAATTAAATTTTGTACGAAGCTGTGAGATTGATTGAGGAATATAAGATGTAATACGGTCGGAAATATTATTCTTTCAACTCTTTTCCACAAATTTGATGGCCCTGACAAGGGCCGATGGCTTTCTTAACCTCGATGCGGTCACAGATAAATAGCACTGCGAGATTGATCAATTAAATGCCATGGTCCGTTGATGGCGCACAACAGCAACGGGTAGTGGATCACCGGGCACAAGGCGAAATCTGGAAACGGTGCTCACTCTTGAAATCTTGAGCGATTTCATAAGTCCGACGCTTGATTCGCTGCTCTTTTCTCTTCGGATCAGCTTCTGGAATTTAGCTCCTAACGGGCTTGCTTCTTGACCACCGATCACCAGACGCTGGAACGCTAGCTTGGAGTTCAGCAGGTGCGGACGTCGCTGCACAGGATCGGAGGAGCTCTTGCCAGCTCGGAAGTCGAAACGGAATGAAACCGAATCCAATGAAGGAAGCATGCTATATACCCTTAGATTAGCAGATTATGCTCCTCCCATTCGTGCTCTTCTCTTTCTAGCCGACCAATCTGGAAAATGGGTATGTGCCAATAATGCGTTGGGCTAAGAATTACTTGAAAATTGCGGAAAATGATAATGCGTGAGAAATTGATCGAACATGAATAGTTGGAAGGGTTGACATTTACTAAATATTCTATAGATAGCTATTGATAATCAAAAGTTTTCCTTAGTATGAAGGTGAATTGCTGATTAATGCGTGCCAAAATGATGAAAATTATTTTATCAAATTTTCTCTTCAAAACCATTCTAAGTATGACGCAATTTTGTTACATGTGATCATTTTTGTAATCGAAGTGTTCTCGTCAAATATGGCAAATCAAAGACACTGTCGGAAATTCCACTCTAGTTTACAATCCTTGTGAAATGTTGAGCACACACCCCGACGGCACTGCAGCAGCGTCCACAAATAGTCAATTATTCATAACAAATTAAATTTTGTATGAAGCTGCGAGATTGATTGAGAAATGTAAGATCTAATAAGGTCGGAAATATTATTCCTTCAACTCTTTTCCTCAAATTTGATGGTCCTGACAAGGTCCGATGGCAGATAAATAGCACTGCGGGAAGTTATCACTTGATTGCCATGGTCAAACGGGAAATCCTCAACGCAAACAGCAACAGCAACGGGTAGTGGATCCCCGGGCACAAGTCGAAATCTGGAAACGATGCTCACTCTTGGAATCTCGAGCGATTCCGACGCTCGATTAGCAGCAACTCCTCGGATCAGCAACTCTGGGGGCTTCTGGTAATTAACTCCTAACGGGCTTGCTTCTTGACCGTCGTTGCTGAATTTATCACGGGTCGAAATCTGGGAGCGCGGATAAATTTGCGGCGGCGACGACGATGGCTTGGACGCTTCTCCGAGCAGCAGTAGTTTGCCGCTCGGAGAAACGCCCAAGCCATCGTCATCGCCGCCGCAAATCAATCTTGCGTCTTCCTCTTCCGACGACACAAATTGGACTGTGACGCGGATGCAAAAGCAAAGCGAGAATGACTCGCCCGACCGTGTTCACAGTCCGACCGCAAAAAGAAGACTGAGGGAAGAAGCAGGGACTCGTTTGCTTTTATAGTGGGAAGCGACACCGTCGAAAAGTGCTCGAACGTGATTGGTTGGATAAGAAAGGGGCCAACATTTATCAAATTTTCAATAGTTTAACGACAAAATTCACTTATCGGATATATTACTAACGATGCGTAGATACATTTCTGATCGAATGATACTAAAATCGTAATAATTGGTTCATAAACAACTGAGTTATTAACGTTCAAAATCTCCCCTAATTTCGTTACATGTCTCATTTTCCGTACTTTTAAAGTGCACCCCAATATAGAAAACAAAGACGTAGTCCTACGTCAAAAATGCAGTACTGATTAATTTTATTAATTTTATGGGGTCTGTTTTGTAAATCGAGCAGATTCATGTGAGTCGTCTATAGTCACTGTCGATCAAAGTAAGCGTGCATACTTCAGATGTCACCCGTCGACTGCCATAGTAATCCAGTCATATGGACCGATGCACGAGTTCACTATCTGACGTTTGAGCGGTGCCGTGTTATTTACGTGACCATGGCAACAAGTGAATTCGGCACCGCTCAAACGTCAAATTTGTGAACTCGTGCACAGGTCCATATAGTGATAACGGTCGAAAACCCGAGTGACAGAGCAGTGTCGAGCAAATTTTCTGGTCGACAGTGACTCCAGTCGAGTCATTTTGTTCGACTCAACTTATAAAATAGGGCCCTATATTTAAGTGATTAACGTCCGATTCACTTAATTTTCAAATGTTTCAGTTTTGATAAGCTCATATTCAGTGATTCCCATCTATGAATTCACTCATATTCAAGGGTTTTAGATCTGATTTACTTTATCTTCATATTCAAGTGAATAGTGTCCGAGTTACTCCATATTCAATTGATTCAGGTGTCATATACCCAGACCACAGTTATTCAGGTTTGTTTCGCCTCGTTGTTCAATAATTAAGGTTTATTTTAATTCACGTCTCAGTACTTCAGAACTTTGGTTTGATTCACTTAATACTTAACTAGTTTGAAATGCTAAATTTTGCATGCTCACTACCGCCATCTAGCGGAAAAATTGCGAACCAAACTGTTTGTCTTCCGGATGTCCTTGACCTTCTGAACAACTTTGCTGAAGACCCGAACTTTCTATCTCTTGTGGATCACAAGCTAGAACCAAGCATGGGAAAATTCACTCACTCACCCGAACGCTACCGATAAAATATCTGCTGCCACCGAATGTTCAATAACTGCCGAACGCTACTACACTGAGGAAACGGAACGTATGAGGTACATAAGAATTTCTAATGGAGTACGATTTTCTTAACAATTTCATACGAAAATCTTATGAATTACGTGGAGAGATGCTAATAACAAAATATTCACGATTGAGATTCATAATTGCGCGTATGGCAATGATTAGTAACACTTGAGAAAAACTGTCGACTTCCTATCAAAAACCACGTAAGAATTTCATACGAAATTCTTTTGGAATAAAGACATAAGAAGCATCTAATGAGACTCATAAGAAAAACTTGTGAACTTCCATCGATCATTGCGTTCATAATACAAATAGGTATAATATCATAAGATACTCTTATGAAGGACCATAGATATCAATTATGGAATTCTTTAGGACCATTATGTATTTAGAGAATCGCTCTTTGAATTTAGGAAAATAAAGATATTCACAAGATCTCTAATGATAACGACAAGAATTTCTTGTGATTATCGGACGTTTTGTATTTCAATTTCAAAATTCACAAGCGTTCTCTTATGAAATTCGTACGCAATTTCTGGCTCAGTGTAGGGTGAGCGCAATCCCGACGAATCGTAAACGATTGAGATAAACCGAAAATGAAAAGATAAACGGAGCGGAGAGAGCACCTATCCTCTCATAAATTGGAGATACGAAAGAACGAGTTCGCCATTCGATCACTGAAAGCTTCCTGCAAAATGTACAGATTTTGCGTTCACTGAAACATTTCGCTTTGTGTATTACCAGTCAGTGAACGCTCTTCAGCTCTCAAATACGAATGCCACTCGTGCGGAATCGGAATGTAAAGAATCCACGGTGTCTTTGTGGAGTAACTTTATTGCAAAAAAATAGGTAAGTCTGAAATATCGAACTAAAAACAATTAGACTTTGCTCTTTCATTTGCGACCAAAATCAAAATAATCGGTCGGGGGGTCCAGAACATTTTTTTTTATTTTGTGTGAAGTATTCATGGATATGTGTTTTTGTACCGACACACATTGCGTTGAACATAGATACGGGACAAACTGCAAGATCAAACCATTTGAACACCTTGGCTTGGAAGGTAAAGTTGTTCTTGCTCAAAAGAGCTGTAATAAGCATATATGACATATGATATACGCATAATTGCAAAACTGTCTCAAACGTCATTTTAGTTATTGTCCACGAAAAACCTTGAAAATCGTACTTAAATTGGTCATAATGATGTAAGAAGTTATTAGGAAATATTTTTAATAGGTGAAGATGCATCGATATCAAACCTCGAATTTTCAAGAGCTTGTTTGTAGATTTGTATCTTGAGAACCTGACAACCTTTTGCGTTGAACATTTTATTGATTAGTCGCCATCAGCGAGTGACCAGTGAGTTACCGGTTGTCTGCTTCTCTAGACTTGTGCTTTTGAAAATTCGAAGTTTGGCTTCTATGTATATTCACCCATAAAACCATTGATAACCGAGTGTGTAGCTCGTTGTTATTAAGCAGATAAACGGACCAAAATAAAAACTGTCACCGCTGGGAGACAGAGGAGGATCTTCTCTTCGTCGTAGCATTGTGAAATAAAGTGTAAATCCATTCGTTTGCTCAGTAATAACAAGCTATGGCTTTTAGGACGAGATCATAAATTATGCGAGATTTCTCTTTTTACTCAGATACAAAAGTGACTTATCCGCCTTTCAAACAACACAATTTCAGTTATTCGAATTAACTAGTAGAGGGCTTCGCATGTGATAAACCTTGTTAGAAGGCATGTAATATACTTGCCCCATGGTGTGAAAAATACGCTAATTTGGATGATATTTGAGAAGTTTCAAATCTTATATTCTTTATGTTATTTTCTTAATGGCACAGTGCTTATGAAAAGATCAGAAACTAACATCATGAGGCTAAAATGGGTTTGGGATATTTGTACTTGTTTGCAGTACTATAACCTCATATTAACCCCTCTACCGAGAGCTTCATTTTTTCAAAATATTCAAATCGCGATAACTTTTTTGTTTCTCAATATTTTTGAAAAAAATTTCCACAACTTCTCAAAAAACTCTCTTTTTTCAGAATCTGTATCGGTTTTGAGCATTGGTCATCTATATTCGGAGATATTCCAAAATTCCTTGGGGGACCGACACATAGCCATAACTCTCGTAATTATCTCTGGCTACAGATTTTTTCTCATATTCGGTTATTCGCTTTTCAAAACTAAACTTTGATGAAAGTCTATTGTGAAGAAATTAAACAAATCGGTGTAACTGTTTTTGAGCAATGAGCTTTTATGTTTTTGGTACCACTCTAGCCGTAACGAGATCTTGAAAACTTCTTAAAACATCATATTGAAATTTTATATGGGAAGTGTCGGTCCTCCAAGGAACACCAAAATATTTTTAAAACCAGTTGAACAATGGTCAATACCGACATAGATTCCAAAAGTAGAAGAGTTTTTTGAGAAGTTGTGAAAAAATGGTGGAAAAATATAGAGAAACAAAAAAGTTATCGCGATTTAAATATATTTTTGTGCTGAAAAAATGAAGCTGCCGGTAGAGGGGTTAAGCTAAATAATAGCAAACAAACTCATGAATATCTCTTCTGCTATCTGTCGAATTGAATTTCTCTTTTCAGCAAATTTCTTTATTATGGTTTGAAGAATGAGCTTTTACAATGGGGTAATAAGTTTGTACTTACATTACAGTACAAGCGAGTTTGGAACATACCTCGAAATTTCTTCATAGTAATTTCCATATAAACCTACATTGTCTTTGGGCCACCTTAAATCACCACCTAGAAAGCTGCGAATTTCACAGAACACTATTTTTATAGTAAGGCACATATGTGAGGTTGAATTCTCAAACATTTTTTTAATTTTGAACCGCCCTAATGTACATAAACACATAGATAGGCAAATTCAAACATCTGTGCAAGTCTCTCGAAATCAAAAAAAAAAAAAAAATTACTCTGGACCCCCCGACCGATTATTTTGGTTTTAGCAGCAAATGAACGCGAGAAACCTAGACTTTATTGTGGAGAAGTTTCAGACTTACCTATTTTTTTTTGTAATAAACTTGTTCTACGAAACGGGTGCACGACGTTAGGCATAAATACGTTAGGCATAAGGACGTTAGGCATAAGTACGATAGGCATAAATACGATAGGCATAATGGACGTTTGGCATAATGGATGTTTGGCATAATGGTCATTAGGCATAATTTCCAAAATGAAAACTGAAATTGGTAAAAAATGTGAGCTGACTTTTTTGGTAATTGTAGAGGGCTCCAATGATAACAGTGTGTCCTTTGAAATGCGATTGTCTTGCAGTCGTCCCATAGTTGTGAATCCTTTGAGGTCAATTTCTAGGACAACACTTGATTAAATGATTAGCATGTGGTAACTTCTGTTACCATAGAGTCAAGCCATGCTGAAGGTATTTTAGTTCGGATCCAAATGGATCCGTGGTCCTCGGCCATGAATAATCGTGCTCATGTATCGTGCACAAATAAGAATGAAAAATTATCACTTTGTCAAAGTAAACTTTTGCTTAATAAGAGATGGTACACAAATTATGTCACTTTAAATTTCGACTTTTTCGATCCCCTCACCCCTTTTGTCACGTTATTTGTATGAGTCCTTCGAAAATTTTGTAAGGCATGTCACTCTTGGCTTGACCCCCTCTTCCCCTTGGAGCATTACATAAGTTGTACATGACCCCTAACTGTGGAAGTGCTCCTAGAACACTTAACTAAGAACTTGGGTTGGGGCGTAATGCCAAGAATAAGAACGACACTGTAACTGCTGCTCATCTTTTGAGTTTGGTTGTACACATATTATTGGCAATTGTTTCATCAGAGATTATCCCTTCTTTAAATTGAAGGCTGTTCTTCATAGTTACACCGTGTCCAATATATTCTCATACACTTTTTCTTTTCTTTGGTATAACTTTACTGAATGTAGGATAATCCAATGTTGTAGTATTTCATTGTAGTCTGGTAGTATTATACTTACGTAGAATAGCTTGTTTTATGAATAAGAAAAAAAATAATTGCTATGATAAGTGATGAAATGTCCATTGAAGTCGTGTTTTGCACTTAAAATGAATTTTCGTTCATATTGGTCTGGTTTACAAAGTGAAAATCACAGCATTCACAAAAAAGTTTCAGAAACTTTAAGTTAATCATATTGCGTTTTGAATAGATAAATATTGATGAAATTTGATAAATATATGTGCGATAACTGCAGATTGAAATTGGGCTCTGCCTATGAGCGTGCCGCTGGAAATATTTTTCGTAAATTCTTAAGTTGATAAAATAAGTTTATAATTGAAATATTTCCAAAATATTTCCTGTAGTGAATCAGTATTATAACCACTTTCAAAAAATATTATCACCAATAATGTCAGTTGGACAAGCGCAAAGTAATGTTATCTCGAATTTGTATGAGAATATACTGGACACGGTGTATACTGTCGCCAAAATTACTGGAGCTAGTGCTGCTAATGTTTTAATCAGCATTTTTTTTTATAATTAAACTGTTCTTTCGAGACATACTTATTCAGTAATTAATGTCATTATTACTCTTAATACTTCCATCATAAATTATCCCTTCTTTGAATCAAAGGCTCTTCTTTATAATTATACGTTTAATTTAATATCTGGAAGAGAAGGCTGTTTAAAAACCAGCTTCTTCCAATAATAAGCTGTTTTGTGGATTCTTGCTGTTCTAATAGTTTATGGAATTGTAGATGTAAATATTTCCATAAAAAAGCACGTCATGCTAAGTTCTGAATACTATGCTATGTTAAATTTGAACTTGACTGATAAATTGACTTTGAAATCAAATTTTACTTTTCAAACTCGACGAATTTCATATATGTTCAAGGTGCTTAAATATGTGGTTGTTCAAAATTGTTTGAAAATATCGAAAATTGTTGCCAAAAGAGGCAAAGGAACTGTTTTCACTACATTATATTGATGAGCAGACTCGGAGTTGGTATGTAGCGCTCTTCTTGGTGTCACACTACCAGAATATTATTGTTGAAGTTCATAATATGAATTTTTGACTTAACTCTAGATTGTTGTCTTCAAGTTAATCAAGTACTAAAAATTATATGGAAATCTTCTATAGAATTAACACAATTATGTAAGAGAAATATAACAAAATATGGCATATACTCACCAAAACGAGCATTTCTAGAAATTAATAACACTTGCAGATCGCAAACATGAATGCATACTTACAATAATGGATTAAGCTAGACTTTAGAATGATAACAATGACCATGACAACAATCTTATTCCATATCTTGCGATAATGGAATAATTGTCAAATTTCAAAACACCGAAAATAGTAATTTATAACCAACCAATTAATTATGGAATGTTCACTTATGAGCTGTTACATCTTAAGAACACCCACCCACCCCCATCAACGTAATGGAATTTGGAAATGGACCCAAACAATTTTCGAAATGACAAGAGTTTTGAATGGCACACACGCAAGTAATTTTATGCCTAACATCCATTATGCCTAATGTCTTTATGCCTAATGTCCATTATGCCTAACATACTTATGCCTAACGTCCTTATGCCAAACGTCTTTATGCCTAATGGGGTATACTCCTACGAAACACACCGTGAATCATTCGCTACAGCAATCGGATGCCTTCGGCACAAGGAGTCCGTAGTGAATCATTCTGTTGTCGTTTTTGGATGTGAGGGAGAGAAATGCATTATTCGAGTGAATGCTTCCCATGCTTGGCTAGAACTAGTTTAAAATGCTCAATTTTACATGCTCACTGACTTAACTGCTTAACTGAAATTTAAGGTTGTTTCAGAGATAACTATAAATATTGTTGATTTCAATATATTGTTCAAAATAACTATACCGTATAGTTGTTAACAACTATGTTTGACGTTAAATTTACAAACGTCAGTCAAAATAAAAAGATGTAAATGTTTTCGGATATTGATAATTATTAAGAATATAATTGAAATAAGTACAAGTGGAATGCTGAATAAATTGCGTCATTTTAATTTGACGGTAAACTTATTATTGGAGTACCGTAAAACGGGGTAACTTTGATAGTTTTTTCGAAGAAAACTTGAATATTTATGCATGTTGTTTCAAAGAATTTTAATTCATATTTTTAAAACAAGTACTGATATCCTAACTATCGATTCCAGTTGATAGATTTCCAAAAGATTTATTCTTAATGGATGTATAATGTTTCATGTAATCGAAAGTCGGTTTTCTGTTTTGGGGTAACTTTGATAATGGAGCATCACTCGAACAAAATTAAATGAATTACAGAACATTTGTAGGGCGTTGCATATCTTTAGGCGTTTAACGCTATATTACAAAAATGGCCCCAGTTTGTAAAAATAGTATTCGCTAAGAGTTTTGAGACCGAATTCGAGTTCTACTATAACTAGGCTGTCAAGTATAAGTGACGAATTCATTATGACTTCATCAAATAATGATAGTAGAACAGATTGTTTGAGAGCATTTCAAAATTGCTAAAATCTTATAAATTTTCCATATTTGCATATAAATCCCCAAATGTACTTGATTCCAACGGAATTAGCTTTAACGTGAAGTGTCATACTAATACTCTTTACTTTTGCATTCGTTTTGCTTAACAGATTAATAGGAACTTTGTTATTTCGTTTAGTATGTTGAGAGTCTCGCATTATCAAAGTTACCCGCATTATCAAAGTTACCCCGTTTTACGGTAATAGTTTTTCTTTCGAAACAACCATTTGTGCGTAAGTCAAAGTAATCAAAGGGATAGTAATCTCAACATAAATTATTTTTTCTCCGTGTGACGAAGTTTCCATCGACCACTTATTCAACGATAATTTCGAAATGGCTTTGTTTCAAACCTCACAACTAGAGGCGCGTGTATCGTTTTTCTTCGTGATTAACGTCTCACACAAGCGCCATCTTCTTGAATTTGAGGATTTGTTACGTCTGTTCATCTGTGGCACAAGCATGTTACACTCTAATAATCCATTGCCAGTCTGCAGGTACCGACACTTTTTTTTTTTATCGAAATCCTTCCATTTGCGTTCAAATGTAGGTCGCACAAAATGACGAGAAGGAATCGTTTGGATTTGGATTCTTTCGGATGATTTGTGTGATCGATTGGATGTGTGCGTAGTGCGGGAGGTAAGGTATAGTGCTGCTTTTTGATGGTTGATTGATTGGCTGATTAGAGACATTGAGTGACCGAATCTATTCGGAATAATTGAGTTCAGCCATAGTGTGATTGTGGCCATGTTTCGAGTTTCGAAATTAAGGGGTAGAAGTAATTAGAGTCTTTATTTTTGTGATACATCCAGTGACATTTTGAAAGCTCCAATAATACCATATCACAATCAGTGGCAATGAACAACATCATCATCCATTCTGCGTTGATGGAAGGTAAGGGGTTGAACAGGGAAACCAATTTAGAAGTTAATTCAAATTGGATTTAGCTTCGTGCTAGTTCAACAGCAATTACTCCCACTTGACGGGTGGAAAAGTCTGCTTGGGAGGAAAGGTGACGTGCACAACCAAATGTAGCAATGCTTGGAATAGCGATGCCACATGTGAAAAATTTGCAAAGTTCAGCTCTATAACTCATATTTTACGCTAGATGAATCTTCGCACCAGTTTTCCACCTGATTCTGGTGGAATTCGTCTGTTTTTTCGCGACCGATCAGCACGTGTGGTAGATATTTATCGTGTAGGAAACACATTCGAAATTGATTAGAGTTAAATATGGTCGTTCGAAATTCTGAGTGGAACATGACATGTTATAAAGCTTTTTATTAATAATATTTTAAATATTACATTAAATTCTTCTTTGCGTTAGCCAGGCCATTTGACAAGAAAAAGAGCAGATTTTAGAATTCATCGTTTTCCAGGATACTCTCAAGTAGAGTTACTGTGCACGTGCTGTCGCCTTAGGTGCAGGAGCCTCTTTGCTTGCCAGCGCACGGGAGCGCAGTACATTGTGAGACCTTTTTTAGTGCGCCTCATTTTGCTTGAGATGTGTCTCACTGCGGTCTCATGCGCTCCGTCACATGTGCTGTTTAAAATTCAGCGCAATAATTGAAGTGATTATAAAAGAGTTCAACGAGGATTTAAATTGTAACACTTGGATCGCGAGTCTTCGACCATATCATGTAGGCCATCTAGACACCTGCATAACGAGGCGAAGATAGTTGTAGAGGTTCTTCGTTATAAGCAGTTGTTTCACGACTTGGATACCGATGGCGAGCCATAGCGCCGAGCAGCGCATGAGACGAGTCTCCCCGAGAGCACATCACCTAGCGCGCGCTTTTAGAATTTTCGTGAGCCTCCGTCTAGCGCAGCACACTAGGATTCCGATGAGCTGAGAGACGGTTTGGTTGGAGGCTCGTCAGTACATTTATGTGCTCCTGAGAAATATGTAACTCTACTCTCAAGTATTCAAATAAGATAAGATAATTTCAAACATAATATTCACTCCATATATACTGCTTGTGAGGAAGTGTCCAAAAATACAAAGCTGAGAGTCAGATTCTGACCCAGTAAGGACGTAGAATGAAGTAGAAGATAGCGGATTAAAGTTCTTTTGCACCATTGTAGAGTTCAACCAGTCATATGTTGAATTCATAATTAAAAAAGTATCCTCCTACACTACGCCCACTCCCCTTAGCTCGGAATCTCGATTGCCCCCCGAAGCCGTTTGATGCCCAGCCTAGCGGAAAATTAAAAATTCATTTTAATTTGCAATAATTCACAGTTGTGATTCGCAATTTTCGGCGACACCGAAGCTCACAGAAAGGCCTGAAGCCCGCCAAACCCCGTGAAACTGTTTTCAAAGTACAAATTGGACATAAATCATGCTTCACTCCTTTTCCGATCATCATCATCATCATCGTCATCTGCTTTCCCGTCGAAACCAATTTGAAGTCGGAGGCTGCTTCCTCCCACAGTCTGAAACCGATACGCCTCATCGACGCTGTAAAGCCACACTTCTGCCAATTTTGAACCGAAATGTCCAACTTTTTGACCTCGTCCCTTCCGCGTGGCCTCCAAGACTGGATCCCCGGGGAAAGTCGGTGTGGGCGGAAGTTCCCCGAGCACAACTAATCCGATAAGTCGAAAGTGAAACAAAAATACGCTTAATGGGATCAACAGTTAATTCCAACACCTCCGAGGACCGTCCCTGTTTCGCTTTAAGGGTATGTGATATTTCCGTAAAATATCGTCGAAACGGAATACCGTAATTCGGGGTGAAGTTGATCACTTTGAGAGATTATGTTCATTAAGATCCGGTGGGATGCAAGAATTATCGTACAAATATTTTTAAACCTGTACTGGTTATCGAACTATGTAAACGATTTCTTTTACAAAATGCTATAGCTTAGCTTAGCTTAGCTTAGCTTAGACTGACTACACATATCAATGGTTGCTATTCCGTGATTGACCGAAGTCAGTGAAAATGCACAAAGAATCAACTAGAAGTTCGGCTGGGATTGGCCATAATCTTCTTCAGTGTGCATAATTCAGTGCCTCTATTTATACAGGGTCAATAACGGCGCCGGCCACGTCCTTGCAGTCAGGTGGGATTGGGGGAAGGAATGTTAGTGTGTAACCTTTGCTTTTTGGAGACCGTGTTTGCCTCTGCATCTCCACAAAGGTTACTGGGAGGGATGTTTGTTAATGGGGAGGATCGTTGGGTCATAGGATTCACTTTGATAAGCGATTAGACCATGATAAACAATGATTTGTGAGATATATACATGCTTATACGTAAATATAATATTTTCATTTGATATGAACAATTTCTATGTAGAGGAAAATTATGCCGACACTTGAGGTGACGAACCATTCAAAGTTTGTTGAACAAATACCTAAATGTAACATTCTCACAGCTGTCAGGACGAAAGCATTTATTATATTTTACTCATTTGAAAAGAAACAAAAAACTCGATTGGTTGGGACATCATAGAACACTCTTATGCCGACACTTACAGTGGCGAACCATCCAAAGTTTGTTGAATAAAGTGAACCTTTCGCAAGTCTACACTTGTAGTGTCGAACCATTCAAAGTTTTTTTAATTACAAAAATAAAGGTATATAAGAGGTGTTCTGAAAAAAAAAAAGTTAAACATAAATAAATCATGAATCAGAGTCTGTGTCGACACTCACAGTGACGAACCATCCATAGTTTATTGAAAAATCATATTTACATCCCACCAATGTAACGATTGAATGTGCAGTCATACATAGTTTATAGATTAGAAATAGTAGCATGAAACGAGCTCACCAATTGATCCGTTATCCTTGACTGAGCAGCCACAATCCACTTTCGGCTTCACTCGTTTGCTCGGCTATAAAAAAGCACTCAGGAAAAAAAAAAATAAGCGCGCGACCCAAAAAGAATTAAAAAAAAACTGTTCAGGCTTTCTTGACGCACTGCCCAGGAGCAAGCGTCAAGGTCGAAGGATCAAACAGAACTAACCGATCGCGGCACTTTTTCAGTTACTCCAACCGAACTCACCGATCATGCCACTTTTTCACTTACTAGACCAACGCGCGACATGTTTGATCCTGCCCTCGTCGCTCGCCACGGCAAAAGCAAGTGTCAAGGTCGAAAGATCAAACAGAACTAACCGATCGCGGCACTTTTTCACTTTCTTCAACCGAACTCACCGATCACGCCACTTTTTCACTTACGAGACCGACGCGCGACATGTTTGATCCTGCCCTCGTCGCTCGCCCCGGCAAAAGCAAGTGTCAAGGTCGAAAGATCAAACAGAACTAACCGATCGCGGCACTTTTTCACTTTCTTCAACCGAACTCACCGATCACGCCACTTTTTCATTTACGAGACCGACGCGCGACATGTTTGATCCCGCCCTCGTTGCTCGCCCCGGCAAAAGCAAGTGTCAAGGTCGAAAGATCAAACAGAACTAACCGATCGCGGCACTTTTTCACTTTCTTCAACCGAACTCACCGATCACGCCACTTTTTCACTTACGAGACCGACGCGAGACATGTTTGATCCTGCCCTCGTCGCTTGCCCCGGGAAAAGCAAGTGTCAAGGTCGAAAGATCAAACAGGACTAACCGATCGCGGCACTTTTTCACTTTCTTCAACCGAACTCACCGATCACGCCAGTTTTTCACTTACGAAACCGACGCGTGACATGTTTGATCCTGCCCTCGTCGCTCGCATCGGAAAAAGCAAGTGTCAAGGTCGAAAGATCAAACAGAACTCAGATTTCTTTTACAAAATGCTATATGACAAAAACAATTTCCAAAATAATCCTAAAATAAAGAGATATACTACTCATTATATATGGGTTCACTGAATCTGAACCTAGCCTGAAAAATCTTACAATTTGTTGAAAAATCGGTAAATTTCAGAACCGAAATTTGTGAATTACAGATTATACCACATTTAGCCCTTAAAGGTAGGCAATTTTCTATTAAATTGGCAACCTATTTATGAAAATTACAATCATATCTTTGGAAATGCATTTAATCCTCAATACAAATTTTAAAATGGATTCAGAAAATAAATCTGAAATGTGTGAAACAGTTCTCGCGTTCAGTATCACAAGGGCGTAACAGCAATGATCAATTTCTCTTCATCGATATTCTCTTTACCAAATAGCTTATTATTATTATTATTTATTTTTACTAAAAAAATTTAAGAGGGAAAACCCCCTTTGAGTGATTTCTATTGGAAATCTTTCTCGAAGAGGCACAAAACCTCTTTATGTTTTCCATAAACGTTACAAATCAAACTTAAAACTAAAGGCTCATACGGTTACAAACCATAACAGACGGTTAACACTTCAACACCGATAGAATCGGTCGATAGAAGAAGAAGTATGAGCGGTAACTCTTGCTCCCCAAACAAATATTCCGGTTGAACGTTACACGGAGAAGCGAAACACTCAAATGTGAGATAAAATGTACTCAAAATGCAGTACTTGTCTAACCCTGCCTATTTGGTTATTATTTTGTATGCTTTTAACTCAATCTTGAGGTATAGTCATAAGTACTCAAATTTGAGTTATTTGCAAGTTGACATTTTATTTTGATTCTGTTTTGCTTCAGATTCTTAGGAAGTATCCAAAATCTTAGGAAGTAGTTAGTCCAGTACTCCTATTTGGATGAAATTTTTTTACGCCATGTTTTTTTATTCAATTCTGTGTTAGTTGCTGAAATATTGAAAGTGTTGCGCGGGTAAGATGCATTGTATTATTTTAAAAAAACGTTTCTACAATGTCGAAACATTTGTATTTCAGAGAATCTCAAAAACCCGGATTCAGAGAAAATAATCAGAACCATCCCGAGGTTGAATCTTCCGGAGCCAAACATTGGAACCGTTAGTATTTTTTTTGTCCTGAGTCGGTGAGTTTTGAACATTATTTTTGTGCAATTTGGTGCTTAATTTTTCTATTTCCCCACTTTACAGCCTTGATAACAACATTTCCGAGGCGCTGGAACAAAAGCTCCTAAAGAACATTGGAAGCACCGTTTGGAAGTTCAGATGCCCAACAGAAACGAAGGAATATGTATTTAAAATAGTATTATTAGTATATCTTGCTGTTTTTGTTTTTGTACTTTTAGATAGAATCATTAAAACAATTGTTAATCTCATGAAACCTAAGAATATAATTATATTTTGAGGAATCAGCCTTAGTACAACACTCAATTTTAAGTAGTTTCTATCCAATAGCTACTTCTTGCGAATCAGTTAAAATCACTCATACCGAAGTTTTCCCGGAATGACTAAAAATTGAATACTTTGTCAGATGTCAGGGATTTCCTTAGGAAAATTGCCTAAATTTAGGCGTTTTCATTGCAATTCATGAAATTAACTATTCATTATTTCGTTCAATATTACATTATTAAGAATTTAGCAAGTGTAGTATTCTCATCGCGGAAATACATCCGGCTGATTCCGCTATCAGCCGAATTATTCTTCCGCTGCTACGCACTACACGTCTTTACTCCACAATAATATTCACTCAACTGACTCATTCTCATTTTTTCCAGTTACACTCCAACCTACATGGTGTCGAACTGTCACTCATGCACGCTGAGATGATCTTATGTAATAACGTGTAGGTATGAGCCTTCTTAGAGCACGCTCAAATAATTCTATTTGAACAAATCGAATTTCCTTTCCATCTCAAACTCCAGATCCATATTCGGATTCAGGGAGCTCATCTTCTTCTTCTTCTTTCTGGCGTTACATCCCCACTGGGACAGAGCCTGCTTCTCAGCTTAGTGTTCTTATGAGCACTTCCGCAGTTATTAACCGAGAGCTTACTATGCCAATGACCATTTTTGCATGTGTATATCGTGTGGCAGGTACGATGATACTTTATGCCCTGGGAAGTCGAGAAAATTTCCAACCCGAAAAGATCCTCGACCGGTGGGATTCGAACCCACGACCCTCAGCTTGGTCTTGCTGAATAGCTGCGCGTTTACCGCTACGGCTATCTGGGCCCCACAAGCTCATATTCATTATGAAGAGTCGTTTCACAAAATAACAATAATCGCATTGACAAATGATCAATTTCACCCCGAAATGGGATTCCCCGATTTTCTATTTTGATTATGGAATGATTTTTATGGGATTTATGGGATGATTTTTAGCACTACAAATACATTTGTCAGAAAATTTTGGCACATGAACCAAAGAGGCTGATCGTCGTACTTGTTTTCCTGCATTCAGTTGTTTGGCATTTTCAATATTATTGAAAACTGACAAGAAAAACCGTGAAAAATGATCAATTTTACCCGAGATTACGGTACCGTAAAACGGGGTAACTTTGATAATGCGGGTAACTTTGATAGTGCGGGACCCCCAACATTTTAAACGAAATAACGAAGTTTCTGTCAATCAGTTAAGAAAAACGAATGCAAAACTAAAGAATATTAGTATGACACTTCATGTCAAAGCTATTTTTATTGGAATCAGGTGCATTTGACGATTGATTTTTATGCAAATATTAAAAATTTTCAAGATTTTAGCATCTTTGCAACGCTTACAAACAATCCACTATGGTCCAGGAATCAGTTTTACGCGGAAAGATGCATTTTGAGCTTTAGAATGAAACATTAGACAAAAACGGTCTTCTACAAAGTTGTTTGTATTAGCTGAGCCCTTTTTTTTTTGGTGTTATTGAAGATTAGGGTGGACCACATTTTCATAGAAATGATTAAACTAACTTTCTTATTTGTAGAAATTATATTATACATGCTTCAGCAAAGTTGTAGACCATTCAATTTCAAGCAACTTTGCCAAAAAAAGTTTTTTTGTATCTCTTAAATTGACCGATTTAGAGCTTTTTTCCTGCAGTTACATAGGGTGGTCCAAACAAAACTGTTTTTCTGGCTCTAGAGTTCTCAATTCAAATTTCTCATCAAAGTAGTCTATGAAACACTTTTAGAGCTTTAAAAAATGCGTAATTTGATGAGTGAAGAAACTCGCTATCTCCTTCCGTTTAGGAGTTATTGTTGTTTTTCTCTCAAAAACATGACTAATTTGATTGTGAATATCTCTGATTGGGGCAAGCATAAAAAATATCACTGTGCAATCTGTTCTACGACCACTATTTGATAAAGTCATAATGAGTTCGTCACTTACCCATGACAGCCTAGTTATAGTAGAACATGAATTCGGTCTCAAATCTCTTAGCGAAAACCATTTTTACAAACTGGGACCATTTTTGTAATCTAAGTCAGAGATTTCCATATAACGTTAAACGCCTATAGGTATGCAATGCCCTACAAATGTTCGTAATTCATTCAATTCTGTTCGATTTATACTCCATTATCAAAGTTACCCCAAAACAGAAAACCGACTTTCGATTACCGTAATCCGGGGTAACATTGATCATTTTTTTTAGTTTTTCTTAAATTTTTCATTTCACAATACAAATGTTACAAGTTTCATATTTTTAAAACAAGTACTGGCACTCACCGCTCCTAGCTATGTACTTTATTTTGTTTTTCGAAAGATTTAAACATGTTTAAATAAATTTTTTAAGTGATTTTTCGATTCAGTTGATATGGGGTAACATTGATCACCCAAGTAAACAACGTTCGCTAATATTGGAAATGTCGTTACTTACTAAAATCAGGGCCGCTGAAGCCGAATATGAAGACCAAACTCTTACAAGTCATTTACTTTTTGAGTTAATTCAAAATTAAAAACACCTTGAACCGCGTAATACGCCTAAAAGTAGGCAATTTCCACAGGAAATTCTACATTCGTAATAGTATTTAGTTAATGTTGCCTAAATGAATAAACTTATGAAAAATTTGACAACGGAATCGTTTTTGGCGATTTCATTTTTAGTAACACCCGCATTTTCCTTGATCACATCGTCTGCAGAACTCATGTGAGACATGAATTTTCGGTAGTGTCAGTGAAAATGATAGAAATCATTGTTTCAAAAAGTTGACAAATTTGCGCATGAACTAAACGCAATTTTGGCAAAAACCTTAATTATCATTAGCTTATGAATATACGAAAGAAAGGCACCATTCATGGTTCGAAAATGTTTCATCAATAAATCTTTATTTGAACGTTTAACAAGATGAGTCATCCCGATCAATGTTACCCCGCTGATCAATGTTACCCCGGATTACGGTACATGAAAAATTAAACATCCATTCAGAATAAATCTTTTGGCAATCTATCAAGTGCAATCGATAGCTATGATGTCAGTACTTGTTTTTAAAATATAAATTGTAATTCTTTGAAACAGCATGTAGAAATATTCAAGTTTTCTTCTAAAAAACTATCAAAGTTACCCCGTTTTACGGTACATGAACTTCAAAACGTTAAAACCTTATAACAGCAAGAAAAATGTGCTCTATGGAGAATAAGACATACCTTGATATGTACCCATTTATCAATAGTTTAGTCATGAAAATCAATAGTTTTCATTATTGGAGTCGATTCGTAGAAAGATTTCCAATCCATTAGTGCAAGAATCTCGAAAATCTATCTGGGCGTTAGTATGTTATTAACAGTCAAAATCTAACTACTTTTCGTGACGCGAGCGATTTTCGTTTTTCGGAATTGTACCACAGTATATTGCCGTAAGACGTTACCCAAGTAGCACGCGAAACATCTTCCGAAGAGATACTTTTATAAAATGGTTTCAATCGAGTATCAATAAAAGCATCTGTAACTTACCTGGTTCTAGATCGGTTGCATATCAATATCAAGGCTCATAAAGTTTCATTCCAATGAATATGCATTTCACTCCTTGTTTGACGTTCAACATTTTTGAAACGACAAGATTTGCTATAAATGTCCATTGCAAATAGCAATGAAGTCAAATTTATCAAGATGTTTTCAGCAACTTTTCAAACAAACTCTTGAAACTTCTCCCGGTTTTGATGTTATGTTTCAAATTACCGTAATCCGGGGTAACATTGATCAGTTCTTAGGATATTTCTTAAATATTTAATTGAAAAATGCAAATGTTGTGAGTTTTATATTTTTAAAACAAGAACTGCCACCCATAGCTCGTGACTATATACTGTATTTTGTTTTTTGAAAGATTTAAGCATGTTTAAAAAATGCCGCATGTGATTTTTTCATTTAGCTGATATGGGGTAACATTGATCATCCATGTAAACAACCTTCGGTAATATTGAAAATTTCGTTACTTACCTTAATCATGGCTTCTGAAGCCGAATATGATGTCCAAACGCTTACATCTCATTTACTTTTTGAGTACACGAACAGCGGAATACGCCTAAAGGTAGGCAATTTCCTAAGGGAATTCTACATCCTTAACAGTAATTTGTTAATGTTACCTAATTGAATATAGTTATAAAAGTATTGACAGCGGAATCGCCTTTGGCGATGCCATTTATAGTGAGAATCGCATTTTCCTTGCTCATATCTCTTGCAGAACCTATGTGAGACATGAATCTTCGGTAGTGTCATCCTTAACCATTGAAATCATTGTTTCGCAAACTTGACAAATTTACCCATAAAGTTAACGCGATTTTCGCAAAAATCTTAATTTTTAATAGCTTATAAATGTAACAAAGAGAAGCAACATTCATGATTTGCAAATGTTTCATCAATAAACAATGATACCAACTTATTACGAGATGAGTCATTCCGATCAATGTTACCCCGGATTACGGTACTTTCATTAATAGCATCCGCAACTTGCATTCAATTTTCGTTTCCATACCCACAACTCAAGAATATTTATTCCAATTGCGAGAAAGTTGCACTAAACTACGTGTATGACAGCTAGAAGTTTGTTTGTTTCTATCCAGTTGCAATATGGTTGAGCTGCACTTTACGTATTATCTAACAAAGAAAACATGGTCTAGCAACAGTTTGTTTGTTTAAAAGGTGTGTCTCATGTGTTGCGCGGAAGTTTTTGCGAAAAGTTTACATTATTTCAGGCGTGGCCTAATTTCACCGGTAATGAACTTGTATTCCGAAGGGTGCAGTCAAGTTATAAGCAACAAGCTTTCATTAATGGGCCATGTGGTCGCTTTTGTAGTGCATTGGCGAAGCAATTGTTCGAAGAGCTGGCGGAGTAGTGAGTAGAAGAGAAGAGTGAGGTCGGAAGTCGTTATCGTCTCGTTCATATTTTTGTTTTCATTTTTTTTCTTTTAAGTATTTTGCAACAAATAAGCAATTTCGATATTACTTAAATATGTTGCAAACAGACTGCGCCTCTTGCGCTTTTTGCGTTGCTATTCAGTGCAATTGTAAGTCATATTTTCAACAATTGACAACTCTGATTAGTTTCAAGAGATAAAGTGGCCCAATTTCATATTCGTACAGGATACTGTTTCCACATCAAGTTAGTAAAAAACTATTAAATGAAGTATTGAGCTACAAATACTTTATCCACATTGAAGGTAATAGGTTCCATCTATTGTTTGCCAATCACAAAATGTTTCCATTTACATTCATCTTTGGATTAATAGAAAAGTATTGAATTGATGTCTAAAATTCACCCAATTCCATATTCGTACACCTACCAAAATACAAACGCACAACGTTCAAAACTTAATGTAGGAGCCTTATTTGATTACTGAAGTGCTTTCTTATGATGTTCAGATGTAGTGAAATACATTTGGACAATTTATTAGTGGACATATATAAAATTTAGGTAAAATTATGAGAAATGCCAGTTTTCCAATGATTTTTGCTATAAAATCCAATAATTCGAACAATAACGTTTATTTTTGTCATTGGATCCAATCTATAGATTATACTCGTAAGCTCTCATAGAATTTTAGTTGAAATATAACCAGTTTACAGAAATCATAAACAGATTTTATCCCTTGTGAGTTCAGAAAATTGTTGTGCCATAAGTTCAAAACTCTTCTAAAATCATATTTTTAATCAATGTAAACCAAATTTTTATTCTAAATAACAGGTTAGTGTTAATTTTGAATTTGTCTGTAAAAATAATTTGAACTACAAACTTCGTTTTACAATAAAGTACCCTAAACTACGCTGTACATACCTCCACATAATTGATGTCATCGTAATATTCAATTATCTTTGAAATAATATTCAAATTATATTCAAAATAGCACCCTATTTTGCAATTTATTGATTTTATAAGAAAAATATAAAATAACTTTAATAAGCGGAGAGCATTGATAAAATAGTATATCAATAGAATATATCCTGTTGTTTTCATCATTTTTAAAAACGTTTGTGTTGCGGTTTTGGCAATAATATTTATTCTATAAATCTCTATAATCATGTTTGGTAGTAAAATGTAAATAAAAAATGATAATTACGCAATGTTTTGATAGAAACATTAACTATGGATTATGTTTATACATTTAGGAGCCAAACATAAAGAAATTGACTAAAATTTTTGGTTTTAGATTTGTTATAAATATTATATTACCTAAGATTCAAAAGTATAAGTTGTCGATATCCACTCCTAGCTACTCTAAAACTGATTATAATTTTTTGAAACTTGTGCAATATTCGCAGTTATCATTCTTAAGGAAGTGATGTTGAAAAAAAATCAATTTATTGTTCGACTTACCGAATATTTTAGCAAAAAACATGGGAAAACTGGTATTTTTCTTAAATTTACTTAAGTTTCAAATATGTCCGCTTATAAATTTTCCAAATGTATTCTACTGCATCTAAACAACACAACGAAGAGCTTAAGTAATCATCTAGTCCATTTAAAATTAGTTTTAAATGCTGTATATTTCTTTTTTGTTAGGTGTACGAATATGAAATTGGGTCAATTATAGACACAATCTCAATACTTGTCCATTATTACTTAGATTTAGGCAAATACAGTTTGTCATTACCAAACAATAGATGACACCTATGACCTTCATTATTGATAAAGTATATCGAAGTCCATGCACCATTTATTAGTTTTATACCAACTTGATAAGAAAACAGTGCCCCGTACGAAAATGAAATTGAGTCACTGTAATTTTGTTTTTGAGTTGAAACAAACTGTGCTGCTTGGGTATCCAACGTAAAAAATCATACTGCATACCCTTACTTTTGTCGTCACACGGACAGTTGATTCGCCCTAAGGAGGGATGCCGTTTGCCGTTTTCGAGAGGAGTTGCTTCTATTCCCCTCATTTTCGTCACGCGCGCTCCTCCAACATCCAGGACCGAAGAAAAATGACTGAGACGCTTTTTGCCTCTAAAACTATGTGGATGACTCGTCGGGTTAATGAGACGAAAGTTTTCCATCCAACGGGATTTTCGGGTTTTCTGGGAATCCGTTTGTTTGTTTGCCAATTTCGGAAAGTTCGATGCCCGGGGTGGGGGTAATTTGAGGATGCTTGCAGCCATGGCGATTGCATGAGAGGACTTTAATTAGAGAGGGTATAGCTGCGATTGTCACTAATTGATAGTTTACGCAACAGTAAATGTTGATGAACGCCAGTCTAAATTTGGTTGTTGAGCAATATTTTTGTAGATGTGCATTGTGCAAATAGTAAAATCATTCGGGTTTTTGTTATCGTTGACCCCTTCATGCCTAAGGTATCCCACATTTGGGTCCTAAAATGTTTAATGAATTCTTGTTTTTATTTAAAAATACGAGAGAGCATGTTCTTGTAACTACTTTAGCATTTTTTCTCACTCAAATAACGGATAAAACATTTTTAAACTTCAATTTTAAAAATGATTCCAAATATGAACCTTGACACTTGTGATCATGTTTGACATTCACAGTTTCGACAAAAATGCCACAGGGCATATAGTTTTAACACTGGGGTTGTTCCTATCTGACATTTCACGGAAAACAAAATATACCCATAATTTGAGTTTAAACCAAAGTGTGGGACAAAATCTCAAAAATCATAAAAAAATGTTTTTTGGACTTAAACAAATGAAAATCATTTAAAAATTGAGTAAACATGTGTTTTTGCCCTAAAATTAAGCGTTTGATACTAAAATTGGGACAGGGCTTTAGGACCCAATTGTACTTCAATCACAAATTTGTGATTATTAGTTATGTTCACAAAAAAAAAGTAAGAGGTTGTTTCCGAGATACGACCGCCAAATTCACGTTGGATAACGTTAGTTTCTTCTATTTCCTGGTTTGAGACCATCACGAACCTGTGAAAGATTTCCACTGCTAAAAATCTAATCAATTTCCACACTATTTGGTGCATGTCAATTCTGACCTATAATGGACATTTTGTGTTATTATTTGTTTGGTTCGATTAACACTTCAACAATAGAACCAGTCGACGAAAGAAGAAGCATGAGCGGTAACTTTTGCTCTTGAAACAAATATTACGGTTGATCCACGTACATTTTTGGTTTCCGCTTCCCACTACACGGAGCCAAAAATTACGTACGAATTTCATAAGAGAACGTTTGTGAATTGCTTTCTTGAATTGGTTTCCCTCTTTCATAATGAATGATTATTATGAAACACATAAAGTCCGGTAATCACAAGAAGTTCTTGTCGGTGTCATTGAAATCTATAATCCTTCGTAAGAGTATCTTATGATATTACACTCATTTGTATTATGAACGCAATGATCGATGGAAGTTCACAAGTTTCTCTTACGAGTCCCATTAGCTGCTTCTTATGTCTTTATTCCATTAGAAATTCGTATGAAACTCCTACGTGTTTTTTGATAGAAAGTTTTGTTCACAAATGTTACTAATCATTGTCATACGCACACTTATGAATCTCTATTTATAATATTATGTTATTGACATCGCTCCTCGTAATTCATATGATTTAGGCATGATTTTTTTTTTTACAAAAATCGTACTTCATTAGATTGTCTTATGAAAGCCAACGATCAATGCATATGATTACCAAAAAGAGTTTCTTATAAAATTATGTCTGTTTATGTTATGAGTCTTTTATGGAATATTATAAGATTCTCGAATGAAAAATCAGAGCGGGTTGTGTACAAGACACGACCGCATGACGTCAACTACGCCAAGTGATTTTTTGCATTTGAATTTTAGTCGATTTTCATAGTTGCAGCCTTCCTTTAGTTCAAACTCTAACATAATATCGTGACGGTCCCAACATTTTAAATTTTTAATTGACACCCAGTATATTGCCGCAAGATGTAGTTAACATCAAAATAAGAATGAGCGAAGAAGCTGAAAATGGTCTGCTTTTATAGTGCGCTTCCCAGCCCAAAACATTCGTGGAAGATAATATGAACGAGTTTGGTTGCGTAAGAAAGGGGTCGACATTTTCCCAATTTTCGACAGTCTGTCGTCAAAAATCAAATGTTTTCTCCATTTGAGTAAAATGTTGTATAAATCTCCGACCGATTGGTGGGAAAATATTGAAAATCTACCGATAAATGGCTGAGTTATTAGTATTTAAAATCTTACATAATTTCGTGACGGTCGCAACATTTTAGATTTTCTATTGACACCCAGTATATTGCCGTAAGACGTAGTTAACGTCAAAAAAAATACTTCTCATGTCGTTATTCCATAAGAAAATCTTATGTACCTCATACGTTCCATTTCCTCAGTGAATAATATTACTGATAGAGATTCATAAGCGTGCGTATGACAATGATTAGTAACACTTGTGAAAAAGAGTCAACTTCCTATCGAAATGTTGGAATTTCATACGAATTTCTTATGGAATAAAGACATAAGAAGCAGCTAATGAGACTCATAAGAAACTTGTGAAGTTCCATCGATCATTGCGTTCATAATACAAATGAGTATAATATCATGAGATACTCTTATGAAAGATCATAGATTTCAATTATGGAATTCTTTTGGATTATTATGTATTAGGAGAATCGCTCTTTGAATTTAAGCAAAGAGAGATTTTCATAAGAACGCTAATGACAACGAGAAGAATTTCTTGTGATTATCGGACGTTTTGTGTTTCAAAATAATCTTATGAAAGAGGGAAACCCAGTCAAGAGAGCAATTCACAAGCGTTCTCTTATAGAATTCGTACGTAATTTTTGGCTCCGTGTAGTGGGAAGCGGAAACTAAAAATGTGCTTGAACGTAATTGGTTAGATAAGAAAGGGGTCAACATTTTACGATTTTTCAATAGTTTGTTGCTAATAATCATTAGTGTTCTCCATTTGAATCAACGCGTAGGTAAATTTCCGATCGATTGATGGATAAATATTGTAAATCTATCGATAAATGGCGGTCAGAACCTGACCATTTTTCATTACATGCTCAATTTTTCGTTTTTTGGAATTGTACGAGGGATGTTATCCAACGTCAAACACATTTGTTAGAAAATTTTGGCACATGAGTCAAAGAAGTTGACCGTCGTACTTGTTTTCCTGCATTCAGTTGTTTGGCATTTTGAACATAATTGAAAACAGACAAGAAAAAGCATGAAAAATGATCAATTTCACCCGAAATCACGGTACCGTAAAACGGGGTATCTTTGATAATGCGGGTAACTTTGATAGTGCGAGACCCACCACATACTAAACGAAATATCATAATTTCTGTTAATCAGTTAAGCAAAACGAATGCAAAACTAAAGTATATCAGTATGGCACTTCATGTAAGAGCGGTTTTCATTTGAATCAAGAACATTTGAGGCTTTTTATATGAATATTAATAATTGACACAATTTTAGCATTTTTGAAACGCTTACAAACAATCTGTTCTACGATCACTATTTGATGTAGTTTTGAATAGTTGGCCACTTATTTTTGATAGCCTAGTTATCATAGAACTTGAATACGGTCTCAAATCTCTTAGCGAAAAGCATTTTTACAAACTGGGACCATTTTTGTAATCTAAGTCAGAAATTTCCGTATAACGTTAAACGCCTAGAGGTATGCAATGCCCTACAAATGTTAGTTATTCATTCAATTTTGTTTGAATTATGCTCCATTATCAAAGTTACCCCAAAACCGAAAACCAACTTTCGATTATATGAAAAATTATATATCCATTCAAAATAAATCTTTTGGCAATTTATCGACTGCAATCGATAGCTAGGACACCAGTACTTGTTTTAAAAATGTAAATAATAATTCTATGAAACAGCATCCATAAATATTAAAGTTTTCTTCGAAAAAACTATCAAAGTTACCCCGTTTTACGGTACATGTAACTTCAAAACGTCAAAACCTTATAACAGCAAGAAAAATGTGCTTTTCTATGAAAAATAAGACATGCCTCGATATTTACCTATTTTTCAATAGTTTTGTCATGAAAATCAATAGTTTTCATTATTGGAGTCGATTCGTAGAAAGATTTCCAATCGATTGGTGCAAGAATCTTGAAAATCTATCCGGGCGTTAGTAAGTTATTAACAGTCAAAATCTAACCACTTTTCGTGACGCGAGCGATTTTTCGTTTTTCGAAATTGTACCCCAGTATGTTGCCGTAAGACGTTATCCAACGTCAAAATAAATATAGTTTGAAAAAAAAAAATACAGTCTGTGATCTGTTTAAGAATATTGGATATAAAATGAAGGGTTCAAAGCATGAAACAGTTGAAAATATGAAATCAAAACTAAGTACCAAATCTACCTTTTCTATACCTACATGGAACCGGGTTTTTCATTAAATATTAACAAACGCCTGCAATTTTCCGTCCCATTTGCTGCCACTATGTTTATTCCCGTTCATAATCAATGAATAACTGCAAAACTCCAAATCACGTCCCATAAAACCATTCGCCACCGACCGTGCGGGCAGGTACCTTTCCGATTCACATTTTATTTTCTCAATTACATTTACGACCATTTGTCTGCCTTATGTGTGGCAAGACGGCAAGGCAAGAGCTCCTAAGCTTCGCGTACCGGCGTTTGTGCAGTGCATATGTGGGCGACTGCGACTGCACTTTTGCGAGTGTGAAATTCGATAACAGAACTTGCTCCTTGCTTTTCCTCCTACATACCTACTTACATTCGGAAGGTAGCTACTTGACGGAAGAAACAACCCAAGGCACAGTGGGCAAAATTGGACCTGTATTTGGACTTATCTTACCTTAGGTCGTTTTCCATTTTTTGGTCCAATTTTACAACAGTTCCAAAAATATAGACCACAAAAAAAGAACAACCATCATCCACTTCCACCACGCAGTTTGTTCCACGGTATAAAAATTAACAAGGCAGGCTCTTTACTGATGTAAATATCAAGTTTGATTGTAAACATGTGACGTCACTTCTATCGTACCATATACCTTCCGGACTACTAGATCATTTTTTTTGCAATTTTTTTCGAGGTGGATAGGAACAAGATTGATTGAAGGGAAGTTCAGTGTTCTAAGCAGTCAGTGGGTGCGAAGTGAGGTCAGCTACAGGGGAGGTGAAAGTGACAGCTGGTGACCTGGCTTGCTGGCGAGTATGTTTTCATGTATCGTTTCTATGGAAATGTTAGGGATTGTACCACAGAAAACAAAGAAAAGCTCCCGCATTTCTGAGTAACGTTTACCTTCTTCGTGTGTTTTAGAGGATGTAAAATTGCAAGTGTTTTATTGATTAAAGTGAACAAAAGCTACTAGGATGCTACATTTCTTCTATGACTAGTGAAATGATAAGCCGAACGAAACGAGATGGAGTGTGGCTGTGAAAAATGTTTGGAGGTACGTCTTGAGTTAGCACCCTCAAACCAAAACAAACTCGCCAGCTGTCACCTGGTATTTCAAAATGGCGAATTCAACATTCTGACACATTGAAGTACCTCCCTTCTAGATACCTTGGATAGGAATGCCGTCGTCAAGTAGCTGTCAGTTTTCGGAATGGGGCTCTGCACAAAAATATTTCTGTTTCTTTCACTCCTCCATGAAATAAGTAAACAACAAGGCCAGTAAACGTCAAAAACCCATACAAAATCAAAACAATGAAGAGCCCTATATATCTCCTTCTTAATATAGCACACCGTGGTTTGTTTTAATTTTTTTTCGTCAAGCCAACTTGTCAATATTTTGACAGCCACTCTCGTTAGGTGGAACGTAAAACATTTTGCCGCGGTCGAAGTAGATAAATAATATAGATTGTGAATTAAGAAAATATTGAATTCGCGAATAAGTAATTTTCTCCCCTTTTACTGGTGTACCGGACGAATATTAAAATGAGTAGCTAGTTTCGTGCTGTGTTGGATTTAGCAGCTGCAACGGAGCATTTCTTAGAAGATGACATGGAGGATTTGGTTCTAGCAGAACTGAGGAAAAACGGTAAGAAGCAATAAGCTTACAATAGCTATGCTCCTAGCTGTAGGAATTTAAAAATGCTAGTCACCTAGAATATATTTTCTCCTCCAAATTTATGATGTTTCCTACCTAGGAACCAAAAAATGCAATGAGGCCGGTAACGTGTAACGGTTTGTACTATAACAAAATCCGAAACACATCCGCTTCAATCAAAACCAAAGATTCTCCCAGGTGGTATTTATATTGTTTGCTTCTTGTTTCTGATATTACTTCGCCAAGTACCTACACTACCTGCTGTTCTTTTTTAAGAATACTTTCACAGTTGTTAAACTAAGCGCTGCTTGAGTTTTAATCAGGGAAACGTATCCTTTAAGGACATTATAAAAGGAAGCCAGGAAAATTCTGCACATGTGTGTGTGAAAAAGTAATTTTCCATACAGCGAATATATTTGTGAGATGCAATGCATGCTACAAACACAGCTATAACAAACTAGCTGTCAAAGTTTGTTTTGATTTTAGTTTAGACAAATTCATCTAGCAGAACAAAACCGTATTTTCTATGCAATTTCAAGGAAATATTTTTTTAAATCCACAAGATAATCATAGTACGCTTGATTTCAAAAACCTTCTATCACCTGTCATATAGTACGCAACATTGTGAGCTATGTCAAACGTTGATATACGGTATCGTTTGAAAATTTTGATCAGTGATTATTTCTCCCGTACTGATTGCAATACTCGAACCTTATTTTTACTGCATGGAACTTCCACTCCTGTGGCTAACACGGCAGTGCTGCGGAAACTTCATTTTGATTGCTTTCAAAGTACCTAAATATGCGGTGCAGATCGATAAAACATATTTAAATTCCTGTTCCTGAAGCTAAAACAGTTACTTATCATGTTAATTGAATAAGATTGCCTCTCTGACGCGAAATTATATAAGCATACCAATTAATATGCCTCAATAATTTAAGAAAGATTTTGGCACCATTGAACGCTAAGCCACCAATACTACTTCAAAACAACAAGGCAACTGCTGCCGTCGTGAATGTTTTCATTTTGCAAAAACGAAATTGAATGCGAAAATTTAAAGTCAGTTCAACGCGAATTCGTTTGGATTTCAAAGATTTTTACCACGGTGATGGGAAGTTTAATAACCAGAGAGTGCAGTGATTACCTTCATTTCGATTTGTGATTTGTCGGGCTGTGTAGAAATGCAGTGTAAACTTCGTTACCGAGGTGGTGTCACAAAATAGAAAGAAGAAGATGGAAGAACAAGCAATTTAACAAGTTGGATAAAAATTCACGAATTATGCCTTTTTGAGTAAATTGAGCGGATTTTATAGTTCTAGTGAGAAGCTGTTTTGATTGTTGGCAAGCAGTAGCAGTTTAACATTTCAATGTGGTAAGAATGATTAAAAATCACATTTTATGCTTACATATTCTTGTGCGGTTCAAATGTATGGGAAAAGGGGAGGAGAATGGGTGGCAGTGCGATAGGTGCCATTTTGGAAGCCATTTCTGGCTTCTCTTTATAATGTCCTTAATGTGGGGCCATCATGGTCGATATTTTCGACATTCCTTGGCAGAAAAGTACTCTTGGAATTACACTGGGCTTCCTCCAGAAATGCTTCCTCTATGGTTTGGTTTTCCCAAGAATTATTCCAGGAATTTGTCTATGAATTTATTAAAAGATTTATCTTGAAATTTCTGAAACGATCGTTTCTTTCAATCGATTGGAGGGAAGTTTAATAAGACGTTCCTTTTATACAGGGCTGGTAGCTGGCCTCTTTTTATATTTAAAAGCAAGTCTAAAAAGTATATTTTTAACCCCTCTATCGGCAGCTTCATTTTTTACCGCAAGAAAAAATTCAAATCGCGATAACTTTTTTGTTTCTCGGTATTTTTGCACCATTTTTTAACAAGTTCTCAAAAAACTCTTCTAGTTTGAGGATCCGTGTCGATATTGATTTTTTTTTTGTATTAGTGACACTTTACACCTGAAGGGTGCATTCGTGTCGATATTGATGATTGGTGATCTGGTTTTAAAGATATTCCAATGTTCCTTGGGGGACCGACATTTGCCATACAAAATGTCTTAGGCGGCCATTTTGTTTTACGTCAACTTATCGAAAAAGTAAAATGTGGGCTATACAATGCCATGTAATAAGGAGCTACTCTGAAAAAATCATACAAAATGGTTAAGAATCCTTAGAGATATCTGAAAATTACGATAGGAGGGTTTTTGATGTTTTCAAGATCCTTATTTGCTCAGCTTGGTACCAGCAACATAAATGCTCATTACTCAAAGACGGCTGCTCCAAATTGCCTCATTTTTTCACAACATACTCTCATTAATGTATTGTTCCAAAGAGTGAACATCTGAATACGTTAAAAAAGATATATACGTGGGTTATGATTAAGCGTCGGTCCCCCAAGGAATTTCGGAATATCTCTGGATCCAGATGACCAATGATCAATATCGACACGGATCCTCAAACTAGAAGAGTTTTTTGAGAACTTGTGAAAAAATGGCGCAAAAATACCGAGAATCAAAAAAGTTATCGCGATTTGAATTTTTTTTCCTGCGGTAAAAAATGAAGCTGACGGTAGAGGGGTTAATGACATGTCTGAAGTTTTTTTTCAGAATGCGTTGGCGTAAAAACGGGGAAAAAATAACTCTTCAAAGGAGTGTTGTATGTTTTCCTACGCACGAGAAATCTGCGAGGGAATGTCTAGTGTAATCGTTGAAGAAATTCCTGGAGGAATCTAAGGAGAAAAACTAACAGGATTTTCCGAACAATTCCTAGAGGAACTTATGGAAACATTTTTGGAAAAATCTCTGAATTATTTCTTGACAGAATCTCTCGAGGTATTTCTGGAGCAATTCTTTAAAGAATTCGGAAAAATGAACCATTCAGTTGAACCTTCGGAGACTCTTACGTGATTAGTCTTCAGGAATTCTTCTAGAGATTTCTCCTGGAATACTTCACAGATTTTTCACATCCCTAAAGAAATTTCGCTAGAAAATTCCAACAAATTCTACCTGGGATTCGCTTATAAATTCCTCTTTGGAATTTTCTAGAGTAGAAGCACCTCTTTTGGCTAGCTTTATTTATTAACTCTCGCATAACTTATGATCATTGGCGTAGCTAGGATATTTTTCTGGAGCGGGCCTAGGGAGGGGGGGGGGGGTCTAACATGTTCTGGTGTCATGGATGTAATATCCGTCGCAATTATCATGGTTTTCACGAAATACATAGTTTTCATCGATTTTTTGGTATTGTACTCTTTTGAGAGTTTCGCGAATCTGATGTAATTGTGTCTTAAATAACTTTGGCCGTTCAGCAATCTTCATATACTTATTTTAATTTTTAATATGGAGAGCTTTAAAGGCTAATAAGTTTAATGCTCTCAGAGTCTTCAACTATGTTCCTTTGGAGAATTCATCTAGCTCCATCCATATAGCTCTATCCTCCAGAAATTCCCTCCACAATTTCCATTAATGTATTTATTACACCTTTCATGTTTGTCTCCTAAAAATCTTACATATAATTTCCTAAAATTCATTTAGAACTCTGATGATTCCTACTGATCTTTCTTAAGGGAATCTCACAGGATTTTAGCATTAGAATTTTCCCAGAGATGTGGTTTGTTTTGTCAGGAACTTCGCTAAATGTTTCTACATATAGAAAATCGTTATATATTTCAAAAACTATCTTGAGCGATTAATCTCTAAATTCTCTCACAGATTCCCCCATCGCTTCTTTCAGGAACATATGAAAAATAACAAATTTTTATAGCAATTTTTTTAATCATTCCTATGGATTTTTTTTTTCAGAGTTTTCGCTTCATTCTTTTATAAACTCCAACATGGCTCATACCATACTTTTTATAAGAAAATTAAGTATTTAAAAAAATCCAAGTAGTACCTAAGAGACTGCTTCAGAAATTCATCAAGCATTTTTTTCAGAGAAAAAACCTGAAATGCTGAAAAGTAATACACTATTTTTGGAATACTTCCTAGAATTTTTACAAGAAATATGATTTAAGGAGAAACCAGTGAAACATGTTTTGATGATGATATCAGGGTTGGCGATATATCATGTAAATTCTTTAAGAAAAATTTCAGCGGATACACTCCTGTGCGAAAGTCACCCCTTAAGGCGAAGATGAATCGAAGCCAATCCTCAAATTTTCAAAAGCACAAATCTAGAGAACTAAACAGCCGTTCAAGCTGAAAACTTAATCGATTGGTCACCACCATCAGGTTTGTAAAAATACCTGCGAAGTAATAATAACTCATTGCCTTTTGAATACGCCACAGGAAGTTTAAATCAATTTGCGATTTAATTTGAAATGGTATAGATTGGGATTGTATTTGAAAAAGAATTAAATTTTGTTTGGGTTTGGTTAGGTGTTGAATGTGCATTACATACCGTTTTGATTTGGTATAATTTTTACCGGTGAAACTAGAAACAAATGTACAAAACAAAATAGTCTCACAAACATAAGAAATCGTTGGTGAGAGTACAGGAGAGGAATATTGTAGCAGATACAGGTATTGTGATAGATTCAGATAAATCAATAGCGAAAAATCAATAGCATTTTGTAAGCGTGTTTGACATTAAATCGGCATTCGTAACAAGACGGATATCTCAGCATGAATATTGAAAGAGATAGAGAGAGCGAAATCATACGTAGAACTAACCGGAGTATTTGGGTTTATTCTACGACTGGCGTGAGGTGACATTTGTCAGTCTCGTATAGCGAGGTGACGACTCGAATGAAGTGACTCGCCATGTAAATCAAATGGAGAGTCACTTCACTCGAGTCGAGAATTGTCACCTCGCTATACGAGACCGACAATTGTCACCTCACGCCAGTCGTAGAATAAACCCAATTGGTTTCGATGTTTGACAACGATGCTGTGGTGGTATTGTGCATTCAGATTAACTTTAGACCGAAGTTCATAAAAGAAATGAAATATCACCGAAAGTTCGCCGAAGTTCGGCGTCGGCATTCTACCGAAGTGCTACGCCGACAAAGGCAATCCTTATGCGTCGGCGAAGCACCAAATTAGAATGCCGACGCCGAACTTCGCCGAAGTTTTGACTGCCGAACTTCTAATTGTCACTCGCATTATCAATATGCATGACATGCCACCATCCAGAGAAAGTGGGAGAGAAAAAGCGCGTGAAATATTTCACACAATAATAGGCCTTTTCATGTGACAGATCCGTCTATGCATTTGTTTACATCGGTGGAGGACCGGTGCTAAAACGGGCCTGTCATTTTCATAGAAGAACTGTCAAAGTGCTTCCCGATCAGCTGATATGAGACGTCATGTGAATAGGCCTATAGTATAGAAGCTGTACATGTGGAGAACCTTCACTTCGGTTCAATAGAGACCGAATGTTGAGTGTGTGGTGCAGAAAGTGGAAGCAAGAACTACGACTACCTTGTGTCGGAAAGATACCCGAACCGAAAAAAAAGAAAGAGACGAACGTATTGATCGGTAAAGGTACGAACAGCGTTGCCAACCTTCCAGATTTGTCTGGAATATTCCAGATTTTTGAGGCCCCATATTACAAAAATCTGGAAGATCCAGATAAAATTTGAAACAAATTTATAAGGTTTTGTAAATAATTTGTAGGGTTCTACATATACGAGATAAGCGACAAATATTCAAAATCTTCCAGATTTTTGAAAAATTGACTTGGCATCACTGGATACGAAGCCGATAGGAGAGCTCTGAAGAATCATTCTGTTGACTAATGTTCGCACGATTGGACGTGCTTATTAAAGTTCTTTTATTTTTGGCAAACTAAAAAAAAGTGATGGCGGATTGTTGGATGTAGCAGAATAGTAAATTCTGCGGAGGCCAGTTGAAAGGTCACGACAGTGTTATCACAGAGATATGGACAAAACATTTTTGTATGTTTTTAAGGGGGAGATCCAGCATTTGTGTCTTGATGGCACAACACAAACACTAGCGAAAAAAAAAAAAAAAAACATTTGCTTGGGAGTTATTTTAGAAACATTTTGAACATTTCTAAACATTCGTTTTCTGAATTTGTGAATTCAGTTGTGTTTAACCCCTCTACCGGCAGCTTCAATTTTTCACCACAAAAATATTCAAACAGCGATAACTTTTTCGTTTTTCTAATCAGTGGAAGAAATATTGAAGGCGTTTCTGGAAATTTTCTTAGAAGTATGGCAGAAGAAATCCGTTGAAGAATTTCTGTAGGATTGGAATAAAAAAACCTGGGAAAGCTTCTTGCTGGAATCCAAGGGAGAATTCAAGAAAGAAAAACTGGAGGGACTGATAAGAAAAATCCAGAATAAATGCTCCTATGAATTAACCCTTGGTGATATCTTATGAGTATTGAGAAGCCCTGTAAAAACCGCTTAAAGGAATGCAACACAAATCACTGGAAGAATCTCTGAGTATTTCCTTGAAGTGATTTCATTCGAAGGCCCTTGGGTGATCCACTTGAGATATTCTCGAACAAATTCTTGTAGAAATCCTTAGCGCAGTTCTAAATAAGTACGAAGAACAGTAAACGACTCTAAAGTCATACTTTCAGGGCCGAATTTGACTGAACCGTCCACTTGCGGTCAGCTGGCAAAATCTTCACCACCAGTTGATGGCCTCAAAACAAAATTTACAAATTTCAAGCCAACATTTTTCACCGGATAGTCACCAGAGACGTGTGACCGTGTATTATTTCCCAAACTAGCCGCTACTTGTTGTTAATGGAAATTAGTGGGAATTAGATGGCCTGGACCTTTTCCCCAACAACTCATCGAATTGCGAGCCACCAATATTAGCTATCAATATGATGCACCACTGTTTTTCCGAGCTGATCTTTTTTTATTATTAAACTACACTTGCACACGCGATCCGAGAGAATATATTGCGAAGTTCCCTGTGAAATTTCCGATACGAAATCACAATTATATTTTTTTTCATCAGAAATTACCCGAGAGAACGTTATTTTTTCACTAGAATGATAACAAACCACAGCTGTCAAACAATTTGAAACAGATTGGCTCCAAGGGAGGTACTGGCGGCTCTTTACTGCTTTACTGCTACCCCAACGTGTCGCTGGTTTCTAAAATGTAAACAACCCTACAAAATTACGACCAAACAATGGTGAAGGCGTAATCAATTTTCTCGAAAACATGTATTTTGGGAATTTAGTACAATTTGCTGATTAAAATGCCAACAGCGCACTGCAGTAGCTCGTAGCAAATAACTGCTTTCAAACAATATCTTTCAAGCGCATTGATTACCTGGAATTTCGCGCATATTATTTTTTACTTTTTCGCGTTAAGCCTTAAAACTGATTCTGAACTTGGTGGCTTTTCAATTGTACTTCCATTTGACAGCCGCCCTCCACCCTTGTTTGGCTCCCGTTCTAAACTTTGCAAGAAATGGTACAAAGCGAATGCCAGTTTTTTTAGAACGAAACTGTACTAAAATGGAATAGGCCTTTTCATTTGACATGACAAGACGACAAGACGGACCATGCATTTGTTTACATCGATGGAGGACCGGTGCTAACTTGAGCCTGTCATTTTCATAGAAGAACAGTCAAAGTGCTTCGAGATCAGCTGATTTTAAACGTCAAATGGAAAGGCCTATTTAGCATAACAGCATATTCTCTGTCATGTGTGTGTAGTTGTGAGTTCGCTGCGCATTACCAATCTAAAGAGAGGTGACAGATTTGTTTTTTTATTTGTGTTATTTATCATCGTTCGAGAAAAAGATGAAACACACCCAAGAAGGGTTTTGATTTTTTTTGCGATAACTTTTTTCTTCACTTAACGACCCTACTGGGACAAAGCCTGCTGCGAGTATAGTATTCCACAAGTACTAGTGCGCAAAGATCGACGTTTTTCAGTTTAATTTTGGATCATAAATAACTGCGCAAATTATAAATTTGCAAACATTTTGGATCATTTTGATGAATTAAGTTTCATGCGGTATGCGATCACCGGATATGATCCGGTGGTAGAATATTACGCATTAGACCAATAATTCCGTAAAGAAATTTTTCCAGAATTATTGAAAGGCGGTCAAAAATTCTCCCAGTGTTTTCAGAAGAATCATCCAAGGAAACCTCCTGTATTCCACTTGAAAATTCATATGGGATATCTGTATTAATATGAAATCATAAATTCTTCTAGTTGTTCTTGTGGAATCTTCCGTCAAAAAGAGGAAAATATAATGCTAATTCTTGGAACAAATTTTTTGGAAAATTCTGAGTTTTCCTATTAAATTTTTGAATATGTATCACGCTTATTGGAAATTTAGGTTGATTGACAGTGACTCGCTTGGCTGAATGTTGTAAATTCTTTAACAATGTAGTTGATATGGATAGTTTTAAGATAAGCTGCGGGGTTATAGATTCTGGAAATCCTTTGGCCTGTGTTCGACCGTGACGATCTCTGGTAATGCTTTCAAAAAATGTGATCGAAACTAACAGAGTTTTAAATTTTTATAGGAGTTCCTCCAGGTGTTCCTTTAGAAAATCCTTTAGGTAATCCTTCTAGAATTTCTTTAGGAATTCTGTCAGAAGTAACTTTAGGGATTTCTCATGGGGTTCGTGAAATTCATCCTAGAGTTTATACAGGGATTCTTCAAGAAATTCCTTCAGGGATTCTAGAAGGAATTTTTCAGGGATTTGTAAAGTATTCCTTGATGAATTCCTACGAAGACTCATGAGTTCCTTCAGGAATTTCTCAAAAAGTTTCTTCAGGAATTGTTTTAAGAGTTCTTACATGCATTCCATCAAGAGTTTCTTCAGGAACTGCTCCAGGAGTTCCTTCAGGAATTTCTCAAAGATTTCCTTCAAGAATTTCTCCAGAAGTTCTTCAAGAATTCCTCTAGAAGTTCTTTCAAGAAATCCTCCAGGAGTTTCTCTAGAAAATCCTTCAGGAATTGCTTCAGGAATCTCTCCACGAATTTCTAAAAGATCCAAAAGATCGTTCAGGAATTCCTCCAGTAGTTTTTTCAGGAATTCCTCCAATAGTTCTTTCAGAGATTCTTCCAGGAATTTCTTCGAGAATTCCTCCAAGAATTCCTTTAGAGAGTACTTCGGAAGTTCCTTCAGGAATTGCTCCAGAAATTCTTTCAGGCATTCCTTTAGAAGTACCTTCAGGGAATTCTTCAGGAGTTGCTTCAGGAATTCCTTTAGGAATTCTTCCAAAAGTTTCTTCAGAAATACCTCTCAGGAGTTCTTTAAGAACTACAACCAGGAGTATCTTCAGGAAGTCCCTTGTGAAATACCTCCAGGACATCCTCCTGGAATTCTTTCGGGGACGCTTTTAGAAGTTCCTTCACGAGTATCTTCAGGAATTACCCCAGAAATTCATTCAGGAGTTCCTTCAGAAAAATCCTCTATGAGTATCTTCAGGAATTATTCCAGATGTTACTTCTGTAATACCTCCATGAGTTTCTTAAGGAATTTCTCCAGAAGTACCTGCAGGAATTTCTTCAAAAGTTCCTTTAGGAATTCCTCCAAGAATACCTCCAGGAATTCATCCTGGAGTTCCTTCAGTAATATCTCTAGGAGTTCCTCTAAGAAGACTTCCTCCAGATTTTCTCCATGAATTGCTTCAAATATTCACCAAGAAGTATCTTCAGGAATTGCTCCAGAAAACCTTCAGGAATTCTTCCAGGAGTTCCTTCAGGAAATTTTCGATGAATTGCTCCATATAATTTTCTAGGAATTTCTACAGGAATTCCCTTAGGAATTCTTCTAAGAGATCCTTCAGGAATTCTTCCAAGAGTTCCTTAAGGAACACCCTGAAGGAGTTCCTTCAGGACTTCTTCCAGGAGTATCTCCAGGAGTTCCTCATGAAATACCTCCAGGACTTCCTCCAAGAATTCCTTAAGGGACTCCTTAAGAAGTTCCTTTAGGAACTCCTTCAGAAGTTTCTTTAGGAGTTACTCAAGGAGTATCTTCAGGAACTCCACCAGAAGTTCGTTCAGGAATTTCTCCAGGAGTTCCTTCAAGACTACCTCTACGAGTTTCTTCAGGAATTCCTCCAGGAGATCCTACAGGAATTTCTCATGGATTTCCTCTAGGAATTCCTCCAGGTGTTCCTTCAGGAATTCCTCCAGGAGTTCCATACCTGAAGGAATTTCTGAACGAACTTCTAGGCTAATTCCTGAAGATACTCCTGGAGGAATTTCTGAAAGAACTTCTGAAAGAGTTCTTTCAGGAATTTCTCCAGGAGTATCCCCAGGAATTGTTCCAAGAGTTTCTTCAATAATATATCCAAGAGTTTTTTTCAGGAATTCCTACAGGAATTCCTTCAGAAGATCCTTCACGAATTCTACCAAGAGTTCTTTTAGGAATTCCTACAGGAATGCCTCCAGGAGTTCCTTCAGTAATACCGCAAGGAGTTCCTCAAGGAAACTCTCTAGGAGTTCCTACAGGAAATCCTTTAGTAGATCCTTCAGGTATTTTTCCGAAAGTTCCTTTAGGAATTCTTCCAGGAGTATCTCCAATAATTCGTCTAGGAGTTCTTTCAGTAACACCTCGAGGAATCCTTTCAGGGATTTCTCTAGGTATTTTATCAGAATTTCCTCCAGCAGTTCCTCTATGGATTCTTACAACAATTCTTCCAGGAATTCCTATAGGCCTTAGCTTAGCTTAGCTTAGCTTAGACTGACACACATATCAATGGTTGCTATTCCGTGATTGACCGAAGTCAGTGAAAATGCACAAAGAATCAACTAGAAGTTCGGCTGGGATTGGCCATAATCTTCTTCAGTGTGCATAATTCAGTGCCTCTATTTATACATGGTCAATAACGGCGCCGGCCACGTCCTTGCAGTCAGGTGGGATTGAGGGAAGGAATGTTAGTGGGTAATCTTTGCTATTTGGAGACCGTGTTTGCCTCTGCATCTCCACAAAGGTTACTGGGAGGGATGTTTGTTAATGGGAAGGATCGTTGGGTCACAGGATTCACTTTGATAAGCGATTAGACCATGATAAATAATTTTTTGTGAGATATAAACATGCTTATATGTAAATATAATATTTTCATTTGATATGAACAACATCTATGTAGAGAAAAAATATGCCGACACTTGATGTGACGAACGTTTCAAAGTTTGTTGAATAAAGTGAACCTTTTGGAAGTCTACACTTGAAGTGTCGAACCATTCAAAGTTTTTTTTAATTACAAAAATTAAGGTAAAAAGAAGAAAGTGTTTTGAATAAAAAAAAATTTAGACATAAATAATTTATGAATCAGAGTTTATGTCGACACTCACAGTGACGAACCATTTATATTTTTTTGAAAATCATATTTACGTCTCACCGTTGTAACGATTAAGGGTGCAATCATACATATTTTATAGATTAGGAACAGTAGCATAAAACGAGCTCACCAATTGATCCATCATCCATGAGCAGCAACAATCCTCTTTGAACTTCACTCGTTTAATAGGCTATATAAAAGCACTCAGAGAAAATAGGCGTGCAACCCGTGAGGGAAAACAACTGACGACTGCTCGGGCTTTCTTGACGCACTGCCCAGGAGCAAGCGTCAACGTCGGAAGATCAAAAAGAACTAATCGAAAGCGGCACTTTTTCACTTTACTCGATCGACGCGCGACATGTTTGATCCTGCCCTCATCGCCGGCCCCCGCAGGAGCAAGCGTCAAGGTCGAAGGATCAAACACAACTCTCTTCCAGGAATTCCTATAGGCCTTCGTTCAAAAACTTCTTAAAATACTCCTGGAGGATTTTCCCGAACGAACTCCTGGAGGATTTCCTGAAAAAACTCCTAGAACTCCTCCATGGATTCTTGCAACAGTTCCTTCAGGAATTCCTTTAGGATTATTTTCAGGAATTCCTCCAGGAGTTTCTCCAGCGATTCCTCCACGAGTTTCTTAAAGGATTCTCGAAGCAGTTCTGCTAGAGATCCCTAAAGAATTCTCCCAGGAACACCTTCTGCTATCCTTCTTGAATTCCTCCAGAGTTTTTCCTCTTTGAACTCCTCCAGGAATATTTCCTGAAGTTGCTTTTGTAATCGTACCAGTAGCTCCTGAAGTTGCTTCAGTAATCATACCAGCATTTCCTTCAGGAATACCTCCAGGAGTTCTTTCAGGGATTTCTTTCAGAGATTCCTCCAAGAGATCCTTCATAGATTCCTTTATGAGTTTTTCTGGGATACCTTCAGGATTTACTTCAGGGATTCCATCAGAAGTTTCACCAGGTATTCCTCCGGGAACCTCTTAACGCATTCCTTCAAGAATTACTTGAAGACATTCTTGAAGGAGTCCGTCTCGCAACTCAAACTGGGATTCATCCAGAAATTCCTTAAGATATTTCTCAGAGAACTTCACCAGGAATTCTTCCATGTAGTCTCCGAAAAATCCTCCAGATATTCCTTCAAGTATTCCTGTATTATATTCTGGAGGGTTTCCTTATGGAATGTGTGGAGAAAATCCTGAACGAATCGCTGGAAAGCTTCAGAATTTACAGAGACAAATCTGGACGAATTCCTGGAGAAATTTCCGAAAGATTCATTGGAGTAATTGTTAAGAGGATTTCTTGACGGAATAAGTAGCAAAATTTTCAGACAAATTACTAAAAAACCCGTAGAGAAATGCGTGAAGAATATCATGAAAGATTCCTTGGAAAAGTTCATAAAGAAATCCCTAGAAGGAAATCTGCAAAACAATCCTGAAAAAAAAAATCTGGAAAAATCCCTGGAACACTGGAAGAACTTTTATAGGGATCTTCGGACGAATGCTTTAAGGAATCCTTTGAGAAATCTTGGAATATCCTGGAGGAACAACTGGAGGAGGAGATCTCTGTAGAATATGCCATAAGAGTTCTATTGGGATCTTTTTAACGAATCTTTTCAATAATTCTGTTGGAATTTCCTAGATAAATATCTGGAAAAAAATCTCCCGTAAGAGTCTTTGAAGTCTTTGAGGCAGTGGCGCAACCAAGGGGGGGTTTTGGGGGTTAAACCCCCCCCCCCCCCCCCAGAGCCAGAAAAAAATATAATAATTACCAAATATATTTTTGAAATTCAACACTACACATCGTAAAACTAAGAACAACGAAGTAGTAATTAAGTTTGGTTTGAATTAAAATTGTGGAATTCAATGGTTTTCACAGTTATATTCTCCTAAAGTGTTTTCTTTTTATTTGTTGACCCCTGTAGAATTTCAAAATTACATGCGAAATTAATGAAACTTTGTTGCCTTTTATGGAAAACAAACTAAGGGCTTTATGTGAAAAGTTTGTTAAACATTCAGATATATGGGAACCTTTTTAACAGAAAATTGACGCAGTTCCCAAAGCATCAAAAACTCATTGTCAAATTTTAAGACTTTCAGAGCATATGAATTCCCGAAGAAGCTATTCTTCGGTTTTTATAGATTGAAAATCTCAGAATGCATTAAGCATCTGGTGGAAGCATCTCTGCCTTATTGAGCGATACATTTTCGATATTTTGCAGGTGTTGATAATGAATTACATTGAATTTTTAGTAAAAAGGATGCAATGGAAATTGACTCTTTTTTAGTGAAATTGTTGGTAAAATGTGATTCCGACTTGTCCCATTTAGATAGGACGAATAAGCGTCCCACTATAGTAGTTGTTCAGTCTGGTTACAGAGTCATCCTAAAACAAAGTTAGTCGCATTGAAAATTTTGAAATATTACACATTTTTGTTCGTAAAATCTTCACAATGAAAGCAAAACACCTTTCTGACCCTCAACTCATTTTTTTGGATTTACAAGTCAAGTTCTCCAATACTGATTTACTTCTGACCTATTGCAAGAATCGTGGCAATGAGTTCTATTGTAAATTGCTGCGGTCATTGTAGAAAAACTTGAAAACATATATAAGCAGTAACACAGATGAAGCGCGATTGAATCGTATCATGCAAATATATTGTTATATTGTTCAATCTATTTTTGATATATGTGTTAAAAAGGTGTAATATACATGAATTTCTCGACTAATTTTGAAACATAACTACGTTTTCAAATATAAACCTTAAAGTTTAGAAAACCCCCCCTAGAACCAAATCCTGGTTGCGCTACTGCTTTGAGGTATCCTTTCCACTACACAAAAGGAATTCATCCTGAAAATGCGCAAATTAATTATCAGGGAACTACTACAGGAATTCCTGATTGTAGTTCTCCGAGAAATCCTCCAGATATTTCATTAGGAATATCTCTTTGGTATCCTGGAGGACTTTTTGATGGAATCCTTAGAAGAAATCCTGAAGGACTCCCCAAAGAAAACTCTTGCATTCTATGTGGAAAACCTGGAGAAATATCCAGAAGAACCCCTGGAGGAATAATTGGAGGAATCCCAGAAGGAATAAGTTGAAAATTTAGAGGAAGAGGAATTCCTGTAGGAACTCCTGAAGGAATCCTTGTAAGAATTCATGAAGGAATCCCTGAAAGTAATTTGGAAAAAAAAATTCTTGGGCATTTTACTTGAAAAATCTCTGGAGCAATCATTGGAATTATTTCTATAAGAATCCGTGAAAAAGTGCTTGGAGGAATACCTTGATTCTGAAATCTCCTGAAGGAATCTCAGAAAGAATTATTGGATTAACTCTTGGAGGAAGAAATCCCTGAATAATATGCTGTAGAAGTTTCTGGAATAGAAAATCCTGCAACAATCTTTGAAGGAATTACTTTTTGAAGAAAGTTGTTCTGGGAATGAAGAAATTTGTCGTACAATTGTGTCTAACATATTTTCAAAAATTCATAATTGAAAGACTGAATAGCCCTAAAAATATATTTGAAGGAACATTTTAATTCCACATGCAGATTAAAAGATTTATTTTTGCAAATATTATTTCTGGGATCATTCCAACCCGAAAATTTATTCAGATTTTTTCTAAGGATTTCTTGCTTGTCTCAAGCACCAATCATTCTAAGGGCATCTTCAGGAATGCTTCACAAAATTTTTTCGGGAATACTCCAGACATTTTCCTGACATGAAAGCCAAGTCTCTATGGACAGAACTACTTTCGATTGCTTGATAGATTTTACAAAAAAGATTTCTTAAAAAATAAAATAAAACGAAGATACTGACAGCATTTTTTGCAAGGAATTCCTCTTGAATTTTTTTCGATAGCTATACACACTAGACAGTTTCACAAAAATAAAAATTTCTGGGATTCAACCAGTCACCCCCAAGTCCTAGTTGCAATACTAAAACAAACTACCAGACAAATTTTCATCCAATTTGGAGAAGATTAGGAGGTGCCTCAAGTCGAAATTGTGTTTTTTGGCTATTTTTTACATTCAAAAAATTCTACCGAGAATTTGGAAAAATGAAAATCAAAACAAATATCACTGGTTGAACGTATTATTAGTTCTTTACAACTTTTGAGAACACTGTATGCCGATAAGAGATGGTTTTGACCTCATAAAATTGATTTCTGTTCATTAAAGTACCTGTAAAATATACATTTCTCTACAGTTTTTGTTTTACGAGATTCTTAACCTCATGCCTAATCATAAAAGTTCAATCGTAGTATCATTCCTTTGTCATTTCTGAACATTATTGTAGTACATCATTTTTGTCTCCGAATTACAGATAAATTGAAAAAAAAAATCGGGAATACGACATTCCTCATTCCCCTGCATTTAGAGCTGCTGCCAAATGGCGCAATTGCTGACATGTTTAAAAACTGAACATAGTAGCTTTGCTTTTTCAATGATGGATGATGATTGAAGAAAACATCTAGCAAATGTCATCAACGCAGTCGTGTTTCAAACAACATTCGCATTCGATGCCAAGCAATTACATATGTGATATAGCCCCGAAGTCAAGCTTCTCGACTACCGATCTTGAGGATCAGAGTTTGATTCTTTTTTTCGAGTGAAACCAATGTTTATTATATGCAGCATAGAAAAAGGACTAAAGGCGCAAATCACTACTTGAGCATTTCTCTTCATTCACTTAGGAGTGGGAGATTTTTGTGAGTTCTATTGATTAAGACTCAGCCACAAGATACACTTTTGAACAATGAATCGTGATGAAATTTGTTGGCCTCAAGTCATTTGGTCCATTGAAAAAAAATAACACTCTACTAAATGAACTCCCGTGATCAAACTCTGATCCTCAAGATCAGTAGTCGAGAAGCTTGACCTCGGGGCTATATCACATATGTAATTACTTGACATCAAATGCGAATGTTGTTTGAAATACGACTGCGTTGATGACATTTGCTAGATGTTTTCTTCAATCATCATCCATCATTGAAAAAGCAAAGCTACTATGTTCAATTTTCAAACATGTCAGCCATTGCGCCATTTGGCAGCAGCTCTAAATGCAGGGGAATGAGGAATGTCGTATTTCCGACGATTTTTTACAATTTATCTGTAATTCGGATACAAAAATGATGTACTACAATAATGTTCAGAAATGACAAAGGAATGATACTACGATTGAACTTTTATGATTAGGCATGAGTTTTAGAATCTCGTAGAACAAAAACTGTAGAGAAATGTATGTTTTACAGGTACTTAAATGAACAGAAATCAATTTTATGAGGTCAAAACCATCTCTAATCGTCATACAGTGTTCTCAAAAGTTGTAAAGTACTAATAATACGTTCAACTAGTGGTATTCATTCTGATTTTCATTTTTCCAAATTCTTGTTAGAATTTTTTGAATGCAAAAAATAGCCAAAAAACACAAATTCGACTTGAGGCACCTCCTAATCTTCTCCAAATTGGATGAAAATTTGTCTGGTAGTTTGTTTTAGTATTGCAACTAGGACTTGGGGGTGACTGGTTGAATCCCAGAAATTTTTATTTTTGTGAAACTGTCTAATACACACTCAGCCAAATAGACTGTCACTAATTAAAATTGATTCGAATTTCATAAATTTCTCTAAAGAAACTTAAATTTCAAACATAAAAGTTTTCATGGCAACCTGGAACCGAACCAAGAACCTTACGATCGACAAGCCTGTGCATACACTACTAGACTGGCCCTTAAACAAAAAAGTTGTAAAACTCAACGGGGCACCCCCTAGATATGAGCCTTAGGGTAAGAAAAACACTCTCTCAAAATTTCAACTCAATTGATTGTTTCACCAGCTGGCGCATTCGATTTGAAGTTTGTATGGGATATTCGTCTCAAATATATTGAAAATTGATCCTATGTCACTGTTTCGTTCCGTATACTAATTGTTCGCGTTCAAATAAGCCCAGAATGACAAATACACTAGTTGATACCCTAATGAACATAATTGCAGAAGGTTGTATCTGGATTTAATCTCATTTTCATTACTCTTTCAGTTGTTGAAAGTTAGGCTTAGATCAGCACTCCCGTACAGTCACTTATATGCATGCGGCATGTGCCTCAGCTCGCCCAGCGTCATAGGTGGCTATGATGCGCTTAGTGGCTACCTCCAAGCTATGTTGAAGAAATACAAGCAGTATTGCATGATATACTTCAGATGGTTAAAACATCATCTTTAATCATTTTAATCATGGTACAATCTTCTACAATATTCTTCGCTATCACATCAAGTAGTGTTTTTGACATTCTGGGTCCAATTGAACGCGATCATCATTTTTCCTGAACCAAACAGTAGATGATGTGCTGTTGCTCATATGTTTGAGCTGAAAATCCCATATTAACTTCAATTCAATTGCGCCAGCTCATAAAACGACCAAATGAGCTGAATTTTTCAGAAAGGCTTCGTCTAACCCCAAGAAATAATCCTGGAGGGTGCCCCGTGGAATCATACAACTTTATTTTTCTCCCATAGTGAGCTGGGCCAGTCTAATACACTACCCTTAAAAAAATCAAATGTTTACTTAAACAAACCCTCGAAGAAAATCTTCGGAAATAAGTTCAAATACTTTATAAACTTTTCGAACGAATAACCTAAAGAATTTCTAATTTGACGAAGATTCTGGTAAGAATATGACGAATATGACGAATGAGAATAGCCCTTAGCAGCTTCTAAATAAGCTCGAATACGAGCCCAATATTTCCCACTGTGCAACGCGAGGGCAGCAGTCAGAGTACCTTCTGGAAAAATTTACGAAAATTTATTTATTTTAAACTGCTTTCATGGTAGATCGTAAATTATGGAAGAGGCACCACCGCCACCTCTGGTGAAACGGCGCTTTTGCTTTTGCTCTTTTTTTCCCGGACGTTCATCGGAAAGCATGTGGAAAAATGGATTAAACCGGATTTCGGAATCGAGCTCGTGACGGAAAGATGCGCTAACTTTCGGAAAACCGTTTCACACATTGGGCGCTGCGGAAATATGTTCGGGGAAAAAGTTTTATAACTTAATTTCGGAATCGATTTCGTTTCGTGGGGGGAGGGGAGGGGCATCATATGGTTTAAACTAAGATTTCTCTTTGCTTCAAAGTTCAACGAAGAGAATCACATTTAGGTCTGTTTGCAGAAGGATTTACCGGGAACTGCGGGACCAAATCTGGATCGACCGGGGCCACACGTGTTTTGGGATCGTGGGAGTTATCCCAACAGCAGCGGAATAAAATATCGACAACCGTTCGAAATGGATGACTCTTGTGAGGGACGGTAAGATTGATGGCCCAACGAGTGCTCGAGGATCAATCAACTAGATTCTGGAACAAACCAGGAAAAAAAAACGACGAATTTCAGTTGAGATTCTTCCCGATGAGCTTCACTGCGATTGGTGGTAAATTGAAAAACGAACTGGACAGAAATCAGAAATGCGGAAAATCTCGTTTTATGTCGTACAGTCAGTCTCTACATGGCAATCTTCCAGTGGAGGATTTTTATGGAATAGCCTGTTTCTGTGATGTGAGTTCTTGGGATGGTGGGATCTGCTTTTTATTGTATGCTTCGTCCGAATGGACGAAAAGCAAACGACTGTAGTGTCGCTGTAGTAGCCTTCTTCACTGGTTTCCTCCAACACGACCATGATTGTCTTCAAAAACTAATTAAGTTTCTATTTAAGTTTTGCTCGTCGTTCAGATAGTGTAGTTTTGCAACTGTGAAATGGTGCAAGATTTTTTTCCTAGGCGCAAATAACATGCTACTGATATACAAAAAGCGAAACAGGGATGAACTTTGTAGAGGGCTTGCTTTCAAGCTGAATTCAAAGCTTCAAGTGAAATTCTTATTTCAAACATCAAAGTAATTTTCAAAATTTTCTATATGTATTTTATTTTTAAATTTTTACAGTGAAAGAAAATTTGAAAATTTCATACTTGTTTTGAGGTTTTAACAATTATGGTCAGAGTAGTAAATGACTGAACATTGCATACCATAGGTACTTCGCGTACCTGCAAACATACAATAGACCTCATTTGCGGTCCTTAGCCTCTTGTCCAGTAACTCCTTCCCGTAGTGCCGGCTTGGGTACGAGTAACCATAGGAAAGATCGGGTAATCAACTCCCATTAGACAGTGTGCAGACATGAAAGGGGGCTCGTCTCCTCGTGTAGCTCATCAGAGCGTCTATTCTCCATGCGGCTGTTGATCGCCCCGTTCTGATTGATGGACGGCACTTCTCCGACATTACAGACGTCAAGACCAATCGTGGCGCTAACATCGACTGTGACCACTATCTGGTGATGGTTAAACTGCGCCCAAAACTCTCCGTCGTCAACAACGTACGGTACCGACGGCCACCCCGGTATGACCTAGAGCGGCTCAAGCAACCGGATGTCACAGCGGCATACGCGCAGAAACTCGAGGCTGCATTACCGGCAGAGGGTGAGCTGGATGAAGCCCCTCTTGAGGACTGCTGGAGAACAGTAAAAGCAGCCATCAACGATGCAGCTGAGAGCAACGTCGGGTACGTGGGACGGAGTCGACGGAACGATTGGTTCGACGAGGAATGTAGACAGATTCTGGAAGAAAAGAACGCAGCGCGGGCGGTCATGCTGCAGCAAAGGACCCGGCAGAACGTGGAACGCTATAGACGTAACCGGCAACAGTAGACCCACCTCTTTCGGGAGAAAAAACACCGCCTGGAGAAGACGGAGTGCGAGGAGATGGAACAGCTGTGCCGGTCTCAAGAAACACGTAAGTTCTATCAGAAGTTCAACGCATCCCGCAACGGCTTCGTGCCGCGAGCCGTGATGTGTAGGTATAAGGATGGGAGCATTTTGACGGACGAGCGTGAAATGATCGAAAAGTGGAAGCAGCACTTCGACGAACACCTGCATGACACTGAGAGCACAAGCAATGATGGACGAGATAACGGTGCAAATGCCTTCGTCGGTACTGCGGGAGATGGAAACCAACCAGCCCCCACTTTGAGGGAGGTTAAGGATGCCATTCATCAGCCAAGAACAATAAAGCTGCTGGTAAGGATGGTATCGGAACTGCACCGGCTGATAGGCACAATCTGGGAAACAGAACAGCTACCGGAGGAGTGGAAGAAAGGGGTAATATGCCCGATCTACAAGAAAGGTGACAAGTTAGATTGTGAGAACTTTCGAGCGATCACCATTCTAAATGCGGCCTACAAAGTATTATCCCAGATCATCTTCCGTCGTCTGTCACCAGTAGTAAACGAGTTCGTGGGAAGTTATCAAGCCGGCTTCGTTGACGGCCGATCGACAACGGACCAGATCTTTACTGTACGGCAAATCCTCCAAAAATGTCGTGAATACCAGGTCCCAACACATCATCTTTTCATCGATTTCAAGGCGGCATACGACCCAGGTAACCAGTAAGCACTTAAAAAGCATTTATTCTGCAGTATATGCGCCTTTACTGCAGGTCATTTAATATGCTTGCAAGCCGTATATGTGCATTAAATGCTACCAAAATGCAGGTTTTGGCCCGATATGCGGCTGCTGAAATGCTAGGCCTTTAAACATTTCGTGTCAGGTTGTCAAAAATGAAAACGTCCAGATCGTAACGTCTCATGTAGAGCAAGACAAAAATATCTCTCTCGCTCTCTTCCCGCCCTCCTTCCACCTTTCGTACTTATCTTATATCTTCTTTTAATTCTATTTTTGCCTTCGTCTCTCACAATGCAGCTGTTCTATCACTTTCATTTATTTCATAATAAATTCAACGGACGCCTAATGGTCTAATTGAATAATCTTAAAGTTATTTTGATTTGAACATAACAGGAAGGAAAACACTGAAACAAATTAATTGTTTATACACCAGCGGATCAAACGAGCTTATTTACCTTAACAGTGTACTTGAAATTCGACTTTACAAATTGAATAGACACAATCACAAAATCAACTACATGACAAAATATAACTTGAAACATATTAAACTCGTGGTAAATATATATAATTTTCTAATCACGGTTCCCATACATCGTAGGTGTTATAAAATGCTCGGTAACAAACTCCAACGGGCCAGGTAGATGGTAGCATTGCAACACTTTGGAATTCAACATCGATTCCAACTTTGAAAGAAATATATGGCAATGTGGAAACGTCCTTCCAGTCAGCAACAAGTTTCTTCACTGTAACGTTCTCCGAACCAATCGAAGTTGAGACCATCCGGAACATTTGAAATTCGTTAACAGTGTTTCTCAAACGAGTGAAGAAGAGCCAAAATTTCCCCTGCGACATAGATGATATTGAAGCATCGGTTGTGGAGCACTCCGAACCTTGCATCAGCTTTTTATTGCACATTGGGGACGATCGAGCCAAAGGAGAACAATCGTTGATCGATGTATTAGCTGCGCGATCACTCTGGTCAGCAATAGTACGTTGAATAGAAGCGATCTCCTGCCTGAGTTCCCAAATATCCTTCTTGAGTGCAGTTTCTTGAGCGAATTCCAAATTTTCTGTCGGGTTGTGCTCGGAGGCAAAGCTTAACCGTTTTGAAAGCAATGACTTATCATTTCGTATTTCACTCATTAAAGTAGTACAGCTTACACACAACCACCAAATACAGCGATTCCGTTTGAAGCTCAGTACATCGGCATCTGTTAATTTCACACAATCTGCATGGTATGCATCGGTGCAAAAGCCTTGGCAAATTGTGTATGTTTGTCCATCAACGACAGCAGCGTAACATTTTGAACAGATTGTTTCGTTCTTGATTTCCATCGTCTACCTTAGCTCAGCGTGTATTGTTCGCAGAGGCGCGTCCACGTTTGAAACCATGGGTAGGACAAACGTTTGCAAATATGTTTTGTGCACAGTGAAGCTTACAAAAAATGTATCCGTTTAGAATTCTAGACTGGAAATTGAAAAACACGTAGTAAATATTTGAGGGGTTCAAACACAAAAGGGGTGTAAGTGACATTTTTCACGGCATGGAGTTGAGTTGAGGAAATTCAACTGTTTCCAAACATTCTAACGATATTTTCAGAAAATTTTTTCGCGAGTTCGATTTTTCCTAGTATCAGAGCAGACATTTCTACAACATCTGAGACTTTTTTAACTCTTCGTGACATTACGATTATTACTACTGTGTTTGTTTTTTTTCTGGATTTTCTCCAAAAATTTCCTTCTTCAGGTATTTTCCCAAATGCTCAGATATTATCTCCGGAAATTTCTAAAGGAGTTCATTTAGTGATCATTTCCAAAGAAAATTCTCCACGAATTTTCCTAGGGAATTTCTTCAAGAATTTTATTTTGGATGCTTCAAGAATTCAATCTAGATTTCTCCAAAAGGAATAGCGGAAATATATTGATCCCAAAGACTATTTTAGAAAACATTTAAATTGCTTACCCCTCCAAGATTTTATCCAGTGATTCACCCATCGATTTCCTTGGAACATCCTCCTAGCGTTCCGATCAAAACGTTTTCTTCAATCAATAACTCCTTCAGAAGTTTCCAGGGATCTCCTTTAAAATCGTCTTTCAGGATTTATATAAGATTTAGATAAGATAACTAGGGATATCTCTAAAGATACCTCCATCATTTGCTTTAGAGATTCCTTCTAAGATTTCTACAGAAATTCCTCCAACAATTCTATGAGATTTTCTCAAGAACGTCTTGAAAGTTTTTATCAGGATTTGTTCCAAAAATGTCTCCAGGGCCAAGCATTTTTTTTTTTGAAATATAAATCCGTTAGGTATTTCTTAATAAAATCCTAGAGTAACCTCTGATAAAACCCTGTTTGTTTGTTTTGAATTCACCCTTAATGAACAAAGATTTCTGAAATAATTCTTGGACTCTTGAGGAAGTTTAAGAAGATTTCCTAGATAATTTGCTACAATAATAGAAAAATAGAAAAAGAAAACAAACGAATCTCGGGCTAGTATTCCAAGGTTTTTAAAAAGAAATTTCTCGGAAAACATTGGACAGTATCTCGATAAAAATCTGTGTAAGAATGATCGGAGGAATTATTGGAAAAATTGCTGTAGTTTAAACTGGTGTGAAAACTTAAACAAACTTTTGTTAGATTTCATGGGGTTTTTGGAAAACATTTGAATAAATGTTTGGTAAAACTGCAGAAGTATTACATAAATGAAATGCTGGAGAAATTTCTAGAGAAAAAAAAAAAGTTCGAAGAATCCCTCATGGAATTTTGGATTTCTGGGAGGAAACGAGGAAGAATTCTTGAAAAATTTCACATGAACAGGCGGAGGAATCCTTGCATGATTTCTTGAGAAAAACCCTTATGTTATTTTTTACAAAGATTGGAATAAACCTTTATAGATTTCCTCGGAAGAAATTCTGTAGACATCTTTGGAAGATCTTCCAGAGTAAAAACTGGAGAATTCGGTTGAACGATTAGTAAAAAAAATATCTGGAGAAAATTATAGGATAGTTTGGAAAAAAATCAATGTAATACCCGAGGAAATTACTGGAGGTAGAAGCTTTAGAGTTCTCAAGGATGTTCTGGAGAAAATTCTTCTAAGTATCAGTTGAAACTTATGTTTCCTCAGAGAATCAGAGACAAAATTCTGAAAAACATTGTTGAACCCGTTATAGCCTCTGAAAGTTTCTTGGAGCCTGTACAATTTTGCATCTGGATTCGATGCAAGCAAAATAAGGAAAAATATACTTTGGAGACCACTTTGAATAATATACATACTTTTGTGAACTTCTTCTCACGATTCAGAACTTTTGGGGGTTATGCACAAACCAAGTCACGCTTTACTATACAAATACCATGAAAAACCTTATCGTATCTTCAATTCTCCATAAGAATAAGTACGACATTCATCGAGTTTGTACGTACATAGAACAGATGATAAATATTGAAATGTATTTCTTAAGCTTTTTTCGTGCTGAATCGTGGGTAGGACAATCCGTTGACTGTCCTACCCAGGTGTTTTTGTGCGTAGTACATGTCCTACCTGTCCTACCCACTTCCCGCGCCACTGATTGTTCGTGATGTAGTGAAAACAATGGAGGTGGAATCGTATTACTATTCCACGATTTATTTTTTTGGCTTGTAGAAACTGAGATATTTCTTTTCGTAATTATCGACTGGTACAACGGATGAAGACACCGGCAATGCGTTATCACATCAACAAACCGGGAATAAAACGAACGAAATTCACGGGACGCGATCAAAAATTATTAACGATTCAGCAAAGCAGCATCACTTAGTAACGAACACAACTACACTACTATGTTGATAATCTTTTTTTTTGTCAGTCCACTTGGATTCGAACCTACGATTATTCTCCGATTACTAAGTACCGGTTGGTGGTGTGCCTTCAGGATGAGCTATAGATGAAGCAGTATTGCACGCAAAATTGTTGCAATACTTATACTTTGCTGCTACAGGATTTCATTCCTGCTTCGCAAACATTTGCAGTTTGGAAAAACGAATGAAATATATATTGACATGAGAATGATTTTTCCTTTTTTTTGGTTTGATCCATCATAAGTGGATAGTAGAAAAAGAGAGAAGGAATGATGTTGGGTCGATTGATAGTAATTTTTTTTTTAATTACTTTATTAGCATCATTCCAAACATTGCATTCATTATTTCTTATATCTAGGTGTTCTGTGTTATAAGACAACACTATCATCCTAATTTGGTAAAACAAATCTAAGATTTTATTAACATTTTGTTAATAACATATTACATTTCATTTGCCGTAGCAGTTCAGATTATTTACAGGTGAGTTGATTTCACCTGCTTATAAGAGAAAAAAAAACGCTTTGAATATACTTAACCTAACTTAACCTAAACATATAACGCATTAATCGTGGCAATAGAAGATTGTAACGATTTTTGCCTGAAATTATTGATTATTTTATTTGACGTTTGTTCCAATGTTTCAAAATTGGATATTCTATGTAACTCATTGGTACTATACCAGGGAGGAAGCCTCAGAATCATTTTCAAAATTTTATTTTGAATTCTCTGCAGAGCTTTCTTCCTGGTATTACAACAGCTAGTCCATATTGGTACAGCATAAAGCTCGATTCAAAGTAAATCTGGACGCACGGTTCAATACACCACCGCGCCCCTGGTGGTTGGAACAAAAAACTTTTGACAGCACATGTTTACGTTTCATTGACGAAGAAATTGGTGAAAAGTTTTCCTCGATTGATCGACGCATCTCGAAATTACGGATCATGGAACTCGAGAAAAGAAAATTGATTGCGCACAAACATCTAGAGAATCCTTCGTGGTCCGCCTCAAAAATAGCAAAAGTGTTGAAATTCCCAAAGTCAACAGTGTGTCTTGTAATCCAACGTTACAAGGATAATCTGAGTGTGGATAGAGCACAGCGCATCTATCATAAAAGTGGCACTAGGGACAAAGAGCTGAGGAGGAAGGTGTTGAGGTGCGTGAAAGGTAACCCAGATATCTCCATACGTGATTTGGCAAAGAAATGCGATTCTAACTTTTCCACCGTGCGTAACATCCTTTCAAGAGAAGGATATAAGTCTTATTGTGCCAGTAAACATCCGAATCGCTCCCTGAAACAAAATTCAGTGGCCAAAAAGCGAGCACGATTACTTTACGAACGAGTTTACGATTACTTTACGAACGAAATTTGATGGCTGCATTTTAATGGATGACGAGACATACGTCAAAATGGATTATAAACAAATCCCCGGACGAAAATTTTACCTGGCAACTGGTCGTGGGGATGTCCCTTCCAGGTACAAATTTGTTTTTGCTGACAAGTTTGCTCGGAAACTTATGATTTGGCAAGGAATCTGCAGTTGTGGCCTTAAAACCAAGGTTTTCATCACATCTACCACAATGAATTCGAAGGTTTACATTGAAGAGTGTCTGAAAAAGCGGATTTTACCCTTCATTCGGCAACACAATACCAACGTTATGTTTTGGCCGGATCTAGCCAGCTGCCACTACTCTAAGGAGGTACTGGAATGGTATGCTGCAAACAATGTCAATTTTGTCGCCAAAGAGATTGATCCTCCGAATTGCCCTGAGTTCAGACCGATCGAACAATATTGGGCAATTGTAAAGCGAAAACTTCGAGGATGCGGTAAAGAAGTGACAAATGCACAACAAATGCGTTTAAAGTGGAATAAGTTCGCCGATACAGTGTCGCCAGCTACTGTGCAGACCATGATGGCATCGATCACAAGTAAAGTGCGACAGTTCGTTCGAAGTGGTGAAATGTAATAACTTGTTTTATATTGTTTGAAAGCTGAATAAATACCCTTTTGTTTGACGTTTTGACCAACCCTGTATGTTGTTTCATTCTTTAGTTATGATCATTTGAATGCGTCCAAATTTACTTTGAATCGGGCTTTACAACATGGCTGGCCTGAAAATTTGTTTGAATATCAAAAGCTTGTTCTTAAGACAAAGTTTTGATTTTCTATTAATAAGGGGATAGAGACAAACAAGACGCTTCGTTTTCGGGACGCCGGGAGTTTGGTTTCCGTTTCGCGGGTTTTGCTTGGCAGTGTTTTGGAAAGCCCAAACAAGACGCTTCGTTTTCGGGACGCCGGGAGTTTGGTTTCCGTTTCGCGGGTTTTGCTGGGCAGTGTTTTGGAAAGCCCAAGCAAGACGGTTCGTTTTCGGGACGCCGAGAAGTTTTGCTGTTCGCGCTGTGTGAGTGCGAAAAGATATTCGTGTTCAGTCGAGGATGGATTACCAACTGGTGAGCTCGTTTCATGCTTATGATAACACATTTTTTCATGAAAGCGTTACTTTTTTGTAATATTCAATCAAACTTTGTATGGTTCGTCACTACAAGTGTCGGCATTATGCCTGTTTTATACAATTCTAATATACATATAAAATGTTTGACATTACTTAAAATATCTTTTGAATTGTTCGACATTATGAATGTCGACGTTTATTTTAAAACTTCCACCAAAGACTTTTCTTCTTGAGGCATAAATGTTCAATAATACTTTTATGTAATTTTCAAACAAACTATGTATGGTTCGTCACTACAAATGTCGGCATTATTCCTGTTTCATATAATTTAAAATAAACGCATATATTTTTCTCTTATCGTCATTAATTAAAACTTCTTTTGAATGGTTCGACATTATATATGTTGACGTTTATTTTAAAACTTCTACCAAAAAAACTGTTTGAGACAAAACTTAAAACTAGCTTAAAGTATAAATCGTATTTTTCCTCCTTATCCATGGATCGCATCACCGACCAAAGGTGACTCCCAGATCTTATCCTTTTCCACTTATAAACACCCTTCCCGTGGTGATTGTGGAGATGCAGAGGTATTCTCGGTCTCTAGAAGCAACAATCATTACACCCTAACATTCCTTTCCTATCCCAACTGACTGTAAGGACTTGGCCGGCGCCGTTATTGATCAATAATATAAGATCTGCTAAAATTGCACTCCGAGAGTAAGCGGAAACTCCCATCCCTTATTCATTTGGATCGCAGTGCAATTATTACCAGTAGCAACCATTGACATGTACAGTCAGTCTATGCTATGCTATGCTAATAAGGGGATAGAGACATTTTACATATTTATTACATTTGGCTTGAATGCCCTCAATGTGATTTTTGAAAGTTAAATTCTTATCTAGCATGAGCCCTAGATACTTAACTTCATCTGACCAATTTATTGGAACCCCTCTCATCGTGACAACATGTCTACTTGAAGGTTTCAAATAAAGAGCTTTTGGTTTATGTGGGAATATTATTAGTTGAGTTTTGGAAGCATTAGGAGAAATCTTCCTTTTCTGCAAGTATGAAGAAAAAATATCCAAACTTTTTTGCAATCGACTACAGATGACACGCAGGCTTCGTCCTTTGGCGGAGAGGCCTGTGTCATCCGCAAACAAAGATTTTTGACATCCCTGAGGTAACTCAGGTAAGTCAGATGTGAAAATATTGCATAATATTGGTCCCAAAATGCTGCCTTGGGGAACACCAGCTCTTACAGGAAGTCTTTCAGATCTGGAGTTCTGATAATTAACCTGAAGTGTACGATTTGACAGATAACTTTGAATTATTCTAACAATGTATGTTGGAAAATTAAAGTTCTTCAATTTTACAATCAAACCTTCATGCTAAACACTGTCAAATGCTTTTTCTATGTCTAGAAGAGCAAGACCAGTAGAGTAGCCTTCAGATTTGTTGGAACGGATCAAATTTGTAACACGTAAAAGTTGATGAGTGGTCGAATATCCATGGCGGAATCCGAACTGTTCATTGGCAAAAATTGAATTTTCGTTGATGTGGGCCATCATTCTGTTCAAATTGACCTTTTCAAAAAGTTTACTGATGGAGGAAAGCAAACTGATTGGACGATAGCTAGAAGCTTCTGCAGGATTTTTGTCTGGTTTTAAAATTGGAACAACCTTAGCATTTTTCCATTTGTCAGGAAAATATGCTAATTGAAAACATTTGTTAAATATATCAACTAAAAATGATAAGCTACTTTCTGGAAGTTTCTTGATGAGGATGTAGAAAATTCCATCATCGCCAGGAGCTTTCATATTTTTGATTTTTTTAATAATAGTTCTCACTTCTTCCAAATCAGTCTCCCAGGCATTTTCGAAAACGTTCTCTTGATTGAGAATATTTTCGAACTCCTGAGTAACTTGATTTTCAATTGGACTAGTAAGTCCTAAATTAAAATTGTGCGCACTTTCAAACTGCATAGCAAGTTTTTGAGCTTTTTCGCAATTAGTTAGTAATAATTTGTTTTCCTCTTTCAATGCCGGTATTGGCTTCTGAGGTTTTTTCAAGATTTTAGATAATTTCCAAAAGGGCTTAGAGTCAGGGTCCAATTGAGAAATTTTATTTTCAAATTTTTTGTTTCTTAAATCTGCAAAACGTTTCTTGATTTCTTTCTGCAAATCCTGCCATATAATTTTCATAGCAGGATCACGAGTGCGCTGAAATTGCCTTTTCTTCACGTTTTTAAGACGGATCAAGAGTTTAAGATCATCGTATATAATCACGGATTCAAATTTTACTTCACATTTTGGAATTGCAATGCTTCTGGCTTCAACAATGGAATTTGTTAAAGTTTCAAGAGCATTGTCAACATCAATTTTAGTTTCTAAAGAAATGTTAACATCAAGATTAGAGTCAACATACGTTTCATATATATTCCAGTCAGCTCTTAAATAATTGAAAGTGAAGCTGATAGGATTGAGAATCGCTTCATGCGATATTTGAAATGTAACAGGGACATGATCAGAATCAAAATCAGCATGAGTAACTAATTGGCTACAAAGATGACTAGAGTCGGTTAAGGCCAAGTCAATCGTAGATGGATTTCTAGAAGAGGAAAAACATGTAGGGCTATCAGGGTATTGAATTGAGAAATATCCTGAAGAGCACTCATCAAATAAAATTCTGCCGTTTGAATTACTTTGAGAATTATTCCATGACCGATGTTTGGCATTAAAGTCACCAATGACAAAAAAATTTGACTTATTGCGAGTCAATTTTCGCAAGTCAGTTTGGAGCAAATTAATTTGCTGTCCAGAGCATTGAAAAGGCAAATAGGCAGCTATGAAAGTATATTTATCAAACTGTGTTTCAACAAAAACACCTAAAGTTTCAAAAACTTTAGTTTCAAATGACGAAAACAGTTGATGTTTTATACGCCTATGAATGATGATTGCAACTCCCCCACATGCCCCATCAAGTCGATCATTACGATAAACAAAAAAGTTAGGATCTTTTTTGAGTTTGGATCCAGGTTTTAAATAAGTTTCGGTAATAACTGCTATATGCACGTCATTAGCTGTAAGAAAATTAAACAGCTCGTCCTCTTTACCATTCAGAGAACGAGCATTTCAATTTAAAATATTTAAATTATTATTTGGATCCATTAGAAAAACGTAATCCAATAACAATTTGATTAGTAAATTTTACACCTACTTGGACTGCTTTAGTCATAGTGGTGGCTTTGAACATTGCATCAATCATTAGATTCAATTGTTCAGTTAGAAAATTAAAATCAGAGGCAGACATATCATCTGATGATTTCCCATTGGAATTTTCGGTAGACGAAGAAGCGGGGTAGGAGTTACCTGTGGCGGTAGGGTTTTTTCCATTTGATTTGAAACAAGTAGAATGGGTACTCATGGAACGAATAGGGGAAGAGCTCAAATTACCTGCTACGATATAGGCAAAGGATTTACCATGGGTAGATACATTCGAAATTGAAAGATTCAAACGGCTACCCGACGGATTAAAATTTGTTTGTGAATGAGCATGATTATGATCTTCCTAATGGGTATGATTCCTAATCAAGCGATCGTTAACTGAAAAATGAGCATTGTTCGATACTCTACCAGGCAAATTCCGGAAACGACCGTTATCGTAACGGATATTATCCTTCATCTGCCTGGCACGAGCCTCAACGACTCTTTTGCGTGAAGGGCATTCCCAAAAGTTAGCTTTGTGAGGGCCCTTGCAATTGGCGCATTCAAACTTTCTGGTATCTTCTTTCACAGGACAGTCGTCCTTGGCGTGAGAAGCACCTCCGCAAATCATGCATTTAGCATCCATACGACAATTTTTTGTACCATGACCCCACTTTTGGCACCGACGGCACTGAGTGGGGTTCTGGTAATTTCCTCCAGGTTTCTGCAAATGTTCCCACGTCACACGGACATCGAACATAAGTTTAGCTTTTTCTAAAACTTTAATATTATTTAGTTCTTTTTTGTTGAAGTGAACTAAATAATATTCTTGAGAAAGCCATTTCCGAACAATGCCAGATTGGGTTCTCTTTATCATAATGATTACTTGGGCTGGGAAAAATCCAAGAAAATCATTTATTCCATTTTTGATCTCTTCAGGTGACTTATAGTCACTCGAGAGACCTTTCAATACAACTTTGAACAAACGTTCAGTTTTGTCGTCATAAGTAAAAAAATTGTGCTTCTTCTCTTCAAGATGTTTGAGAAGAAGTTCGCGATCTTTAAGAGTTTCAGGCAAAACGCGACAGTCTCCTTTCTTTGCGATTTGGAACGAAACCTTGATTCCCTTAATGGAGTTCAAAATCTCCTGCCTATATCCCCCAAATTCGGAACAACTGACCACGACAGGCGACACTCTTTGCTTCCTCACTTGAATCAAAGAGCCTGGGCTAGAGGCTGCTTCGATTTGGTGTTCGGAAAATTTGTCTAGAGCATCGAACTGATTGCTCATTTCGATACAATTATTCATTTCACCCTTGGAAGAAACTTCGCATTCCGGGGAAACGTCCTTTCTTCCATTCTTGCCACGTGTAGTGACAGTTTTAAAACCCACTTTTTTGGAAGGAAGTAGTGAATTCAGAGATTCACCCTTCCTTTTGTTTGTTGTTGATACCATGTTTAAAAAATAAACTAAAGAAGACGTGACCTTTGAGAGGTTTTTACCCTAGACGGTGTCCAAGAAGGATTACCACCGCTAGCTTTCGCCAACGGGTCCAACGAAAAATCGAAGGCACGGGTCCAAACAAGGATCGTAAAGGGATCAATAGTAGAAAAAATAGTACTGAAAAGTACCGATTTTTATTTTAGCACTTTATTGCTTTAGGTAGTTTTTAAGAAAACTTCCAAGAGCAGAGAGAATTCGTGTACGCACAGCACGAAGGTACGATGCGCACTGAACCAACGCATCATCTTTTCATCGATTTCAAGGCGGCATACGATCCAGGTAACCAGTAAGCACTCAAAAAAGCATTTATTCTGCAGTATATGCGCCTTTACTGCAGGTCATTTAATGCTAGCAAGCCGTATACAGGTCGGACTCGATTATCCGGAGTATCGATTTTTTTCACTCCGGATAATCGAATCCTCCGGATAATCGAATCACTAAGAAAAAATTGAAATCTTCGATAAAAGGACATAAATATTATCTTTTTTTTTTTGTTGTTTTATTTAAATGATGCGGTTCAGTAGCCAGAAATTATTTCTAGCAACAGTAAGGGTCATTACAAGAAAAAAACACAATATTTGACCAGCATACACAAAAAAACACTTTTTCAAACCCCACTTTTCTTAAATACGTTCAAAACTGCAAAACCATTCATATTGTATAATGCAATACCAAATTATCTCATATTTATGCAAAACAATTGAAAAACAAGAACATCAAAAAACAAATTCCGGATAATCGAGTCTAAAATTCCGGATAATCGAATCCCGGATAATCGAGTCCGACATGTATGTGCATTAAATGCTACCAAAATGCAGGTTTTGGCTCGATATACGGCTGCTGAAATGCTAGGCCTTTAAAAATTTCGTGTCAGGTTGTCAAAAATGAAAACGTCCAGATCGTAACGTCTCATGTAGAGCAAAACAAAAATATCTCTCTCGCTCTCTTCCCGCCCTCCTTCCACCTTTCGTACTTATCTTATATCTTCTTTTAATTCTATTTTTGTCTTCGTCTCTCACAATGCAGCTGTTCTATCACTTGTGTTGTTGATATATGTTGATAATCGTTTTTTTTTGTCAGTCCACACTGGGATTCGTACCTACGATTATTCTCCGATTACTAAGTACCGGTTGGTGGTGTGCCTACAGGATGAGCTATAGATGAAGCAGTATTGCACGCAAATTTGTTGCAATACTTATACTTTGCTGCTACAGGATTTCATTCCTGCTTCGCAAACATTTGCAGTTTGGAAAATCGAATGAAATAGATATTGACATGAGAATGATTTTCCTTTTTTTTGTTTGATCCATCATAAGTAGATAGTAGAAAAAGAGAGAAGGAATGATGTTGGGTCGATTGATAGTGTTTGGCATGAACGTGATGCTAATGTAGCCCACCGGCATACCCTTTCCTGTCATTCTAGACGATCGTAAAAAATGGACGTGGAAAAAGTTACGTATTGTTTTCTTGTTTTTGTTTACAATTTCAATAAGCTACGTGCGGTGTATGGTGGCGAAGGATGAACCACGAGCTCGCCCAACTCTTCGACGAACCCAGTATTCAGAAGGTGGCCAAAGCTGGAAGGATACGATGGGCAGGGCATGTTGCAAGAATGACGGACAGCAACCCTGCACAGATGGTGTTCGCTTCGGATCCGATTGGCACAAGAAGGCGTGGAGCGCAGTGAGCTAGGTGGGCGGATAAAATGCGTGTCGAGGATGGAGAGATGCGGCCACGAACCGATTATTGTGGCGTGAAATTGTTGATTCAGTATTATCTGTCTAAATGTTGACTTAATAAATGAATGAAGATTATGACACTTTTGCTCTGTTTTCCTTTGTGGTAAATTATCCATAAGTCTACACAGTTGCCAATCGAATCAATGACAAATTCGGAATTCACAATTTTTAATAATGCTCCAAAGTCCAAACTGCACCCCTGACGGTTCTCACACTCGACCTTCCCCAGTTAGAATCTCCATTTCACTTTTCCCAGTTTTGCATAGTTGGACAACAGAATAATATTCTTGTAGGATGCTCATTGCTCAGTTTAGTCGTCTCTTGCGCGACTGTTGCACTGAACGGGAAACAAGAAGGGAAAAAATGTGCAATCACGCTCGCTTTGCTTGCCAGCGACAAGCATGCTGCGGGACGCGCTCTGTTTCCGCTAGCTGACGATTCTTCCAGCTCTATGAAAGCAATTAAAATGTCTACCGTATTCCAAAATTGGACAACTTCTCTTGTCTGGTTTTTTTTCGCTCGGAATGCACGCGACCATCTTTGCTACTTAATTAAATCAGTTCTAGGTTCTTTCATTCTAGGGCAGCTCAATCGTTAAGCAATTGTAATCAAAATTGGATCAAAAGAGCATAGGTCTGATTTTCGCAATTTGACAACCGTAAAATTCAAACTGCTACTCAAAATGAACAGCGGCTTTCAGTTTTTCAAGCTAAGGCAAGACGAAAAAATGAAAATGATAGTGACATTCCGTTGAATGCATTATGCAAGTGTGGCTGACCAGAAACTGGGTTCGTCTCTGGACCGCTTCCAGTCTTCTACACTGCCGATGGATGGTGGCTTGGTGATGCAGCAGTCTATTTACAATAATTTCAAATGGAGACTTCCTACCACTTTTGGGGGAGAAAATCTGCCAACTACATTCGGAATACGCGGCACGGTTCTCCGGCTGTAAGGGGAAAGCAAATGAAGGAAGCAACGAAAACAAAATAATTACCAAGCGTTTCAGTGTGGTCTGACAGATTCGACTCTTTTCTTTTTTGTAGGGGTTTCAGTGGAAATTTTAGGGTAAGATAGACTATTGCTGCCGACAAGCAATGACAGTGGTGGTTTGCTTAGCAGGGCTCAGGCGAAACTTCGTGGAGATGTTGTAGAAGGCTACTTCGTCCGTTGAATCTCGAAACATGTACACTTCTCTGTATCTTGAATGATCAATGTACCGACTGTACGGGATCCCTAAGACCCACGAAAAAGCAGAACTCAATGACTGAGATTTGAGTGTGAGTCTATAATCACTACTAATCAACAGGTCAACAACAACCAATTTACCCTATTTGCTGTTGCGATACAAAAGCATTCTGTTCCATCTTGGAAGCAGCAAAGCATGGTCTTCATTTTCCAGTGAAGTCGGACCGGAGCGTCCAGGAGATGGTCGCAGCAATAGAACTACAACCACTGTGCCAACTCCTTCATTTCCGTAGGATAGTTTGGCTGGCGCGCATCCCGTGCTCGCAAGCAAACGCCGTGTAAAAGTGTACCAAATAATAGCAAAAGTAATAAAATTAAAGAAACATGCTTCCATAAATTCAACTGCTCATTAAGATATACAACAGAGCAGAGCCAGCACAGCATTGGACCAGTTGCCTGCCGGAACGAAGTCCGTTTGTATCATTTTGAATGAGTGCTGGAAAAAATCTGAGCTTTCGGTTCGCAACTAGATAAAAAATGGTTCCCTTTTTTTGGGGTGGAAAACACATTCCAGTTAATTTGTGGCTTTTTTCGGGTGAGGCAAAACTTCACCGGCTCCTCCCACGCAGTAGTTGAGATGGCACCCCGGCGATTGTGAAAATTATACCATTCGATTTTCTCACACTTCATCGCCTCGGTTTGAAAGCCCCGAAACCGAACCGAGAATGGTGTGTGTGTGATTTATGGTGATGTGAAAAATTATTATAATAAACGATGTTTGGCGTGATTTTGATGCGCCGCGTAATGAAGCGTGAATAATGACACTTTTATGTACGGTTGGTGAACTGGAAAAAGGGATCCCTCGCATGCCGGTCGATGATGGCTTCCTGGGAGCTACAGTATGGTCCATAAGAGTCCATTATGTTTAAATTTTAAAGAAAATCTTATATGTACCACATTCCTTCTAAAGGGCTTGATAAATCAAAACTGGTTACTCAATTTATGTACATTTTGTACATCCAAAACAACACCTAATACAAAACTGGCAGCCCAATTGACTAACTTTCAAATAAAGCAATTAATCCGTGTTTTCTAGATAACAAGTAGCCAATACAATAATTAGATGTTAGCAATAGTTTTTAAACAATTAGCAATACAAAAACTAGAAGGGCTGTGTACAAGACACGGTCGCGTGACGTTAACTACGCGAAGTCATTTGTTGCATTTGGATTTAAGTCAAGTGTCATAATTATAATTCCGAATATAACATTTTGTGAATTTAAGAAAGGTATAGGTTTTGTAGGTTTGTTAGTTTAATGCGGTTTATGAATCCTCAATAATTCTATTTCAAAAATTCGGTGGCCCTGAAAAGGGCCGTTTGTTCGATTATCACTGTTCCCGGCTGCTCATTCCCTGTACGCTTAGGAATTCTGCATATACTTGGTAGCCATAAGTTTTGACATTTCTCCATAACTTTTTATTGCGCTCAAATTTTTCTTAAAATTATTTCGGGACTCTATCCAATACTCCAAATTGAAAATTAAAGAGAACATCAACAATTTTCAAAATGAATGAGATGTCTCTGATAGGGAACTCTCCACAGAGCAAGATCTAACTTATATGATTTCTATGACATGCGTTGTACGTAAGCCACTGTAACCAATGTATGAATTCCCAGCCAACAAATATGTTCACATAACTGAGATAGCAAGTGAAGAAAGTGAACACTTATTCGGTAAAAACAGATTGTATAAAATGCACGAATTCCCTCTATTCGCACAAATCTGGAGGCCATATACGTACATTTTAGAGAATCTATCATGGTCAATACAACTTCAGACAATTTGATTTGGCGTTCACTATAATTTCATGTATGATTGTGTATTGCAGTTTATATGACTTAATTTTTACAAATAAATAAAATAAAAAGAAATAAAATATCACGAGACAAGCCTCGAACTTCTGACCTATAGATCACTAGCCAGATACGCTACCACTGTACCGTACAGTTTTTGTTGAAGGAGATGGTCTTTTAGCAAATATAAATGAAACACTGTAGAGCATCATGTTTGAATGTAACCGAACTAAATTGTAATTTTGCAAATGAGCCTGTGCAACATGGAAGGTTTCATGTTTCATCGAATTAACGTTTGCAGTTGAAACAAAGTGCAGAAATTTACTAAAGACATCGTACGAAAATACTTAAGCAACGTGATGACATTGTGTTTCTGTTGAAAAGTGATGTTCTTTTAACCGGTAAGTCAATTTGTTCATGAATTTCATTTTTTCTGTTTATGTTGTGTTCGGTGATGTGCCCTGTATGATTTTATAGAGTGATTCCAAGCAACAGCACCAAAATTTAATTCATTTTTTTCTATTGAGCTGATACTTTGCACAGTTTTCCAGTTCCATCTAAATCGTCATTTTCCGATATCAAATCTTCAAGTTGAGTCACGACTAACTTTTCAAAAGGGTGTATGTGAAAATGGTTCAAAAATATTCAAAAAGCTGCACAGCAAAAACGGTTCGTTCGATTGTTAGACAACTAAAGAAACAAAGTTAGACAACTAAATAAAGATTCCAAAAAAAATACACACAGTAAAAAAAATTTTTTTGCTTTAAAAAACATAATTTTTGACACAAAAACTCAAATATCCTATCGGAATACCAACGTAATTTTTTGAGGGAAAACGGTACATTATACTAGCTATCTACCATAAAAATTTGGTGATGGTAAACCTATAAACAAAAAAGTTATTATTATTATTATTATTATTATTATTATTATTTATTTTTACTAAAATTTTGAAAGAGGGAAAAACCCCTTTGAGTGATTTCTAGTGGAAATCTTTCTCAAAGAGGCACAAAACCTCTTTATCTTTTCAATAAACGTTATAAATCAAACTTAAAACTAAAGGCTCATACGGTTACAAACCATAACAGAGCCAAAATCTTGAAATATAACCATCGGCGTTAAAATAAGAGGGTCATCGGAAGCCAGTGAGGAAGAGAGTCAAAATCGAATCCGTGATATCTGAAAATAAAAGTAAAAAAAAACAAAGAGTATCAAACCAAATATGAAATCTCATTCAAAAACTGAAATAAAAGTTTCATTACAGGATACCATTTTGTACCAAGAATATCACGTACAGATACAGGAATAGGTTGACCCAAATCTTCTATATTATTGATTAATTTATTTCTAGGAGAAATGAATTTTTGACAATGAAATACAATATGATCGATGTCTTCATAAAATTCCCCACAATCACATAAATTGGAATCTATTATGTTAATGCGATATAAATGGCTGTTACAATTATAATGATTTGACATCAATCTTGAAAAAGAGCACATCAAATTTCTACTTGCTGGCATATTTTTAAACCATGGAAAACGATTAACCTTAGGACAAATAGAATGACACCAACGTCCTTTGTCAATTGAATTCCGACATGTTTGCCAATCCAAAAGAGATTTAACTTTCAATTTTGGATAAAATTCAGAAGGTAGTATGATACGGCTGTAAGTTATTCCGCGATGAACACCAAATTTAGCTAACGTATCTGCCTGTTCGTCACCATAAATTTTACAATGAGCAGGAATCCAAACAAATTTGATGATAAATCCTTGAAAACTGAGTTCAAGCAATATTTTTTTCATTAATAATATAATATAATGAGTTTTGAAATTGAAATTAATTGTATTCAAAGCCTGGAGACAACTCAAACTATCAGAACAAACAATATAAATATTTGGTGTACAATCTTTAATTAAATTGCACGCAAAATAAAGAGCAATTAATTCTGCTGAGAAAACAGAACAAGGAGATTGCAATTTAAAAAAATGACCAGAAAATAAATTCTAGACACCAAAACCTGCGATTCCTTCAATCAATGAACCATCAGTATAATAAAATTGTGCGGGAGTAATTCCATTGAATTTACGCTCGAACAAAATATTAGCAAAATGAGAATGTTGAAATTTTGGAATTTGTTTCATTTCATAGAATAGAGACAGGTCAATTAATGGTTTGTATGAATGAATGGAAGTTTTTGAATTATGAAAAGCATTCGAAAGGATTGGTTCAATATTTTCTGTAGAACAATGAACAAAGGAATCTAACATTTTGCTCGTAGGATTAATATCAAATAAAGATTTTAAAATATCAATAAGAGGATGATTGTTTGAAAAACAATTCATCACAAATTTGCAATTTAATTCTTGAAAACGAATTTTCAGTGGTAATATGCCAGCAAGAACTTCTATTGATTGAGTATGAGTTGAATTCATAAGTTTCAAACAAATTCTCAAGCAACGAAACTGTATTTTTTCAAGTTTGGTAAAATATGTACGTACAGCGCTCCCAAATGTGAAACAACCATATTCCATTACTGAAAGAATAGTAGTTTTGTAAAAAAAAAAAAAAAAAAGTTATGACATTTCAAACATGTCACAATTTTCACATTTAGTAGAAAAAAAAATTTTTTTCGGTGTAAATTATTACGGGAACCGCAGTTTGTTGCTGATTTTATTGTTAAGGGCCTTGCGTGAATTAAACAAGTCGTTTACATGTGTTCATTAGTATTATGTATATTATATGTATAAATATTATGAATATGTATAAATATTATATGTATATGTATATATGTATAAATTAAAATGAATTAACAGATTACACGAAAATATTTTTTTTTACCAGGATATTTTTTTTAGAGTATGATCGATGAGTTTCTAAATGTTATATATAAACTTTAAAAGTTTTGGATTTGGGTATGCGTTATGAGATCATGAAAACATTTTATTAATACTTATTTATTTATTTATTGTTATTCAATTTTTTTACAATATCGAACACTTTTGCATCATTATCAGTACAGTTCGAGTATAGTTTTGCTTTAATTTTATTTTCTGACAATGGAATGAAACAGTGAAATTTTTGGGTTCCTTGCATCGTTTTCGCGTTATTATATTGCTCGCTGAGCTCTGATGCCGTTAATTCGTACTCTTCAGTAGTAGTAAAACAAAATGATAATTTTGTTAAATCTTCTTCTTCTCTGCGATTCGCCCAATCAAATAGTTCTTTTGCAGTTTTAATTGGATGCTCACGTTCTTTGGCAAAACTTGCTCTTGTGGCCATGCGCTTTATGGTTCCTCCAATAGCATCACAAGGACCTTTGCCATGTGACGTAGCAAAGAAATGCCATTCTGCATCAATTCCGTACTTTGATTTAAATTCTTACGGTTTTTGTACTGCGATGCTGCTCCATCAGACATGAAATATATCTTTCTGATTTCTTTATCCTTATCAACGCGTAAAAATTAATCATTTTGGCAATGAACAAATTTACAGATACTGAGTCGTGTCTTAAATCTTCGGAAATTACAATAAAACTAAAATGTTCAATTTGCGTACTTCCATTGAAATAAATAACGAATGGATGAATTGTAGCTTGTTGTACGTTCCAGTGATGGGACTGCACTTCATCTTGCAATACAAAGCTATAGTTTTCAGAAAAATCACAAATGACTAAAAATTCACCATCTTGTAATGTATTTTTCGTATTTTTTAAAAAGCGGGATTGCTCTGTTTGGCAGCATCGACAAAATCAATAATTTTTCTTTCCTTGTCGTGGCTAGATTCGAGAACCTTTCCTTCATATTCATAATTACCTCATCGTAGTCTGTATTTTCCACATCCTCAGGTCCTAATTTGAAGAGGTTTCTTCGTACAGCTTCGTTGATTTCACGGTATTTTTTCTCGGAGATCGGATTTAATCGGAGTCACTTTTATTCCAGCTATCCCTTCGTTGAAGCGTTCGATGTTGACCTTCTGGATGCACTCATCTTCTGATTGATTTGTTGAAACAGATGTCGCTGATGGTACCGTGGCAAGACTATCTGCACTTGGTACTTCTGGTAACTCCTCAGTTGTTGTCGGTGCATCTATTAATTCCTCAGTTGTTGTTGTTTTCGAACTTCCTGCAACCTGATCCACCGATGATGTACAGATTGCCCGTTTGTCAACGTTTAAACGGCAGGACGTACAAATGCGTAAATTTGTATTCAATGTAGACATTGGAGCATAACCAGCCGCTTTCAGTTTATCTATGGTGCTTTCGGTGAGATTTCGTAGCTCTTTCGAACACTTTTTTTCTGCAAACGGCCTGCAACAGTTGAGAAAGCGACTACTCATGTTGCTCGTTAGATTTTAATAAACAAAATCACTTTTAAGTTTTTACTGACTAGTTTGGTGTCGTTTGCTTGACTGAAGAAAAATTTTACAATTAAATCTTTTATAACCATAGTGGTAGTATATTTTTAGCTTTTTCGTGAGTATGTTCATGGTATGTACCTATCATGTTTTTGATGCTGTTGAAGTTACTCGCTTTCTCCCAAATATGATTAACAAAGTCTATTCTCTACCAAGGCTGGTCTATACCCAGGTGTAATCAGATTTTAACTTTGTGGAGAAAACCAGCGCCGAGAAAACCGACCTGCTTTACGTATACTAGATCACCTGGGTATAGACCCGCCTTGTTCTCTACGAGGTAAACTTTTTGCGGGTAAACTAGTCGTATACCTGTATAGAAAACTTTTTTTGTAGCTTTTGTCTTCAATATTAGATTTCTTATAGGTTTCTTTTATCAAAAGGTTTCAACACTATTGAGAGAATTTTTCTTCAGTTACGTACAATAAAAAATATGACACTATCAAGACTTTAGATCACAACACTGGATCGCGTCTAACTTTCTAATAGATGCTATAATAGTTATGAATAATTAAATAAAATATCATGAAAACAACTTGTTAACCTCATGTGGTACCCTTAACAAAAAATTCAGCAACAAACTGCGGTCCTAAAAAAAATTAACAACGAAAAAAAAAAAATTTCACTAAGTGTCAAATTTGTGAAATATTTGAAATGTCATAACTTTTTTGTTTATTGGCTTACCATCACCAAATTTTTATGGTAGATAGCTAATATAATGGACCGTTTTCCCTCAAAAAATTACGTTGGTATTCCGATAGGGTTTTGAGATATTTGAGTTTTTGTGACAAAAATGATGTTTTTTAATGCAAAAAAAAATTTTTTTTTACTGTGTGTATTTTTTTTGGAATCTTTATTTAGTTGTCTAACTTTGTTTCCTTAGTTGTCTAACAATCGAACGAACCGTTTTTGCTGTGCAGCTTTTTGAATATTTTTGAACCATTTTCACATACACCCTTTTGAAAAGTTAGTCGTGACTCAACTTGAAGATTTGATATCGGAAAATGACGATTTAGATGGAACTGAAAAACTGTGCAAAGTTTCAGATATTTTTGAAATGGTCGATCAGAATCGACTTGCATGCCTCCGTGGAATCCCTCTATATCTACATCAGATGAACTCATATGTAATCTCACATCGATGATTATAATACAGTCATACCAAGTGAAAAAGAAATCGTAATGGAATGACAGTTTGCAGTTACATATTTGGTCAGACTAAATTGGAATTCTATAAGATGCAAATTCAAGTCAGATGAAATTTATGACTTTATTAACCTTCCAGTCGTCGCGCGGTTCGCCACCGTCAGAACCACGACGCTGCTATTGTGGGCGAAAAGCGAGGTTTTTTCAACAGTGTTGTACAAAATACAACAGCGCGACGACTGAAGTGTTAACGATTTCAATCAATTTAGTTTTGCATCATATCCAATTCCAACGAAAATTGTACATTTATACAATTTGAAATGAACATCCTTATATGATCTCCGGTTTGCTGGGTTATCATCTGAACGGGTTTTATTCTACCATTGAGATAAACATTATTGAATAAGACTCCAAACCCACATCACAGCCGCCTTATTTCTTTCTGTGCTGGTTCTTCAAACGGCAGGTATAAGTATATCCTGAGTATATGGGATAAATTTCCATGATTTGAAGCATATTGATCAGAAAAATTTATAGTAATTTGCTCGAATGCAAAGAGTTAGCGATATTGTAGCGCATTTCTTTCACCACTGGACTATCGCAGGAGTTTTTACAAGTGTGAAAACGCAAATAAATGTGCGCAATTGCATCCAATCGGGTAGGTGTCTTCGGGGGACTTATTCTTCGTAAATCAAAGAATAAGTTCTCTGACGACACCAACAGGATTCAATGCAATCCCGCACTTTTATTCACACTTTCGCACTTATGAGGCCTCACTTCGCAGTCCAGTAGTGAAAGAAATACACAATATTGAAATATTTTTACCCTTTCCTGTCTTCGCATGGTTATGTTGACATCAATTAAAAATCCAGTCTATAATTATTGTCATATAGAAATTACCATTACCAGGCACAACAGAACCACCTTTCGAGAAAGTCATAAATTTTAAAATGTTCGTTGTGTCGAAGTTCCCTTGAACAAGTGATTTACCCAATCGTTTAGTAATCAAATTAATGAAAGCTGTTCTAAAACAACTCTTCAATCATAGCTTTGGCCCTAAAAGGGTCGTTTTATAATAATCTTCCAACATTAGACTCTTCCATACGTGATGGTAACAAGGATGTTACGCTTCGGAATACCGTCCTGTTAATGCTAACATATTTCATTTGTTGTCATCTCCTTCTTCTGCATCGGCGTGCCTTCTTCTTGATCTTAGAATGATTTCTAAAATCAAAGCTCATGCACTACGTTTTCTTTTGGGCGAGACCTCCCGACTGCGTCATTTCTGGTGCTTGATACGAAAATGAAGGAAAACAGATTATAACAGCAAATTATTTTCTCAGTTTTGAGAATTGGAAGAAAATGAACTTTCATATTGCGGTAATAGGCTAAATTTTAATTAAATAACAACGGAAAAGGAAAACTGCGAACGCAGCGATGACTTCAGACCGTATTAACAATAGAAAGTATTGCGAAAACGTACTGAATTTTAAACGTCGTAGCAGCGTACGATTAAGTAATGATACCGAACCTTCCTTTGTGAACAAACGATCAAACAAAGACGCGTATTCAAGTGAATATGAATGATTATAAATAAGATCAGAATTTGATGTGGCACAAAGAGTAGGAGACCTTTTTTCAAAAAGTGAACAGGTCTAATGTTTATGGCAAAGTTTCATGATGCAGACTTTTAAATAAAAAGTTCTCTTGAGAACAACTTTCGGTCGATTTTTAAAGACTATTTGCTGATAAAATAAGAGTCTTGTAATTAATCCGTACTATAATCATAATCATATCATGATTACTTCTATGTGATACGATTTTTTGTAAACATTTACAGTATTGGTCAATTTATTCGATTTTCCATACAAAATGGTCAAATTTGGTTGGCCAAATCTCAGTTATTAATGAAACGATTTGAATGATATTCTTAAAGCACGTCAACCGTGACTTGAAATTTAACATTTATTTTTGAATATTTTTTCTTATCATGTGTTCAAAAGTAATAATAATGTCAATTATCATAAAATGACTGTAGTCATTTAGAAAAATCATGCAAAATATTTTTTTTGTATTTCTTCTGTATACTAGTTTACTTTTTATTAAGAATATGGACAACATAACGGCCTGCTTTTTCTACCAAAAGGAACAGTGCTGAAAAGTGCTACTTTTCAGCAGCAATAATGGTATCGAATAGTACAACTTTTCAGTACCTGAGATTAAAAAAGTTGTCAAATTATTATCTGATTGACCCTATACGTATTTAAATAATTGATCTGAATCTCTAAATGACTTAGTCAATCAGGTTCTGCATCCGTTTGAGTCCGTCGTCCGTCGTTAGTCGGATTCGGATTGTCCATCGAATATACTGCCCATAAAGCAATAACTGTCTCATATGGAAAAAGTAGGCATTAAGTAAGAAAATAACGCTCAAAGTCTGAAGTTTGCCATCTTATACAAATCTTTATAATATTCCAGAAAATTTTTGTAGGCCAAATTTATTCAGCACCAACGCTTAGATTACTAATTTTGCTTATATTGATGAGCAAAAAATATGAACTTGAACGAAAATCACGTTTTGCAGTTGCTGTTGAGGTTAAAAGTTCATATAGAGACTGTTATGCCTTTATTTTTCAATATGGGACTTTACTATTTTCATATTTTTCCACAACATTTTCAAACAAAGTGTAGTAAGTATAGTATATATTCAAACATGAATGTTTCGATGAAAAAAGGTATTGGTTCGAAAATCAATATGGGACAGTTATGCTTTTATGGGCAGTATATAATCATTCTGAGCTGGAATAGGATCGTGGGGTTCCGACGTGTTTGTGTGTATTAAAGTTCTAGGATATTCACCGAAAATTCGGAAAAAACGAGAGTGAACGGAACTGTCATTTTGTATGGGACGCTTCATAGCGGTTTTCAACAGCCTACTTGATGGCAAGACAAAGTTTGCCGGGACCACTAGTTCTTGAATAAAAATGTTCGATTTATCAATGGCTAAAACTAAAATAAGCCTTGTTTGAAATCGGATACGATTTCAAATAATTTCGACTTATTCTGAATGGAATTCATCTGTACGGTAATTATTTCGCTTGGAATTCATAACTGATTGTCAAATGTTAAAATTCCTCGGATATCTCAAGGCAAGGACTATTACAAGCACCTCCAGATTTTATTAGTAATAAATATAGGATCTCATCTGGAACTCACAAATGAGCGCTTGAAAATACGCCATGTGTCTTGAAAAAAAAAATCGTTTGAAGCCTCGACACCACACTTCCCGTAATATAAACGAATTACACTCTAGTGTAAAGGATCTTCTTATGGTCTGGTCAAGATTCCTCCGAAGCGCTTTTTTGTGTGCTAATGTAATAGTAGTTTACGGAACAAGTTGCAGAATGATGATTTTTACAGCAAGAGTAGTACGAGGCTTGCCGAGTTACGTACAACATTAGGCTGCAACGTAGGCTGCAACGAGTTACGTACAACATTTTTTGCAATGTCGTAGAAGATCACTTGAGGGTCTCAGAAATTATATCAGAATGCATTCACCATCATTTTACAATTTCTGAAAACTCAAAACAGTTGCGTAATGAGAAAGCGTTGCGTAATTAATCATTACAGCACTGGTTTCAGTTGCGTAATGACTATTCCCGCACTGCATACTTCAGTGCAGGAAAGTAGGCTGTTTCATGACAGATTGGCGTGATGAAAAACAGCCTATTACGATGAGAAATTTCAAAAAATAATCTCCGATCCCGGCTGTCACCTAGCTCGGTGAACGGTGGTAGAAACACGAAAGAGGACGTTAAGAGCTCCCCCAGATCTAAGCGATTTTTCACGGCGACAGCGACAACCAATCGTCGCGATTTCGCTGCATGCACTGTTCGATAAGCGAATCTATGCCACAGCGACGCGATTTCGCTCGAGTCAGAGTAATGATCGGTATGAATAAGAGCTGCCAACACAGCTTCAAATAGCTGAGTATATTCGACAGATTTGTTGGTAAAAGGATAGCATAGAAGCTTTCGTTCGTAAGTACAGCGCCCTTTACTCAGCATGAAGCCGTATAAACAGGGCTTAGAGTTAAGTTAAGAATGTTAAGAGCTTCTGCAAAAATTGTATTTTCAAAATGTTCTCGAGCCTTGATTCAGAAAAATATTCACTTTTGTTGACCCCCACAGTACAATAAAGCATGCCTCCAAGCCATCGGCCAGTCAGTGTCAGAGCAAGCCCCATTGGCCTGCTGCCAGTAAGTATACGCCACCCACTTGGTCATTGCTATTTATGGTGTGGCACAGCGAGTGCGTGGGTTGGGTGTTGGACACGAGTGTAATACCACTCCCCCACCCCCTTCTCCACCGATTTCAACACAGCTTCAGAAGTAGCTAAAAGTGATGCTACTTTGCTCGAATGAGTGGCAGCCAAATTAAATCGCCCTTTTGCTATTGTCGTCAGGCAGGTCCTTTTTTGGGGAGCGTTCGGTCGTCTGTTCGGAATGGCTACAGGATGAGTGGCCTTTGGGGGGGCGGTGTACTTTCGAGCGTAAGTGATCGTATTCAGAATGTAACAATGGGAGACCCTGTCGAAGCTGGAAAAAAAGATAGAAATAACCTTATTTGGAAAATTATTCATGTGACAGGGTGGAAAACGGAATACAATCTGAAAAAGAGAAAAAATAATCTTTATTTATTTATATTTAATGCCAAAATTGCCTAGGATATGATAACTTGGAGTAACTGCCTATCAGTCAACAGATATTTTTTATAATGGCAGCCTTTTTGCTAGTTAAAGGCAGCTAGGCAATCAGTCTGCTATATTAAGGCAGTGAGCATGTAGAATGCAATTAGAAGACTAATTAACGGCTCATTCAAATGCTTATTTGCTACCGGGGTCAAGATTGATGCTCTTACATACTCCAGTTCCGAAAGGGTTCATCGTCTAGCTATACAAATAAATGGCTTACATGACTTCACACCCTGTCTAATTCGTACACCTATCGCGAATGCATCGGGCCATCCAAAAAGCCTAACCGTTCCGTCCCGTTATCAGTGATAAATTATTTGCACCATTGGATCGACCCCTGCTGTACTGAAATGACGACCATACGGTGGCGTTCTTCTCCTCAAAGCACACACGGCTGGGTTTTCGCGTAATCGCGAGAAATTATTCCACGTACCATCCGTCCGGTTTGTACCGTACCTTCGTTCGAGTGTGACCACCAAATGATGTCGAACTCCCAAGTCTACGATTCATCGCGAATCTTCAGCGAATGGTTCCGTCCCACATTGCATATTGCCATCATTTCATCGCATCATGTTCCAGTTTCCAGTGTGTGTCATCAACAGGATCATGACGACCACACGTTGCACCGAATAATGCCCCAAATCGTTCCCTGACAGTGTAGAGGGACTTTTTGGACCTATTTCATACACCGAAAGCTTCGGAAGCTATTTCAAAAGCATGTAGCCTACTTCAAGAATGGGGCGGTCTTTCACAGGTTATCGTTAAAACACAATCCCGCGATGTTGCGAATGATGTTGCATCCACATTTGGGTGCTCCAGAAAAATTAATGCTCGAAATGCCATATGGTGCTCAGCTCTATTATGAGAGATACGCTATGTCTAAACCAGCAGATTATAAAGATCAAATGTACCATGATTTTTTTCCCGCTCGATTTCAGTATTTGGTCTATAATTTCATAAACGGAAGGATTCAAAATATTCAATCGGTGAAATTTTTCCCATACATTTTGTATGGGCTGAAATGTGTAGTTGTAGGAGAACGTGATATTCATAGGCTGTATATGGAAAAAATAGCTAAAAAGTGGAAAAAATCAAAATTTCATCGATGGAATATTTCAAAACCTTCCAATTATGAATAGGGGAAGTGGTGGTAAAATGAACAGGGGTGGTAAAATGAACACCGTGCCTTTTACCGAGAAGAAACAAATTTCGATGAATTTTTATTACGCACGGACGATTTAGAGCATAAATCTGAGTGTTGATACGTAGGTCAATTGAAGTGAAAATATCAACGAAAACTAAGATTTTCAAAAACCACGTTTGAAAATTAGAACTGACGTAACTTTTAGCTCGGAGGACTTGAGGTTTTTCAGTGAGGTGAATATCGTTATGATATGATGTCAAATATCGTATCCTTGATGCTACAACTACTGCCCATAACTGCATATTTGTAACATTTGACAAAAGTAGGCATTGAGTAAATGGAATACCAAATGTGCATTTTATGGCAGTATGGGAGGAAACTAAAATTTCTAAAAATTACCAGGAACTCAAAAGTGCTTATTTGAGGCTGATATTTTGTACAACTCATATTGCATACTAGGTGAATTGTCAGAAAATAATTCTGATAGAAATGTCATTGCTATCACATTACGAGGCTCATTTATAATCTCAATGTGACTGTAATGCGGTTATAATTACCAATGTGACAAAACAACTTGGTATTTTTTTTCGATTTTTCTAGAACAATCTCACAGATTTCAGTAAGTTGATCGAAAGTATTTATCATTTGATGACTCTCCATGGTATTAGCTCCATTTTGTCAAAAATGTCGAATGTGACTGTTTTGCAGTTATGGGCAGACTAGGTAACTCGATATTTGAAATTTTTGACTTCAATATGTCAAAATATTATTCTCAATTGGATCTGAAAAATATCTACAGCTCATAAGCGTGTGATTCAATATACATAAATTGAAGTTTATTTTCCAATCATATTCTCTGCGAATTACCATCACCTTGTAAAACGGTCATAGTTACAAATTTGCACATCTCAAAATTTTGATTTTCGAGTTATCTAGTTGTAGCATTAAGGGGACGATATGATACCTTGAGAATTCTTTTTGAACGGGTTACAATCATTAATGGATGTATTTTCGTAATGAAAATTTTCAGAAATATTTGTTTTGCTTAAGTTTTTTGCATGGTTTTCGTTTTACCACCAACCGCTGTTCATTTTACCCACATAGTGCACTGCCCATAACTGCATAACAGTCACATTCGACATTTTTGACAAATTGAAGTTAATACCGGGGAGAGTCATCAAATGATAAATACTTTCGATCAACTTACTAAAATCTGTGAGTTTGTTCTAGAAAATTCGAAAAAAATACCAAGTTGTTTTGTCACACTGGCAAATGTAACCGCATAACAGTCACATTGAGATTATACATGAGCCTCATAATGTAGTAGCACCGAAATTTCTATCAGAATTATTTTCTGTCTTTTCACCCAATATGCGGTATTAGTTGTACAAAATTTCAGCCTCAAATAAGCTCTTTTGAATTCTTTATGATTTTTTGAAATTTTAGTTTCCTCCCATACTGCAGTAAAATACAAACTTGGTATCCCATTTACTCAATGCCTACTTTTGTCGAATGTTACAAATATGCAGTTATGGGCAGTGCAGGTAAAATGAATATTTGCATCGCTTTTTGATAGCGATGAAAATATGTGAAAATTAAGCTATTTTAGTCAGAATCCATGTCGCTGCTGTAGATTACATCCCTATTTTTGATATTGTGCGATAGAACTAGAGAAATTTCTCGTTTTTCTGTCAGAAACAAGATGATTTCCTTAAGGTGTTCATTTTACCACCCCTTCCCCTATACAACCCAATTACTGAACCTTTGCGGAAAAAAATCCGATTTGCATAATCTGTTGGTTTAGACATAGCGTGTGTTTATACATAAGTTTTTTGTAGAACAAATAAACTCCAAAAAAAAAAAAATCAAAGGTTGTCACAAATCAATTTGTGAAAACGGCCATTTTTGATTAAAATTTTCATACGGTGACGTTTTGTGCAGATGTTTTAAGAGCTTACTTTTTTCTAATATTATTTTCATATGAGTATTTTTGAGCTTTTGTGTGGTATTACTTTTTAATTTTTATAAATATTATCGTTTAAGTACATTTTATTCATTTTATGTCGAAAGTGTGTTCCTCTTATAATCACCACACTCTTCTCTTCTTACTGTGGCGTATCTCTTTTTCTGGCAACACCCTAACCAGCATATTCACTCTCAAATGTACGACTTCAAGTGCCATGACCCATCTCGTCGAGAGACGCAGCTGACTACCACACACATCACTGCATGCTGATGTTCGTGTAAAAGCCCCCGGAGAGGCTCCGAGTGTTTTGTATAATTTTGTCTGCAGCCAAAATCTGTAATGCAATAAATATTATTCTCCTTAATTTGACAGCGTTTATGTCGTTAACACGCTGATTTATTTGCCCACGGAAAGCATCATCGTGCATACAGGATCTAGGGGGAGGTTCTACTACGCGTAATGGAGCATCAGTGAGCAATGTAAACTGAGCCCGATTTGAGTTGTTGGTGTAGATCTGTCCGAAGAAAAGTGATATGCAACTGGGACATAAAATCTGACAAGTCTGTTTGTTATGGTCGTTTGGCTTTTTGAAGATGATATATGATTCTGCTTTTTGGAATGCTAGTGAACTCAACTCAATTGATATTTTGTGCATTTACAATGATGTTAGCAAGAATAACAATAATAATAGCTGTTAATAAGTTGATACAGACATTTAATATATTTGATACATTTTCCTTGAATGCCCTCAATGTGATTTTTATTTGGCATGAGCCCTAGATACTTAACTTAATCTGTCCAATTCATTGGAACCGCTCTCATCGTGACAACATGTCTACTTGAAGGTTTCACATAAAGGTTTATGTGGGAATATTATTAGTTGAATTTTGGAAGCATTAGGAGAAATATTCCATTTTAACAAGTATGAAGACATAATATCCAAACATTTTTGCCCTCTACTAGAGATGACACGCAGGCTTCGTCCTTTGTGGAGAGGTCTATGTAATCCGCAAATTAAGATTTTTGACATCCCTGAGGTAACACAGGTAAGTCAGATGTGAAAATTTTGTATAAGATTGGTCCCAAAATGCTGCCTTGTGGAACACCAGCTCTTACAGGAAGTCGAACCAGACCTGGAGTTTTGATAATTAACCTGAAGTGTACGATTTGGCAGATAGTTTTGAAAAAAAAAAACTGATAATCGTAGACACGAAAGTCAATTTGGACAAATTGAGATGTAAAATTGTGAAAAATAATAGAATCGTTTCGGTGGGCTTCGATCCCACGACTCCCATTACGATAAACTGAGCGCGTTAACCAACTACGCCACAGAACGGGTAACGAATCTGAAGTCCGTCACGACTCCATATTCTCCTTCATGACGCACTGTTGCCTTGTTGGTGTACCACACTGCTCAAAAACCAACGTTGGCTCAATGAGATGGTTAGTATGGGTCCGGCTTTCGACGTGGTCGTATCTCGTCATATCGACTCCTTTTGCAATAGAGAGATCGCTGCTCGATTTCACGTAACCAGGGTTGTCATGTCTATTACGGTTTAAACCAGCCGACAGTGTTTTTGAAAAAACTCGCGAACGTATTCGAGGAGGTCAAGCTCCGACGGGTCGACGCATAAAGGCATTTGCCGATGCTAGAGATTTGCTTCTCCACATACTATCACATACTATCCACCCGATGCAAGTCTTTGCAGCGATTGGTTCTGGTTCATGAGCTTCTCGCAGCTTCGTCATTGTCAACAGGTGCGAGTTGCACAATCCAATCATAAGTCCAGGAACGGCCCCTCGGTAACTCCTGACTGCTAGACGCCGCAGATGTTGATACTCTTTCGCCAGCTGTCCAACGTCCACCGACTATTCCGGTAGTCCCAGGTTCTCGACGGCGTATATTTCGGACAGCCCGCTTTAGGGGCTGGCGTTCCTCGAACTTTGGCCACAAGGTTGTGGAAAATCTGCTCCGGCCTCCCGTACAGCGTCTGAAGGGTTGACAGAACTTGCGATACGGTGGACTGTTGAACTCATTGGCTGCTCTTTTCCGCGACCGTTGCAACTGTAGCAAATTCTCGGAGTCTGTATGGAATGGTTGTAGCTACTGAGTTGCCATTCGATGAGATCCCCACTGAATACCGGTAGCTCTACTCAACTGAAGAGACGTCGGACCATGAACAGACTGGTAATGCAAGGACGCGTTTCGATTAATATTCGCAGAAACATTCTGTTCAAACGGTGATTGGCCCAACGAATTCACCAATAGGGGCCCTAACGTAGGAGGTACAAAATTTGTGTGGAGTGTTCCTACTTTCCTTTAGTGACTACACAGTTAAAAATAATGAAGATTACACGTCATGTAAACTTCATTTATGCGATGTAAACATGACGTCATGTAAATTTCAGTTTGAAATCATGTAAAAATGTGTTATATGTCATGTAATCACTCAGAATCCTGCTAGATTACATGACATATAATTGAAGTTTACATGACATATCATGTAAATATCCATGATATTCCACGCTCCACTTATGTGCATTATATGTCTCAGAAATTTACACGTTTCGTTCGAACTGTGTAGCGACAGTTGTCGCTATGTTCCGCTCATCACATCGTAAATTTTGTGTAAATTTATTTTGCTCAATTTGGGAACTACTTACCGGCGTCGTTGATAGTTTCTGAGTAGTTCCCATGCTGTTCAGCTGATGTGGGCAAGTTTACCGTGACGCGCGGGTACTTATCCAAATATTCACACTCCGAAAAAGTCATGCGATTTTACGTCTTTTGGATGCACATAAAAGAAGCGAGCCAAATGACGTGAATTTGTGTCACATTTTAAATTCGATGGTGTCTGATTCGGGAAATGTCAATCATAGCGGCATCGTTTTCATGTCCTTCATCATGTGAAATTACATTTTTCTTTCAATACATCTTTCAGAACCCATTGTTACGTCATTTCATCACTTTCATCATGTGTCATTCAGTCATAATGTGAATTACGTCCGGAGTAATTTTCATTATTTTTTAGAGTGTATGCACGGGTTCACTATTTGACGTTTGAGCGATGCCGTGATATTTATGTGACTATGGAAACCAGTGAATTCGGCACCGCTCAAACGTCAAATGAGTGAACTCGTGCAAAGGTCCATACTTCGCGCTGTCACACTGCACTGCATATGGACCAAAGCACGAGTTCACTAATTTGACGTTTGAGCGGTGCCGAATTCACTAGTTGCCATGGTCACATAAATAACACGGCACCGCTTAAACGTCTAATAGTGAACTCGTGCATTGGTCCATGGTCGAGGATTCCCGAGTAGCTCCTCGGAAGGTTGTCCGCATTCAGCGGATTTGCATTTCGGGCTAACTCCGAACTTTTTGGAGGTTGATCTTCATCCAGAAGGCAACCATACGGTAGGAGATTGTGGACTAGCAATTGCCGCTCGGAATCGCGTTGTTGTTGGCCGAAAAGATAGTTCGCAAAATTGTCCTGGATCTCCGAACTGACTCCGATATAATGCCGTCGATAGTTCGAGGGACTAATCTCGCCATTCCTACTAGGGCTCGCATTACCACGGGTGTTGATGATCCGACTAGCCCACCGAAATGTTCTGGTGGAATCGGTTGATGGTCTTGTGGCTTCGAACGTGAATCGATAGCAGGGTCACCACCGGAGGCCATTTGCTGCTTAATGAACCACTCTTCAACCTTTTGTCGGCTGCTTGCATGGCTCATGGCTTGCATCAGTGCTCACCGAGAGCTCGAAGTGCTAGATCGGCCAGTCCTAGTGCTATCGGGGGGCGGAAGAACTTTTGGAACGCTATCGGCACAGATTAAATCTCTGGATCAGTGTTGTAAGCAATCACGGTAGTCGAAACGTGTTCGCCGATATTCGGCAGCGCTTCTCTTAAACATTCACAACACGAACGATCAAACGAATGTTGAAAAGAAAAATGTCAATTGAATGTCACTGACCACGATAGCTTCACTAGGAAACGTTACGGTTTTGTTTGTTTCTGTTCTGCTTTCACTGTATATGTGTCACATTCGACATAACAGGCAAAATCAAACTATTCATGTTGTTTGTAATCCGATGTCGGAATTCTATGCAAAACTTATGACATATGCAAATGTCATCGTGTCGGACAACATTCAGTTGACACTTTTTTGTGTTTGGAGACGTTCATTCTAAAGCTCGTGCTGTGATGCTGACAATGGCAACGAAACGAACGTCGCGCAAAACGTCGAATGTTTACAGCACTGCTCTGGCTCGTGCTGTAGCTTCATCCACTTTCGCGCAATAAGAATAATACTAGTGCTTGCATTCTCCGCCCTGTAGGGTTTCATTCTACTTCGTCGTAAGCGCTATTATTCGTCGTATCAAACTTAAAATACAGACAAACAGACGTAACACTGAAGAAATTTCCATCGACCACGCATTTAACGATCATTTCAATTTCGCTATGTTTCAAATCTCACAACCAGAGGCGCGCGCATCGTTTTCCTTCGTGTTTGACGTTTCACACTACCGCCATCTGCAGGTCTTGTTGCACAAAACAGCGTTTCGTGCAAAATGCTCACCAGATGATGATGGTGTAAACTGGGCGATGGATTTTCATGGAATTTGTTCTAAGCGTTACGTCTGTTTGTCTGTGCTTAAAATGTTTCACTACGGCGGATATTTCAACTTACCTCTGCAGCATAGATTCATTTTCCAAGTATAATTTTGTGAAAGCTGTTATGGTTCACAGTGATGCATATTGAACTGAACGCGAGCCAAAAGTGAACTGAACGCGTTCTAATTTTGCTCGAGAACCTAGCAAGCATTGAACTCTTGTGCAAGATTCTGCACCTGCTCAAGAACGGCCCGTTCACTTTAAAATGCACAACGAAGCTGAAAACCATAAAAAAACTACATCAGAACATATTGCGTTCATGACATTACAAATATATTGAACCATTTAAGTTTCCTAACATGTTTGCTAAACTTCCGCATTCAAATATGTCGTGTATCTGCCATAGAGATAGTTTCCATTTCACGTTCAGTTTTTAGCTCGCACGGGTTCAAATTTTTGAACTGCTCATTGTTCAAGCCTACTTGATCCCTCGTTCAAAGGTTTGAACTGGAACGCAAACTGAACGCGTTCAAATGCAACACTGATGGTTCATACACTTTTACACCAAAAAATGCAATAAAACTACTGTATTTCGATAAATAACTTCAGTTATCCACTTTGCACTTTTACACTGAAATCACATGGACTAACACGATTTGAGAGAAATGCTTAGCGATCGACACCAGTCGCACCACTTTATGATGCAAGTTTCTTCCCGCCCCCCTGTTTGACTTACTTCGCCAGGCACTTAATTTCACTGTGGAAAACCTTCGTACTTCTTCACTGAATGATTTCATTCCAATCAAATGCCGTAAAAGTTCTATAATTCACAAAATTTTATGAAACTTCCTCAACGACCGTGTAAAATTGAGAATGTAAACAAAGTTCAAGCCGTCGTAACTGAGAAAAAAAAGCTTATGCGCATCAATGTGTGCGCGACGCCCGGCGTAAATAACAATTCCTTTGATTGTGTTTTTTTCGCTGCATTGTGAGCAAATGTCATAATAGTTCGGTCAAAAGGAACTGTGTTAATATGTTTGAAATGAATTTTGATGGCGACACTGAATTATTAGTATATAGAATAATATATAAATTATTATACATTAATATTTCATCAAGCTGAAGGAATGGAGGGATATGCCCGTGATCTATATGTTCTAGTAAAACATTTTATAATACCGTTGATATGTTGTTTTGACCACTCCCTATATCACAGTGAGCCGTAAGCTGTAAGACGAATCTGAAAACTGATTGCGACAAAAATGAAAACGATACGACGAATTGAAAATACGGCCAGATAATTTCATAGCATTATTTCCAAAAAGACGATCAAGATTTATCTAAATCTTATTATACAATGCGAAAGCCGTTTTGGGAAAGAATTGTTTGGCATCGGTTTGTATCAGCATCATTCATTGCAATACTGGGGAAATTGGAAGGTCTCACTGATCAAAGCTCAATACGATGCATACTAGCACATCACCCTACCATATAATACTCCGCATTGTTGGGCCGCTTACATATCGCACAATCGAACTCTTCACCGTGCTCCACGTCTATCAACGAAGGCTCAAAATCCCCGATTTGCTCATCAACACGAAGTGCACCGTCACTGGAAGTCGGTTGGGTACCCCTGTTAGCTGCACTTTGGGTCGCTCGAGCTTGCGCCCGAGTTTGGCGAAGAAATGATCCTTGCTGATGCCTATAAGTTCTTTGATGGTGGTAAGCTATTAACTTTTACGTATTAACTTCGATGGAGCTTACCACCATGAGAGTGTTGCTGTCGGGATTACCTTTCGGAGATCTTCCTAGCAAAATTCACCTTTTTGCCGGTGATAATTAGCTCAAAGCTGTAAATTTTTATTCATAATTACAATAGCGTAAGATAGAACATCTGTAAATAATTTATTTTTAACTAGTACTTTGAGTTGTTTAAGAAAGGATTTCTAATTCACTTTTTGTAATTCAATATCAACTACAGATCAAAACAATGAATATAAAATTATCTTATCACCGTCTCTGACAGTTCCAATACGCACTCACACTTTCGTGCGCATAGGGTTGAAGTTTCGGGGGGCGTATCGATAGACGGATTCTTTGCATTACATCACGTTTATTTGTGTTTGAATTCCGCATTTAAGTAACCATTTGAGAAGGTAATTGATTCAGTTTTCTCAGTCCACAGATGCAAGTTATACATTTTTAATATTTTTCTACTATATGCAGTTGCACGACTTTAAATGATATCGTTGTGTCGTATTTTCAACATTTTTTATTACCCATCAAACGAACCCGCAATCGTACGTTTTATAATATGCAGTTTGTTCTGAAAACATTTCAAAAGTTCAATAAAGCTTCAGCAGCAAACATTACAAAATGAACTACCCACTGCTATCTACCTTCTGGATCTTAGCGGCTGTGATCAGTCTCTACGCCCCACTAATCTCATCCCAAAACTGCTGGCACATCATCAACGTCCAAACGGGTCAGTATCTACAGTCGCCACAAATGGCCAATCAGCAAAACGTCTGGTTGTCGCACAACCGCACGGATTCTTCCTACTGGAAACTCGTCCCGCTTCAGCGAGGAAACTTCTACATTGTGAACCGGAAATCTGGCCTGTATCTGGGAATGCCTTCGGACGAAGAATTTGCCGTGTTGAGATCGATGGGAGCCGGCCGTAGGAAATCCGGAAAAGCTCAATCGGCCACCAGTTTCCAGTTTAGGTTGCACGATCGACAAGGGGAGATTGTGAGCACCGCCGGGAAGGCGTCCCTCTATGCGGAAATCTGCGGCGGAGGAGTTGACGGGAAGGTTAAGGCTACGGCCCGATGTGGATTACCCCAGTGCCAGTGGCGTTTCGAAGGCTATACTTGTGATTGATATAATAACGTAAGTCTATTTCAGCAATAAAGTTCTGTTATACACCAGATGGTTTGGTAATAGTTAGTGAATGGGTCGGTTGTGATTTGGACAGTGCTTCCTCCTTGTCCCAGTGTTTGGACAAAAAGGAAACCGTTGTTGAACACCGACTGAAGCTGTAACTTCGATGCTCCTTCTTTGGTTTGGATCGGACGAAATTGGAAAGAACGATCGAGAGTTTCATTGAGGGCTAAGCGCGTGCCGTTGGAATCTGCCTTCAGGAATTCCAGCGTGTTGGCATTCTGTATGTAATTCACTCCTCCGTATGAGGGTTCCATGGTCCACAGGAAGTTGGCCGGTGGATTGCTCGAAACTGTTGCATATTTTGCTTTGGTGGTGGCATTGAACACTTCACTGGACGTCATAGACTTCCCGGTGGCCACATGAGTTATTTTGTAACATTTCTTACTTGGAGGAGATGGTGGTGGACAGTAGCGGTTGTAGTAACAGGTACGATAGCACGGGTACCGATAGAAATTCCACGGCGTGCAGCCTTGCTGCGTTGAACATCCAACAGCATAGCATCCATTCCAAGGGGGAATGTTATGGCTGGAAGAAAATGGCAATAAAATAACTGTTAAAGTGATAATGGTTTGAAGCATCGTTCTTAACCAGTGAGTATCCCGTTGAGAACTGATATGAGAAGTGATCATCTTGATAAATACCGGTCACAATCAGTCGATGCATATGTTCCATGTTTGATCAGCTTGTCGGACGGTTTAATCCAACTTGTGCATAATCAATGAGAAATGTTTGCTCGGAGTTGCATATGTAATACTGACAAGGAAAGAAACACTTCCATCTTTTGCAGATTTGTTAGTTTTAAAAAGTTGTTTATTTTGTATTTATGCAGTGAAAGAAGCATATTTATTGTAAATAAAGTTTTATAGAAAGTTAACAAAAAAGAACTAAATACGCACTCAAATCCGAGAGAAAATGTAGGATTATGTCATGCTTCAGAAGAAGGGAGGAGCTAAATGGTAAAGTTCGTAATCATTTTTTAGTTTTAATTTATTAAAATTAAAAAATTGACGATTCAAGCTCATATTGATAAAAGGCCCATTAGCTACATTTTATTCAGATCTTTACATACTTTGGTGTTTCCACATTTGATGAATTGCGACAATATTGTCCTTGTTCCAAGAGATCTAATATTTTCCTTTAACTTTCCAACATAGATATCTGTACAAAAGTATTTGAATCCATTAAGTTTTTGCTGATTATTGGAACTAAAAAATCGCACACATGCTCGTACATGATGCTTGCGTTGTTCAATTAAACTTTAATAGTATGTTATCGAAGCTCTAGACGTAAAGCGAAAAAACAGTTGTGTGGATACCTTTAACGAAACTGAGAGGGTGTTTAAGGGCTGTATATGACACATCATATCGTCTTTTCTGTTTCAATATAGAATGAATTTCTTAGTAATGAACTGAAAATACGATCGAAGCTTTATTGTTGCTACCTTGCTTACCTACATTTTCTCCCAGCAAACCAGAGATCATATAAGGATGTTCATTTCAAATTGTATAAATGTACAATTTTCGTTGGAATTGGATATGATGCAAAATTTAATTGATTGAAATTGTTAATGAAGTCATCAATTTCATCTGACTTGAATTTGCATCTTATAGAATTCCAATTTAATCTGACCAAATATGTAATTTCTTACTGCCATTCCATTACGATTTCTTTTTTACTTGGTGTGATTCTATTATAATCATCAATGTGAGATTACATATAAGTCCATCTGATGTAGAGATAAAGTTATACAAGGCAAGAACCCAACATAAACAGAAAAGGTGGAATTCATCGACATAGGTATTGACTTACCGGTTAAAAGAACATCACCGTTCAACAGAAAAACGATGAAATCACTTTGAATCAGTATTTTCGTACGATGTCTATAATAAATTGCTGCACTTCGTTCCAACTGCAAACGTTAACATGAAACCTTCAGTGTTGCACTGGTTTGGTCTTTGCCAAATGACAATTAAGAGTGGTAACATTCACATACGATGCTCTACAGTGTTTCATTTATATTAGCCTAAAGACCTGTGCGTGGTATAGTGGTAGTGTATCAGGCTAGTAATCTAAAGGTCAGTGGTTCGAGGCTTGTATCGTGCTATTTTATTTGTTTTTACTTTATTTGTTTGTAAAAATTAAGTCATATAAACTGCAATACACAATCATACATGAAATTATAGTGAACGCCAAATCAAATTGTCTGGAGTTGTATTGACCATGATAAATTCTCTGAAATGTACGTATATGGCCTCCAGATTTGTGCGAATAGAGGGAATGTGTGCATTTTATACAATCTGTTTTTACCGAATAAGCGTTCACTTTATTCGCTTGCAGTCTCAGTTATGTGAACATATTTGTTGGCTGGGCTGTCTTCGTACACCCACCGCTTCATCGATAATTCTCTGCCAAGCAGAATGCTTGTCACAGCATTCCAATCACTTTTCCCCCGAAATCCTCATCGGGGGATTCTACTTAAGCGACCCAGCTTTCCATTTTTCACGTGAAAACCAACCCAAATCCGAACGCTACTTAAGCATTCCACCCATGCACCAATTGAGACTAAAGTGATTCTCCATTCTTAAGAAAATAAAATTTCGCTTTGTTCCCATTTAGTACCTATTCCTTCGAGTAGCTAGTGCGGGAGGGACGAAGGCTAAACTGTCTTTCGTTTTCGATTCTCGTTCTCTTTTGCCGATTTTTCAAATGGCTTCCAACAGCGACATTTCGCAGACGCCACCCATCTTAACTACTTTGGCTGCTCCTGCTGCTTCTGCCGTGGCACTATCTCACCGTGATCCCGAGAGGGTGCTTCCGGCTGCAACTCCCCCCCCCCCACTCCCAGCTCCACTCTCGGCGCTTAACAACATGGGTGAAATTTAAAATGTAAAATCTTGAAAATATAATTTGCATATTTTATAGAGCTGATATTTATTCAAATTGAAGTTTAAAAGATAATACAAAACGGTATTTTGTCGCTGATACTGGTGTTCCGCAGCACTTTTGGTCGCTGGCTTCGTCCGTCGCACAGTGGTGCCGTTCATAGGGCAAAAATCGCATTGGCTCGATAATACCTGTAAAGTAAATAAAAACCCAGACAAACAGTGATCGTTTATAGATTACAAAAATGTACCGAAAATTAGCTTATTTTAATTCAGAGCATGTTTTGTGGAAGATAATCATGCTAAATATGAACGTTTTGTGAATTTTGACCAAACATGCGAAAATTACATATTATAAAGTTTTGTTCTAGAACACTACGGAAAAAAATACTGCAACGACATGTTCGTAATAGTTTGTCTTTTTGTGTGGAAAACATTTCGTCCGGTTGCACTGAGCAATTCATTATAAGATATACAGACCTCCCCCAAAGAATTATTTAAACTCTGCAACATCAACATTCTCATTGAGTCTCGTGTATGCACTGCTCTTTGACAGATGTAAACAAATGCATACACGGAGCTGTCACATGATAAGCCCTATCACGGTGTCTCTGGTAGAAAACATTAATATAAAAAAATCAGTATCGATGAAACACCCACCAAATGAAAGCTTAGGCTTTCCCCTTTCATTTGAGACCGGTTTGAACATGTTCTATCGGGGGGTCCTGAACATTTTTTTTTATTTTAGTAAGAGATACGTACCATAGGTGATCTTCTACCACCAATAGTATGATACAATGAATCGCTTGTACCGTATGATGACAACTCAATAGAACCGTAGAAGGCCATGACAAATATTTCTGGACACACATTTGAAAAGGGCTGGAGAGGTCTTGAGCCTTTTTTCAGAAACGTTGCTGTTGAGCCCTTTTTAGCTCGCCCATGCAAACTAACACCACTATCAGAAAGATTAGTGTTGCTCTTCCTGATAGTAGTATTGGTAAGCGTGATCGAGTTGAATTGGGGCTCAACAGCGTCTTACAAAGACATTGTTTACCTATGTCGATGTGCCCTTTTTAAATGTTTGTTCAGATTTCCATAAAACAAGCTTGTTTTTGTTTTGGCAGTGTTGCTGTTCAGTTGATTATAAATTCAGTAAATAGTAGAATTGAATATCTTTAATTAAAATTTATTCATTTATACAAAACTAAAATGGTTGTAAATAGTATTTAAAATTTTGAATGAAAAAAATGTTTAGAGATTTGAAAGATTTCCAATAAATAACCATTATTTAGATTCAGTTGTATGCTACCGTCTTAAAATTCAAATATATTTTCATAAGATATTGCTTTTTACGATTAGTAATAACCAAAGCGTTTGAAAACATTTACTCATGGATCATTACATTACCAATGGTTTCACAGATTGCAAAAACAACTATATTGGCATCAATGGTAGGGAAATCGGCGCTGCGTTATAACGCGAGTTATTGGTGCTTGTGTCGCGTGATAAGTTTATAAATTCATTGTTTTGGGTCAACATTTTGGTTTGCTGATCAGAGGTATGCCTGTTAATAATTACAATAAATATATCCCAATTTTACACCTAATAATAAATATATATATTTACACTACACTCTGTCAGGAGACCTGAAACATGAAACCGAAAAGCCATGAAGACAATCGTTCGAAGATTTGCGTATTGTGTTTAAAGAATTTGTGTCTGCAACCGTTATCAGCAATAGTGGTTGATATTATTGAACAGCAAATACTTAAACGACATCAGGATTACAGTCTGGTATTGTCCTACAAAAATATGTCGAGCTTGCACGATTATTCGTTCAGTAACAGTTCAAACTTTTGAATATAGCACTGTATTAATATAAATACAATTTAAAACCTACCACTCGAAGCATGTAATGATGTGAGAACAACAATCTCACCAAAACTAAAGGGAAAACGTGGTAGACACAGTAATGCAAAGAGTAAGTGCCAATTGAATTGGTTGGTTGTCGAATCTACACGGTTTACCACTCAACTTATTCAACATCTGTGCAACCTAAAAAACCCATCTGTTCGCTGATGACTTGGTTTGGATTAAAAAAAATTTGATTTGAGCACCAGATGAGCGTTGTAGTTGAGCAGCTGTCTAAGGCGTTTGGATGTTGCAATCGCCCCAAACATCGCTTTCAAAATCAGCAGACCTAACCAATCAGTTCAGGGGTTTTTAGTGGTAACACATTTGCACTTTGATTTGGATGATAATGCAGAAACTGCAATAACGTAAATGTAAATGCAAATAAATGCGTTCAGCGGCCTTCCTTAGCCGAGTGGTTAGAGTCCGCAGCTACAAAGCAAAGCCATGCTGAAGGTGTCTGGGTTCGATTCCCGGTTGGTCCAGGATCTTTTCGTAAAGGAAAGTTCCTTGACTTCCCTGGGCATAGAGTATCATCGTACCTGCCACACGAGATACGAATGCGAAAATGGCAACATTGGCAAAGAAAGCTCTCAGTTAATAACTGTGGAAGTGCTCATAAGAACACTAAGCTGAGAAACAGGCTCTGTCCCAGTGAGGACGTTAATGCCAAGAAAAAGAACGTTCAGGGGTTAGTTGATTATGTGACGTCCAAAAAGGAGGGTTGGCCTGGGCAGTTCGATCTGCAAGCGATGGAGAAGGGTCCTTCAATCATTTACCCTGTCGATTATCGAGCATAATTCCGACGTCATCGGGACTCAAGGCCGATGTAAGGATACTGGCGTAAAAATACTGTAGCTGTTTGCTGTTGCTTTTGGCGTTCCAGAAAAATATGTCAATATTGAGAAAATGTGGAAGACACTGTTGCTTTTGAATAATTTTGGGTGCTCCATTGCTGGAGATTTGAAAATCGTCAATCTGTTTTTCGTAATAATGGGAGTACTTCAACATTTCCTTGCCCAAACTGCACCACACAAAAAAGATTTATCCAATTTAGCTGGTCATCTACGAATACTTTGTCACATACGCGTCCGCGAAATGGAAAAGTCTCGGCTCGGACCATTAACTGGCGGAGCAGTTCTTCTATTGTATTTACTATCCACTGCTCCAAATTGATCCAAATAATGTCGAGGAATGGGTAAGCATCAGCAGTTTGATTGTGTGATTCATAAAGATGACCTTAAAATAATTCTTTTATCACAGGTGAGGATCATCAGTTGCTAACGCCACAACAAAAGTGGATTCACCAGATGAAACTGTCAGAAGCTTTTGAAAAATCGGCATGATTTGGAAGTGTAATGGGATCTAAGTTTGCTAGCAATTGTAATTTATCGTACTGTTCTGTAAATTCTCTCTTTTAAATGAAAAAATGTATTTCAGGCGCTTGATCATTCTGATCAGGTACATAAAAGTTGTTTTCAAATGAGTCTGGATGATGATTTTGCAGAAAAGTTGAGAACTTTTCAAAAACGTGGATTGCTTACCAAATAGCTCGAAGTTCCATATTTCCGCTATCATATCCCGGAGTTTTGTGAAATCACAGGAAGTGGTTTGAGCAAATACGGGAAACAAGCCAGTGAAACCGTGCATTTCGATTTTCAAGTTGCTTGGAATCATGTTAAGGTTCCGTAGAACTCCGAAGCATATGATCGACAGCTTCTTTGAGCTGTAGTAATGTACAATAGTGAGCATTTGTAAGCCGTATTATCTGTATTTACTTTATCGGTATGTCGTGTATATAATTGGTTTAAATAGAATGGTATAATGCTAAACCTAAATCCTTTTTATTAATTGGTTAACTATTCGTAGTACAATTTCTCATGGCTACCTAGATAAGCATGAAAGAAAATGACTGTGTAAACCATAATTAAGAAATCAGTACTGAAAAAACGGCATTGTACTGTTTAGAAAAAAATGTTCAGGACCCCCCGATAGAACATTTCCAAACAGGTCTCAAATGAAAGGGGAAAGCCTAAGCTTTCATTTGGTGGATGTTTTAGCGATACTGATTTTTTTATATTAATGTTGTTCTACCAGAGACACCGTGCTATATATAGATGTGTGTTTTTTTACATATATATGTGCATTTTTCTTACCTTTCGATTAAGTTCTGCGTATGCCATTAAAAGCGGGACGAACATCGCTGGACTTGTTTTAAAAGTTCCATCGAAGTGTAATATCGTGGTCTTCGTGTTCGCCAGAGCTTCAATGGTGGAAGGTACTACGAAAATCAGTGTTCCTTTTGTGGGTCATCCCACACATCCTTGGTAAATATGACGTCCTCGAAGAGTTCGCAAGCTAGTCGCTTTCTCTGACATCATAAGCATGTTGGAATCAATGGCTGATGTAGGCACCCTGGGGAAAGTTTTGCTTCTTGCCAGCCGAATCATATACTTATATGAAATATATAAAATCCCAAAGTTGTCTGTCTGTCAGTAACGCTTTGAAATGTTTCACCGAACCCTTTCATTGAGCGCTGCAACAGCAATTTAAGAGCACTACAACAGTTACAATCGTAGATTGTAGCACAATACAACATCTGTTTGACAGATTTTTCTGGAACATTGTTCTTCCCAATTCGTACAATATTTTCAAACTTTTCATCATTATCGTGTGTTTTGTTGTTCGGTCGAGCTTGAATTCGTTTGGGGTTGAAAATATGGTTTAGGGACGATTAAAATATGACGTCCATCGTTTTTCGGGATTTCTAGACCCCCCTCACCCCTCTGTCACGCTTTTTCCAATACCTCATACACGTACTGTCACACTTTCGTAGACCCCCCCTCCCCCAAATGATGGACGTCATTTTTGAATGATCCCTTAGAACGAATTTCGCCAGTTCCAACTAAGGGCAACTTCACCGGTGGTCCAAATCACTGGTTGGTTCCACATTTTTGGACCATGATAAAAATTGGAGCTTGCACCGGTGTTGCAAATGATGTTCCAATTTTATATTATGTGTATTATATGTAGGAAATTCCTCCGTGGATTGCGTTCAGGAATTCCTCCTGGGATTTGCTTCAGGAATTTCGTACAAGAATTACTTCGGAGAATTCTAGCATTTTCTCCCGAAAAACCTTCAAGAATATTTTTTTTTCAGAGTATTCATTCGGGAATTTCCTCCAAGAATAGGGTATTGTAGCAGGTATTTCTCCGGGGATTTTGTCTAGAAAATATTCCGGAATTTAATTCATGAAATGAAATGAAATTCATTATGAAATTCCTCCAGACATTTTAACCAACAACTCTTCTGGGTATTTACTAAAAGAATTCATTAGAGGATTTCCACCAGGAGTGTCTCTTGGAATTTGCATCAAGAATTTCTCCGGTGATATTTTCATTTTTTTTCTCTTCATTCCTCCAGGAATTCCTCGAAGAATTTTGTCCATAAACTCATTTAAAAAATGCTTCGAAGGTTTTCCCCAGAAATTTTTTCAGGATTGTTTTAGAGAATTTTTATGGATATTTCTGCAGGGATTTCGTCCAGAAATCCTTTCGGGGAATTTCTACAGGAATTCCTTATGAGATTTCCACCAAATATTCCTGCGAGAGCTTCTTTCAAAAATTCTCTGGGAATCCCTCCAGGAATTCCACCGAAGATAACGATTTCCACCAAGAATTTCTCCAGGATTTCTCCGCGGTTTTCCTACATGATGTTTTCATGGGACTTCATCTAGGATCGCCTCCAGAAATGTTTGCAGGGATTTCTTAGAGCAATTCCTTCTGGACTTCCTCCAGGAATTCCTCCGCAGATTTTCTGCTGATATTCTTCCGGGGATTTCCTCATAGAATTCATCCGGGCATTTGCTCCAGAAATTCAACCGGAGATTTCTTCTTGAAATTCCTCCGTAGTTCCCTCCACGAGATCTTTTAGAATTTTTGACGGAAGTTCCTTCTGAGCCCACCGATAATTTCGTAAGAGTTCCTTCGAGAATTCTATTGTTGTTACTACGGGAATCCCTTCGGAGCTACACCGGGAGTTCCTTTGGATTTTTTTTCATGGATTTTCTTTCAAAATTCCTTCAGCAATTCCTTCAAAGGGATTTCTTCAGATTTCCTCCAGGGTGTCTCCTGGCTTTTTTTCCGGAATTTCTCCAGGAGTTCTTCAAAATTCTAGTAATACCTCGGAAATCCTCCAGATTTGCACTAGGAATTTTTCACGATTTTTTTTCGAAAAATTCCTTACATTTCCTCCGCGAACCCCTCCCGAGTTTCTCAAAAAATTCTCAAGAGTTTCTCCGGGAATTCCTCCAGAATTCCTCGTGTAATTTCACCGGAGTTCCTTTAAGATTTTTCTTGAGTTTTTCCAGAAACTCTTCCAGATTTCCTCCGGCAATTCCTCTGGTCTTCATCCAGCAAATTCTCGTAACTTTCTCTAGAGTCCCCAAGCGTTTGCTCTGGATTTTATCCAGTAATACCTGGAAAATGGTTTTGGAGATCCATCGGGAATTCTTACGAATATCCTCTATAGTTTCTCCAGGAATTTTTCCGAAGCTTCTCAAGCAATAACCCCGGAGTTCCACCAGAAACGCCTCCGGAGTTCTTTCAGCAACGCATCCTGGAAATCCTTAGGCACTCATCCGGGGATTTTCGCGAGGGATTCCTCAGGGTGATTCTAATAGTAATTCCTCCGGAGATATCTCCAAGAACTCCTCCGGGGATTTTCTCCAGGAATTCGTCAGGAGATTTCCAACAGTAATTCTTTCGAGAATTTTGTCTAGAAATTCGTCCGAGAATTCCATTTAGAAATTCCTATTCCAGAAATTTCACCGGGGGTTTCTTCCGTCAATTTCAAGTTTAATTTCCGTTAATCTTCCGGGGACTTCCTTCACGGATTTTCCTCCAGATTTTCCTGCTTAGATTTAATCCAGGAATCTCTCCAAGAATTATTTCTTCTGATTCTTCTGGAGATTTCAAGGATTCATCCAAGGATTCATGCGTGGATTTTCGCAAAGAGTTCCCCAGGGGAATTCCAAAAGCAATTTCTCCGTGGATTTCATCCAGGACTTTCTCTGGGGATACCATTCAGGAATTTCAGATATTTTCACCCGAAATTACCTCGAAGGCTTTTTTCAGAGACTTTATCCGGAGATTTACTCCAGGAATTCTTCTGGGGATCTGTACCATGAATAACTCCGGAGATGTCTTGAGAATTTCTTCGTAGTTCATCCAGGATTAGCTTCGCTGTTTATCAAGGAATTCTCTCAGAGATCCCCTATGAATTCCTCCGGATTTCCCTCAGGATTTTTTTCAGAATACTTGCCGGAATTCATTCGGAGCTCCATCTGGAATTTCTCCAAAGTTTAGTAGTTACTACGGGAATTTCTTCGGAGCTCCACAGAGAAGTCCTACGGGTTTTTCCATGGATGCTCAAGAAATTCTTCCATTGTCCCTTCAGAAATTCCTCGAATTTCCTTCATAAATATCTCAAAGCTCAATATTTCCTCCTGTTTTTTTGGGAATTTTTACAGAAATTTTTCAAAGTTCTCTTCATTAGTTCTTTGGGAATCATCTGCAGTTCCACTACGAACTCCCCTGGAGTTACTTCGGAAAATTATCTACATTTCCTCCGGGAAATCCTCCAAAGTTCCCCAAAAAATCACAAGAGTTTCTCTGTGAACTACTCTAGACGTTCTCCGGTAATTCCTCCGGAGTTCCTCCATGATTTTTTAAGTTCTTCTCTGGGGATTTCATTATGAAATTCTTCCAGACATTTTCTCAAGGAATTCCTTACGGGATTTTCTAAGAACATTTATCCGCGCATTTCCCATAGGAATTTCTCCGGAGATTTGCACTAGGAATGGATCATTGTAGGTCGTTTATTTGGAACTCACCACATCAGAGCAGCGACACCACCGTATATGGGATTATACCGTTTGCCGTTTTGGTTATTTTAATGATCCATTTCTCCAGGGATTTTTTGCAGAAATTCCTACGGATTTTTTTTCTAAGATTAGGAAATTTTCCACAAGAACTGCTCTGGAGATTTTGTTCAGGAATTCATTAATAAATTCCCTCAAAGATTATCTCCCAAAATTTGTTTCGGAGATTTTTTTAGAAGATTTATCCGGAGATTTCCTCCAGGGATTCCTTCGGGGATATCCCCCTAGAGCTCCTCAGTGGATTTTCAATAGTATTTTCTTCGAGGATTTCGTCCAATATTCCACCGTACTTTCTTCAGGAATTTCCCTGCGAGTTGCTCTAAGAATCCCGCTGGTACTTTTCTACCGAATTCTACTCAAGAGTTACTCAAAAATTCTTATCGGGAGTTCCATCAAGGATTCCTAAGTCCGTCTCCTAGGTTATAGTTCCTCCGGGAATTATTCGATAAGCTCCACCAGGAGTTCTACTGCGCAGAGATAAATACGCAAAAAGCCAAGAATTCCTAAGTCCGCCAGAAATCCCCAGGATGGATGAACTCTGTCAGGAACTCCTTTGAATATTTTGCGGTATGTTTAATACGTGATTCTTACGTGAATTTCTACAGAAACCCCTCTCGGGATTCAGAGTAATTTAATTTTTCTACAAGCATCACCAACATGTTTGTTTTTGTGATCACGTTCGAAATGGATCGGAAAAAAATACAACAACGGTATATGCTCGTGCGGTTTGGTCTTTTTTTACTGGTCTTATTAATTTTGACAGGTCTATTTTTGGAATATATTTAGATAAAAAAATGGACCACCGATGAAGTTGCATTAAGGTTCAATTCATGTTCGACAAATGCAATTGGGATCAATGTGCGCGAAATTGGGATCAATGTGCGCGAAATATTAGTTTTATTAATTTACAGTGAGACCTCCATGAGTCGATGTTCCATGGCTCGATATCGACTCATGGATGCATACTGCTTTATGCTTAGGGGCTGTCCATTGATTACGTAAGGGTTTTTGGGGGAAGGCGGGGATTGAGGTTTCTTACGCGTTATACTAATTGTTATAAATGTACATACCAAAAGTCTTTCCATGGGGAGGGGTTGAAAAACTGCCAAATTGTATTACGTAATATATGGACATATCGGAGATGAACCAGCCAAGGGCTAGAATCTCCCTAATAAAGATAAATAATAATAATAATAAATGGACAGCCCCCCACTATGATGGTCCCCTAAAACAGCTTTCCAAAGCATTCCTGTATATACACTACCCGTCATAAATACGGACTCGCTAAAATAAGTATTGCAACACTCAGCTGAATATTGAATCACCCTGAAAAGTTTAGCATCACCTCAAAACAGGTTAATTCACATTGCTATATCTCGAGATCCTTACGACTTGCAAAGAAGCGATCTTCAGCAAAGTTGTTCAGGGGATCAAGAACATCCGGAAAGCGATCAGTTTAGTTCGCGATTTTGCCGCTAGGTGGCGCTACTGAGCATGTAAAATTGAGCATTTCAAACTAGTTCTAGCTTGTGATCCATAAGAGATAGAAAGTTCGGGTCTTCGGCAAAGTTGCTCAGGGGTTCAAAGACATCCGGAAAGCGAACAGTTTAGTTTGCGATTTTGCCGCTAGGTGACGCTAGTGAGCATGCATTCAAAAATGTAGTGTCACATGACATGAATCATTTGGATATAAAGCGAATCATATGTGAATAAAGTGAACAAGAATGTAATCGGTTCTGAATTACTTGTATATGAAGTAAATATTATCTTAAATACTTGACTATGTAGTGAATCAGACATGAACCACATGAAGTGATTCTCACCTGAAACACTTGAATATGAAGTGGATTGGACATGAGTCTCTTGGATATGAAACTAGTCAAATCTGAAACACTTGAATACAAAGTGAATGAGACCTGAATGCCTTAAATTTACTTCAAAAATCAAACATCAATCACTTGGATATTGAACTAATCAAATCTGAAAAACGTACATAAAGATATTCAAGCATGAATCACTTGAAAATGAAGTGAATCAGCCCTAACCTGCTTGAACATCAAGTCATACCTGTAAAAGTGTTAAATTCTAGATAAATCAAACCTGAACTACTTGAATATCAAGTAATGCGTACTTAAAATAGGTGAATATGAAGTGCTTCAGAGAATCAAACCTGAATCACTTGGATATGAAGCGAATCAAACATTAATCACTGTAAATAAATCCTAAATCTCTTGAATATGAAATCAATCAGACCTGAATCACTTGTACATAAAGTGAATCAAACTTGGAACATTTGAAAATGAAGTGAATCACTTGGAATCATTTGAACATCAATGAATCAAACATAAAACAGTCGAATATGAGTGAATCAGATAAGAATCACTAGGATATGGAGCAAACTGAATCACTTGAAAATGAAATGAATCAATTCTGAATCACTTAATAATAAAGTGAATCTGACGTGAAACACTTACGGGTATGAAGAAAACTAAACTTGAATCTATTGAATATAAAATCAATCAATCCTGAGTCACTTGAACATGGAGTGAATTTGACATGATTTTTGTTTACTCCATGTTCAAGTCAAACCTGAATTTCCTGAATATAGAGTGAATCAAACCCGAAAGACATGAATATAAAGAGAATAAGACATCAATCACTTGGATATGAAGTCAATCAAACTTGAACCAAGAAGAGACTCTGACTTGAATAATTTGAATATGATGAATATGAGTCCTGACATAGTCACTCGCACATGGAGTAAGTCATACCAGAATCAATAGAATATGAATCAGATATGATACACTTGAATATACATTTGATCAGACCTGAATCACTTTAATTTAATATGATTCCATCCCTAATCACTTCAACTTCCAAATGTCAAAGGATTTCTGAACAGCATTCTGGAAATTCTATCTTATCAAATTCATAGTGATTAGGTACAGTCAGCCCTCCAGAGTAAACTGTTTCCTTGACTTTCCGAACAACTTTGCTGACTCAAACTTTCTATCTCATCTGGCTCGAAAGATAGAATTTGTTTCATATATATATAATTAAATACGCGTACTAGTGCAACCTAGTGGCAAAATTAGGAACCAAAAAAATTGATACTTGGATGTCCTTTACTTTATTTCTGTTCTTTACTTACCGAAGACCCGAACTTTCTATCTCTTGTGAATCGCAAGCTAGAACTAGTTCAAAATACTCAGTTTTACATGCTCACTAGCGCCACCTATCGGCAAAATCTCGAACTAAACTATCTGTCTTCCGGATGTCCTTGACTTTCTGAACAACTTTGCAGAAGACTCGAACTTTCTATCTCATGTCCCAGTCAACATTTTGGTTGGTATAACTTTTGCTATACATCATTCTATATGAATCAATTCAATCGTATAGAATGCACGAAAAGGCTATATACCTACCAAAGTGGAGGCTATATGCGTACTTGGCACGACTTTTTCGGACTTTCTGCGATCAGATAAACGATGCCACAAAATTTGGATGAAAATAAAAAAAAAGATTCCAGCGAGTCTCGAACGCGGGACCTCTGGATCAAGAATCAGGCACCTAACTACTGTAACACCAAGGGTTGCATATCCGATGGGTGATTGTTTGCCATTATTAATACATGTTTCATGTACAGCGACACATACTTTGTTGTTCTTTGAGGCCCATCGTCAGCAGATAGACAAAGTTTGGATGGCAATTTTTGCTAAGTTATTGCGATGTCATACGATGCTTTCTGGATATATATCAATCCAGAAAGCATCGTATGACATCGCAATAACTTAGTAAAAATTGCCATCCAAACTTTGTCTATCTGCTGACGATGGGCCAGTTCGATCTGTCAGTTTATATAACATAACGCGATTCTATGTTGCACTATTTACGACATGTTTTGCTGTCAACACAGATTGTCGTTTATGAATCGTATTGGGGATTTATATACAACTTGTATTGACATTGATAACGCTTAATATGGCATCTTGTGTGATTCTAATTTTGGACGCATGAATATGTGATTTTGGATACACATTCTTATACGATACGTGGTTCACTGGGGTGGATCAAAAGCTAGAACTAGTTTGAAATGCTCAATTTTGCATGCTCACTAGCGCCACCTAGCGGCGAAATCTACAACCTAACTGTTTGTCTTCCGGATGTACTTGGCCTTCTTAACAACTTCGCCGAAGACTCGAACTTTCTATCTCTTATGGATCACAAGCTAGAACTAGTTTAAAATGCTCAATTCTACATGCTCACTAGAGCCACCTAGCGGCAAAATCGCGAACTAACCCAGCCAACAAATATGTTCACATAACTGAGACTGCAAGTCAATAAAGTGAACACTTATTCGGTAAAAACAGATTGTATAAAATGCACGAATTCCCTCTATTCTCACCAATCTGGAGGCCATATACGTACATCTTAGACAATTCATCATGGTCAATACAACTTCAGATGAATTGATTTGGCGTTCACTATAACTGCGTGTATGACTGTGTGTTGCACCTTATATAACTTAATATTTACAAACAATGAAAATAAAAATAAATAAAAAAAACCATCAGACCAGCCTCGATCATCTGACCTTTAGATCACGAGTCAGATACGTTACCACTATGCCATTCAGCTGTGTAGCAGGATCATGTCCTTAAGCAAATATAAATGCAAAATTGTGTACCATCGTGTTTCGATGTAACCGAACTTAATTGTCGTTAGGCAAATGAATAAGCCAGTGCAACACTGAAGGCTGCATGGATTTATCGAATTCGCACTTGCAGTTGAAACAAAGTGAAGCAATTTATTGGAGACGTTGTACGGAAATATTTATGTAAAGTGAAGTCACTGTGTTGCTGTTGAACAGTGATGTTCTTTTAACTGGTAAGTCAATATGTTTAACAATACCACTTTTGAGGACATTTTCGGTATATGTTGCGGTCTTCCCCTGTATGATTCTATATCTACATCAGATGAACTCATATGTAATCTCACATTGAATATTATAATAGAGTCACACTAAGTAAAGTTGAAATCGTAATGGAATGACAGTTTGAAGTTACATATTTGATCAGATTAAATTGCAATTATATAAGATGCAAATTCAAGTTAGATGAAATTGATGACTTCATTAACAATTTCAATCAATTAAATTTTGCGTCATATCCAATTCCAACGAAAACTGCACATTTGTACAATTTGAAATGAATATCCTTATATGACCTCTGGTTTGCTGGGAAACTGTTCGCTTTCCGGATGTCCTTGATCCCCTGAACAACTTTGCTGAAGATCGCTTCTTTGCAAGTCGTAAGGATCTCGAGATATAGCAATGTGAATTAACCTGTTTTGAGGTGATGCTAAACTTTTTGGAGGTGATTCATTATTCAGCTGAGTGTTGCAATACTTATTTCAGTGAGTCCGTATTTATGACGGGTAGTGTATCAGTATCATCAGTATAATGCCCATTGAGGCGATTGAAAATTTAAAAAATGTTTGAAAATCCAAACTCTTATATGTTTCTTACCCTCCTTACCATAAAAATAGAGTTCTGTGAAATTTTCTGCTTTTTCTGTGGTGATTCAAAGGTAGGTTTGTATGGAAATTACTATGGAGAAATTTTGAGAAATGTTCCAAACACGCTAGTACTGTAATGTAAGTAAATAAAAACTTATCATCCCATAGTGAAAACACATTCTATAAACAGTGATGGAAAGTGGCGAACGCTTCATCTGATATGGAACAAAAACAAAACTAAACGCTCCCGAGCGTCAGAGCGCTGGCTTACTCGCATCTGTCGACTCCCGAGTAACTGAAGCAAAAAGTGATTCGCGAACGTGTTCGGAGCTGCTCAGAGTCATATTGTGCTTTTGGGAAAAAAGCTGCTTACCCTCCGAGATTTATGGTTTTCAAGGGCTTTTGACTACAAACTAGTAGTTTACTATCGATATGATGGTTATACAATTAATTTGTCTGTCAAAACCATACTAAATCACACCTTGCTCGGTTACTCGCGAGTAAACGCTCGCGAGCTTGTTGCTACTTCTTTTGACATGTTCTCCCGAGCAGACGGGTGCGGGCTTACTCACACCTAGCCAGATCCCGAGTCTGTGATGTTTGTTATGCGTTGGTATACACTCGTGAGCTGCTTCGTGATGCGAACTTTTCCAGCACTGTCTATAAACCTTAATTAAAGATGTTCCTGAAGAAACAAATCCCTCTTGAGAAAATTTTGTATGGGCTATAATCCCATTTTTGTAGATGTTTGCAGGGCTAAAACCCCTGTTCCATTATTTAATATTTCGATGAGTCTATGCTTCCTTCTACACAACTGCGATTTCGAAAGATGACAAGAAAATATAAAATACTGCAACACCTATTGAGTAGAGCATTCGACAATTTTTGTAATATTGTAATACAGCGCTTTAAATCATATAATGTTCTGGAACTTTTAAAATGTTTCACAACAGACCAAACATTACAACAGCATTGAGGCCACGTGCTTTTTGGAGTATAATCAGAGTATAAATTTAGGCGATTTTGCTGTCATTAGTATCATGCGTGTAAATGTCGGGTCATGTTAAGGCCCAAGTAAATATGGAGCAGAAGTCAAAACTGAAAAAATAGTTTTCTCACTTTAAGCCAACAAATCGAAAAAAAAAAAATATAAAAGCACACAGCTTTTTGGTTTGGCAAATAAAAGAGTAGTGTCTTTTTTTGTATATTTGGAAAGAAAAAACTGCTATTTTAGTTTTGACTCTCGCACCATTTTACTTGGGTCTTAATAAAATTACGACCATTATCATCATTACATATCCACTGGGACCGAGTCTGTTTCTAGTCATACAACACATTCACTGTTATAAACAGAGAAATTTCTTTGTCCAATTGGAATTTTGCAACTGAACAAGGAGATGATCAATCTTTGAAAGATTATGCATTGCTTTTCGCTTTCAAATTTCATTGGAGCGTGGCTAGCCACGTTGGGTTAGCTAGTTGAGAATAATTTCAAATTGGTTGCCGAAAATCGAGAAGCTATACAAAACTGACGAAAATTAATGAAAACTAAAAGTTTCTCGTGACCCACCAAAAACAAGCTCCCAGGGCATAGAGTATCATCGTACCTGCCACACGATATACAAATGCAAAAAATGTTCAATTAGCAAAAAAAAAAGCTCTCAGTTAATAACTGTGAAAGTGCACATAAGAACACTTAGCTGAGAAGCAAGCTTTGTCCCAGTTGGGACGTAACGCCAGAAAGAAGAAGAATATTCTGAAGAATATTCTGAAGAATTTGTAGAGAAGTTTTAAGAAGAGCCTCAAAGGCAAAGTTGGAAAACTGAATTTATGGATGAATCCATTCTTGATTATTCTATAGCCAATTTTTGGTGAAATTTCTACAATGCAGTGTACTTTTTGTTGGAGAAATACTCAGTAATTCTAGGAAATCCTAAATTAATGAAATACTGGATGATATTTTAAGCTGATAATTGTATTTTAATGCGTACTTATATGGATGATCTTCCAGAAAAATTGTTTAATAGATTTTCTAAAGAATTCTCTGGCACAATTTTTCAAGCAATTTCTTCGAAAGATTTTCTGGTGAGATCATAAAGCGAAACTCTAGGAAAAATCTGTTGAATAATAACTAATAATCTCTGGAATGATGTTTCATGTGAGGAACTCAGTGAAATTGGTAAAGGAGTTCTTGGGGGAAGCACTGAAAAAATATACAAATATTTAATGTTGAAATCCCCGTGGAAATGTTTTTGGTTAAATATCTTCGAAGCTCGTGTAAGATTCACAAGAGTAGAAGCATTAACCTAAGAATGCTAATGTCGCTACTGTTTGTGTTACCATCATCTAGTTTGCCACGAGCTGACAGCTTGAGTACCGGTCCTCGAAATGTCAAATAAATTTTAAAATCATCCATCACTACAACATGGCATGAAACAAACAATGAAAATATACATTTAAAGGTGATAATAAACTAATTCAGTATTGTGAGAACAGCACCGTTAGCGTTCTACTACTAATATTTCTATTAGATAAAGAATGAATACTGTCCATAGTAAATTCACAAATACTGCTGATGTGCAGCGATATGAGACAATATCACAAACAAATAAAATCAATACAAATCAATGAAAACAAAAAAAATGTGAAAATCGTAACTATTGCGACCAGAAGCGCGTCCGCGTTACAAACTCTAATGGAATTAAATGGTATAGTGCTAAATTCGGTTTTTCATCTATTCATTGGTATTCGACTAATGAGAAGAATTTATAAAATGTTATTAATGACAACAACCTCGCGATTGTGTTTAATAGACAAAATATAATGTATTCGGTAATTTTTGATGGTACTTTAAATAGAACAAATGGACCCGCTGTGCTGAAAAGGAGCAGATTTTTTTCCACGACGACAACGAAGTGCGATGACAGTCTGAAGGGCCAAAGGACCATACGCGATGCAGAAGCGTCGCATCACCGCCCGGGCGGAAGCGGATCGCAATCTGGCTCTGTAATATGTAAGAAACTAGCAGCAGAAGCAGCCAATGGTAGTTAGTTTGCCTCTTGAGGGAGAACTGCTTCCGCTATCGCGTTTGGTGCTCGACTCTTAGTTCTGCGAGCTGCGATGGGTTTGATAGTTCACTTTTGGGATGGCGTCTGAGCCGAGAAGGACAAACTTGACGAAGCGAAAAAGCTTTCTTTTATTAAATTTTGGTAAACGAATGATGGGAGTCAGAGGCGCCTTGATGCCATCCAGTCACCTGGAGTAGTTTCCTTCGCGATTCCATCTTCACAGGGAACTGTTACTAGAAGAAATCAGAACATAAGACCAAACTCAACACTCCAGTTTTCTGACTGTAAGAAAAAATGGTGAAATCTAGAGGAATGCTTATCGTGAAATTTCTCGAAAAAAGAGAAATCCAAAAAGTCGAAAGGACAAAAAAAGAGAAATTTGAAGAGGATAATCCAGAGAAATACTAGGAAAAATCTTTGGTGCCATTCCTGTTAGACTTTTTTCCCATGTGTATAAAAGAAATGAGTGAAATTATTCAAATGATACTAAAGAAGGATTTGAAAGAAAGTATAGTATTTTAAGTTCATTACGAAGAATTTCTTTCTACATTCAAACTTTTGAGACCATTTGATATGAAATACACAACCGATAAACACCCTTTTCGTTTTGTGAGCGGTATCCACACACACCTGTTCCGTCGCTTGACGACCAACGATTAGCAGCTGGAGCATGAACATGTTCGCTGAATGGGCTGCACTAACAATTTCCTGACCATCCTCAGCCCCAACTTTAGCAGCAGCAGCCTATGCCCATTTATCTACGGGTCGGAAAACGATTCCGATGTAGAAGCCGCTTTGGTGGCTTTGGTGTGACGTCAAAGAACATCGACATCAGATGACGTATTCCATGTCAAATCGGTCGGTCACTGAACTCGACCATCTTCAATTTATAGTAAAATTTTCACATGTTTTCGGTATGGTAGAATAAGTGTTTTCCATAGATAAATCGATTATTTTGACTGAATAATAACTTCTAAAACTGGGACAGAGCCGGCTTCTCAGCTTAGTGTTCTTATGAGCACTTCCACAGTTATTAACTGAGAGCTTTCTTTGCCATTTTCTCATTCATATATCGTGTGGCAGGTACGATGATACTCTATGCCCAGGGAAGTCAAGGTAATTTCCATTACGAAAAGATCCTGGGCCGACCGAAATACGAACCCAAACACCTTCAGCATGGCTTTGCTTTGTAGCCATGGTCTCTAACCACAGGGTTAAGAAAGGCCCCAAAAACGTTCTATGAAGAAATTGAATTTGTAAATACGTTTTGATGCGAATTTATTGAACACTCGTCATATTTCCTTCTACTGACTTATTGACTTATGTTCTTGATGAAGAACCATGGTGAACTAATAAAAATTACCTATTTTATCATTTTATAAGTTTGTTTTTGCATTAAATTTGAAAAAAAAAAACCGGGAAGATCACTACTTCTTGAGATGAGCTCTGAATAACCATTGTGGTTCAGTATAATTTCAAAACTATTATTTTATCATCGAAACGTATTTGTTCTAACAAAACAATCAAAATTTTAAAAATCGACCAAGTATTGTTCTTAGAAAAACATGAAAAAAAATGTCTTCATCATAGAACCTTGTCCCAAACCCCTTTTTTACATTCTTTTTGATGAAAATTTAAAAAAATATCAAAATAGTGTTTTTGTGTTATTTAAAATTTATGTTTTATTTTTCAATCTTTCTAAGAATATCAATCACGGTTTCTAATAGTTTCGACTTATTCTGGATGGAATTCATCACATCGGATCGCCCTCTGCCCCAGAGTAGGTAAGAGGCAATCAAATAGAATCGAACATAGTTACAGTTTACTTTGCCACATATGAAAGTCTGGAAAGCAGCTTATAGTAAGGTTGGTTACACCAGTCAGCCACCACAGCAGAAGCAGCAGAAGGGTCGTCGTCATTGGTCGGTCAGTTGTTGGGATTTCGATTCAACTGACTGGACAACGGTGATGACCGTCCTGCTGGTTCTGGCTATGGCAATCATTGGACATATTCTGGATGGCGGTGCGGGAGAAGAAGAGAGGGTCTGAGATAGAGGAATTGAACAGTGAAACAATTGAAAGCAAAATGTTGTCAACACGAAACGGGGATTACACTTTGGTCGGTTACTGTAGACAACCATGCTGGGCAGTGTTGCCATGCTTTATTCATGTTGATCAGCAATAAGGTATTCGGATGTTTTTTTAATTCGCATTTTTGGTTAGCTGCTGCCTAAATCTTAGCAAATTTATCAGCAGCTTACAATGTCATAATCCTTATGCAGCCCACAGACGACTCAGACTGTTTGACAAACATTGACACCGCCCCTAGGTGGGTGCTTTGTTTGTCCGTGTGGGAGGCTGCTTGACGAACCAATTTGAGAGTTTGTGAAACCTATTTGACGGTTGGCGAATCGCTCGACCAAAATCAAATAAGTTGGATTTAGCTCAAACCACCGATGGGTGGAGCCAAATGTTTGACGAACGGATCGTACCGTCTGTAGGGATGTTGCACCAACAAACTGTCAAACTTCAGTTTGTTTATGCGTGGCTGGTCATAAGCCATAACATTTTCGATATAGTTCGAGGTCACGATTACAATTGAAAATGTATGAAACAGCAGCAGCACAAAGTTTCTGAAAGGATCCTTTGGACAGTAACCCATGGAAAGTTATTACGATAAAAAGATCCACAGGAGAAGAACAATGCCAGTCAATCTTGCTGGGTACTTGAAGCTCGTTGAGCGGTTCGATTGCACCGTATGTATTGGCCACCACTTCGTTCCATCCATCAGCTTGTCCAGCAGGGCGCTGAGATTATTTTTGTGGATACCTAAACAATCCAGAGCATTCAAGGAATTTTTTAATGTGCCAGAAATAATTGAAATTCTTTCTCAAGTTTTTCCCGTTATTCATTTAGTAATCTCTAAATGATCTCATGAACTTCTAAACAGGCTGGTAAAGGGATTCTATGAATAAAAAATGTATCCAGTAATTCCTCCAAGAATTCTCAAGGCTGGGAGCGAATCACTCTTTAGTGATTTGGTCAATATTCACTATTGGCACCAACAAGTCACTTTTTTCATTATTTATATTTATACATTTCATTCCTTCATAAATTTATCTATCCAGAAACTGCACTATCCTGATGCTATCAGGAATATCTCTTTAAATTTTTTGAAGTTTTTCTTTAGACATTTCTTAAAAAGTCCTCCAGTGATTCTGATAATATTTCCTCAGAAACTCCTCCAGGAATCTCTACAGAAATTTCTTCAGATATTCCTCAAAAAATCCTTCAGAGATTTTTTCAGAACATTCTCCAGCGATTTTCAGATTTTCGTCTGGACCAACATCAAGAAATTCCACGATGAATTTTCCAAGAAACTCTAAAAATTTTCAAGGTGTAAGTTCAGAAATCTATAAATATTCCTATCGTCGAGGGATTACTTCAGGCAATCTTCAAGGAATTATTCCAGATCTTTTTTCAGAGTTATTTGCAAAGATTACTCCATATATTCCTCCAGTCATTTCTGAAGAAATTACTCTGGAATTTTCTCCTAATATTCCTTCAGATATATTTCCAAGGATTTAATTTTATTATTGAAGGATTTCTCTCAGATATTCCTCCAGGGATTCCTCAAAACGTAAGGTTTCCTTCAGAGATTTATTCAAGAATTTCTACAGGATTTCCGTCAAAAAACCCTCGCGCAATTTTTTCAGAAAGTTCATAAGAAATAAATTCAGAAATCATTCCAGGGCTTCCTCCAAACGTGTCGCCAGGGGTTCTTCCATAAATTCTCGCAGGATTTCCTCCAGCGATTACTTCGGAATTGTATACAGGGATTTAGAAATGTATCCATAAAATCTTCCAGGGATGATTTAGAAACTCCACTTTTTTCGAGAAGCTACTCCAAGGATTACTCCCAAAAAATGCTGCAGGGTTTACTTAAGGAATCGCTGAAAACAAGTTTTAAAAAATTCCTGTATATGTTCTTTCAGAAATAACGCCAGGGTTTCATTTAGAAAAATCTTTCTAAGTTTTCCATTCAGAATAATTTCCAAGGTTCTCCTAAATATCCTGCGGAATTTAGTTCAGGAATTCTTTTAAGGATACCGAGTTTCTCAGGAGATCGTACCACAAACTAGTTCAGAAATTAGTACAATTGTCCTACAGCATTTGTTCAGGAATTCCTAGAGAATTTCATCTGAGAATTCGTCTAGGGATTTTTCCAGCTGTTCCTCCTAGAACTATTATTGGGATCCCTTCAGAGTTTCTTCTTGCAATTCTTCTTGGGACTCGTTTATTTAGTTAACGTCTACACAGATAACTAAATGGGGACTCCTACTCTGTTTGGAAATTTCTCCATGAAAACCGCAAAGGATTCATCCAGCAAATCTTTCAGAAAATCGTCCAGGAATATTTACAGGGATTTCGTATGCTGCTCTTGAAGAAACTCCTTCAATGAAGTATCTCAAGGGATTCCACGAAAAATATCTTCAAGTAATTCTACAGGCCTTACTTTAGAAATTCATCTACATTGCAATTCCCAGAACAATCGCACGTTGGAATCTCACTGAATTTTTTCCGAAAAGTTTTTATAAGAAATTCCTGATGGAATCTTTGGAGGAATTCCGGAAGAAATACCTAGAGAAATTCGTTTAGGAATCCTTAAATAAACTAATGCTAGTACAGTCGCCTCTCCACATCTCGATATCGAAGGGACCATCGAGATAGGGAGAGATCGAGGCATAGAACAAATTTTTAATGAGTACTAGATTGAAAATCATTCCGTCACCAAGTAAATCAAAAACAAACAGACGTCATTTTGTGTTTTGAATTAGTAAAATCTAGTCTAGTAACCTTTGATAATGGGCATATCGACATACGGAGAGGAAATCGGGAACGAAAATCACATCGAGATAGGGAGGTATCGAGATAAGGAGGATATCGAGATAGGGAGAGTGAAAATGTATGCAGCATGAAGGGACCGAAAAAATCATCGACATAGGGAGAGATATCGAGATGTAGAACATCGAGATGTGGAGAGTCGACTGTAATATGAAAAAAATACGAAGTAATTCATATAGGAATTTCTTAAAATCGCTGGAGAATTTCGTAAAAGAATTTCTGGATGATTTATTGAAGGAATTTCGGGTGGAAAGTTCTGGAAGGATCCCTGAAGGAACTCTTTTAAGTATTCCTGTAACAATCCCAGTAGTCATAGAGAAATACCTGAAAGAATTGCTTAAGGAGTTTTTGAAAGTATTCTGGAAGGAATATCTAAAATTATCTGTAATGTGAACGCCTCAAAAAATTCATAAACAAAATTTGGTAAATACTACTGAGTACATGGCAGAATTCCTGCAGGGTTCTATGAAAAAAATATTGAAGATTTCCTTGCTGAAATTATGCAGTTATTACTGGAGGAATTGTTGGACAAATTTGTAGTGGAACCCATGAAAAAATCAGGAGACATTCTTGGAGAAATACCTGGAAGATTCTATATAAAAACAAGCATGAAGAAGATTTTCTAAAGAAATTTTTGAATAATTTTTTGGAGAACTTCTAAGGAAATTCCTGGAAGAATATCTGAAGCAACTGCGGTAGAAATTATTACAAATATTACGAGAGGAGTCTCTGGAGGAATTTCTGAACGATTCTGAAACCCCTTGATGAATTTCCGGAGTTTATTCCTGACGGTGATATATCTGGAGAAATCTTTCGAAGAAATCCAAGAGGGAACTCCGAACGCACCTCCACCTGCTTGGAGAATATCTGGAATAATTTTGGAGTAATCGCTGGAAAAAATTCTGTAGGAATTCATAAAGTAGTTTTTGGCTATTTTCCAGGAAAATATTTACAAGTCATTTTTTGTAAAAACCCTTGCAGTAATTGAAACAGAAATTCCTGAAGCAAATCATAGAGAAGTTCATAGAAAATAACCTGAAAGAATAAGTTTTAAATATTCTAGAGATATTATATGATGAATTTCTAGAGAAACTGCTGAAGGAAATCTTTGAGGAAATTCTGTAAAAATCTCTGGTATACTTTAAAGCATCGTAGAGGAATCTTTTTAAAAAAATGAAGGGATTTTGTGAAAATATCTTTTGAAGAATTCCAGGAAGAATTTCTAGTGGATTTCTTGTAGATTTTTCTAAAGAAATTTTTAAAGAAATGCCAGGAAGAATTTCTGGATACATTCCCATAGAAATTTTAGAATGAATTTCTGGAGGAATGTGTCAAAAAGTTTGATGGAGAGTTCTTTAAAAAGTCAGAAGAAGGCTCTATATTACATTATGGAGAAGCACTGTAGTCAATTTATAAAGATCTTTCTGGATTAGTATCCGATGTTAAACTCTGGAATTTCTGAAGTAATCTCTGGAGAATGTTTGAAGGAGAACTGAAATTTTACGCATGAAATCTCAGTGAAATTTCTGAAGGAATCTCTTATGGTTACTTCTTTTGGAATTCCTGGCATAATTTCTGTAGAAAATTGCGAATGAATCACAGAAAAAGTTTATGAAGGAATCTGAAATATTTCCAGAAGGAACTCCTGGAGGATTGTGTATAAGTGGAATCTCTGAAGGAATCACGCTTGAAATAATTAAGGGAGGAATTCCTGGAAGATTTTCTGGAGAAATCCCTGAAGAATTGTCAGGAAGAACTCCTGAAAAAGGAATACCTTGAGGAATTTGTTGGAGAATTTGTAAAGGATTTTTATAGAAATTTTTGGGGAATTTCCGGAAGAAATCCCTGGAAAATTTGCTGAAGGAATCTCAAAAGGGATATTCTTTAAAAACTTCTGACAGAAATGCTGGATGATATTCTTGAGGAAATCATGGTAGAATTTGTGAACGCATTTCTTGCATCATATCTGGGAGAAACTCTTAAAAGTCTCTGATTATGCAACTTCCTCAGGAATTCGTGGCGTATTTTCGGAATGAATTTGTGAAAGAATTCATTGGTTTTTCGGTAAATAATGAAATAGGAAAACCTTTAGGAATTCTTAGAAGAACTTGTGAGGGAATTTCCTATGTTTATTTATGGTGGATTATTTTAGGGAATGTCTAGAAAATTTTGCAAGCTTCCTGAAGAAATTTCAGCTGGAATCTCTGAAAGAATTTCAGGAGGTATCTCGCATTGTAAGAGGAATTTATGGTGGATTTCCTGAAGAAATTTTTAGCAGTAATCCTGGTGGAGTCGTTTGTGGATATTCTGTAATAATTCTCGAAAGATTTTTAAAGAAGTCTTATATCTTATGTTGTGATCTCTAGTGGGATTTCTGGAAGAATCGCTGAAGGAATTCCTGGAGGATTTTGTGGACGAATTTCTGGTGCAATTTTAGAAAGATTTTCTAAATGAGGAATAACTTGAAGAATTTGGTGGGGATTTTTTGTAGAAATTTCCGGATAAACTTCTGATGTAAATATCTGGAAAATTCCCTGGAAAAATTTCTTAAGAAGCTCCTGTTGGAAGTTTTGGGAGAATTTTGAACTGTTTTATCCTAAGGATTCACTTAAGGAACTCATTCAAGGACTCCTCAATAAAACTCTCCGATGATGCTTCCGAGAATTCTGATAAAATACCTTTCGATCTTTTTTTTTGAAATGCCTTAAACAATTCTCCACAGACTAATATAGTATTCCAACAAAGAATTCTCCAAGAACTTCCCAGGAATTCACAGTAGATTCCTACAAGAATTGCCCAGAGATTATTCTGAAATTTCAGAAGGGATTCCTCCATGAATTTTGCAGGGAATTTCCAACGGATTCCGCCAGGAACTCATACGAATCATCGGAAATTTTTCAATGATTTCCACTAGATTTTTCCAGTAATATTTTCAGGAACTATTCAGGTAGTCCTACAAAAATATGCAAGTACATCCTTCTAGACTTATTTAGGAATTACTCCGAGAAATTTCCAGAGTTCTTCAGAGATTACTCCAGGATTTCCTCAGAGGTTACTCCAGGATGTCCTCAAAAATTCCTAAAAAAGTTCTTCAAATATTTCATAAGGAATTCTCCAGGGATCTTTACAAGTATTCCCCTAGAGATTCCTCCAGAAACTGCCTGACGATCTTTTCAAAAATTTTATCAATAATTTCTCAGGAACTGCAGAGAAATGCTTCAGAAATTATTCTTGGAATGTCCTGGAGTTTTTTTTGTAAGTTCTATGGGCAATTGGGGGAACGAATTAACATGCATTTCACCAGATATTCCCCAGGGATCTTTCTTCAGGAATTCTCCAGGAAGTTTTTCAAAATATCTCAGGGGTTTAAATCAGAAATTCTCAAGATATTCTTCCAAAAACATCCCAGGAATTTTCCAAGGATTCTTCCAGAAATTTCTCCATGAGCTCTCCAAAGACTCTTCAAGAAATTTTTCCAGGAACTTCAGAAAAATACTTCAAAAATTCTTTCAGGAATGTCTCAGGGATGTCTCCAGGAATTCTCCAGGGATTTCTATAAGAAATTTCTTGAAATATCCCCAGGAATTTACCACAGATTTCAATTTCCAGGGATTCCTCCTTGAATTCCAGCGATTTATCTAAGAATTATCCAGAGATTGCACTAGGAACTCTCCAAATATAACTCTAGGATTTTTTTTTTTTGGGATTCCTACCACAGTTTACGGGATTTCTGAAGAAATTCCTCAAGAAGCTTGCTTGGGAATTGCATTTCTGAAAAAAAAAACATTTGAAAAATTCCTAGAGGAATGCTTAAAGTAATTTCTGGAAAATATCTGGTAAATTGCCTGTCAGAATCTTTTGAATAATTTCTGAAGGAATCCCTGATTTTTATGCAGGAATTCCTTAAAAAATCTTTGAAGGAAGTTCGGGAGAATTTCTAAAGGAATTCCTGGAAGAATCTTTGGATTAATTATTGAAGGAATTCCTGAATAAATCCCTGACAGCAGTCCTGGGAGAATCACTGGAGCATTCATGCAGGAATCTAACTAGAAATCTGTTAGAAATTCAAGGTTCCTGATTATATCAGGAGTTCCTCAAGGAAATGCATCACCGAAGAGAGAGAGATTCCATAAGCAATTCTTTCAAGAATCATTTCAGAAATTCCTCCAAAAATTTCATTATGATTCCCTATTGGTATTCCATCAGGAGTTCATCCAGAGATTACTTCAAAAGTTCTAACTCCTGCAGGGCTTAGATCAGAAGTTCCTCTAGGGGTTACATCAGGAATTATTCTGGGGATTACATAAGGAGTACTTTTAAGGATTTCAACCGT